>NC_066862.1:3505106-4126697 GCF_025177605.1 Cucumis melo | reverse complement strand
TTTTTGCTTCATTCAGTTGGAAGATACCAGCAAAAAAGTCATCTTTAGCCCAAGGTTAGCTTAATAAATTCAATCACTCTCTTCTCATCTCATACCAAAAATTTAGAGTTTGTTTGGCAGAATTTGGATTATGTTATATATTTTCATATTCACTGAGTTCAATAGATATGCACTTGGTGAACAATCCGGATTTTGTTTCTAAAAACTGTTTTTGGATTCTATGATCCAAAGAGTCTAATTTTTGAAACCAACTCTTTATTTTTGTTTTCTTTGTATCCAGAATTTGAATTTTACGTTTTGAGGAGTATTATATTAAATACATAAAAATATTTAGAAATACAATATGTCATGTTATAAACTCAATTCATTTTTTTAATATAATATGTACTATGTAATGTATTATAAATTATATACTAATGCACAATAATAATTATATAACTTTTTAGGTTACATTACAAATTTTATCCCTATGGTTTTAAAAGGAAAGAATTTAGCCCTTTTGGTTTAATAAAATCATAGAAAATAGTCTCCCTCGTAGAGACTATCTATGATGGCTGTCAAATAGTAAAGACTATATCGAGTTTTATCAATTTATAGACTAAACTTTAACTTTCTCCCAACAATAGAGACTAAACTTGCAATTTAGCCAACTTTTAACCCTAAATTATATTCATAATAAATTAGTAATAGTTTTTTTATCAACTAATCTTAGTGGATAAGTAAGACTAGATGTATGATTTATGAATATATAGTATGGAACACATTTGAACATTTTTTAAAACTGAATCTAATTTTTGAATCCGTCACCGAACACATATCTAAAAACATAAAATACGACTATGTTTTCATCAAATCCTTTATATTCAAATTTTTGTTTTCAAATTCTATACCTAATAGGCCCTTGGCTTTTGTAGCTCCACTAACTTTATTATTTATCTCAGTTATACCATTCTCGTCTAGCCTCTTGTATCTGAGATGACTTCTGTTGGTTGAAATGAAATGCCTATTTAAGCTGAAATATTCCTAATGTTGAAATGGTTGGCTTAAATGAAAAGTATCTGATGATTATGTTATATTGAATTTATGTTGCATTAGATTTAAATTTCTTGTTACAGGTAGTCTATACATGATACAGATACACTCTCATATACAAGATAAATACTTTGGATTGGATCATAGCACCTAGTATTTTCGTTCCAGTTTAGTTCCAGTTTAGTTCCCGTGTCTCTGATTTTATTGTCTTTCCCTTCCTTACTTATCAGAACTTAGACCCTATTCGTTGGCCTTTTCATTTTTGTTGGGCCAGTGGCTAACAAGGTTTACAGATTAGGACTCTGTCTCCGGATTCTGAAATTTTTGAAGTTTAGATGAAACCAACTAAGTGGCTGGACCTCAGTGGGACTCATTGAAGTTCTACTGTTATGTTGTCAAAAGCATCGTTGTACACAATTACTTCTTTTTCATTAATATAAAATCAGCATGTGTGTATGTGCTTGTTAGGTCACATCGTATTTTTTTTCATTGGGTAACCTTTTTTATTGCTTTCATAGTAATCATTCTATTATTTTTAGAGATCCTTAATTAACAGTTGATCTTATTTAGGTATTCGAGTAAAACAAATTCCATGCCCTTTACCCTCAAAAAAGATAGAAGAATGCTCTGCATCTGAGTCCCAGAATGATAGAGTGGGTTGCAAGGCTGGAAATAAGAACTGTTCTAGTTTATCTGTTTCTGAAAATCCATCTTCATCCAAATCCATGTCTTGTGGTATTTGCTGCAGTGAACCTCGGTTTTGCCGTGATTGCTGCTGTATACTTTGCTGCAAGATTATAGACACGACCACGGAAAGTTATAGCTACATAAAATGTAAAGAAGTGGTGGGTGATGGATATATTTGTGGACATCATGCTCATATAAAATGTGGTCTTAAATCGTATACGGCTGGGACAGTTGGAGGAAGCATTGGACTGGATGCTGAGTATTATTGTCGACGTTGTGATGCCAGAACGGATTTGGTATCACATGTAGAAAATTTTTTGCAGTCATGCCAATCAGCTGACTGTCGAGATGATGTTGAGGAGATCTTAAACCTTGGTTTATGTATTTTGCGTGGTTCGCACAAAATGAGAGCAAAGGAGTTGTTAAGACACATTGAACTGAGCATTGAAAAGGTAAAACTGGTATTTTCTACAAATACTAAACGATTTTGCAATATCCTATGCTGCTCTGGGAACTTTGCCATACTATTTGACTTTGAATGCTTGCTTCAGATTAAAACTGGGAATTGCTTGGAAGAGATTTGGAAGATGGAGGAAGATAGCTCAGCAAATTGCACTGGTAATTTTTCTTCAAATCCAATAGCATGGATAAGTTCTCACGACAGTATAAGCACGAGAAATTGTAATACCATCCATCAGGGTCTCAGCTAATTGCACTAGTAATTATTTTTTCGTCAAATCCCACCATTGATAACTATGGAGAAAGATTTCATCATTTGAATATAGGGTCTGATTATTCTACATACTCTAACACATTTGTCTTAGGAACAATGTCTCTAAAGTGGTTAAACCAGCCAAATATTTAGTATGTTCAACAGCCATTTACACCGTCAAAGTTTCGTACTCTTGCTCGTTAAGAGAATGATAAGTATACTCTCAAAACAAGAAAAAGGAATGATTTTGTATTTTATGCACAGATGCACCTGATACTGCTGATTCTACAGAAAGTTCTCATGAAACTTCGGGCTCCATTATAAGCTCAGAATGGACTATGTCAACTCCTTTTGATCATTGGATCGAGTCCCTTAAACTTGAAGACGAAATTGATCAGGTTTTGCATGGACTGAAAAGATCACAAGAGTTCGAGTATAATTTAGCTGAAGAAAAGCTTCTATTACATAAAAATTATCTACATAATCTCTTCCAGCAACTTGAAAAGGAGCAAACTGAACTCAGACATCAAACACCATCAACGGGACAAAATGCCGTATCAAACAGAGTGGACCAAATAAAACGAGAAGTAAAGAGACTGAAGAGAATGGAAAAGGTTGCTGATGGATTTGGAATGACTCCGAAAGATATCCTCAAGGAGGACTTCGATTTGGATGTTGAAATAGAGAAACGGGATTGAACAAATACGATGTTTCACAAAATTTCACTGAACTTTGTTGATTCATTTAGCCCTTATGTGAGTTTTTGTAGTTTTTACTGTGTATTATATGGCTTCACACGAGGCTGAGTGTATGATATCGACGTTTTACTCGGTTTTTGAGGATAGCTGGATTCAGAAAGCAAAACACTGAGCCTATACCGTTGTGGAGTTGCCAGAAGGAATGTAGAGTAGAGAAATTTTGGTCCACTGGAAACTAACCCTCTGCAACGAGTTTTCACGGTAGGCCTTCATATCAAATTGTCAACACCATGGATTTTATACTCTACTGACCAAACTGTCAGCTTACTCCTATTTGTTATCTTTGTTACTTATACATTGAATGTATTAGCAAATGAGAGCTAGAAACGAGCATTATTTGAAGATATATACTTAAATCTTTGCCTCTTCAGCTCTCTAAGGAAACGATTATTTATATTTTGAATTCTTGAGAACATTAAAACTTTTCTCAAATAAACTTCCACGTTCCCATTGGTTGCTTGATGGATTGCTTTCCACGACTTCTGTGGAGCTTAGTAGTAGGGGATCCAGTCTGGTTCAGATTTCTTATAACTACATGCAGAATAGAGGTGCTTTCTGTTGATTACATTTTGCTGATATCAGAACATATTTGAAACCCCCCACAAAAAGAAGAAGACACAATCCCACTTGTTACATAGAAAGGAAGCTTCGTGGAATGTGATGAAACCGCCATTTTCTTTATCAGGATGATGATGATGAAGATGATTGTTGCACCTACTGTTGACGTGTGATTGTGTTCACGACAAAAAAGGTCGGCTCCTTTCTTTGTCATCCTGGCTTTACTATCCTTACGAATGTATTTTGTACTTTCTCTTTGAGACCGTAGTGATAATGCAAGTTTTGGATGTTATTAACTTGTCAACTTCATCTTTTTAGCCGTTTAATCGAAAATGGATTTGTTCTTGGCGTTTCTCTCTCCCTCTTCCTTGCATGTGAAGTCCCTAATGTTGCTTAAATTTGATAAACTAAAACTAAACCAAATACAGAGCCGGGGAAATCTGGACTTCTAGTGTTGTGCTACCAAATAAAGAATGAAGAGATGAACTTGGTTATTGGATCATACTATGTTCATATAGAACAAATCTAAATCTCTTCCCATTTTTATTCATAACGGAAAATGATCATCATAAGATAAGTGGGCTTTGCCAAGATATTCAATGGTGTGTTTCTGTTTGGTTCTCAAATTAGATTTGTATAATCTAAATATATGAGATTGTGTTGCTATGATTTCATGGTGTGTAAATACGAACTTGTGAAGTCCACCTCTTATACTAAAATGTTCTTAAATCCGAAAACCCAATCAGACTATACAGTTCTAAAAACTCTCCCCCGAAAGAACATTTTTCTTTTCTTCTTTCTCTTATTACCAATTTTTATATTTATTTTGAGTGGTAGAAAAAGGGATTTACTTTTACGTTAAACCAACATTTTACATCATAATAATTAGTCATTATAATGAGAGAGGATTGTAGCTGTAGGCCACTTTGATGCAATCATTCCACGTCGAAAAGCCAATAAAATGATGGAAGTCCGGATGAATGCTTGTTTCACATGGTCATCTACATGGATTTCAACTTCATTGTATTTTCTTTTTACATATATAATATATATATATAATCTATACATTATGTCAAAGCAAGTCATATTTCTCTAATTTCACAATAATCTATTTTCAAAAGGGAGTCAAACTGTGCAGAAGTGTCATAATAATGTAATCATTTCATAGATTTGTATTTCAATCGAAAATTTATGTTGTGAAAATTCAACGATAAGATTACACCGTAATTTGTAAGCATATACAAGTGGGATCAATAACCAAACAATTGGTTTGAAATTATACTTTAAATCTTCAATATACAAACTACTACCTGGATTGATAGCTCTCATGAGTTGAACAGAAGAGCGCATAAGCAACCAAAAATCCAATAAAGGAATTTCATATCATTGACTTATTGCAGAATATACTAGGACTTATTGCAGAATATACTAGGACCCGATATTTATCGTTATATTTCTTGTTTATAAGGAGAAAGAGTTGTGTCTTACTACCAATCTAAAAGCACATTTCACTGAGTTTAGACATGCATCATTTGATCAATATATTAGATGTTCGAATTTCTCCACCCATGTTGGCCAAAAGAAAATGAATCAGGAGCAGCTAGAATAAATCAACACCAAACATGACCCATAGGAAAGATTAAAAAAGATTATCAAAGATAATGAGAAGGTAGGTATTGCTCGAACAAGTCAACCACGAAAAGGAAAAAAAGGAAGAAATCTAAGGAATGAGAATAGGCAAAGCAATTAGGATTTAGGAACAAGAATTTGGCAACTAAAACGTGGCAGATGTGAGGAAAATAAGGCATAAAATAAGGTTTTATTTTATGTTTTGGGTAGCATGAAAAGTGCCACATTATATGTTTTAAATACATAAAGTAAGGAAGCATATGGCCACACATAGGACCCATAAATGGACAAAGAGAGAAGCAATTCTTTCCAAACCACAGAGAAGGACAAGTGTTTAAGGTACACCTCAAAGAGAAAAAAAAAAAAAAAGAAGAAAAGAAAATGATTTTTACAAAATGGCTAAACCATTCAAGAAATACATTCACAATCAAAATCTCAGAACTGTATATTAGCAATTAAGAAATGAAAGCAAAAGGGAGAGATATGGAAAACTATCCAAGTTTTTCATTCAAGCTTAACAGATGACGATTCTGATATCAACCTTAGCCTAAAAGGAGAAATTCCATATTTGAAATATAGATTCTATTTTAAGAAAATAATGGGGACTGGTGACGGTTTAAGAACATAACAGATAACATATGCAAGTAGGAGCCAGCATGTTAGATACGCGAGATCGACTACAGAGAAACGATTGAACTGACTAGTCGGTTTGGCGATGGTTTGGTCGAAAACGACTGTGACCAACCAGAGCACACCCGTAGTTGTAATGATTTGGGGAGAAAAGAAGAGTTCAAACTTCAAATTGCATACACAAAGTACCAGAAACTTCCTAAAGCAGATTACCATTAGAAAAAGGATCAATGCTTCAGAATTGAGTATTATGTTATCAAGTTTTTATGTTTGAATGGATATGATTCAGATAAAAAGCGATTTTGTTTTTCTTTCTAAGTTTCTTTTAAACTAATGGATCAACGAATTCAACAATGGGAAACTAATAGGAAATCTGGAACAACATTATATAATGATGAACAACGAAATTTCCAACAGTTAGTACAAAAACCAAAAAGAAAAAAGAGAGAAAGGATTCAATTTACTGTACAAGAACAAGTCGACCTTCCATTTCATCTCTGAAGATATCTCCTCCACCATCATCAGAATTCTCTTCATCATTCCCTTTTGGAACAGTGACAATAAGCTCTCCATCAACAAACGCCGCACTTGCAAGCTCCGGTCGTGTCGTCTCCGGTAGTCGAAACCTCCACATATCCAATTCAAGTTCATCTATTGCCATTTCCAACGATTCATTTTCACGAACAACGATCTTAATAACCCCAGGATGGATTTCCACAGCATGAGCTCTAACTCCATCGCTAATGTTACCATCAGTTACAGCAATGAATCGGAAACAATCTGTATTTTCCTCTACCAAAACATCCGCATCAGATCGAAACGGAAGTTCAAGGACGCGACTGAAGATATGTGGTAACCGCCTGAGTTTCTTGTGATTGTTCAAAGGGGATTGATCTTCAAGAGAGTTTCTCGAAGTGGGGTTATTCCGAACGGCGATATTGCGCTTCCTCGGCAATGGGTGGACCTTCATGACGGTGGTGGAGTTGATTTCGAACTCGTTCTTCAAAGTTGCAATAGATTTTGAAGGGGCGGGAGAAACACCAACAACAACAACAACAAAAACAAGGGTTAGAACCCAAATCAATAGGGAAAACGAAGATGCTCTAGTGAAAAACGATGGACGAATTTCAAAAGGAATTGAAATCTTGATGGGATTGGAATTCAGAGGACGGAAATGGGAAATCATAAAGGAATCAAAGGAATTGGTTTGTGTAAACAAACAAAGAAACAAACAAAACAGAAACAGGAATCGGATGAGAACCCTAATCTTCGAAAATGGAGACTGAAAAGGGAAATTAATTGAATGAGGGATTTGAGAGAATTAAGAAATTGAATCGGAGAAAGGCATTATTGATTGGAGGGAGAGGATGAAGAAAGAGCCGTGAGAGCAAACACCAAAGGAGGAAGAATCGCTTAGTGGATAAATAAGAAGGAAGGGAAAGTAGTTTTCTTTTTTCTTTTTTTCTTTTTTTTTTCCCTAAATGATAAATATAATATTCATAATTATTATTTTATTTCTATATTCAACCTTTATTTTTCATGAAATTACAAAGTCGGTCTTGTTAATTTATTATTATTATTTTCGTGGAATTAGGATGAAACCCTAAGTAAACTCTTGGCAGAGCTCTGTTCTTATCGACTAGATCGAGTTATTTTTCTAAAAGGAAAAATGGATAAAATTAATAAGATCAAGAAATGGAATTATATTCGTTTTGTTATTATTTTTGTTTACATATTAGATACAATTTTCATCGTAGAAATCAAATAGTTACAAAAAGTTTAAAATACATGAATCAAGTTATTAAGTAAAGAATATTTATGGATTAAAAAGATGTAACTTTTAGACTAGAAATAACAAGTCTCCACTGGATAAATGTTTTTTATTTTATCTAATTCAATAATATACTGAAGGAGAGATTCGAAGTTTTGACATATTGATTGACGATACACACTTTATACCGTTTGAATTATTATCATGTTTGCTTCTATTAAGTTGTTAGATGTGATAGTATAATAGCTATTTTGTTTTCTTTTAAGTACGATATCATAACCTTAAATGATTAAAATTCTATTTAATAATATATAGAGAGAGGCACAAGAGACTCAAACTTGAATGAAATTGTCTCGATATTGAAAAAATGTTATTGCATTGTGAAAATAAAAATGCAATGTCCACGAAACTATTTAAATTAACACAAACGTTTCTCCTATCTTAAATGAGTTGATATTGTCCCTACATCCGTGATATTTCTTTGATATATTTCGTAGATGGCTGGTTAAAGAGCTTTTTTTTATACTCGAGTTTTCATAAAATTGCTCTTTAATCTTTAAACTTTAGTCGGTAACACTCTAAACTCTATATTTTTTAAGTTGAAACAATTTAACTGTATAAGTTTAATAAATAACAAGCATCATTCTTGTTTCAAGATTTTGATTTGAAATTGGTAATAATTCAGTCCTTACACCAACAAAAAAAAAAAAGAAATGAAAAAAATTCCATCAAAATTATTTGCAAATTTTACAACATAATGACTTTAAACTTTATACTGTTAGTACAAAAGTTGATAGTTGATCATTTTATCAATTTGCATGTGTATGTATGCCACACCAAATCTTAATAAGATTTTTCCGACATAAACTGAATCATCACAAATTATAAAATATATGTAGTAGACATGTCAGTTATTAAAGTTTAGGGACGTACTTCTGCACTTTAAACTTTAAAGCATAAGGACTATATTAAGTTATGAAATTTAACTGTTGTTCTTAAGTCCTACATAAACTTTGGGACCAAAATATATATTAAAACAAATAGAAACAATTCTGTTTATTTCTTTTGTTTGAAGTTTATCATTGATATTATTATTTTTCTTTGAAACGATTGATATCATTAATTAGCGATAAACGTTGTTAGCTAGTAACATCAACACCACCTTTACAAAATATCATGTCCAAGGGTCAGTTTATTGATATACATCATTTAAAAAATTTAAAGAACACTTTTGAAAGTGTTTTAAAACAAATTAGAAGGGGTATCAAGCACTTTAATTGTTTTTATTTTCCTAAAATGACTTATTTTTTAAATTAAATCTTTGATCTGTCTTTAAAAAAAAAAAAAAACTTAAATATCATACACAAAAATGATCTTGAGACTTTTGCTACCAAAATAAGTTGATACAAACATAGATAATAAAAGAAAATTCACAGTATCACAGTCTAATCTCACGCTACATTAGAAACAATTAATAAAATTAACTAATTGAGTAATTATTATAAATAAAAAAAAATATTTACAAAATATAACTAATGGGACTTTATTACAAAATTTCCTTGGCCAAAAATTAATTTATACTCTTTGACAAGTCATATTAATGTTGAATTGTATTAATATTTACTCACTTTTAATTTCATCAAAACAAACTAATTTTAACAAACACTGTTAAAAGCTGCATAAACTTGTAAATTCCTATACACACGAGTTTTGCACAAATTAACAATAGAAAACTATACCAAAACATACATTTCTAACAAAAATTTAGCTTTAACATCATTTTTCTTGAAAATCCTGTTTTGTACTATACATGTTTTACAACTCATTGAACTCAACAATATTTCCTATAAATTTTCAATAAAAATTATGAGTGGGTAATAATTATAAGAAATGCAACACTCATCTTAGTATTCCAAATGCATTAAAAAAATCAACTTTCTACCAATTGGATTCATTGAGTAAAAATTCAGGTGAGAATAACAAAAACTTCAAATCAACAAAATTTTAGCTACCGAGCCATCATCCATCGGTATAATGATTGAGTTAAATATAAGTAACATTAGCACCCTTTTCTATAAAAGTGCATTAGAATAAAATTAAACTATAATATCTGCAATAATTACATCTACTCTACATACCAAACCTCAACCTATTGAAGCTTTACCTCAGTTTTCGTTTTTTTCAATAATAATAAATAAAGCTGTCTCATATCTATTGCGGCACTATGCGTGCGGTAGGGCCGCAATCAAACTTAAAAGATTCCAAATTGATAAAAGCTTTCAATTTTAAATCATTTCCTTTTACTTTCAACCGCTCAGTCTAAGAACCTTCACCATACAGTATAAAGATTAAAAATTATGGGTACTACCAAAAACTAAAAGCATCTCATCTAAACCCCCACTGCCACCACAGAAAGGAATATATGTATTTGTTTCTATCTTTCAACCAGAACCACTAAAAAAGGGGGAGGAATTTCATATTAATGTAAAAAAGACAAAGTATGAAAGCTTCTAGTTAGTTATTATGTTAATAAAGATCTGACAAAAGGGCATTTACCATTCTTGACGCGTATTCATAGTCGTCTTTCTTGTGTAAGATCTTCAACACGCCACACGGTCTGAAAGAATGAAAGACTTTTCCCCCACGAATCTTCCTGAGAAATGTTAAAAATTTTAGAAACTGGAAAAGAGAAAGGAGTTTCGAACCTTCAATGAAATGTGGCTCTCCCTTTTAACAAACGCCACACAATTGCCTCATGAGCATTGTCTTTACACTATGGATGGCTATCGCTTCTTTGGATATCCATTAGTTCAGTAATGGTTAGGTACCATAAAAGACATCGTGATGGAAACGATTATACACCATTTTCCATTCCTATGATAGGCAAATGTCAATACTGCACTCGAACTGCATAAATGTCTTAACATTCCTTCTTCAATAGCATGGTTAGGTACAAAGATGTCTCTCTTTATTTCTACGAATGGAATGTTTCGTTTCTTTTAAAAACAGAAAATGAAATCTTCTTGGAATGGATAGAACCTGAAATTACACATATTCAAAGTTTGTTGGTTTTGTCTGGTTATCTTTTCGATGCCGACGATTGTATCTTCTGCTACGAGAGTGAGGCTTCGGAGATGGAGCAGAGGGAGTCGAGTGTTGAATTTCTTCTTCTCTGGCCAATGTACCAAAAATACAATCTAGAGGGTCTGCCGTCGCAGAATCGGTGCCAGTCTTAGTCTGCATGTAACAAAAGTACAAATCAGGCTAAAAGACAAACATTGATACTTTTGACACTCCCCCGAATCCAACAGTCGGGAAAAACGGTTTAAACACAGGAATTTCTAGACCTCCAGGTACGATATCATGTTCAATCACTGATTAATATGATATCCGAAAGCTTTTCGTAAATTTAATATCTTATCACTACTTACTGAAGAAAAGTATTTTGTTTTTGAAGTTTTGTGACTCACGTATGCGATAAAGCTCGTTTGACCAGGGAAGCAACACAACACAACGTTCCAAACTCCCTGTAAATAATCCTATTTGAATCAACTAAATTCAGTTTCCTTTGGCGCAAAGCAACTTGCGGAGAGAACATGGAGAAAATTTCCCAGCATGTGTGGTAATATACTTACTCAATTTCAGGAACTTGATAATTACAATGCTTGAGATCATATGATTTTGAGTATGCAGAGTTGAAGTTTGCAAGTAGGGAATGAACAAACTTCCAAAATTTGAATCCAGATTCCAGTGTTTATGATCCACGCAACTATTATTACCCTAAGATGACTACCTAAATTGGTGCTCAATTACGTTATAATGAAAAAAACTTCGCACAATGAAAATCGAAGGATGCGCAAGTAGGTGCCCTACTCGGAATATACAATATTTGCTTCTGTTTGGATCAGTATAACACCATTTCTTTTTTGAACTATAAAAGCAGAAACTATAAGTAAACAACCGTAAAAAAATTGAAGTATTAGTCAGATGGGGGGAGAAACTGAATTATAAAACTTACGAGGACTGGCTTGAACTCATGAGCATTTCCTTTGTCATCGGAGTCACCATAGGAATCGCGCTGGTGGGCACTGGAATCACGGTGGGAGTTTTCATGCACGTTGTTGTCATTACCATGCGTCCTCTGAGAATGAGCAACATCATCACTAAAGAAATTTCGATAACGCCACCTTATTTTTGGCCGGTCCGAGGTTGAATCGTCAAACACTTCCTCATAAAAAAAATGCTTGGATATGTACTGCATTGCACGAGGATCATTGTGATATCTCGTCACAACACTGCAATGAGAAAATAAATATTGGTCATGTACAAGAGATCTTGCCATGCAATGACATTAAAAGTAGTAAGAAATCCCAAGATCAGTATCACTGAAATTTACTAGCCTATGGCAACATTGATAAAACTTAATGAGTTATTACTAAACTCGTGATCATAGTAAACTAATAAACGTAGATAACCGTTTCTTTCTCTAATTAAACTAGCTTCTTTGGTACTTCCGCACTCGAGCACCTACTCAAGTGCCAAAAAGATACTCAATAGCTTGATTCTTCCCCAGCTGAGCCCGAATGAGATATCTTCAACGCTCATGCAGCACTTGAGTGGCAAACGACACCTATTCGCTCGACCACTATGCGGGTATAGTTGACCTCAGAGTCTCAGATACCTACTTTGTCAAATCTAAGCAGATTATAGCACTACTGGCTTCTGCCTTCTGTTAATGTGCTAATTATTCATAAAAAGTAACAGATTATAGCACATCAATAATTCTAGCCATCGATATAGCAAATAATAAACATGCACATAACAAACTCTTTTTCAATAAACGGAGCTTTTAGACGTTCAGCTTCATGCTAAATGGTCCAAAAGTTACTAGTGGTATGATCACCACGACTTGTCAGGGTGTGTGCTATCTAGTAGGATTTTGTAATAACTCCAAGAGAGTAGTTACTAGATTACGATAACAGATCAAGGTTCTAAAGTACATCAAGCCACCATTTGAGAGGGTGATACTCTCCAATACATAACAGTACAACACAATATTTTCTAAAACGTGCCCAAAATACATAAATATTACTTTATATAAAAATCCACCCCCTGACCTTGATTGGGTAAATTGTCATTTCTACCCCCGTGTGTAGGTGCGCCTCGTGGGTGGCCTAACAGATTTTTGGAGAGAGGAATAAGAATAACAAAGGGTTTAAAGGTTTGGAGAGGAAACCTTCATATATATGTTTGTTTGGTCAGTAGATTTCACGTTTCTATTGAAGAGCTCTTGTAATTAATCTATTGGAACTAGTTTGCACAATTGGAGTCATTTCTTATAGGTGCTTCCTTTTTTAAGGCTAGTCCTTTTTCTAGTGTTCTTTATTTCCTTCTCGATGAAAATTGTTGTTTGATAATAACAATAAAAAATAAAAATAAAAAAACAAAACAAAAAACTTTCATGATGCAAACTGAACAAAATATATAAAGTCAGACAAAAAGGAAGCCCAGAAAAAGGGAGTCACGAAACACAACCTAAATGAACTCAGATTAAACCAATGACATAATTACAAAAAGGGCCAGTGATCAATGCCAACTAGGAGGCATTAAACCTCACCACCTCCAGAACCTCGTCACATGACCTCTTTACCCCCGAGAGGATATATAGCTAGATAACTCATAGCTCCCAGCGGCAACATCTTTCAGATATTTTAGCTGACTCGTAACGTTGTTAGCCTGGTTCTTCACGAGCATCAATATTTGTTTACTAGCATGGCACTAATTAGAAAGTTCCAATATTAAAAAAGGCGAGGGACCTACATATTTGCCAATTCCTTTTGCATCCTACTTCCATCCAGTGAAAGAATATAATCGACACATGAGTTTAGGGACCTGCTAAATCTCCAAAATCCACAAAGCGCAGCAGCTCCTGCCAAAATACAATCCTTCATAAATGAATTAAAAAGTGAATTCTTCGCAACCTAAAAATGAGCACTTAATTTTGCAAAAGTGAGTGAGAGAGAAAGTGTTCGTCTTACCTCCGGAAAGATTTAGCCGAGTAAATTTATTCAGCCTCCATGTTCCTGCCAGAACAAACTACAAAGTGATTAAAGGAATAAACGGAGGAGAGAACACGAGATGTTGAAGCTTTGAGATGCCGCAAACATTTAACTGATATATATCAGACTGTGTGCCCTAGAAAAGCAACACAGTTTCTTTAGACAGGTCACACACTTCACAAACTTTAAATAGCTTTAAGCTAGGTTTTTATCATTTGATAATGAGGTAACAAGTTATTCTTTCATCAAACTATATATGTTCTTTTTTGCATATCTCGAGCGTCAAAGACTCCACTCTTTGGATTACGCTCATGGCTTGCCCCGCTCCAATGCCTGCTCAAAAAAGATTATTTAAACCAAGGCCTTAAACCCAAGACCTTCGACGGTATCTCCAAATATCCCAAGCCTTCACCACCAGGCACCAAGCACCCTCTGCTGAGATCTTAAAATTGAGTATTATCTACAAGAAATCCACAAGTAACTTTTGCTGCCTATCTTAAAAAGAAAATCACCTAAAATCAAACTAAATAGTACTTTATATGAACTTCTGGTTCTACTTCTACATATTGATTTGTAAAGTGAAGAGAATTTGAACTCGAGCACTAGCAACATAAATTCATTCGGAGGGGAACTACAAATGTAGAATAGAGCAAAAAGATAATTGGCTTTTAAATAAAAGAACAGAAACTATTGAAAATTAAAAAGCTCCCTCTGGCCTCAAGGTATCCTCATTGTATAATATTTTCACATGGACGGAAGATAAACTGTGCCTGATTTTACAGCATACCTGCCCATGTCAGGCCACCTCCAAGGATACCACCAAATGTAAAATCTCGAACAGCCTTAGACCTACATGTTTGGAGCAAAATCGCTTCCTCGATCGTCAAACCGTTCTATGTTTCAAAAATGAGTAACGTAATAAGTTCAACGAATTTAAAAAAAGACAAGTAGAAGCGTAGAATCAACTTCGACATCAGAAATGGAAACCACATCCTTGAAATCAACCGACGAGCAAAAGATTAGCAATTCTTCTATTAGTTCAGAAGTTCAACAAAGAACCAACTCAATGCCGAAAAGAAGCTCAATAAATGAATCAAAACAATAAAAAAAAATGGAAAAAGAGATTTTTCCAGGGTTCTATGTGGATTCTTGATTGACAACAACCAATTCTGGAAAAACTTAGATATACAATGTAGAGGAATTCGAATAAGATTGATAATAAGCAAAATTCAGAATGAAAGAAGAAGCAAAGGGGAGAAAATTAGTGGAAAAGCGAAATACCGGTTTGGACCTGAGAACATATTCGAGCTCATGTAAAATTTCACCCATGTCGGAGCTCTGATCACCAAACACCGGGACTAAACGGAGCAAGCCGGAGGCACCAACTACAATGACGCAAATCACTACGAGGAGGGTAGGTCTGGCGGGCCTACAATATTGGGCCTGGGCTTATCGTATTTATGGAAAGCTTTTCGGCCCATATTAAATTTTATGCAAAACACTTTGAAACAGAAAGTATACTTGGAAAATCTATTTTAATTTTTTCTCATCACAAAATTACAACCTATATTAAACATTTTTTAATATGTAAAACTTGAACGGTTAATTACAACGTCGATGTCAATTGTAGTTGATAATATTATGATAATATTAAAACAAGTATGCTTTATGCTTGTAGCCATGGAGGTCTAGTTGAGGAAGGCCGAAGAATATTTCATTCATTGACCAATGAGTATGGTATGAGTCCCAAGCATGAGAACTTTGGTTGGATGGTTGACCTCTTTGGCCGTGCAAATCTTCTCAGTGAAACTCTTGAGGTGATTGAGGCAATGCCCTTTGCTCCTCCTAATGCTCATTTGGGGCAAGGTCCATGGTGAGACTGAGTTAGGAGATTTGCAGCTAAACAAGTTCTCAAGCTTGAGCCTGATCACAATGGGGCTCTTGTCGTCTTATCGAACTTATATGCTGAAGAAAGAAGATGGGAAGACGTTGGGGAAGTTAGAAAAGTAATGAACAACAAGATGGGCGTTTCGATAGAGGGAGGAGGATGCAGTAGAATTGGATTGATCAACGAGGTCCATGAATTTCAAATGGCAGATAGAAGCAAGCAGATCAAATATATCACAAACTAGATGTAGTTCAAAAGCTGAATCTGGTTGGTTATACGCCACAGAAAAATTGTGTGCTTGTCGATTTGGACGAAGAGGAAAAGAAGGAATCAATCCTTCAGCACAGCGAGAAGTTGGCACTTTGCTATGCCCTCATGAATGGAGGGCTACGATTTTGCATTACAAAGAACCTTCGAATTTGTGAGGATTGTCATGCTTTTATGAATTAGCGTCAAAAGTATATGCCAGAGAGATCATCATTAGGGACAGAAGTAGATTTCACTATTATAAAGACGGTTCATGTTCTTGTAAAGACTACTGGTGACCAGTTCTCGTAGTAAGTATACAGTATTATTGAAATGAAATTTTCTTTTCCTGACACAATATATGTAAAGAAGCATGTTGTCCAAGTAGAGTTCTTCAACATTGGTGGGTCTTCGCCAATTCTCTTGCCAGAAAAAGAAAGCACTAAATAGAAAGTAATCTGTTCCTATGCAGTTACATTTACATATAGCATCGACTAACATCTTTGATCCTAGAGGCAGGACTCAGGAAAATGAACAAAGCAATAGTTTCCACCAAAAGAGTAGAGAAAAAGAGAATGAATGAAATTTGAAAAGCTTCTCACTAGATATGAGAACTCCATTCTCCTCATGTTGGAGTCTTGAAATCACTAGTAACTGTAACCTGATGAAACCTGATTTCACCATCCAAAAACAGCCAAAGCTCATTCTTCAATCTTCTTATGACTATCCTCATCCAATGTTTGAAGAAATCTGCTGCCATCGTATTTAAGCTCGAATTCTCTAACAAAGAGCTTTGACGGTACTCAAGAACCCATGTATTGGGATCTAATTGCACAGCTGAAGCACCCCATCTCTTCTGCACCCAAGAAGTATTCGCCTCTCGAACAAGGTAGCCAATTCCTCCATCAGACCACTAAGAAACAGAGGACCAAATAGATCAATATAGCAAATCTAAGCTTTCCTGTACACTAAATCATTGATCAAAGGTTTTGAGTTTACCTCTGTAAGTCTGCCGGATAAGATTGTGAATGATCGTTGCGAAAACCCGGTACGAAGCAACCCAGCTGTCTGCAGAGGCCATCCCCATATGCTCACTGTCTCGGTGGCTGATTTGTACATTATACACTTTGAACTTAAGATCATTCCCTCCTGCAATGGAAGCAAAAATTAAAACTTAAAAGACCACAGATCAATCGACCATAATGTTAAGAACACGACCTAAAATATACCCCCCAAACAAAGGCGATTTTTTGATGGTTTGAAAATCTACCTGGTCAATTTCCCAATAGGAATTCGAGTAACTACAATTTGAAATCTCAGCATTCACCGTTCCCTGAAACTCCCTCTCCAGAACCCTCAATTTTCCATTCAAATCCTGCACGAACTGAGAATTCTTACTCGCAGTTCTAACAATTTCCGCCGACAGCTTGGGTCGAATAACCCTAGCAATCGCACACGAAAACCCAGTAGTCACCGCAAGGATCAAACTCAGAACAAAAACCAACGTAACAAACCGACGCAACGAACTCGAATCTCTTCCCCCTTCCTCAACCTTGAATTTCGAACCCAATTTCACTGGAGATTCAAATTTAGGGTACTTCGAGATCCGAGAGGTGACCGTTGTCGGCGTGGTCAAAATGGAAGGGTTAAAGGAAATGGGAGTGGTTTCGACATTATTAGGTCTGGAAGCAGAGAGCTTGGTGAGGGAGCTTTTCTGGACACTGTAAGGCATTAGATCCAAAGTGGCATTGATACTCTCTAAGCAAATCTTGCAATCGCAATTCGCATCTTTCCGACAACCGGGATAGTAACAGCTGTCGCGGGCTTCGGATCGCTCATCGTCTTCTATGGCAGCGGTGGTGGTGGTTGAATTCGAAGAAACGGAGGTTGAAAGGACCGTTTTCATGGCTTTCTTAGGTTTCGTTTTTTCAATGTCCAAAATTTGAGCCTCAAAATAAGAGAGATGGGGAAAATTTAATCCGAGAAGAGAGAGTATCGGTTTCGAAATTTGAATTGCCAACGGTCATATATAAGACGCCACGTGTGATCTATTTCTTTCTCGGCCTTTCCCAGTCAGAGTCAAATATTCAACTTTTTCTCATCTATTACACTTTTGGGAGTTAGTTTAATTTTATTTCATATTGTTTTGAATTTTTAATTTTAGACTACTCTCAACCATTTATAATTTAGTTTCATAAATTTATTTTTTATAGGTAGTTTATTATTTTTTTTTTTTTTTTGTGGAAGTTTGAAATTTGAAAGTATATGAACTAAAATTGAACAAATTTTATTCAAACATCTAAATAGTACTTTAACATAAAAATGAGCTACTAGGTATGAATTTTACTCTTTGTTTTAGACGTTTTAAAATAAATGGTATGCAATATGCATCTCTCTTTTCTTAAAAAGAAAAATGGTATGCAACTCTTCGTTTAGGGTTACATCTTTTCAATTTCATGAGTTATCATTCTTTCATGGATGGATATGTTTTTTCAAATATTAACCAAAAGAGATGTAACTGTTTAAATGATCATAAATTCATCTATAGACATCTCTTTCTTCAAATTACTTTTTGAATTCGTTTCACAAACACATTTTCCCATTAAACTTATCTCCCTTTTATAAATTTGTAAAAGTTTGGTTTATTCCAAATAAGGTGCTACTAAATTAAGAAAGTTAATTTGCTCTATCATAGAAAAATAATTACTCTTGGCATTGTCTCGAGGAGACAAGAGCTCGAATTCTCTCATGTATTCAAGTTTATTTTCTAATTTTTTGTAATCTCTATTTATTTACTTCAATAGTATAACACTACTTTTTGAGTCTCCAATTTTCGTAGACATTTCAAAATTATAATCAGAGGAGGAATTCATTAAATTTCATCTATCGTTGAGATATGACTCAAGTTTAGTTTTAGACTATTGATTCTTTACCATTTTTTATCGAGTTTTTAAACCAAACTAACTTCCTAATATTGGGCCCTGTGTTAACCAAATGGCCCCATCAATATTCATGAATCAATCCACGTTTCTAACTAAATATAATTAGTAGGGATTTAGGACATAACATATTTTTAATTATTCAAAATTAATTTTGATAATATAAAAATGATGACATTAAATTGGTTTTGAGTGATTAAGAATATGTTTAAGAGTGATTTTCAATATAATTTCAAATTCACTCGCATACATTCATTTAATCGTTATCTTTATTTCCACTGAACTAAACTCGAACCAACCTAATTTTATAGTTAACAATATAGTTCTTTATTTATTAAAATATCTATTGCTAATAGGCTAATGGCAATTGTAAACTTTGTTATCAATAGACTCCTATCTAATAATTTAGTCTATCACTAATAAAGTTAAAGGGCCAAATTCTTTGATACTTTATATTTGCTATATTTACCATGGTCTTGTAATAATTTTAAATATCACCCATTAAAGAGTCATAAAATTTCTAATTATAGACGAGTAGATTAGTTTTATATGAATATGAAAGGCAAAGTGGGGTTAGTTGTAGAAGAGAATTTAGTTAATTTTTGGAATTTAGTTTAGTAACTAAAATAACTAAAGGTGGACTCTTCTTGTGTGGCTCAAACTTATTGCAAAAGGCCAACTCATTGCTATATATAATAAAAATTGCTTAAAATTAAATAATGCAACAACTCTTAATAATTATTTTTTGATTAAGAAAAGTCAAAAGTTAAATCCTATATATTTCTTTTACCAAACTCAATTATTCATCAAATCAACTTATTGCTAATCTTTTGAGGTCTCTCTTTATTTTGATTTGTGTCTTTTAATTAATTTAAACCATAAAGACAAATATAGTTCTTTTTGTCCTTTTCAACCCATTTGGCAAACATGTGCATGAGTTTTTATTTTGGCCTTTTTTTTCATTTATTTATTTAGATTCCATTGTTACTTTCCACTCAAATACTTTTATACATTTGGATTTGATAAATAGTCCATAATTTATTATGTAATCTTTTTAAAATATGTATCTTTATGTTCGATTTAGTATAGATTTGAAGATTGGGTTCCTTAAACTTTATGCATTCTATATGATATATTAAAAAAATGAAACAATATTAATACAAGTAGTTAACCCGATAGTAAACTGTCATCTAACCTCTCTTAGAGTTAGGTTTAATCCTCACTTTTAGATTTTTTTTTTATTGAACTATAAAGCCTAGCTCTTCCGTCAACAAAATTTATGGATCCATCATTGCTTGTGTTGGAAGGAAATGCACATTTTCATTTGAAAGAAAAATGTTTTGTTATATGTACCATAAATAAATTTGACGGCCATAGATAGAAATTTCTTACAACAATTAGATTTCACTGCTAGTTTGACCTTATCGCCTTTGACCCAAAAGTTAATGTGCATAAATTTTATTATAAAAAATAATAAAATACAATAGTTTTAACTTCTTTCTGTGTAACTCAATAATTAACATAAAATATGAGTTAACAATTAAAAGATAGGTAGTTTGAATATTTCTATTCCATATACTTATATACTTAAAATGTGTATGCTTTAACGAACTAAATATACGTAAATCTTCAGCATTATGTTATATATTTGCAATGAGTTAATTTTGACATCTGACATATATAATTGAAATAATTAATAAGCATTGAAGTATGGAGATTTATAGTTTTTTAAGCTAATAAACACAGTGAACTAATATATATATATATATATATATATATATATATTTGTTAAAACGGTCAAAACTCAACCAGTAAATAGATGCGTCTATGACAAGAAATGTATGAGTCAGAATCTCATTCATCGTTGATGTACTAAAAGACAAAACATATACTTACCCTTTTCGAACACTTTCCTTCATTTTCGTAACGAATTAGAAAACAACTAAATAAATTGTCGTCATTATTTATATACAAAGATAGAAATCTTTCCATGAGGCTAAAGTAAATTCCCTAACACAACATATATTATTCTGATAATCAAAAGGAAGGAATCATAACCGAAACCCTTAATTTGTTGAGCCTCGTTTGATAATGCTTTTGTTTTTAATTTTTAATTTTTAAAATTTATTTTTCATTTGTCAAATTATAATTTTCACATCTAAACACTTAAAAACTAAATCAAATTCTAAAAACTACTTCTCTGAGTTTTCAAAATCTATAAGCTAAAAACCAAAATTCAAACGATTATCAAACTGAGTCTTAAATAAATAATTAAAAAGCCTCCAAAAGAGAATACAGAATCAGTAGAGCGACAGAGACGACATGTCGAAACCCACCTGAGAGGAGCTAGCGGATCTCGCATACTTCTTAGCCGAAGAAGAAGACGATGGCGACGAAGACGAAACATCGCTGGATCTCCTCCTAAGCATAAGCCTCATTCCATCAGCGACACGAACAGCAGGATTAGATTTAAATTTCCTACAAAACGACATGTGAGCATTGACAGCTTCTTCCAAATTTCCCACCAATGGTTTTTTGCTTCGTTTAGCTTCATCTCTAACAGCTTCAGAACAAAGCCCACAAAGCCATTTTCCTTCAAATTTAGCCTTAACTTCACTGATATAGAACTGTGTGCAATCTTCTTTCAGCCCACAGCAATCGCAAGTGACAACAAGCTCAATCTCCATCCAAAAAAAAAAAAAAAAGCTCGAAACTTTTGTGTAAATTTGAACAAAAGAAAGATGGCCTGAAAATGATATGGCAATTTGGTGAAATGGGTAAGTGTTGGATTTTGAAATGGGTTTAGTTTTTGGGCATCAATCGAGAAAATTTAAGAGAAAAACGAAAAACAGAGGGAATTTATAAAAAGGACAGAGTGTTGGTCGGAAGAGACCTTGAAGAAGAGGTTCTTTAAGGTATTAAATACCAAAATTCCCTTTGGCTTTATTAATTATTATATCATAAATCTTATTATATATATGTATATATTAGCCGTTGACTATAGTCGTCCTATTAGTTGGATTCTTTGTCTCTCTAATTTCAAGAAAAATTCTACCATTTTGTATACAAAACGCACAATCATTAACCATATAATTATAAACAATAATAATTAATTATTGAGGAATTTAAAATTGGTTACATGTGTTTTACCAAACTTGTAATTAAATTATACATTAGTGTGATTATTTTGGTTAAGCTAAGCTTTTTGATCTTTTGGTTTCATTATTGTTTGTAGTTATTCCAATCATAAGTGATTGAGAGCTTACCAAATGCATATTTTAGGTGAGTAACCAAAATTTGAACCTAACAAGTCTTTTTATCTATGGAATATGTGGGATTCTAACAACCAAGGCTTTTTCTTTTTTCTTTTTTCTTTTTTAATAAAGGATCTAACAAAGATGGATGAATACAAATCAATCGATTAAAATTTTCATTATCTTTCTTTGATGACTAAAAAAGTTGGGTCATTTACAAAAATAGCAAAAAAAATTATGATAATAGAGTCAATGTCACTGTATTTTTTAAATTGCAAAAGTAGCAAATTTAAAAGCAGATGACCATCTGATAGTCCTCCCGATAGTTGTCTGAGATATCATTAATTACTTGTCATATTTGTCATATTCACAATATGAAAAAAAAAAAAAAAAAAAAGTGCTATGAGCTGTTTTTTTTATAAATTTTTTTTTCGTTAAAATTTTGAATCTTTGCTCTCTATCTCCGAGAGAAGTGGCAAAAAATAAAAGGTATAGTTTAATTTCAAAGAAAATAGATAAAATAATACTTAAAATTTTAGAGACTAAAATAAAATTTATTTTATTATACATCGAAGAAATATAATTCAATTTAACTATATATATATATATGTATGTATGTTGGTTGAGGCTACAAAATCTAGTATATATTGAAACTTATATATACCAATATATAACTTAAATAATAATGCTTCCTACTCCCTTTGTATCTTAGTTAAAATAAGATGTTTATTAAAAAATGACAAACATAGTTAATTGAAAAGTGTGGTTGGAAAATGCCAAATAACAAACTAGAAAAAAAAATAATGAAAAATACGATGATTTAATTTATTAAAATTTCCAAAAGGGAAAAAAGAGAGAATCAATTCCATTATGAACAAAACGAGTTTGTCTTGTATAAAAAAAATGGTAGGAAAAAAGAAATATAGGTCATTGCCTCTTAAAGGAGATGAAGGCTTAGAGTAGTCATGAGCTGGGGAATATCAATTATTTGTTTTCGTGTTTGTATTTATGTCAACAAATTTTGCTTGAAAATGACCACTAAGTTTGAGTGGTTCAATCGTCAGTGATGGCCTTTCTATGGTTGGGATTCAATGATGCTTGTGTTCGACTACTGTGTCAAACAATTAAACATGTATTTATAGACTTTATTTTGAATTAATTAAACATGCATGTTGTTAAATTCTTCAAATAAACAAATAGAAGATCATTCAAAGATTACTTTCAGTTTAATTTCTTTATCCTCTTCTTGTTCAAACCTCTCATTTTGTTTAATAATGTCCAATTAGTTTAATTAATTTGGTCTACGCTTGAGTAACATTTTTACCTATATGAACTTAATTAACACATGTTATGTATTAAGTATGTTGTGTCCTTTTGCTAGTTTGATTAATTAATTGGTCAATTTAACCATGTTAATTTTGTGAAAACCTTATAGAGCCGTTTGAGCTACAAAACGTTTTGATAGATCTTTATTTGTTTTTACAATATGTGAGGTATCGAAAGAATCAAAACCCTAATAATATAAACTTTAGATCGATTAAATTGAATTATTTGTTTTTACTCCAATGAACTATTTCTATTTGAGCCAAATCAAACGTGGTTTGAGGTATCGTATTTTTCCCCTACCAAAAAGTTAGAAAGAAGGCTATTGTTGGTTTTAGGTAAGGCTATATATATATTAATTAAAATTAGGTTTAGGGTTTTGGCTTTACCATGTTTTGCATTAATTTTCTCCCTTGATCCAAGCAAAATGAAATGACCAATTTAGTATTAGTTAAATGCATGGAGCTTAAAAATTGCCCTCACAAAAATTTTGGACATTAATTAATTTGGGTGATAGCAATTGGTCATTTTAACTTGAAAATTTTGGAAGTGGAAGACAAAATAACATGTTGTATTTTGTTCTTTTTAGAGAAGTCTTGTCACTAATTCCAAACCACTTTTCCATTTTTCTCATCCTTTTTGGGACACAACATCGTGCTATACTTCTCCCTAATTCCTTCTTCATTATTGTTTTATTATTATAATACACACCTAAACAATATTGTAATTATCTTACCCTAAGGTAAGGTGCCATGTTGGAAATACAAACATATATATATATATGTTTATATATATATATATATATATATATATATATATATATATATATATATATAGTTTTTTGTCAACTCAAGTTTCGTATATCAAACAATCAACCATTCTTGAATTATATATATTTAGTCGTTGTATTTACTTTTAAAGTCATTTATGCAAATACTATTTTAAACTTCAATACGTGGTCGCTTTCGATCTTGGCCGAGAGTATTATACATAAACTCTTATAGACACTAATTTATTGTTTTAATAAACAATTAAGTCAATCATAGCCCAATGTTAACATGAACATTATCTCAATCGAAATTTGTAATATCAACTTCAAAGTCTTGGGTTTTAATCCTTCACTATATATATATATATATATATATATATATATATCAAATAGGAATCAAAGAAATGGGAAGAAACATTGGTTTAGTTGTGAGACATGGACAAGAGATTTGGAAGAGACTACCTGGCCAAGAAACATATATTATGTAGGTCATTTAATGTCCACAAGAATGAAAAAGAGACACATAGGAGTGTGGAGCATGAAGGTTGAGAAGATTTTGTGAAGTCCCTACACATGCATTGGCTCTTAGGGTAGAGACCAAATGTTTCTCTCTCTCTCTTTCCTTCCCCATGTGACTTCATTGAGTAATAATATCCCCTTCAAATTAGTTCACACTTTTATTCTTTCGTTTCGAGTTTTCAATCTCCTAGATTTCAATTTTTACGCTTCTTCAAATCTCGATTTTGTACGAAGTACTTATCAGTCTTTGTTATTATATTCAATTAATTTAATTTATTTAAAATAGTTATTGTTAGGGTTGTTCAAACTAAGATCTAAGAGTTTACAAGCACGCCCGAACCGAAACGATATATTGGGGAAAGAGCATAAAAGAGTGTGTGTCCCAAAAGAAAAATGTAAGAGCCTAGGAGTTTGGGTATAGCATTCAAACTAGTAAATATATATACCAATCAAGACATATATGAGTTGAGACCAAACGTGCACCCCTGCAACCTTGAGCACAAAAAACATTTTCGACACCACCTATTATCACCATTTGATACCATTCCAAAGGGAGAAGCTAGTAAATACTCCAAGAAGAAGAGAGTCGACAGATCTTTTAGTGCTTAGTTGAGTTATTTATCCACTACACTAACTTAAGCAACAAAGTGCAATAGGTTAGAGACCACATTGATAATACAGTGATTTCTTAACAAACCGACTCATATAGGATCGAGATGAGATTAGGAGAAACTGGAGTAGAGGTTAAAGGTCACCAAGCACCTACTAGGCAATCCAAAGAGAACCAGATATGAGTGTCAACAGTTATGAAATAAAATTTTAAAATTATTTTTAATGGTGATAAAAAATTTGAGTAAAAACTAATGAATTATTATAACCATGTAATTGTTTTAAATTAATTAATCAATAGATGTTAAAAATAAGGACAAAACTCAAAACTACGTAACAATATATATAACATTTTGAAATTTGGGAAGGAAAGAGAATGCTAAACTTAAAAACTCAAAATTTTTGAATTTGAAGACGAAATAAAAACTAAAACTAAACGCTACGATACGACCACGAACAAGCAATTCAAATGGATAGCCTTGAAAGAGGCATGTGGGGCTGTTGAAACAGAAAAGAGCTATACCTTTGATTTGGCAGCAACAAAATTAATTTTTTATCAGAAAGTACTTGTGAATATTTCATGGGTGCTTGTCTTGCTCTTGCAATCCGACAGCTGAGTGCTTGTCTCTCATGAATGTTTGGCCATTGAAGATGACACCATGGTGTCCCCTCTTTATGTTTTAATGTCACAAGAGCTTGTCCCAAACATCAAATATGGATAATTATTAATTGGACGAGTTCTAGTTTGGAATTGTCAAGTCCCACCAATATATTTTTTTTTAACTTTCATTCATGTGATTATGTTACAATGATGTGGTTGTTATTATGGTGATCGATCAATCTCAATTTGTATATGACATCTTCACATTTTGAATTCAATGTAAGGTTCATGTATGTATACTAATCGTTGTGACAGAGACGCACACAAATTCAGCAAATAAGGAAGAAAAGATTAAGAGGGTATATGGAGTACTGTCTTGGGTCGAGTTGAGCTAAACTTCCGACTTCCCTAACAGTTGGCCATTGTTGAAGTTTGCACATTTGTTAGGAAACTCCATCTTCCCTTCTTACCCACTCCTTTCATTTAATGTTTACAAAAGTTAAAAAAAAAAAATTGTATCAATTTATCCTTGACTTAATAACTCAACAACTTTACACCGAACAGAAAATTAACTGTCATCATTGGAAAAACTTTACACTCCAAATATACAAATTTTCTCCTAACATATTAACTCAATACTTCCAAATTTTCGATTAGTGCTCCAAACTTTTTAACTTTGAAATGAATATTCAACGCATACAAATGAAATATAAATTAAACTCTATACAAAATAACATATCACGAGAGAACACCAATTTGGAGATTCATTTGATCATCCATATATAATACTAAATTGAATTTCTCATCATTTTATTTTAATTACGATATACATTTTTTTGAAAAAATATAAGTTGTGTTTAAGTTGACTACAAAAACCCCTAATAATAATAACTAATACATATACCTAACAAATATAACCTACAATCATTTAGAACTTTAATAATGAAAAGTAAGGAAACAAACCTCATAAATTATTAGTAAGTGATTGATGGTTGAGTAAACACATTATCCACTATATATAACCTACTTCAAATTTGGATTTTATGGTCTATAAAGGTGACATTTCTTTGTTTAATTTTTAAAATGTCCTCCCAATGGGCATTATGTTGTGGGGCAATGATTTCTCACATGGCCTCTCTTTTTACATATTGAATATTTAAATGTATGAAATTAGGTGAAGTGGGTGAGTTTTGAAGAGATACCCTTCACATGGCCAACCCACATGCTCTTACCTTCCAACAAAAGGCCTTCTCTTTGATCAAATGCCCTCAGGGCCAATTCAATCATTCATTCCTCTCTCTCTTATTCTTTTTTATTATACTTTCTTCAACAAAAGAGTTAATTCCTCTCAATATTTTTGCCAAATGACAATAGTTTAAAATAATATCCTCCAATCAATCACCACTAATTCAGTTCTCAAACCCAATATTTAACAAGCTTTCACATTGACACCCAGTTAGTTCTTCTATACATTAAGTTGCTTTTCATTCTTTTATAAAGTATGTAATCGTTCTTGTGGTTATCTAACCATCTTCCAGTTCTAAAGATTCTGAGGTTGTTGACTTTCTCGTTTTCTTAGTTTCTTAGTCGGATGTGCATCCGACTAAGTTTGTTCATTGTCTACTATTAATGAAGTTCTTAGAAAGAATGGGATTATCCCATGAAATCTCGAAGTATGAATTGACTTTTTGTTTTTGAATTAGTTTTATAAATTACATCTCCTAATTTTATATTAATGTCTTTGAATTTTATGACTTTCATTTTTATTCTTATACTAATTTGTTTCAAAATAAGAATTTTTTAATTAAGATAAAGATGGAACGATGACCTATAAAATAGTAATACATGTAAACATAGATGATAAATCTCAATCATGTCCGCATTTTAAGATATTCATTCATAGTTTAACTATTAACCATTGAAATTGTTTCGATACAACAAAATTTTATTAGATCTCCCACTTAAAATAAGTATAAAAATATGAAATGGTACACACCACCCTAGCTTTTCTTTTTCTTCTTTCTTCTTTGTTTTGGGTAATATATAGTTCTGCCATAACAATGTTATATTATAATTTTCCCATTCCCCAAAAATGGTTGTCTAAAAAAAACAATTAAAATGGTTCCAATCAATCAAATTAACAAACAAAAAGTAAATTAAATATTAAAGGATAAATTCAATTATTTAACTTTGTTCTTCAATAAAATTATGGTCAATCATTTGAGATTCCACCAGACGTTTGAAGCAAAAGATTTTTGTATTCTGACCACTAGAGATACACACGAAACTGCCAAAAAGCCAATTCCCCCGTGAATTATAAAGTTATCACAATCATCAATATGTTAATTGAATTGGATTTCACACATACCTAAAATTATTATAAAATACACTTAATTTGTTGTCTCTTTTTTTGTTCATTTTACTTTCTGCTAGATAATACCTTCTTTTTACAGCTTGTTTCATGTTTTTTCTCTCAAGTAGACAATAAATGTAGTAGGGGAATTCAAACTTTCTGTACTTAAAAAGATGTAGCACATGTCAAATTGGTGTCAAACTATGCTCACTTTGATACGTTAAATTGATGTAATAATCATAATACAACTTTATTGATTGATAAATGATAGTGAGATTGAATCCAAAGTATAATTGGATTGTTTTTATCTTATATATTGAAAATTATGAATTTAATAAAAATTACTGCTATTGTTGCTATTACCTCTACTTGTGAGGATCAAACAGTATTAGTATTAGTAATAGAAATAGTAAATATGACAAAGGTGAAAATTTTCAACTGTAACAATCGTAATAATGATGGTCGTAATGGTAATTATATCGGTAACGATAAAACATACGACGTAATTCTCATCAATCGAATTGCATTATTTCATTATATATTTGGATGTAGATCTCATGTGTCAGTACAAATGCATAACATAAGTAAATCCAAAAGTAGTCAAATGATGCCCACTTTCTTATACCAATTGATCATTTTCATTGTACTCAACGTGACCTATATTCAAATTTGTCCCATGTAGATGTAGTTAATAAGCCTTACCGTACCATCTTGAATTAACCATATAAAGTTGCCACATCACAAACATAAGCATTCAATCAATTTCTTTGTTCGCCGCTTACTATTGACTTCTAGAGACGAAGTCATGACAATACCTAACCGCCAATATACCTTCAAACTTTCAATTGTAAATTTTTTAACCTCACCTCAAACTTATCCAAGTGTTAAAGTTAAAATTAAACTCTTAAACTTGTACCATTGTAGTAATTGTAATGATGATACAAGTTTGAGAATCAATTGAATCCAAGAGTACGCACCCCCGAGCTAAGCTGAGTTGGGTGTTATTTTTCTTTTTGTTCACCAATAATTGAAGGGTTTTATTAACTACTTACTCGTGTTAACTCATGATTCTCATCTCATTATTAACTCCCCCAATTAATCTCTCCTGTAATGATCACTAACTTAACTCAACTCCCCAAATCAAGCCTAATTTTATGTATAATTTTGAGAACTCGATTTTCACTACTAAAGTTTGAGGGTGTAATTACAATTGCTACAGCTTACTACGTGAATGGCTTTTGCAATCTTCCCTATAAACTAATACCATCATCAACAATCAGGAGAATATTATATTGTGGTAGAGACTAGAGAGAGTGACAATAATGAGCGAAAGAGCAATGACATGCGTGTGGCGGGTGGTCTGCCCTACCTCAATTATTCTTATCATTTTTCTTTTTCATATATCAATCAAACTTCCATCCCAAAACTGGGGGCATAGATTGGATAAGTGAGGAAGTTAGTAAGGCCCCACCCACGTGGAAAACACAGTCAGCTCGCCACATGATTGGCACCATTATGGATTAAGGGTGGGCCTCCATTCAGTGGTCTCTGTTTCATCTTCTTCAATTCCTAAGATATCTGTAGTTCAAGACCTTTTCACTTCCTAAATCCTAATAATCATTTACAGTCCATCACCAATCTTCCCTCGAACATGAATTTTGCTAATGCTTTAAATTGGAAGTACCTAACAAGTTTCAGTTAGACTTCAACTCCACATCTATGGTGTCGGAGTTTGAGTCTGGAGTTTCCTGGGGAAGGAGACGGAGCAGTGGCAAAGGCAACAGTGAGCTCAGGTTGCAAAGGATTATCAAGGTGGACAGGTTATCGAATGAGTCTTTGGTGACACCAAACATTTGGGTCAAACCGGCACCAATCAGGCCGCCAAGGACACTCCCTCCGTTTGATATGGACATGAGGGTTGCAAAAAGTGTAGCTTCCATTCCTTCTGGACATAACTTTGCTGCTAGCACAAGAACAGGCATGAAAGATGCCTGCAAGAAAGAGAATATTTTTCACTAATTTTTGGTTGAAATTGAAGGAACACGCTGACTAGATGCAACATTGTACTTAGTATACATTACCTGACCAAGTACTGTTATAATCAAAGAATCCCCAATCGCAAACCACTCGTCGCTTATACCCCACTCACGATTTAACCCCGTCACAAGAAGAACCTAGAAAATGACCAGAAAAACAAGATAACTAGATACAAAGTATGGATGGACCACAAACAAGAACTGGTGAATGGTTTCTATCGTGTCACTAACCTGACTCATTCCAAGTGCACAACCAAAAATGGTGGTTACTAGAAAAATTTTCCTCAGAGGAACTTTCTTGAGAAATCCATTATAAAGCCCAACCCCGAGAAGTGACGCTATGGATGTAACAAGCTTGACACGCCCTAGAAATTCAGGTGTGAATCCAAGTTTATTTGTTCTGAGAAACGATTAAACCACTGGTTATTCAGATACAAATTAGATGCTGAGAACATGGAATCTTTAAAGTGAATTAAAATCTGCAATAAGAGGTAAAATTTAGAAAGACAGTGGCCATACGTAAAGAAAAACATGGCAGAATCTGATTGTGGTGTTGCCTGCCACAAGAAAATAAATAAAGTTGGAAGAAGGACATTTCGTTGACTAACAGCACCCCACAATTCAACAACGTGCTGTCTTGAGCTCCGAAGAAAATCATAGTTAGCTGAAGGACGATTTATCCCTCTCACAGGTTGCTCTTTTACAAGAACTGCCACCACAGATGTTATCAATGGCAACAAAGCTGTGACTCCAAAAACAAACCTGAGACACCCAAATCGCCCTTTAGAATTCATAATCAATGCAGTTGTTTGTGTATGGGAAACCAAAGTGAAATTCATCCCTAAACATGTCAAAATGTATCAATTTCTACAAAAGCGTGGTACAAAATTGTTAAAAGAAATGGAATGTTTTCAAATATAGCAAAATAAACCAATTTATTTAATAATATAGCAAAGTATTACTTTCTATCAATGACAAACCCAAATATAGACATCTATCACCAAATAGTAAAATTTTACTATCTTTGTAAATATTTTCAACCGTTGTTACATTTTAAACAATTTTCTTAAAAGAAGATATACATTCAATGCTACAACACAAGCATGGTACAAAATTGATAAATTTTCAAATAAAACCAACATCAAATCTATTTTTTGGTTAAACTTTGAAGTTTTGGCAATGTTATTCAAAGATTGATTTGTGCATTAATCAAACTTAATTTCCTTAAACTGAAATGTGGACGGCCAACTTCAATATTTTTTTAAAAAATGAATGAACTTGCAAAGATTTTGACATTGCTTATTCTAAAATTTGTTCGTGAATTAGCAAGATTTGAACAGACTATGGAAATTAATACAGTATCTAAGTCTATGGTCTAATTTGATAAAATTGGAAGTTCAATTTGATACAACTACAAGTTTAGAGATTAGGGGTTAAAAATTAAAAGCTTCCCTTTATGTAACATCCATGCATGAAGAACTGCAGTACCTTACACCATATGCATCCACCAGCGAACCACTGAAGTAGGAACTCACTATTCCACCAAAAGCCGAAGACCCCCAGCATAAGGACTGAAGAGATCCTGACATACTTTGTGATTCACCACGAGCCCTCTCAACTACCATGGAATCTACGACCTGTACCAGACTTCTGATGTTTCAGAAAAAGAAATCCAAGGTTGCAAACTCTGGCTCATGGCTAAAGTACATTCTTTGTCAAGTAGAATGAAGAGAGAGAGATGACAAAATACATTGTTGAAATCGGCATGCTAATTAGCTCTCTCTCTCTCTCTCTCTCACACACACACACACACACAATAAAAAATAATAACAAATAAAAAGGCTACTGTATAGTTTTGCTCATAAGGGTCAAACTGACCGTTTGCTGGGAAAAAATGCTAGCCACAAATAACAAAGCCCTCCTGACTCTTGTCGTACTGGTGAAGAAAAGGGAAAGGCTTTGAAGGTTTTGTGATGACCAAATAGATTTCCATCTCTAATTGATGAGTTGCCAGACTAACCAAAAAAGCCGTGATTAACTCAAAGTTTGACCAAAAAATCAAGACACTAACAGTAAGGGAGAGACTAGGATATCCTGGACAGATTTCAAGACGCAGGAAAGCCATTACATGTTCCTTTTTTTATGAGAACCTTCATTTCATTGATGATATGAAATTACAAAAGATGGCAAAGATTGCCAAGGAGGCAAGGAATTTAAAAGATAATAATAAATACAAAATTAATGCTCTATGAGAGATGTAAGGCTATAATCACAAAAAAAAAGGAGCTATTATTACACCAAAATATAAATAAGGTGTTCAAAATACAAGTTGAATTCCTTAGATTTGTCCTTAAAGATGCAGCAGTATTGATCATGCCATGTTAACCAAAGGAAATTCTTGTTGATGGAGATACATAAAAGTTCCTTTTCTTTCTTGAAGAGAACCTATAAAGATCATTTTTAGGAGAGTAATAGGGTCATTTGGGAGAGCAATATGATCGTTGAAAGTCGAGAGGACCCTCATCCAGTAAAAGTGATCAAATTGACATATCAAAAGGTTCATCAAAGTCTCTTCATTATTATGACATTTTTTTTATGAAACTCTTCGTTATTATGGCATGGAGTGATAGAACAGACCAATTTGGCGAGGAGATAAGCCATGAGGCTCTCAAGAGCAAGAAGTTAGCAGGACTGATGCATGCATGATGTGACTAAGTTCCCAAATGAAAGTTTTCATCTTTTCAGAGGAAGGGCCTTTCCACAAGATTGCATAAGGATCTTTGTGCAGAAGCAGAACATGGCCGCTAGATGATAATTTTTAGCAAAGGGCTTCGGCATGAAGGATCCTTTTATATCTAAGATCTATCTCCAGTGATCTTTGATTCTAGGACTACGAGGAGGGAGGGGTAGGGTCAAAAGGATAGACCACTCGGTAATTTCCTCTTCTGTAAGGTGTTGCCTGAGGCCCATATTCCATGAAGCATTTTCCACATTCCACAAATCAGCAATGGTTGTCATTCGAAGGGATGGAATGTATAGTCCTTGGAAGGTGGCGTTAAGAAGAGATAAACCAACCCACCTATCGATCCATAAAGAAATTGATTCTCCATTCTCAGTTGTACTCGGTGTCATCAATGCTCAAATCTTTCAATTGTATAATGTGTCTCGTCAAACCCCTCAAAGAATTAAGCTTGGTTTGCCCTGGATGATCATCAAAAGGAATGGTACTATATTTCACCTATGAATCTCTTCTCTATTAAGAGACCATGAATCTCCACTTCTTTCGAAATCTCCAAATCCACTTTGCAAGGAGGCTCTGATGTTTTTTACTTCAGATCAATCAGACCCAAGTCTCCCTCTATCAATGGGCGCCTTCACTGTCAACCCTTTTAGAGAATGAAAACCTTTCCTATCCTTTGCTGTCATTCCCCAGGAAATTTCAGAAATGGTTTTCCAATAAAGATGCTCCTTAGATGAGAGCTTGAAGATAGAGAGTTAATAAGTTGCTAAATTCCTTAGAGTAGCTTTCAAAAAGAGGTGGTGTGAGGCTTGCTGTGGAAAGGGCAGCCTATATTGTCCAAGGCCAAGACGCAACTTTGCATTTGAAGGCAGAGAAGAAGGATTATACTGTGTTGAATGCCAAATTGATGCCTATAAATCTGTTTTTTTATGATTCTTCAGGGGTGTGAGCATATCTTTGTTTGGGGACGAAAAGAGGATGGTGACAGCCACAATTTTGCAGGTAGTTAATAGAGAGAGATCCATACCTCAAAAAAGTTTATGGATCTTCTTTTAGCTTCTAACGATAACATCTTACTAAGCCTAACCACAATTGTATAGAGGAAAATAGATAGGGGTGACCTTGGCAAAGGCCCCCGAGGGCTATGATCTTACCCTACTACCCCAATAAACCATGTTAAACGAATATAAGGTACTCTACTACGATTGAAGAAGACTCTTCCAATGACATCTTAGAATAACCTTGTATAAGGGTGACCATCAAAGACAGAAGAAACAGAGTCAATCAACCAAATAAAGGTATAATCGACCGGGGACAATTTTGCACCCTATATGAGCCTCAAACCAACCAACCTGATTGACCATTAAAAAATCGTAATAAATAATGCATAGCATGTCTTGTGCATGCAATGCTGCTACAACAACTTTCTCTCGTGAGAAGTCCAAAACTGGTTCTTCTTTTAAATAACAACTTTTCCCCCACGTTTTTATCTCTTCATTTATTCCTCTCTCCTACCTTCGTTTTTTCTTCTTTCTTCTTCTCTCCTACCTTCGTTTTTTCTTCTTTCTTCTTCTCTCCTACCTTCGTTTTTTCTTCTTTCTTCTTCTCCTCGTATCTTCTCATTTTCCCTTCATTTTCTCTTTTCTTCTTTTCTTCTTTTTTTCTCCTCTAGTACATTTTTTCATTTAGTTCCAAATTTACGAAATTGAACAACTACAACATATCTAAGCTATTCAAAACCGAGTTATTAGATATTGTATTATAGTATATTTTTCTTTACCCATCAGCTTAATCTTTTGGGTCAATTGGTGATTTAAAATAATATCAAAATCGGTTCGTTGAGGCGGTCCTGTGTTCAAACCTCTGCATTGTTATTCTCTCCAATTAATATTCATTTCCCTTATTAGGTCTTCTTCATATTTCAAGCCTACTATAGTGTGGGGTTACATTTGTCTTCACCCATCAGCTTAAGTTTTTGGGTTAATCAATTATTTAAGAAAAATCTATCTCCCAAAGTTCAGTGATCTGAACATAAATGGAGAGATCATAGGAATCTGTCCATAATTTTGCACCATCAGCAACTTGTGAGAGCCTATATACCCTTCCTAACCATAACACATAACCATCAAGGAGAGCAAGATCGAGAGTAAGAGTAGGTGTACCTCCAATGACTCTTATAACATTCATGGTTGGATCGTTTCACAAGATGAGGATAACATTGGTTCTTCTCCAAGAATCTAAAGCAGCTCAATCGATCTGCCTATCCATAATGTTTCCATAAGACCCTATTCACATTGCTTCTTTCAGACTCTAAAAGGATTGCAGAGGTTGTGTTGGTCTACTTAAGGGATTTGATAAGGGCTCTTCTAATCCTAGAGAAAAGGTCTCAATCATTCCACAAGAGCACAATTATGAGGATTCTTTTGGTCCATCTATGACAAGGGGGAGCTATCAAAATTCACTATGAATATGTGGTTCTTCAACTCCCCGACTAACTTATTGGTCTGACAGCACATTTCCCTTTCTTAGATTTATTTGAAATGGCCATAATACACAGGTCATGTTTCCACAACCAATGAGCGAGTAGACCAAGATTTGGATGGAGCTAGTCTTCCTCATCATATTTTTCTGTGGAGTGTTTATTATATTTCAAATGTCCTAGTATATTCTACAAGGACTCTCCAATGGGTATGGGATCATGGTCTAGAAAAAAAATCAGAATCAAAGAAAATCAGTAACGGGTGGGTCCCAATGTCAAAGCCATCCTCAAAGAGGCCAAGGGGGACGGTGAATCACGAAGAAAATTGGGATGAGCTTTGTTGAGTGGAGCCAGAGTCATTGCAAGAGTTAGAAAAAAGGTATTCAAAGTTTGACTCGATATTAGATGGCCTTGATTCAAAATCATGAAAGCTGAGATTGATCAATATCATGGAGACGTGGAAACTTGTGAAGGTTTGATCCTGCAATGTCACTAGCAACAATTCTTGGCACCAGGTTGAAATGAGAAGCAGATGTCAAGTATTGTGGCCATTGCTACCTAGTGTTAAAAGGAGTGGAGAAGGTTGCATAAAAGGAAAAATTGGGAATGTTATTAGGATATAATTCAGCCATGATTATAGTTACTTGGTAGTTTGTTAGGGTAGGGTGCTTATACATACAGGGAGTTGGGAAATTTAAAGGAAAAATTTTGGAGTTGGTCGACAGTGGGACTTGGCCCATACAACCTTCACATCCCAAAACTCAAGCTTTATAAATAAGTAATTTATATAATAAAAAAAGCCGGTGGTTTGTGGTTGCGAAGCTAATTCTTCCGTTGTATCTTCAAATAAAGCTTTTAATTCACTTTTTTAGGGTAAAATGGTTGATTGACCTAATACAGTCACAATCACAACATTGTTTTTTTCTTTTTCATTTTTTTACTAATTATATGAAGTTCCCTAGAAGTCATAAATAGCCTCAAAAAACAAGCCATTAAAAATATTAAATGAAACTTCACAAAATGAGTTAAAACTTGACTTTTGTATTTGACCAATGGGAAAATTCCATTGGCCGGTCCTACAAACTATGAGGTTACCACTGATAATGGTTTGGGAGGACCAAGGGTGAATAAACTTGAATCAGTTTGTGTTTTATCATTGTGATGTCTATTCGGCTAGCTAATGTTGTCATGCAATGAAATAACCAAGATAGAAAAATACCAACTAAAACTTCTACATCTTACAGGGATTAACAAACAACGATATCAGAGTTTTAAATACTTTAATGAAATGAGAGCAAATAGATGAAAAGCAAAAGACACTTACAACATCTGAGAATGCTACAGAAAGAGATCCAAGGAGTATACAGAAAGCAGCACCATACTTGCTATCGACTAGTGTGGCCATTAAAGTCCATGAAAGTGCACCGAGCAGTCCTGATAAAATCAAGTATGATCTTCGCCGATAACCAAATAGAGGAACAGAATCACTGCATTTGCCGAAAAGCTCATTAGATTTTTATTTTTTTCCTTTTCACATTTGTCTGAAAACAAGGGCATCAGGTTGAAGACTAAGATAAAAAGAAAAACAAAGAAGAAAGACACTTATACCTGATAAACCCATATAAGGGTTTGACAAGCCATGGAAAGGCAGAGAAGCCAGATACTACAGCTGTCTAGTCAATAAATAACTTTTATCAGATATCTAATTACCACAATCTTTTTGCCTTGCTCTAAACAAAATTTTCAAACGACATTAACCATTAGACATGTGATAAAACCATTAAAACGAATGCCAAAATGATATACTCCATTGAAATTTTCATCACAAAGGAAAATGATTCTATGGCACCAAACAAATATGAGATATATACACGAAATACCAAGCAGAAAACAAAAGTGAAAAGTTAGCACACAGCATTAAGTCAACACTTCATGTAATACATTTGTAGGCTAAGACCTAAATATTCATGACCACGGGACTATATATAGTACATACCTCTGCAGGATCTAGGTGTAGGTCATCCTTTAAGTAAAAACTGACAGCAAGCCTTGCTAGCCCTAAAACCCCTTGAACAAAATAAACCATGGCGACAGCCACATTATCTGGAGATAGATCCACACCAAAAATTTTGATGTTGCTTGGGGAATATTTCTTCTTATGAACCGCAGTTTTACCACTATACGACGAGACCATTCCTTCCATGTCATTACCTGGATCATACAGGACACAAGTAGTAAGAAATATGGTGGAATTAAGAATCCCAAAAGGTAAAATGAATTAGTGCCCTCATCCCGGTTCAAATATCACATCAATATTGTATATAAAAGAGCTCTTCTACGTCTAATTCTTTTAGAGATTGATCAAAGGTATCATCAAAAACCATAATTCACCATAAAACCAAAATTTCCATCCAAAATTATTTATTTCCTTCATCAATCGAAACACAAATCTAATATATGAATGTGATCTATTAGTCAACCTTCACTGCGCATGCGAGGGTTCATCGTCATCCTAAACTCGGGAGATTCTGATTATCTGTTTCTATTTTACCCTGCTGTATTTGACACTAATTCTTCCGGGAAAAAATGCGTTACGAAGCACGATTAATTTCGGAAGCAGAAGAAAAACTGCCTCCCCAATTGATCCTCTCTTTATCAATAGAAACGGCTGAATTAATGAACATTTAATTTCAAGAGCTCTCGTCCTAAGATTACGAATTATCTTTTGTGCTGCACCGTGTAACCTATTATTGGAAACCAAACATAATAAAAAAAAAAATTAATAAAAAAAACAAAAAAAAAACTAACAAACAATTCGTATTCAAATCTGAAAGTTCCAAATTCCAAAGACTCCAATAAATGGCGCACTCCACCACATTACAACACGAAACAGAACATAACAGAAAGATAATAATTATCATAATCTTACTACTCCGAGAATTGGGCAAAGACTCGTCACCCATGGGAACGGCGACAGACATGTCGTCTTTCGGTGGGTCCCGACAAGGGGACGGCGTGACCGGTGGCGACTGTGGGCTCCGCTTGAAGGCTCCGGAGAGGGGAGGGGGCGGTTTCCGGCGTATCTTAGAGGAAGGAGGGAAGGACAGAATTGGGTTTTCGAAGCGGGAGATTGAGATTGAGTTTATGATGGATACAGGCATTAAAATGTAGGCCATAGAGGTATATTTAATTAAGGTCCCTAATCTGGATTAGAATATTAATTGTGGTTTAATTAGTATGGAAATGACTAATCTGACCCTCTTCTTCGTGTTCCAGGCCGGAGGAGAACCAACCACGCATTTCTTCTTAGCTACCAAATATGGGTTTGGTATCATAGGTTGCTTTTGCGTGGTCGTGGGGATACACCGCCAATTCTTTGCTATTTTTATTGTGGTTTTGAATGGTATTAAGTTCATTGCGTGTTTTTTCATCCATATGTGAATTCAATTTATTACACTCTCTGATTAACAAAACTATTTTTAAAATACAATAAAATTTTCAAATCCATTTAATCCATGAACATGAATAGGAGTGTATTGATGTCTATAATTTTGAAATTTTTATTATATTTTATATGTATTTTTAGTAATTTTATCGTTTATAATATAATTACTATGAAAAAATACCCCACGAAATGTATAAATTTAAGAAACATAGAATGTCACTCGAACAATCCTTTTCTTTTTATTTTATAATATTACTATTTAATAGATTTGGTAAGATGAATTTTTATCAAATTTTTCTTATAATTTAATCCATAACAATTTTCGTATTAAACCCACAGATGTCTGTAATTTTTAGTTAGATCTAGATCATTATAACGTTCTATTGTAGTTAAATTATTTTTGTGCGTGCTAATTCTTATACTGAAACTCTCGCTTTCATTACTATTTCCACCTTCACCACAAATATAATTATAAATGTAACTGTTATTGTGACTACTACTTAAAATGTAAACTATCAATAAGTATTTGAATTCAATTATAACTATCAATGAAATTATTAATGTGACACTATATATTTAGTATCATACATGTAATGATTGCAGTGGAAATCATCTCTCTTAGATACATTGTTTTGATAAGTAGAGTTCCGAAAACTATAAAAAGAATTTTTTAGTTCACTCATAAATGAAGGATAATTGTTAATCTCAAAAATTTGATTTGCAATATCCAAATAGATGGAATAACTACGGCAGTTACTATCCCTAACTAAAAAATTGTCATTAGACTTGAAATTACGAATGCCGACTAAATCATCAACAATACTATAACTATCACTATAATTAGGAATGCTTTTATTCATATTATTTATAATCGATTCTTTATTTTCAATAGAACAAAGACCATTGATTGATTTATGCGTATTTGAAGAATAACTATCAAATGAAATAAACTTCAAAATATAGGACAACAAAGGAAAGATTAATTAAGATTGGATTAAAATATTTATAAAATGTAACAAAATTCGATATTTTAAATAATTATTTAAGATTATATCATTATCCATCCAAATTGGATCACATGAATTGTTCAGTTCTCAAAAAGCTGAAAACAACCAAATCCCGAATTTCGCTCTTACAAAATCCGTATTTCCTCAACACCCCCTCTCTACAAAACCCCAATTTTTCCAAAACCTTCTGCGATCCCTCGTTTTCCACCTCAACCATCGCCTGAACCCTAACAACCTCCTGGAACTCCCTCAGCGCCGTCGGAATCGCCGCCCTCAGTGCTATCGTGGCTATCCCTTGTCCCCAGTGCTCCGCAGCCACCGCATAACTGATATGCGCTCTACATTTCTCCTCCGATTCTGGCTTGAACGAAACGTACCCGACGGAACGGCCGTCCAGGCATATGGACCGGCGCCATTGATGGGGAATTGCGACCTTTTCTATGTAAGTTAATGCTTCTTCTTTGGAGGTTATCGTGTTCCATCGGAGATAGCGGGTTACTCTTTCGTCGCTGGCCCATCGGAGAAAGTCGTCGGCGTCGGAAAGATTGAACGGCCGAATGGAGATTCTTGATGAGTTCATTGATCGGTATGGATAGTTCTGAAATGGTCAGCTACGAATCAATGACAGCTTTTGGCACAAGAGTTGGGAGAAACTCCCATTTTAGCCTTCATATTTATTTGGGTGTTGGGCTAATTTTCAAATTTTTAAAAAACAAATGTTATTTTTATTGAAATGAATGGGGTTATAATTAGCTTAAATTGTATCAGACCATAAAATTACAATATTTATAGTTGAAATTTATATAATTTCAATGTATTTCTAACTAAAATAAAAAGACCAATGTTGGTGAAATTGAAAAAGGTTTGAATAGTGTAGGGAGATTTTTATATTAAAAAGTCGGTGAGTATCAATTTTAGGAATGATTATCAAGTATATAACAATACTTTTAAAAATTTATAAATACGACAAAATCTATTAACGATATAAGAAGTTTATCATTAATAAACTTATACTTGCACATTATTGATAAACTCTTTTTGTTTTTAGATTTTCACAAATTTTACTATATTTGTAAATTTTTTAAATATTATTATATAATTAATTATTTTGAATTTAATGAGTATATTTGTAACTATCCCTATTTAAAAAAAAAAAAATACATAAACAACATAAAAATCAAATTATAATGTTAAAGACCAAAATATATTTAAACCTTGAAAAAAAAAATATTAATTATTGTCGATCATCTGATTCATATCATAGTTATCCAAAATTCAATATTTTACGAGAGATCAATAATAATATACTGGTTAAATATCATTTTAGTCCCTATATTGTAATATTTGTTCAATTTCGATTTTCATACTTTCAATAATTGTCTAATTTAAATGTCTATACTTGCAATAAATCTTAAATTTATTCATCGATACTAGTTTATTTTTCATTTTTAAAAATTGTTATGAGTAGTATTTTTATTCTAAAATAAAAAAGACCGTTCCAAAATTGATTTAGATTTATCGAGAGATAATGAACTAAAAATTGACTATTAAACCTATAAACGGTGTTTGGAGAAGGAGTAGGTTATTATAAGTTATAATCTTATACTATTATAGTAGAATTATAATGTTTTATATTTGTGAGGTAAATTGTTTTAATTTAAATTATAACGTGATATAAATTATTTTAGTTTAAAAATAAAATAATAAACTGCTAAGAATAAATGATGGAATGTTGAGGTAGTCAGTGGAAGATTATAATTAGTCTTTCATGGTTTTAGAAATCCTACAAACACTAACACCCAATCAACTTTAACTTTTCCTTTTCTTTACAATATAAAATATATATTATATTCAAAATTGAAAGAAGGGTATTTTAGTAAATTAAGTCAACAAACAGAGCAAAATCATCCACACCAATTCACAAAATTGCAGCCATGCCAGACTTGTAGACCACACCAAGCAAGTCAAGTTTGACTTTTCCATCCAAAGCGATAATTCCTCGCACCTTCTTCTTCTTCTTCTTCTTCTACTTCTTATTCCATTTTTCCTTTCTATAAAATCCCCATTCCACACCAACATAACAGTCAATAACAACGTCGATTCACAGCCATGGAGCTCACTCTCCGCCCACTAGATCTCACCGACATCGACGACTTCATGGGCTGGGCAGCCGACGAGAAAGCCGCTCGATACTGCTCCTGGGAGCCTTACCAGGACAAATCCGAAGCCATTAAGTTCATCAATGACCAAGTCCTTTCGCATCCCTATTACCGGGCCATCTGCGTCGACGGTCGTCCAGTCGGCGCGATTTCGGTGATGTCGAACACGGCGGCGAGGGACAAGTGCAGGGGCGAGCTAGGGTACGTTTTGGGGTCGAAATTTTGGGGGAAAGGGATCGGGACGGCGGCGGTGAAATTGGTGGCGGAGAGGATATTTGTGGAGTGGCCGGAATTGGAGAGGCTGGAGGCGTTGGTGGATGTGGAGAATTTTGCGTCTCAGCGAGTGCTGGAGAAGGCGGGATTTCAGAGAGAAGGTGTTCTTAGGAAATATGGAGTGCTTAAAGGGAATGTTAGGGATTATGTTATGTTTAGTTTTCTTAAAACTGATTTTGTATCGTAATTTTTCATGAATTGACGACGATGATGAATTGAGAATTTGAAATTTGGTTGTTTTTGTAGATTTTGTATCTTTGGTTCCTTTTGTATCATTTGGCAGAGATGAGATTGGTGTATAGTGTGTATTTTATGTTGTAAATGTTAAATGGATTATAGAATTATTAAAGCTAGTTTATCTAAAATCACATTCATGTATTTATTGTAGCTGTTTTTGCTTTTCTTTCTCCTTCTATCTCCAAAAAAATTATAGCAAAAAACACAATTTAAGAAATAAACTATAAATACAACATCAGTCAATTGGTAACTCTTCTAAATATCATATGGATATCATTACTAATGTTTAATGATATATTATATTTATTTGGGTTATATATATATATATATATATATATATATTTTTTGGCTTAAATGGTGCTATTTTCCGTTATGTCCTTTAAATGTTGACTGGGCCGTGACGGAAGGCCCAATAGCAATTATCTTGACGTTGCCGTTTCTCCATTGAAACCCTATTAAAAATCTAAATTTACAAAACTAGCCTTGAAGTTGAGCAAGAAGAACAACCCTTCTTCTTCTTCTTCTTCTTCCCCATTTCACACTCTGACCAAAAAAACAAAAAGCTACTCCACTGTAAATGGATCCTCTCTCAGCTCTCCGAGATTTCACCATTCGAGGCGAGCTAGACAAAATCGTCCGAGTCAACGACGAGTTCCGTTTCGCCTCCGATTATTCCTTCCCTTGCTCCGTCGAAACCGCTTACCGCTCCAAACAAGGCAATCTTTACACACTCGAAACCCTCGTCTATTACATCAAAAATCACCATGTCAAGCACACTGAGTACCTTCAAAACGCTCGCACTCAGGGAATTACTTCCGTCACTTTCCCTGACCGGAAGCCTCTGCTTGATTATCTTACCGGCAAGGTTTCCTCCTCCGATGCCATCGAGTTTCTTGTACCTCAGAATCCCAAGTTTCCCGATTTGCCCTCTGTGGATGAGTATCGTCCTGAAGACCCGGTGATTGTTGGAGCAGCTATGGATGCGGTTGACGAGGACGATGGTTTTAAGGATTCTACTAATGTTGATTATATGACTATGATTAGAGCTATTGAGAGACCGTTGAAGGACAGGGAATCGTTGTTGGAATGTAAGAATAGGAATTTCTATAACGTGCTTGTGACGTCGACGAAGCGTGAGGAGGAGAGGCAGCGTCTTGAATCTCAACAGAGGAAGGATGGCTTGGTTGCTAAGAGTAGGCTGATGGGTTCTGATGACAGGGGTCTGGTGGGATATGGTGATGATTTGGGTTATGATGCGAATCCGAAACCGAAAATGCATTTGAAGGGAGGAAAGATTGGAGAAGGCGTGCCTATAATTCTGGTTCCGAGTGCTTTTCAGACTCTGATCACAATATATAATGTGAAAGAGTTTTTGGAAGATGGTGTGTTTATACCCACGGATGTTAAGGTCAAGCAGATGAAAGGGGCGAGGCCTGATTGTGTGACCGTGCAGAAGAAGTTCAGCAGGGATAGAGATAGAGTGGTGACCGCGTATGAGGTTAGGGACAAGCCTTCAGCTCTCAAATCAGAGGACTGGGACCGTGTTGTAGCTGTTTTCGTACTGGGAAAGGAATGGCAGTTCAAAGATTGGCCTTTCAAGGACCATGTGGAGATTTTCAATAAAAGTAAGTGAACTATTGATCTCAAATGGGTTGATTTTGTTCCTTGATATTCTGAGTTTGATTGGATGATAAGTTAGTCTGTGATGTTAGACCGTTAGTAGAGAATTGTTTTTGCTCATCTGGTCGTACAGAATTTACTTTTAAGAAATGCACAGATGTGCCCATCATGTTCAGAACTGTTCTTAGTATGTCTTGTTAAACATGGTTTGGATCTGAAAAGTATTGATATGGGTATCGAATGTCTTGCAGTTATTGGATTTTATATGCGTTTTGAAGACGACAGTTTGGAATCAGCTAAGAATGTGAAGCAGTGGAATGTTAAAATTATTTCGGTAATCTTCTATTTCCCTAGTCCCTTTTCTGACCTGTTGCGTTTTCCTAAATCTTTATCTGGCTGTGGTTTGAGTTTTGAAGTTTGAAATCCCCCTTCCCTCTTTGTATCTGCTTCTGCTTAGCCACCCCTTCTAGTTAGTCCTTCCCTATTATTCGCTTGCTATGTCGTATAGTAATTTAAATATTGTTTCCCTTGCAGATTAGCAAGAACAAGCGGCACCAAGACAGAGCTGCAGCATTGGAGGTGTGGGATAGGTTAGAAGAATTTGTAAGGTCACGGTCTCATTCTTGATGTGAATTCCATGGTGCGCCATTTTCTTTTTTCCTTTTTGCTTGTCATTTGTTGGGGGAAAGTCCTTGTTTGGTGTCCTGATACTTGTACTGAGTCTCGTTCCAGTTGTAAAATAACACTTTTAGGAATTCTTAATGAGAATTACTGAATTAGTTGATGATCACACAAGTTGGACTTTTATCTGTTTCTGGACCTTTTTGGTTCTCTATACCGCTGTAACTCTTTTTCCGCTGGAATTGGAAAATACGCCAACGTACATTTCCCATCAGAAATTAAGTATATACTTTTACTAAATAAATAATATTAGCACTATGACAAATGACTCATCCATTAACTATTACTCTAAAGAATTCATTTTTTTTTAGTTGAACTAAAGTAGGCACTTCTTTTGTGTGGAAGTCATTTTACAGATTGACGATGGCAAATAAAAAGCTCTGTATAGGAGTAAAACTCATGTATTTCCTTCTTTTTCTTCTTCTTCCTTTTTTTTTTTTTTTGTTTTTTTTTTGTTTTTCTTGATTATGATTTGCAAATCTACAAGTGGCCGGAGAGGTGACCAATTAGATTCTATGGAAGAGTGAGTTAGGAACTTAGATATGTCTGAGTTTATAAAGCTTACATGTTGGTGGTGAGACTATTTTTAAAAGTATTTTTATAAGGAAATGTCTATCTCGAGAACTGAGTTTTGCAACTCAGAAGTTTGTACAGGCCGTAGCTTGTGCAATTTGGAAATTCATAGGTTGTAAACCCAAATATCATCCGGCTCGACTCCACAACTTTAAACTATACAAACTAATGTTTTCAAGGCACATTTCTTGCTGGTGGTGACTGTTGCTTCCTTCAGGGCCACGAGATAGGCTTCACTGAGACTTTCTACTCCTTCCAACTTTAATCCTTTTTTTCTCTTTGGTGACACAAGCAATGACTGCAGGAAGGTATGCATTTTAGGCCGAGTATTTCCATCTTAATCCATCCTTGCTTCTGCTTCAGCCATCAATTTTAAGCAATTTGTTTCTTCTTTCTTTGGTTTCAACCTTAAATATTATTCCAACAAGTTTTTTCGCTTTCATTCTTTTGATTTGAGGCTGACAGTTTTTTTTTCTAATTGGCAATGTTGATGGGGGGAAAATTTTAACCATACTGCCACGGGATGATGAGTTTGCTCCAAGTAAGAATTTATTAGAAATAGTTGTATTACACGAGCAGGATTTTATTATGTCAATGGTTATTAAAAAATGAAGATAATTTGTAACTTTATTCAAATTCATTTGTGGTTCTTTTCTCTGCTTAATGTTTTTGTATACCTTCTGTTTGTAATCACTGATGGAAGTGAATATTCATAACTATTTTAGACATTCATTCCATTTATTCATGTTACTTAATCATGTATTTTACTGTAGACATTCATTCCATTTACTCACAAGCACACGATCATGTATTTTATTCAAAAGAATCTCTGATACAATACAAAGTTCATGGAAACAAATGCCAGATGAGGAGAATATGAAGATAGAATAAAACACCCTAAACAAAAGGGATGCTTAAAATAATGGACACTCCAAAAAATATCTAAATGCAATAAATGACCAGCAATAAACCAAACTTGTAGAAAAGAGGCTACTGATAAGAAGATCAGTACAACTTGAAAGCTGAAGCATATATAGAAGCCAACAAGATGGAGAATAGTAGAGGTTTTGACAAATGGATGGAGCTTCCGTCTGATGAGCCATTGTCTGTTGATGGAACAGTCTTAGATCCAGTTCCTGCACAAGCAGTTAGGTACTTTAATTGACCGTGTGAACGAACTGACCAAGCATACAATTAAAAGTATCTTTTTTTATGTTCATACCTGAAGGAACATTGTTTGAAGAGTCTGGTGCTCCTGCTGGAGAGCCGGCGGGAGAATCAACTGGCAATTTTTCAGGTATCACAAGTTAGCACTTTAGAAAGAGATTGATATTGGTTCATATCTTCATTATTTATTAATAAATAACATGCAGCTGGTGATAGAGATTGGTATGTTTACCATTGCAGCTGCTGACAGATGGAGTCTGAACGTTGCAAGCTTGGGGCAGAGCTAGGGCCTGCGTTTGGTTGATATTCACCCCAAGCGACGCTCCACCACCATTCAGGACCTGGCACAAGCACTGTGGCTGTGAACGGACAACACTTGAAAGCTGTGTGCAGCATGATTGTGATGGGGTAGAGGAGTTCCCTGTAATATAATTCAGGCAAGGTGCCATACTGATCAGCACATTTGTACAGTCGGACTGTGCAGCTGCTCCTGCCCAGTGCACAGCAACGATAACCGCAACTAGACCCGCCACCATCCTTGTGTATTCCATTCTGCTATAGAGGACTAATACAAAAACTTCTGGGAATGGTAAAGAGGAGAGTTAGTTTATTTGATGAGAACTCAGAAGGTAAGAGAGTTTGATTTGTGAAGTTTTGGAGGAGAATTGTGTGGTTTTTGTAGGGAAATGGAAGGAAGAAAGGGACAAATTGGAAAGAAGTTTGATTTGGTGAACCACTCTTCCTACTTTCTTAACAGTTTTCTTTGTTGGAACTATTGGAGGGTTAAGCTGTTCAAAGATTGAGGGCTTTGAAACCTAATAGTGCTTGAACTTGGGAATTGTATATGGTGGTCGGCTATCATGGTCACCAACTCCTTCACTAGAAATAAACTCAGAAACTTAAGAGTCAAGGTTGTAGACTTGGGTGGCTGATGTTTAATGGCGTGAAGGAAGCGTAAGACTTTGATTTTCTCTCTTCGGGAAACTTTAGCTTTGTGTTTAGACTAATGATTGGCATTACTTTCAGATCATGATGTCAATAACAAAGTAAAAGGAACAGACTCCCTGTTCACTGATCAAAATTGGTTCGGGCTCAAGTTGGATAAAAATATTATTGAACTTTTTCTTGTATTTTTGTATATCGATAAATTGATTAGGAATCTAATGCGATTCAACGATCTATTTGTGGTTTAAAATATAAACAAAACATTATATGTTATATGACTGATTTTGTTTTGGTTTTTAAAAAACAAAAGGTATTTTTTTGAAATCGTCCTTTTTCTTTTTCGCTTTTAATCTAGTTTCTAGTTTTTTAAAAAAAGAATTAATAATTAAACACAATTGTTTTTGAAAAATTAATTTTACAAATAAAAAAAAAATTATCAAACAGTTCTAAAACATTAATACTGGAAAATGAAATTTTGATTAAATTTTTTGTTGTTGCTATAACTCGTAACTACAATGAAGTGTAAAATGTTCACTCTATACAATAAGGTTATACTTTTTGATGAACTAACTAAGATAGAATTTGTCAGCTATTATTGTCGTTTTTCTTTTCGTAGTTGTTCTGATCAAAATTCAAACAATGAAAATCAATAAATCTATCTTAACCTAATCAGATTAGTTTTCTATATATAATATTTAATTAAATTGAAACGGGCTACCTAACAAGCATATTTTGAACCAATCAAAACGACTTATTCAGAAACTTTTCACATCAAGTAGAATGACTTGGAAATCGGAAGTCAAAAGAATTTACCTTTTCAGATGGTTCTGTTTGGGACGTAAGCTAACTACATGATCCTAAATGGCCTAAAGGGTAATTCAGAAAAGAATTGAACATTTTTCATGCTCTCTCTATATCAAACACGAAACTTAATCTTGGATTATTTGGCGAAGAATTAAGAGAAATAGTTAGTATTTTAGTTCAATGGTCATTGTATACTCTTTCCCTTAAGATGTTCAAATCTCGATGTCCCACCTTAAGTTTCGGTAAAGTTTGTAACCTCCATGTTACAGCCGTAGTCGATTTGAGCTTTGCCGAAGCCTTAATTCAAGCATTCTATCTTCTGGAAGTGGTTGCTGAAGTAGTTGAACATCAAAACCAAACTCATGGCTCTCTTTAAATCTCTTCTATAAATCACTTCATCATCTTTTCCTCTTCATTGCAACCAGCTTCCAAGTCCAAAACATCCCAACGTCGTCATATGCTTCCTCAAGAACTATCCCAAATGGCCTCATTCGTTCTCCTCACTCGAACAATTCCGCTGCTCGCTGTAGCTTTTGCAGTAGTGATTCTTCCAGTTTTGGGTCAAATCAATTCACCCTGCAGTCCCTCCATCATTGCCCGCTTCACTCCTTGTATGAACTTGCTCACAAACAGCACAGCAAATGGCACTTCACCAACTTCTGACTGTTGTGATTATCTAAGGTCGCTCACCGGCTCAGGAATGGACTGTCTCTGCCTCATTGTCACTGCAAGCGTTCCCTTCCAACTACCCATCAATCGGTCGTTGGCGATTTCTCTTCCTCGAGCTTGTAACATGCCCGGCGTCCCTGTCCAATGCAGAGGTACAACTCCAGACTTTCTTGAAAGATGTTCATTTTGATCCATTTATCGTCAAATAAGTTGATAACTTGATGTTTGTTTTGATTCCTTTTGCAGCCTCTGCTGCTCCCATTCCAGCTCCAGGTAATGAGCTTTTCCTCAACGAATTACAAGGCTGAGCTTTTTTTTTGGGGGGGGTGAAAGATCATGACAGTCTATTGTTATTTTTTTTTACAGGTCCTATTCCACTTGGTTCAGCTCTTTCTCCTGAAGCTTCACCATCTCCACAAGGTTTGCTGTGATATATTTTACTTTTGGCTTTGAGTTCGAAAAACCTGTGTTGATCTCCAAATGCCATGATTTCTTGATTAGGTTCTGGCATCCCTCAACCTGTCACGCCTGCTCAGTCACCGGAAACAGACACTACCGAGTTTCTAACTCCGCCTTCAACTGAGGGAGGAGCTGAAACTCCAACCTCAACCACCGATGCTGGCAATGGGATTTCACCAGACCTGACTCCCTCATCTAGCACCATGCCTTCTTACAACTTCTACCTTCTGGCGTTGGCATTAAGCTGTGTGGCTTTGAAGCTAAACTAGATTGCATATACAAAATCTGTCAGATTTCTTGGTTCGAAAATATATCTTTGTTGATTTATTTGTAAATTGTGGGGAGTTATTCTTTTTAGTGGAATTGTTTCATGAGGTTGTTGGGCTTTGAGCTGATTGTTTGTATACCTTAATAACAGATACAGAGTTTTGTTAAATTTCTTCAATTTATCGTTTTCCCCCCACAAATTAAAATAATTTAGAACCTTTGATAATAGTTAAACCTCAACCACTAGCTAGCTTAAGAAGTCATTATGAAAAAAGTCCTGTAAGATACTTTGTTTACCTCCTCCTCAAAGATCCCATTTGATTTATGTTACCCATCAGGACAACTTAGTAAACTTCGATTAAAAGATAAGATGCAGAATTAGGGACCAAATCAACATATAATAGTCAAAAGCATAAGACTCTTATGAGGGAGACTAGAATGGTAATTTGACCTTCTTTTGAAAGATGAAAAAACAAAATAGAGTAATCTATTTAAACTTGGCCGTCAAGAATTCAAGCAATGAAAAAAGCAGATTCTTTGGACAATGAAGCTGGTTTGTTAAGATCTGGATTTATCAAATATAGCACTTTTCAGATTCAACATAATAAAGAAAAAAAACTAGCAACAATTTCTTGCAAGGCCAACTTAATTAAGAATCTATCCATAAGTAGAACATTTGAACTTCAGCACATAAATCAATCAATAGTTCAAAATGTGTTCATCTGTTCATGTATTCAGGAATAAGAGACGTTAACCCCAACATTACTCTATCAAAATGTCTGAAACTAGGGTGCCTACGAGGGTAAAATACACCCAGCTTGTCACCCATACAAAGTTAAGAAGACAGAAAAAAAAAGCAAGCCTCTGCTGATATAACATTTAAATCTTAAGCTGAAGGAACACTAACTCCGTCCTTGATGGATTCGCGCCATGCAACCTCCCTAGCTCCATTCTTGTCTACAATTTTGATAACAAAATTCGGTGGAGCCACAACAAGCCTGGACCTGATCTCTAGTATGCATTTGTCAACCAGATCAATGGCTTCTTCTTCTGTCATGCCACTGTGGTAGTGTCTGTCCATCATGGCGAGTGAAAAGTAAGATCCATAACCAAAAGCTCCCTTTTCAACCTTGTGAAGGGTGGCAATATAGTCAATGTAATAGAGGGATGGGCCGGTCTCCTTGTCATATCCCGCCAGAAGAACGTTCACGGAATATGGATTCTGAAAATCAAAAGCTCACAATTGAAACCAGGCCGTCCTTCAAAATTATAGCCTACCCAACAATTCCATTTCCCATGACAGCAAAGAGCAATGATGCAATGAATCTCATGACTTATCAACCCAAAGTTACTGACTCATTCACAGGGTTCTGATAGACTCCCAATTAGATTTGTTTACAGCAGAAGGAAAAGTTAGTACCAGCTGGAGTTTGTTACATTAGTTTGTTATATTAGTTGTAATAACACTCACATGTGAGTTAGTTAGAGGCTGGCAAGATTAGTATAAATACTAATAGAATTCAGGAGGAAGGATATGAAAATTTTGTAAGAAGATTTACTGTAATTTCTTGAAAGAGAGAAAGGCAGTAGAGAGAGAAAGGAATTGAGTTCCACTCAATTCCAGAATGTACCCCTTATCAGAATCTAAATAGAAGAGGAAATTCATACCAAAAGGTGGTGTTCCATCAGGTTCATTCATAGATACAGCAAAATGCAGGATTATAAGTGGAATAGTGGATCACTTATTATTATGCTCTAAGCAACAAAAACCAAATAAAAACTCCTCTCTCATGGCTAAAAGCTCATTTGTAGTTGTGAAACATGATAATTGGTACTTTGACAAGCACACAACACTAAACATAGAGTGCAAGTAGGTTAACTAGAACAAACTTTCACGAAAGTCATAATAGTATTCTATAAAGTTGTCACCACATCATATGCCTTACTCTTCTAGAACCAATCCAATCTCACCCACCAACACATCAAATTACATTGGAACACATATCTAGCATAATTTAGGAGAATTAAATGAAGTTACAAAGCATAAAATCCATAAGAAATCCCTAGAGGCTGGAGCAAGAAGTAGACTACAATATGTAAGTTCATTATTAACTTTCTGATTTAACAAACACCTTCCATAATTGTTAGAAACGAACCATTTGAATGACAATAGCAAATCGAAACATGATATTAGAGAAATCCACAAACTTTGGCCTGCCTACACTCTACACAGCTGGATAGAAGAACAAAAGCACAAGTCACAAAGTGTTTTAAGATACAACATCCAGAAATTGTTATCAGTCTAATTATCTGCCATTCTGAGGCATTGTTAAAGATGACAGAAATCAAGGGTTTTCCTAAACACAATATTCCCTCGCTTTGCATAAACATTTAAACAGTCCTAAGCTCCACAAAGTAGTAAAGTTAGATTGAAGACAAAACTATTCGTATTCTACCATCACAAAGGAACGATTAGAACCGCTTAAAACCACTCCAATGCTAAGTTAAAGCCCAGGATCCGCAATTCCCAAAAATGAAGGCCGAAACTATCATCAAATATAAGTTTTACAATAACAAGAAATGATATACCTTCCGTAAGGCGGTAGCGAGTTCACCGCGAGTGAAGTTAGCAGCAGCAGCAGTGGTTAAAGGGATACCATTTCGAAACTGATACAAAGCCACATTCTTCTGGATATACTCCGTGAACTGAACCCTATTCAATCACAGAAAAAAAAAAAACGTAATTGGCAAAAAGCAAACGATAAGAGAAAAAAAAAAAAAAAAACAAGATTTGTATGAATAGAAATCTAAAAACCTATCGCCAGGTTCGCCGCTAGCTGCGACGAGCTTGTGAGAATCGAGCACCATGATCTTGTCCTCGTTGGACTTATGAACCAAAATACTGTGCACCGCCGATGTGTCGGCGGCCACGATGACGAATCCATTGCCAACAAGTCCAAATACGCTCTCCATATCTTGTTTGTTGTTGTCGTTCTTCTTGAAATCGATCTGGGTTTTGAAAGCCTCTGTGAAATTCGGTAGTTCCCCTTCTACAATTATGCTTTACAACGACTTGAAGAACAAGTTCTCTCTTTGGGCCATTTTCTACTCTTTTATATATATTTTTTCAATTTTTAGATTTAAATCATTTTCTTTTTCCAAATTTCTCCCTCTTTTGTCTTTCATTTATTTTGAATTATAGATGTGTTTCAAAATATTTACAAAATGTAACAAATACTGCGATCCGACAAATAATTATTACGTAGATTACTATTACATTATACTATCTGACACAATACATCAAAAAAATTATTTTAAATTATCGTTGCGAATATAACAATCTAAACTATTTGATACAATGCATCAAAATTTATAAATATAACGAAATTTAGATGTAACTCTTGGATTAATAATAAGCCAATATCAATCTTTTGACAACGATAAAAATTTTCATACATAAATTTTACTATATTTGTAAATATCTCGACAACAACCCTAAATTTAATTATGATTGCTATTTGGGTTTGTTTTTCGTGCAAAGAATGACTCGTTTAAGAGGCCTACAATTTTGATCCAATTTTTAAAATATGTTTTTTTTTTTTTTTTTTTATCTTTCTACCCACTTCAGTCATGGATCCCTTTAACCATATACAAAGCCACAATTTGGAACCTCATTTTTACTATTGTTTGCTCTTTTAACCCAAAGCATTTTGAAGGGTGGGAGTAGCTAGTAGGAGTTGGGCGACTCCACTCTCTATTTAACCTAAGGAGTTTGTGGGTAATTGGAAACATAAATCTTTATGTGTTGGTGTTTATGCTTTTCTAAACCTTGCTCTCTTTACTATCTCCTATAAATCATTCTCGGTGGGTGAATAACGAGCGAGATGATAGTGAGTTGAGAGCCCTAACGTTCATACGCAAAATACTGATGCAACCAAATCTTAGTATTATTAGAGAGAAGCCCACTCTGTTGGCTCTAGTATTTGATTAGGATTTTCCTAATCCTAGTATTAGGATAATGTTTGATTTCATTCTCGTTTCTCCTTTACCTCCCTCCCTACTCCAAATATTTACCAAGCAAAAGTAGAAAGTCAAGCTAAAGTGAAAATTTCAGTAATAGCTACCACAAAAGAAAGCAACGCCAACAAAAGCTGAAATAATAGTCTGCTCCCTAACGTAGATATAATATCCAGACTATTGTAATACTCTATTATAAGTCACTCTTTTCCTCGAATGTCTCATATTGTTATAAGATTCGGTTGGCACTGCATTAGCTATGTTGAAAAGACATTTGAAGAAAAATTTTGAAGAAAAATCTTAAATCGTTTTTTTAGGTTGGGTAAACCAAATGTAAATTAAATATGTTAAAATAATTTTTAAAATGTGTTCATTCCACGTATAATTCAATTTAGCACTATCAACTAAAATTTTAATTGTCAAGTTTATATTTGAAGAATAAAATTTACTATATATATGTATGTATATTTTTCACTAAATCTACCATTTTCTGTTTTTTCTTAGTTAAATAGATTAATTTCTTTTTTAAAAAAGTATACTATATTGTTTTTTTTAAATAAAGTTATTTTCTTAATATTTAAATTCCATTTAAACAAAACAATAATTTCAAATATCTGTTTTAATTATTGTTTTTATTTTACTTACCAAACATTATAAACTTATTTTAGGTGAACTAATAATACGTTTGAATTAAAAACTGAAACCCAACCACACATTAGACTAAAACATTAAATCAAAATGAAAAATGAAACTCTCTCTCACATTTTGGTAAACTAATCATAGAATTACAATTTCCTCAAATTGTATAATCTATAAGTTATTTCAAACAATTATTCATATTCATATTCATATTCATATTCATATTCATAATTTATATTCATATTCATATTCATAATTTATATTCACAAACTAAGCAACATTTTCTTTAATTTGTCCAAAAATGTATGTATTAATCAAACAACAAATAAAAGGCATAGCAAAATAAAAACCACAAATTTCATTTTAATAAAAAGAAGACAACTATTATTATGATGATATTATTTATACATAATTTTTACACTGTTTTGAAGCCCTAATGATCGTACAAAAAGCTCCCCTTCTTCTTTTTAAGACAAACTCCCAAAAAAGAAAAAAGAAAAAAGAAAAAAAAAAGTTCCCTCCTTTTTTTCATACGATTTCGTTATTTATATTCATTCGTAAGCCGTCGCCTCTTATTTAGTACAACATTCATAACTTTCTTCTTCGTTCTTCCTTCCTTCTGATCCCTTTTTAGAAGTAACCGGCCAGTTTCAGGATCGAAAACAACGGGGTTCTCTCCGTCTCCGTCGACCTTCGACGACCTCCTTCCGGCCCTTCTGTGAAGAAGGATTCTTTCTGGCTTTTGAAAGTCTCTTCTGCCTGCTTTCCTTCTACGTTGAAGGTAAGTTCTTTTGCTTCCCTGTCTACTTCGTTCATTATGTTCTCTCTCCCTATATGAGAATATCGAATGATTTAGGATTAGAGTTTAGCTAAATTATTTGGAGAATTTGGGGTTAGAAAACATTGGGGAGAAAATTGATTTTGGACAACTTACCGGCGAGGAAGTTTCTTTTATTGTTTTCGGCATTGATTCCAAAGCCGACCAAGCGGAGATTTTCATTAGGAGAAGCCATGATGGCGATTGGATGACCTGCCGGGATTACGAGTACGCCACCCTGTGATAGACGTCCGGCGATTCTTTCGATTCGACCGCTTCTTTCATCTGATAGTTCCTTTTCTTCTTCCCTTCTCCATTGTCGTTCTTCCTCTCTCCTTCCTCGTTGCCACTGACTTCCTTGTACGTGAGGGCAGCCCATCTCGAATGATCCAGTTCCTTCTGAAACAAAGACAACCCATGTGGCTCTCGAGTTGAAGTGGGGCACCATCATTCCACCCTGAAAATGGGGTTATTGAGTTAAATACAAGAATTTCATGAATTATGTATTGAACTATTTTATATCAAAAGCGTGTTTCAATACTTGTTTGATATCAAGGACAGACGTGGCAACGTCAGTTCTCCGAAGTTGGGGGAACTCATCAGGGCAAGCCTCGTACATTTGACCATATTGATTGTTGTAAACAGGGGACTGGCTTTCTAGCTTGATTAGAGATCTAGCTCCTCGACCACCTTTTTTTACGGAAGTGGCACGTTGGCTCAACGCTTTTAGTTGCTCTTGTGAAGCCCTTATGATTTTTCCTCTTCTCTCGCCTCGTTGCTTGAATATCCTCTCTAGTCTATCACGTGGAATCTGCAATATCATTTAGACAGTTACATCACTTCTTAAAATCTATTGTCTCTGTTTTGAGACTTAGTAGGGGACTAACGTTTAGAGCAGCTTCGAGAACATCATTGCTGAAAACACTATAATATGATTGAGCTTCACCTCCGCCGGAAAGATAATCCTACAACAAAAGTAGGAAGCTTTAGTAAAAAGCCAATGAAACATCATTCAACTCTTAGTAGAGGAATTCTCAAACCTTGAATTCCCCAGGATTGTTGACGGGCTGAATCAATTTAACGATTTGGAGATCTTCATTTTCTTGGTTTGCTAAGTAAACAGTTGTCCCTGCTGGAATCGTTACAACATCTCCGCGTTCAACATTATAGGACTCTTTCCTAGTTTCCTTTCTTTCCTGGACAATCGTAGTGATGGTTGCTCTTCCTAGAAAACGAAAGAAAAGAAGTCAAAGAGCGTCAAAATTAATTGAACTCCATTTTTACATTAGCCATAAACATAGGAAAAATATTACCTTTTACAACAAAAAGAACAGATTCTGCATCTATATGGTGAGGGATGATGAAAGTCTGAGGGCGGGCCTCAAGAATTGCTAATCGCTGGTTCTTAAGTCCTCTCAAAAGCTCCGACCTCTCTGAAAACCTCTCTAACACCCTCCATTGGCCCTGATCGGATCTGAACCTCGATTGAAACTGACGCTCCTGAAAGTAGTAGGGATTGTGGCTCTGTTCTTGCTCTGTCCATCGACTATTCACTTCATTGGCACGGCTTCTTCCACCATGTTGTCGTTCTCTCCGTCGTTCTTCACGTTCCCATTCTTCTTTTCTACTTATCTCCTCTTCTTGTCCTCCTCGTCTCCTTTCTTGAGACCCCCCTCTCCCATGCTCTCTTTCCCATTCACGTTCTCTTTGTTCCTGCTCTCTACGACGTCGCTCTTGCTCTCTGCGCTCCTGCTCCCTCCGCCGATCGGGGTCTCTTTGGTTTTCCTCTTCATCCTCCCTTTCGCCTCTTCGTTCGCGTTCTCGGCGCTCTTGCTCCTGCTCTCTACGACGTCGCTCTTGCTCTCTGCGCTCCTGCTCCCTCCGCCGATCGGGGTCTCTTTGGTTTTCCTCTTCATCCTCCCTTTCGCCTCTTCGTTCGCGTTCTCGGCGCTCTTGCTCCTGCTCTCTTCGACGTCGCTCTTGCTCTCTGCGTTCCTGCTCCCTGCGCCGATCGGGGTCTCTTTGGTTTTCCTCTTCATCCTCCCTTTCGCCTCTTCGTTCGCGTTCTCGGCGTTCTCGCTCCTGCTCTCTTCGACGTCGCTCTTGCTCTCTGCGTTCCTGCTCCCTGCGCCAATCTGGGCCCCTTTGGTTTTCCTCTTCATCCTCCCTTTCGCCTCTACGTTCTCGCTCTCTTCGTTCTTGCTCTCTACGGCGTTGTTCTTGCTCTCTCCGTTGTTCCTCCCTACGCCTCTCTTCTCGTTCACGCTCAGGATCTCTATCATTCTCATCGCGATGACCCCTACCCCTCTCGCGTTCTCTCTCACGCTCACGACGACGTCGTTCTTCCCGCTCGTGTTCCCTCCGACGTTGCTCCTCTCTCTCTCTCTCAGGATCTCTCCATTTATCCTCAACATCCTCCCCCTGCTTTTGGTCCCTCAACCGTTCCTCACATTCCTGTCGACACCTACGTTGCTGCTGCTCCCCCCCATGCGGCTCCATCACTTGACACCATTGTCGACAAATCTCAGTCACCTCTTGGTTCACTCCACATCTCTTCTCGCAAGCAGCATACTCATCCAGATTCTTCCCCTTCAACTCCTGACACCCATTCACACATCCATTGTCAACCCCAACCCCGCTGCCAAGGCTCTCACCCTCAGCACCCAAACCAACAGACACACAAGCAAGAAAAAGAGTTAACGCCAACAGACACAAACGAAACTTAACTTTAGAAAACGCCATGTTTTGAGACCCGAGAGATGCCCTTCAATGCCTCTTCCCCAATCCCTACTTATAGTACTTAAAAATCCATGCACGCAAAGTAGTGAAATGAAGGTAACATGCTGATCGCCGAGTGTCCAATTTGGCAGAGATAGATGTGGCATATATGCATGGAGAAGATCAGATGTGGTGAAAAGACGCCAACAATGAATAGTACAAGAAAGCAGAACAGACACAGCTGCAAAAGAGAGCGTAGAACCTGATGTGGAGCAAGGAGACAATTAAAGAGATTGGGGGAGACGACGCGGCGATGGGGGAGGCTTTTGTTAGACACCTCAATGGCAACGTGTTAGATTGCATGCAAAATGGTTTCACTATTCATAAGGTATTTGGTTCGAAAACAGGGCTACCTTCTTTCATGTGGGAATCAAACAAAAAAAAGGTTGGCATAGTGGATATATCTATTGTATACATTAGTGGGAATGATAAGTTTTTAAAATATTATAAGTTATTAAAATATTAGCCAACTTGGTTTTCATCTTCATCATCTCAAGGAGAGTGAGTAATGAGGATTGATTGTGAGATTAGATCAGTATCTTATGTGGTTTGTTAGGAATAGTTTAACAATGTTACTAGAATCCTTAACAACCAATATCATTTGGTATTTACTAAATAAACACCTTTCAATCTTTATTACAAACTTTCTTCAAGTGTTTAGTGTTTAGGGTACATCAAATCTTCTTTTAGTTATATGGGTGAAAGAAATATGGTTAAAGTATCTTAGTTTGGTAACTATGATCTAAAACATGGTTCTACAAGAAGATGAATTATTTAGCTGAGTACGAAGACTGATTTATGAACTAATTTATGAGGTTGATCATAAGAACTAAAGAGACAAACTCAACAGATAAATCAGAATATCAATAAATTTCATGAAGGTGGATGGGAAGATTTAAGAAGGCATGGATGGATTGGATATGATAGAAAAATTATGCTCAATGTGTGTTCATCTATTATCTTAACTATACGTGGTTGGATCTATTTAGTGTTGAGGTCGAACACTGCATAGATGCGATGAAGGTTTTCTACTTCCCATGGTGGTTTGTTTCCTCTCAAACATATAGTTGGATACTAATTTTTTTTTCTTCTTTTTTATCAACACCTTTAATTTTTTATATCCTACTTTTACAAGAACTAAATACTTTGTTTTTACAAACTAGAGATGTTTTGAGAATAGAGTGATATATATAATTTACAAAATCATTCTTGAAAATATAAGCATGATATTCGATTAAGTTCTTATATTTTTTTTACTAGAAGTCAAAGGTACAAAAAATTTATTATAAAAGTAAGAAAGTTTTTTTTTTAATAATGTTATTTTTAAAAATTATCGTAAAAAATGGGATAGAAGTGAAACAATGGATGAAAATAGAGCAGAGAAGTCGTGGGTCTCGTCTACTACTTTGCCTAGTCGTGGACAGGATCCACGACTTCGTCCACGTGTCCATTGAAGCACAGCGGTTCTCCATCCATTCTTTTTTTTTTCTTTATACATAATCACCATTAATAAATCTCAACCTCTTCAAAATATTTCATTTTTAAAAATATCATTACTTAATTATTAAATTAAAATATTTGATTATTTTCTTTTTAAAAATCTTAATTATGAATTAAAAAAATTATTTAAAAGTTCTTATTAAAAGCTGCATGTATATCTCTGAAGCTTAATATTGTTTTTCCTTTTCAATTTTTAAAATGAGATATGATTTCATAATTATATATAGAGAAAAATTGTAAAAAAAAGAAAAACAAGAACATGGACAAAAATTGTTAAATTTTTGTCATTTATAATTTTTTCTATAAGGTATGAATAGCTTTTTTCTTGAAAAAATTCTATTATACTATAGACATCTATATAGCATATTGTCTTATATACCCATCACTAGATCTTTTTATTTCTTCAAAGTTAATAAATGACAAACAAATTAAAATTCAAAAAATAATGGTAATAAGGAAAGAAAAGAAATGATAATGTAATTAGTTTTATTTAAAAAAAATAAAACGTTAGATATCTAACAGTAAATTTGATTTGTTTAAAAGATCTTTATAATAAACAATATATTAATAATAGATGAGATGAGACTGAGAGAAAATGTATCATCATCTATGATATATTAGTAATGTAGTAGCCCAATCTTCTAAATATTTCTGTTTTTTATCAGTAAAGATTCAAAGTTCATGTTTACCATATTTGTTTCAAAAAGACAAAAAGAAAAAATATATATATAATTTCCAATATTGTAAAAAAAAAACTTTTAATTTATAATCTTAGAAAATATACAATAAAGAATTAGACATTCCTTTTTGGAGAAAAAAGAAAATTATAGCTATTAAGCCAAGTCTAAAGACCATGAAGACCTTTTAAGGCCAGGACCAAGCTAGAGTGAAGGACAACCCAAGAGCTAAAGCCATGTCCACTCATTAAGATTGCTTTCAACCCCAACTTAGTCAACTCATAGCACCATACTTAGGTTCACCCAAGAAAAAGTAGTTACCTAAAGATCATATAACAACATTTTTTTATTTGAAATGGTAATCGGACTTCAAATTGAACTCGAATCTACAATATATGGTGTATTAATATAGTGGTCAATCAAAATAAAAGTTATTTTGTGTTCGATGTCCTAATTATTCTAGGGTTCTAGGCTTGTCTACCCTAGCTAAACTAGCTAGTCTAATTTTTCAAAAGTTAAAGGTACTTTAGCTACATTGATGCTTTACCGTCTCAATTCCAACTAGATCGAGCTACGAAGTATCTTACCTAGATTATGTTCTTTATGGTACTTTTCAATCTAGCAAACTCTCTACTTACTTGAACTTAGGTTAACTTTAGTATTAGATTGGAGGTTGTGATTAAAGTATTTTAGCTTAGGTAATAGTGGGTTAATTTTAATTATGGGAATCTTACGTAAAGTGATTGTAAGAAAATTTGTGCACGTTGTTCCTAGTCAAGCATACCACATATACCCTCAAACCAGGAGGTTGGTGGTCTTTGATTATGAATATTTTTTAATTATGATCTTGGATATGACTATTAGCTTCTTTTTTAAGTAAATGACTAGCAGTTTAATTTGATTATTGGACTTTATGAAAAGCTGAAAGGCCTTACCCTATATGGATTCCTATGATCATAAAGCTCTTCAAAGCAACAAATCACGAAGGACCACAGATGGATAAGCCACAACTCAAATCAACTTTCAATGTCCAGCCCAAACACCTATTTTCAAGGGACATTTTGTGGGGGCTATTTCCATAATGGCAGCCTTTTAAATTAGCCATTACAAGAAAAGTTTCTATTCGAATCAGAATCACTCAAGTCATTTGTTCATAATAAATTTTAAGAACAACCAGAACAGAAACAGAAAACCATTTTCCAAACAAGTTTACAACTGGATCGAACATTGGGCGAAACCGAAACTAGAATCGTGTTTCAAACCAAGTAAGGAAACTAAACATTGAGTTTCTGTGAATCCAATGTAGTTTTCATCCTTCTTTCAGGCCTTGATGACAAAATTTTACAAGTTTGACCTCCCACTCTGACTTAACCTTAAATGATGTGGGTTTACCCTTTTGTGTCCAACTTTTCCATGCTCCACAAGCTAAAGATGAGCATGTTTTGACAAAATCATAATACAATACTGCAAGAAATGGCAGCATTTGGATGTTTAGCAGTGTCCTTGTTTTGTGGATCCCATAGACAAAGACAGACAAGTCTGCTTTTAAAATTGGCCTGGTGGTGTCAAATTGAGAGATTGATTAGCTATTATTACAATTCCTTGGTTTTTTTTCTTTTTCTTTCTTTTGCCTTTTAAGTCAACCAGTGGGAAGAAAATTTGAAGGTATTTAAAAAAAAAACAAAAGAAAAGCTCTTTTCTGAATCTTGGTTTCCATTACTGCCAAAACCTGCAACTTTGTCTCCTGCTTTCTTTTCTAGTTTTGTTCATTTGCATTGCCATCACAGGCTGGCTTGTAATGAAAAAATATATATATCATTCTTTATTCTTATAAAAATGGGAAGGGTGAAAGAAGAAGATGGCATGCCTGAAAACAATCACCAAAACTAACTTTTTAGAGTAAAAGTAATGAAAGGCAGCAGGAGAGAAGGGGGAGAATTCAGAATTTTCATACTGTAATAAATAAATCTTTTTCTTTAACTTTTTTTTTTTTTTTTTTTTTGGTTTTCACATCTTTCACTATGGTAATGACTATCGTACATCCACTGATTTTTTGTTCTTTTTGGATTTGAGGAAAATGAAAAAAGAAAAGGGAAAAAAAAGAGTGCTACAAATCATTCATTTGACTACCTTTCACTTGTATTTAGCAAACAATGTGTATTCCTAGACAGAAAAAGAATCAAGAAATGAAGGGGAGAAAAAAATTAAAAAGAGGGCAAAAATATTAGTCAATCCACATGGCGTTGCTTTACTGGACGAGTTTATCCAATCCTGCAAAAGCAAGAAGCTTTTCATGATTAGAGCATGAAGAAGCCACAATTATTGATTAAGTACAGAAGTAATCAGCAGATCCTGAGGGAATGGCTTAATGGGTGTAACAATCATTACCTGAAAGCTAAGCGTCGTCGATTAGGAGACCGAATTATGCAGGTTGTACTAAAAAGTGAGTAAACTCAGGAGGCAGTAGCAGCTAACAAGATATGATGACCAAAGGCATAATGTGTTGGGAAAGAAGGTCAGTGAAATTAGCTAACCTAAAGGGAATTCAGAATGAGGACCTGATAAAAGAGCAAAAGCAATATGAGACAAACAAATTTAGACCCCACAACAGAAACGAGAAAAATATTTCAAAGAAAGAATGAAGAGAATAGAAAAGTGAGGGCAAGAAGCATACTTTTTTGGACTATGGGCTATGAAATGTCCCCATCAGCCTTCAAGGATGAGCTCCACCACCATCTGGGACCAGATTTGGCAATCAAATCAGATAACTTTCTTGAGGGTTGAATTATGGAAGAGTGGAACAAAGTTTTGAAAAGGAGACTCAAAACAAGTCCTAATCTAGTTTGTAACTGATTGCCGCAAGACATCATTCACTTTGGGGGAGGAATCTTATTGGAAAATTTTCTAGGATTATGATATACAAAGTTTCGGGTCAGCCGAAAAAAGATAGGGCAGAATGGCTTGAGCTATAAAGGTTGGTGAAATGGGGGATAGCTTACATTTAAGTTCTTCCACAGGCCTCACTCTATTTATGGCTGGATTGTGTAGCCATATGATCTCACTATCAGAAAAAGTTCAGTTCGGTGTATCCATGTGCGTAAGGGAGAAGCTCCTCGACCTCAATCCTGGAACTAGAATAACTCATGCTTTTCTTCAATCTCCCTCGGCTTGACTCAACCTCAGCCCAAAACACTCCATAAACCGGTCTATGATCTGAAAACCTAGACTCTCCACGGACATAGGATAACTGATGGAGGCCTTCTCCATGCCACAATATCCGATCACACCTTCATAAACAGAATATTTAAATCAGAACGCTGTATTAATAGAGATAAATTTTTGTCATCACTTAATAATCCTACATTGCTAATGCAACAATGAGTTGAGGTTAAATAGAATGACTTGCGAGATGGACATACCAAGCAGGCTTACGACGTTTTTCTTTTGGGTGAGCACCTTCCCCTGCATATCGGTCTGAATTTGTCGAATACTTGTATGTGGGAGGAAAATAAATCTTTCCTTCATTCCATCCGGCAAATACACGCCCACGTCTTTGTTCGATTCGCAACTGCATAGGATAATAGTTGGTTAATACTTAGCACAGAAAGCTTCTGCTTCACTAAATAACTACAAGTATAAACATGCATGCAATTTGGTTCCAAAGTTATGTAGTCATACCTGATCCTTCTCAAGCAATGCCCTCCAGTTTTGCATCTCTACGAGAGCCTTGGCAGAACGGTATGAAAGAGCAATCCGATAGTTTAAATCCCCAAGCCAAATAACGCGACTGCACAGTAGCTTAAGGTGATCAGAATAAGTTCAAATGAAAATTAAAAGCCCTCTAACTAAGTTTGGTTGCAGATGTCCCTGAGCTCCTTTTTTCAATTTCGTGATAGGTGAAGACAAAAAAAATATCTTACTCGTGCTCAAGGATTGTTTCTGGGGATTTCTCGTCGCTGCTTGCACCGTGAACTCGAGGGAACCTTGTCTTCTTAAGTATCTCCATAACATCTGAGTTTCTTCTAAGCTCATCGCCTTCTTTCTCTCCAGATGTTAAGTGAGTACAAATGAAGCAAAAGCTTGTCTGATGCAAAGACATGCTGATAGAAATTGATCCCTGCAGTTGATCAAAACTTTATTACATATAATTAACCAAAAAAATTCAAGAAATGGATTTGCTATTATTATCTAACAATTGATACCTTATTCCCAAGGTAGCCCATCAATCCTCTACCAACACAAGAAACTTTCATGTTTCGCACATGATCCCTCAAGTCACTTTTTACCCATATTGTGAGAAATATCCCAACCATTTGTTTGCTTGCAACTAAGCAATATCTTGAATGTCCTGGCATTCTATATCCACCATCCTGTGATGAAGAACCACCATGGGACATTGGTGAAAATAAAACAGTGCTTGGTGATTCCCACGGAACATTATCATCGTCTGATGATCCCCATCGTGAGCAGTCGCTAGGTCTCGAGTAGTCACTCGGCCTGCAAAAGTCGCTTGGCCTAGAGTAGTCACTTGGCCTGCAAAAGTCACTGGACCTGGAATAGTCACTCGGCCTTGAGTAGTCACTTGGTCGGCAGTAATCACTTGGCCTGTGACCCCATCTGAAGTTAGGATCAAAATCACTTGACCGATGACCGAAGATAACACGGTCGCATACACTGAACCTTCGATCGAGTCGTGGCTGTGGTATTGAAGGATCATCCATTCGCCAGCTGTTAGTAGTTTGAAATGATCGGCGATGGAAGAAAGATGAATTCTTCTGCCTAGCAGACCCCTCAAAATCTGCATTTAATTCCACGATGGGTTTGGGAATCGGAGAAGGGGTATAACATGCATTACCACCGCTTGTTCCTGGAAGATTGTTTAGAGTTTTTCGAATGAGAGCCTGCCATTTTTTAGCAGGGCCATTGTCTTCTGCACCCAGTATATTACCAGCATTTAATGGCACTATCTCCTGAAATCTGAAAGAGAGAACAAAAGAAACTTACCAACAATATTCCCTCCTCCAAACTGAGTAAAAGACGCGAAAAAGTTTATCATATTTATTACCCAAGAACGTAAATATCTGCAGGGGGTGAGGATTGAAGCCAATCGTCCAGATTTAGATTGCTAGGAGGAGATCTTCCAGCCACGTTCCATGTAGCAACAAAAATGCTGAAGACAAAATCTCTCAGTTAACAAATCAAAACCATCCAAAATGCTAGAAAAGCAGAAAAAATCTATCCCAAGGCAGAGATATATCCTTAATTCTCTACCTATAGTTCTGCACATCTATAATACGAGGATGGTCAAGATTCATCTTCCCTCGCCGCCCTTGCTCGCCATTTTTGCTAAATTTCTCTGTGCATTGATGAGAAGATGGATCAAAATCTCAGGAACAAGAAGAAGAACCAAATTTTTATAAACAGTTTTCTCAGAGTCAATTTCTCAAAACTGAGATGAAGTGGCCTGTGTTTATGAACCTGTTTTGCTTTTCTTGATGGTGCATGGTTCCCTCTCTGAAAAGCTGCTGCTTCTGTAATCCATATCACCTCCTGTAGAAGAAAGCATGTAATCAATGGATGAAAAAGAACTTCATAAAGATTTGACCCATAAACAGAAAATGAAAGATTTCAAGCGTTTTACAAAACCAAATTCTGGAGCTTCAGATTTAGGCATGTGGGAAAGCATAAAAGAGTTGGGATTTCTACAATCCAATTCATGAAACAAGAAATTCAAAGAGCTACCTCTATAAGCAACATCGTCCGCTTGAAAATCCTCGCTTTTACACCTAATATTGAACCACTTTCTGACCATTTTCTTGGACCATGAGAGCTTCAAAACCAAAAAAGGCAAACCAAAGAACAATCAGATTCCCATTTTCCTTTCGCAAAAAAAAAAAAACAAAAAAAAACAAGAGAAGATTTTGAAACAATATCCCAGATGGGGATTTCAAAGAAAATTGAAGAACCACCTTGCTTTTCTTAGAATTCTCATCTCTCATTGTTCCACCACTACTTCATACAGCTCCACAACTACTCTTTCCCCCACACAGAATTTGAGGGTTTTGCTTCAAATCTTCAAAACACTCATGGAAACCCAATAAAATGGGCAAAGCTAAGGATTCTCCAACCAAGAACTTAAGAGTTCTCCCGCAAAATCCAAACCAAACCAAACACACCCACTTCTCCAAATACTTAGGAAGATCAAACCCAAAATTCCTTTCCTCTTACTAAACAGGAGAAACCCAAAAGAGAAGGGTAAAACTTGTGGTGAATGAGAATGAAGAGAAAATGGGGAGAGATTCTGAAGTAGAAGAAGACAATGCAGAAGGCAAACATAAGATAAGCAGATAGAAGGGGAGAGAGAAAGTTTTAGAGAGATATAAAGCTCATAGAGCTTCTCTTTCTCTGTGCTATGCAGCCAAAGGGGCCTCGTTCTCTGTAAAAACAGCAAAGTATCGAATTTGAACAGTATAAAGTGCAGAGAGAAAGAAAGAAAGAAAGAAAGAAAGAGAAGAGAGAGTGAGAGTGAGTCAGTGTTAAGGGTCTCTCCCTTCTCCCTCCTTTTCCTTTTTAATTCTAAGTTAAGACAGACTCAACATGATGAAGCAACGGCCATGTCGTTTATTGAGCCTTTCTTTTTTACCCTCTCTCACAGAGAAACACACAAAACCAAAGGCTGCCCATTTTGGTCAGCAAAGCCATGAAGAAAAAAGAGGCAGCTTCAGCCCCTGAGATCTACCACACAAATAATAATTTTAAAAAATTGGAAAAAAAAAAACCCCATTCCCCATTCCTTCTTCTTCTTGGCCCTGTTTTGGTCTACCATCAAAGTAAAAGCAATCTAAAGATGCAATAAAGATAAAGTGCAATGTGTATATTATTATTAGTACTAAATTGTTTTTTGTTTTGTTTTCTGTTTTTTGTTTTTGTTTTCTTCTTTTGTGAGCTAAAGAATGTTTGGGAGAGAAGGTACAGTAATTTCACAAACAAAAAATAAAGGCCATTCCTTAACCTCCTTTGCCATCTTTAACACATTGGGTTTTGTGTTTTCCCCCCATTTTCTCCCTTGACTCAGATTTTTGTTTAAACTAATCAAGCTTTCAACTTTATGTCTTTGTACATCACCATTTACAATTTACAAAATGTCTGTAAAAAGAAAAGAAAAGAAAAAGACCCTTTGCCTAAGAAGAGACAAGGAGAAGGGTAGAATACTAAACTACATACCAAAAATAACGTATTGGTTTGGTACCAAATCAAGATTGAGTTTTTTGACAAAATAATGATTGAAAGAGGTAGGGGAGGGGGGGAAAAAGGCAATTTCTGGACCAATCTGTATGTTTTTTAGCCTATAATTTGACAAGGAGATGCCAATAATTCATGAACTTGGACCCTCTTCATTTGTTTGGTTTTTAAGATTGCAAGCAGAATTAGATTGTAATGGATAAGTACTTTCTATTTGAAACTATACGAATGTGGATTTAATTGGTTAAGTATGGGATGTTGGAGAGTTGACGTTAGAACCGTTAAGAAAACGTTTGACATCCAAAACAGATTTACCGTTATTGGTATTGTCTTTGCATTTAATTGTAAGTTGTTGGGTTGGATTCTTACTCTCTTATTTATGATGTAATGCTCAAGAAACAAAAATAAATAAATAAACTTTGTTTAACTATATACCTATTTGGTAAGAAAATAATAGTTATATGAAACCACTTCTATTTTATAAGCTAAATACTTAATTAGGCCCAAGAATGAAAAGGTATAATTTATTTTAGTAATTCAACTTTGTATTTGATAAGTTTATTTCTCAAAAAAAAAAAAAAAAGATCTTATGTGTTGTAATTAAACATGGAAATGGAAATTATGAAATTTATTTGCTCGAAAGAATTAACTTGTTTTCTTATATGTGAGTAGTTGACTTCGTTTTCTAATTTTGAAGCTTGTGGATAGCTCTTTTAATTTTAAGAAATCAATGGTGTTGTCAAAAATAGATAAAATAAAATAATAAAAATAGCTTACTTTTTTTTCATGGAAACTTAAAAATCAAAATAAGCATAACTCGATTAGAATAGCAAAGTTAGAACCTAAATGTTCAAATCTTTCTACTTTAAAAAAAATTAAAAATCACTTTAAAATAACCTTAAACTAAAATATAAGTAGTCGGTGATTATGTTTGTTTGAAAACCATCATTTTTTTTTAAATCGTGTTTATTTTCTTTGAACATCTTTAATATACGATATTTTTAGTTTAGAAAGAAAATGGATATATTATTTTATAATGGTTGAAAAAGTTGAATTTTATGACATTCTGTATGATCACAAAATAGTATCAGTGTTTGATATTTTTCTCTCAATAAATGCTTCAACAATACCCACGAACCACCAAATTTTTGAACAAACAACCTTTTAAGTGGATGTGAAAATTGTTCTCTTTTTTTTTTATTATTATTTTAAGAAAAATGTGAATAAACCCATCACTATTCTTGAAATTAATTATCACTTCCTCTCCTAAATCACCGATACAAACTATAAAAAAAAAAAACATAATTATATATATTATACGTATACATTGACTTTACATACAACAAAGATTCTCGTATTATGTCAAACTGAACATATCTCGACTAACTGAAAATTTCTACTATTAACGTCAATACTATACGTTAAAATTTTCCACCCACGTGAAAATAAATTGATTAATTAAAAAAAAAAAAAAAAAAAAAACTCTCATGGTATGACCTACTATAATGATGACTAATACATGTAGAAGAAGCATAGGGCCTTTCCATACCACCACTATCTTTTAGCTACAATACTTGCATTTAAAGGGACAAAAGACCCACTGACTATAATAACAAAATGGAGAATTATTATGTGATTAAGTATAAATCAACTGTGTTTTCTAAAAAATATATATACACACACCATATCATATAAAATATTCAAATATAACAACATTTTTTTTACACTAACATCTCTACCTAACTAACAATAAAATATAAGTTAACGTGTGTATAACGAATCAAAATTATATTGGTGAGTATTAAATTTGATGAAAGTAATAAAAACCACACAAGTTGATGCTATAAATAAGTATATAAAGATTTAGTAACATAATCAATGGGAGATGCTGATCTCCTAATTAAATGGGTTGATTGGAAATTGATTAAATAAGGGGATTGTGATAGGTTGAAAATTGTATGCATATTTAGCTATTAAGTCTAAATTCTAATTGAGTGAGAAAGAATTGACTTGTAATTGTTTATATATAATATATCAAATCAACGTAAATATATAGTTAAAAAAATATATATATTTATAGATTCAAACACGTCCAAGTCTCTCCATTCCACTTTTATCGTTAAAATAATACTAAATAATTTTTAATATATTCTACAAACAATATCAAAATTATGAAATAAAATTTTAAATGAAAAAACTTAGGAAAATATCACGAACAATGCATATAGTTTATAATACTGTCATAAAAATGTAGGGATGGAGGAGAGGTTAGAGATAGAGTTTGGTAATTGAAGCAAACAATCATTTGAAAGCAATTTATAAAATTGTCCAAAACGTAGGGAGGTGTTTTTAAGATGAAAGAGATGGGAATGGTAAAATTTTTCCACATGGGTCAGAAGGAAGGCACGCACGCGCTATCATCAGTTTTCAGGCGGGATTCCGGCGGCCGACCACGCCGCAGCTCTGCCACCTTGAGCGTCGAGACTCCAAAGTCCAAACCACCCAACCGCCGTCGTCTCACCGTTTTTAAAATCTGTATTTTATTGTATTCTTCCCTTTTGGCTTTTCCCCTCTCCTCATCATTGGTTTTGGTTCACAAAAACAATAATAAATATTTTCCTTTTTGTGTAAATAAAATAATTGAATTGAATGGACACAACATAGTGAGGTTACGGCGGAACCTTCCAATTCATTACCCCTCTCTACTGTTTCTTTTTTTTTTTTTTTTTTATTTCTTATTATTATTATAAACAAAATTTAATGTGTTTATATTATTTTTTTTTTTTGTAATTTTATAGTTTCTTTTTATTTTTCTTTTTTGTAGCTTTTTTGTTGTCAACAAAATTTAAAATCCCCATCTGTCCCATACCCATCATTTTATAGTCTTGTATTTTATATTTGTGAATTTTATAACTTAGCTCATCATAATTTTAGTTCCCTCACTCAAACTTTTCTCTAAACTTTCTATGAAAAAAATTATAAAAGATGTCTTAATCTTTTGCTTCAAATTGTTTTTTTTTTTCTCTTAGGAAAAAATCAATCTCGAGTTGTATTGATTTGGACTATAAATTTAAGGGTGTATAGCAGTATACTTTTTATACACCTAAATCTATTTACGATGGACTTTTATCAGTGGTGGATTATATCGTTGATCAACTCTTATAAGCTATATAATAGACTTCAAGAACATGATTTAAATTTCCTTGTATGCATAAATTCTTATGCACTTACTATATTTACAATTATCTCATTTAGATCAAAGTTGTAATTATCATTTTCGAAACTATAACTAAAACATAATATTTCAAAATTTAAAAGTCAAAATAAACAAATAAATAAAAACATAATCGAGGAGTCAAATATAATTACACAGCATACCTATTTAATGTTAATTAACATCCTTATAAACATAATATATATAATGATTGGATATTCGTAAACAAGGGAAATATTTGAATATTACAAAAGGTTTTTTTTTTTCTTTTTTCTTTTGAAGTTCTATGATACCTTTGGTCTATAAATATTGCATATTGAAAACGATTTTTTTTTTTTTTAAAGTGACATGAGGAGAGTTATCAATGAATTGCATGAGTTCATATGGTAAAGTCATGATGATGTGTGGACTATAGACTATATATATATATATATATATAAATATATAATGCTCACAAGTTACATCCAATGTTGTATAATAATAATAATAGTAATGAAATTAAAATGGATTTTCTTTGAAATGGTTGGTAAGGTAAGAATGTGCTTTTCCTTTTTGTATGAAATTTAGAACAATGTGTGTTTATTCCAAGGTGGGATTTTGAGAATGATTTGAAGCAATGAGAGAGAAAGAGAGTGAAAATAAATAAATAAAGTGAACATTGAATAATGCAAAGGGGAAACATATAAAGTGATGAATTGTGTATCAAAGACTAAAGAGAAAATAAACAAAGAAAGAAAGAAAGAAAGAAAAGCGGACCCATTTTGTTTTGGTTTAGTGTATATCCAAAGGAGGCAAAACAAGTGGGGTTATCATTTGAAATATATGCTCCATTTTTCCCACTTCCCTTCTTCACAAAATCTTCATAACCACTATTTCTCATGAAAGAAAAATTAAATAATAATAATAATAATAATAATAATAATAATAAAAAAGTGATTTTCCCTCCTCTTCGAAAAATCAATCTATTTTCATTTCAATTTCCTAATTATTATCCCCCTCCACCTCTTCTTTATTTCATTTCCTCCCCTCTTCATTTTCACGTTACCAACAACAAACCCTGTCTACAAATATAACAAAACAAACTAAAATATTTATAAATATACTAAAGTTTATTTGTCTATCAGTAATAGACACTAAAAGAAAGACAATTACTTTTGTTTATCAGTGATAAACAATGAGATTTTATTGTATTTGTGGTAGTTTTACCATTTAATAAACAATTATCTTTCTTTTTTATCGATGATATAAGTTTTGTCTTTTAAAAAATTATACCCTTACTTGTATATCGTTATATTCTTAAAAAAGATAAACAATATCTTTTTATTTTACTAAGATACAAAATCAAGTCACTTGAAATACGTTCACACTTCATCTTTTGGTACATGTTTGAACGATTAAGATGATGGAAATGATAAATTAAAGAATTAGAATATACTTTCAAAGAAGGGGAGAAAGAGAGAGAGAGTTAAGTGAAAAAGGGGGGAAGTGAAATGAGAGTGACAAGCAAGTCACAATTACAAAATCTAATGAAGATTGAATTAAATAATTTGTAGCAAATCCAGAAGACACCCAAGAAAAGAAAATAAAATTGAAATAGTAAATCAAAGGTCCCTCTTTCCACTATATACTCCTTCTTGTGATGGTTTTGGTATCTGTCTTAAGAAGTGGGTTTGGCAATTTGTTCTAAAAAAGAGTTTTTTTGTTTTTCTTATTAAATTTGTTATTATGAATAGCTTTGAAAATAGATTGTTAGATTAAATACTATACTACATAATATTTATTTAAAAAATTAAAGAACAAGAACAAGAACAATTATCCTTTTATTGGAGCACTCTTATAACAAAACAAACCTTTAGTTTTTGGGTCCCTCTCATCCACTTCTTTCATAATTTTGGTATCTTAAGGAATTCAAAGAAAAGAGTTCTTCATTTCTATTCCTTTGAACAACTTTGAATAACAAACAAAAAGAGTGAGAGAGAGAGAGAGAAAAAATGAATTATTACAAATAACGAGATAAAACTTAAAAAAAAATTAGTTACTCAAACATATTCAAATAATTTCAAGTCTCGTTTTATAATGTTTGCATTTTTAGTTTTCGAATTTTTTATTTCACTTTTCGGAAGAAAAAGGAAAAGAAAAACAAAATCGTTGGATAAATTGCTTATGTTTCTTATTTCTCTTTTTTCTCTTAAAAAAAAAAACAAATGTTTTGTAAATCATCATAGTTTATTACTTCATTTTGAAAAATATAAAACCATTTGCTAAAACTTTGAATTAATGGATTGTTAAATATTCTTTTACCAATTAAAAGAAATAAAAAAGAAACATTTTTCAAACCCAAATTTATTTTTCTTTACTATAAAGAAAGAGCAGACAACTAAAAAATGAACGTAACTCAATTGACATACAACCAATTTCAAAGTCAAAAGTTCGATTATTTGTTTTATATTATCAAAATAAATATAAAAAGAAAACATAAATAAATACATTCTTTAATTTTTTATTTTGGAAAAGAAGAAGAAGAAGAAGATGACACCCACAAATCAAATATAAGTAGTGAATTACAAATGGGATGCTCACACACACAGAGACCACCATAACTATGTATGATTGAGTTCAACAAAACCATGATGGAATTTAAAAATAAGATATTGAAAGGCAATTAGTATCTTTGGGAATGTGTCAAATTTTGGCCTAGGTTTTGATCATCTCTTCAAAATAAAAAAATAAATAAAAAAAAAATTGCACTCAACAAAACAGAATGAATAATGGATTGATCCCTTTGAATTGATTTGTTGTGAGGTTTGAAGGTGTTCAAAAGAGGGTCCCACCAAAACCATCTTTCTTACATTCCCCCATCTTTTTAATCAATAATTCAAAGCATCTTCAAAAGAATAATTTGGTTATCTCTGTGTTTCCCCCTTATTCTTCTTCTTTCTTTCTTTCTTTCTTTCTCTCAAAAAAAAGTTTCTCTCATCATCATCCATGGAGACGAAGATTCCTTCCACTTCAATTTCATTTCTTTTTTTAATTTTAATTTTGTCTTTTTCCTTTTAAAATTTTCATAAATATAATAAAATATCATCGATAAATATTGATTTGATAGACTATTATCATAGAAAAGAAATCAACATCGTTATGTTTCTGTAAAACCTTTTCGTCGTTCTATTTCATTTCATAACTCAATATTATTTTATTGATTATCCTTTTTTAGAAAACAAAATAACTGTTTTATTTGCGTGAAATTAAGAAAAAACGCAACTTTATATATACATTATATACGAGTTACTTTGTTATCGTCTATTTTCTAACTATGTTTAAAATTTGATGTCGGGTTAAAATAATCTTAGTTAAGATTTTTATTTTCTATATTCTATCTTGTTTTCCGATTTAAAAGAAAAAAAAACTTAAATTTTTAATCAAATCTTAAAAATAATTAATTTTAAAAAATTTGACTTAATAAACAATCGTAAATATACACCAAAACATATTATTATTGGTGGGATTACTATTTATAAGTTTAATAGTAAAAGTTAAAGATGAAACTTCACATGGTTAAAGCTTGTTTCAAATGGTAGTCAATATTGTACATTGGAAAAGCAGTTTCAAAGATTAGTTTTTTTTCTTCTTTTTTTTTTCTTCCTTCTTTGACTTTTGAATAGATTTCAAAAGTATTTTTAATAGAAAATCATACAAATAAATTAGTAACGAATTTTTTTTTATTTTTAACTTGTGGACTAAACTTTTCACTTTTTAAATTTACATTTCGTAAGTGTTACCCAAATTCAAAAACAGAGGAAAAGAGTTCCTTAAAATATTTAATTTTCTTTAAAAATTCTCAATTAAATTTTATTTTTCAAAACTTAATTAGCTGGGGTTTGTTAAAATTAAATTTATTTGATTTTTTTTTTTTGTTTTTCTTTTGCTATTAATGTAGGAAAATCCAAAACTTTGAAGTTGAAAAATCCAAAAATTTAATCCCAAAATAAAATGATTTAAAATATATTGGAATATGAATAAAATTATAATTCTCATCAATAAAAAATATGAAAATTCAAAATTTCAAATTAAATGAACTAAATTTATAATATAAACTTTTTGATGATGTGACATGTTTTGAAATTATTATAAAAGTGTATATTAATTAAGTGAGATTGTGAGCAGTCAAAAAGAGGAGAATTGTGAATGAAATACAAACAAAATACTTTTTTTTTTTTCTCAACAACATTTCATTAAAAAACATAATATTATTTCTTTGTAGACTTTCTATTTTTTTGTTTTTTAAGGCTAATGTGAACAATTTTTTTAAAGATATAGTTTGTTATTTAATCATTGGAAACGTGAGCCTAATTTTTTTTTCATTTTTCGCTTTAAACAAACATGATCCTAATTTATAAATTAATAAGTGGAAAATATCTTAAAGACAATAATAAATTAAAAAAAAAACGCACACATGGATAAAATTTGTTTATTTAGTTCATATAATATATTTATAAATGTAAAAGAAGTAAATAAGAGAAACAAATAAAATTCATGTAAATAATTAGTATTTAGAGGGGATTTCGTTCAAATCATTACTTCACGACAAAGTAATTAAAATTTGTATTAGGAGAACTGTTTCTTAAAAAAAAATATGAATACTTTTTTGTCCCATAATGATAGAAATGTTAGAAATATCAAATGAAAAATATTTTTTTCTTTATTCTATGCTAAGAAGGTTTTAAATTAATCAACGTATTTTATAAATGTTACCAGACAGATAAATAAACATAGACATAACTTTACATGTGATTTGATCATTTGTTTTAAGTTTAATAAATAGTTGCAATGCACTTTTTTAATGTACCGATGTAGGTGCTAGTAGAAAAAATTGAATATCCAACCTCAAGAAAAGGAAATATTTGTTGATAAAAGCTTTTGTTACGATTTTACTAATTCAATTATTTGAATTAATATTTTGGGCTTTAATTAATTATAGCATAGAAATTATGCACAAAAATGGATGACCATATGTTGATTTTTCTTATAGACTATTTTGTGTTTTAGTTTTTTTTTTTTTTTTTGTAAAACTATGTTTTTTTTTTCTTTTCATTTTTAACAAGTTAATAGAAGAAAAATAAAGATTTTAAAAACCAAAGGCTTAATAATTTTATTTTATTTTATTTTTATAATTCTTATATTTTCTTGAGTTTTTTTTTTTAAATAGGAAAATTTTGACAAACTATTTACACATCATAAAATAAAATTAAATGTTCTATTTTTTTACAATTTTTCTATTTTCTCTGAGAATGTTTTCATATTTTTTAAATAAAAATTTCAATTCTTAATTTATTTGAAAGAAGATGAGGTTTGCCGCAAATTACTATTTTAAGTATATATTATTTTTCTATTTTGAAAAATATTTTTAAAAGGTAGACAAATAAAAATAAAAACAAAGAGTGGGAAACTTAATTTGAAAACATTATTAAAAGAAATCAAATGGTGCTGATTTTTTTTTAGTTTTCAAAATTGAGCGTTTATAAATAGGATTTTCTCAAATATACGAAAAATTGAAAAACCATTTATATTATCTCGAATAAGTTACTTAAAGAATAAAGTTTATTATAATTGATTACGTCAAATATTATATTTTTTGACAATTATCTTAATTTAAGATATTATAGAAAGAAATGCAAATAAACTAACAAGTCGGCACATCATGATTCACGATTTACTTTTTTGGGCAAATATGTATAACTAACTAATTTTCTCAAAGAAAAATGGTTTTTTTTTCTTCTTTTTCTTTTTGTTTGTTTATTTATTTATTTTGGAAAGGTCAACCAAGGAATAATAAAAGAAACCTTAAAAAAAAAAATTGAAACAATATCAATATCTTTATAAATTAAATTAAATTAAATTACGAATTTGGCATTTCAAGGAGAGATCCCAATACTGCTTTTGATGAACGGCTGAGATTTCATAAACAGAAAACAGCATATTCATTCACCCACGCATATATTTATATATATATATATATAACCCAATATTATATTACGATGATAAAATTAAAAAATAAAAAAGAGAAAAAGAGAATTAAGAGAGAAGATTTGATTGGGGCTTTTGCTTTTTGTTTCCCAGAGCACATCCAAAGGCTGTGCCCAGTGAATCTCATGAGGGCCAAAATAGACTACTTCATAACTAGTCAGTCAAACCCGGCCAACCGCCGCCCCCATCTCCGCCACCCCCCACCACCACTATTAAACTGCTTTTCACCCACACAACAAACATTCCTGCTTTGCTTATTCACAAATTAAAACGCTCTCTGTTTTCTTTTCTTTCCAGTTTCCACCATCCGTTTGTTTCAAGTTTTTCTTTTTTTTTTTTAATTTTAAACTTTCATTCAATTTGGTTTTCCACTTTTGGAACAAAATATTTTTATTTCAAACAATTTTTACCAAAAGAGTTTAAATAAATTAATTTATATTTAAAAGCATAATTTTAGCTTATATTTGGAAATGAAAATAATGAAAGCACCAAAAATGGTTATACTGTAATACTAAATATACTGAAAGTATGCAAATGATCATAATAAGAATACTGGAAGTATGCTAATGAAAATGGTCTAAGGCCAAAAATGCACATATGAATTAATATTTAAACAAAGATCAAGATTTCATATGAAAATCATTTATGCATTTACTTTAACTATGTAGTTAGTATAGTCTATGTACGTTTGAAAATTAATGTATGAATCCGTTTTAAGGATGATTACAGCGAACAACTAAATCAATTGAATTATAAATTTTTAATGATTTATTTGACTCGAATAACAAATCCCACCTGATATTCATCTAGCTATTATATATATATATATATATATATATATATATATATATATATATATATATATATATATATATTAATTTCATTAGCACTTGTTGATTTTTCTCTCACAAGTCACTTTCTTTTTAGCATGTTCATTGCCAATTCTAATCTATCAATCTCTCTCTCTCTCTAAATTATAAATGTGTAATTCCCATTTTTGTATTTTACTGTTTGTTTATACCCCCTCTTTCTTTATGATGCATACACTTTTCTCTGTCCTTTACTCTTTAGACATCTTTTATTTCTTTGAACAGATGCATATGCAAATTTAGCTATTTTTTTTCTCTTGTGATTGGAATTTTGTAAAATGTAAAAAGAAAAAAATATTCCCATAAAGAGAGAGAAATTTTTTTTTTGTTGGATGGGTACCCACTGAAAATGACTATGCCTCTTCTAATATCATTGGACTTGTGTTATCCACTTGTGGAATATAATCAGCCTTGAACCTCACCCTCTTAGAAACTATCAACCCACCCAATTTCAAAGCTGGATATGCACCATCAAAGTGCCTCCCCACTTCAAACCCATTATTTGTTAAATTAACTACACCTTTTTAAAGTATCACCGGCCAAATTTAAGTCTACAAACACGTTAGACCAACGAATGCATGTATCTTTATAGATCAATTTTGGAGACACACGCAACGAAAAATGAGAAAGGAGAGTCCATAGTAAGATACTCGTATCAACAATACTGAATATATTTCATGTTTCAATTATACCTTTCGACTTTAATTTAGAAAATTTCGTTTAATTTCAATTATTGAACTTTTAACGTTATTTAACCAATGTGCATTAAAACGATGGATAGAAATTCACGTGACAATTGATGAATAAAAATTAAAAGGCAAGCATACAACAAGATTAATAAAGCAAATTGATGGAGGTAAAAAAATTGGTTGGGTAAATGATTGTCAAAATAATAATCTCTATAGTCTTTAGAACTGAAATAAATGGTAATGACAATTGACGGTCTTAACTTTTAGGGAAACGTATAAATGTAAACATTAATAATTTGCATTTACAGAAATACATTAAATACATAATGCCATTTAAAATTGGAAAAAGAAAAAAACAAAACCCTTTTTTTTTAATTGAATGTGAATTTCTTAACCATGTTTGTAATTATTTTAAATGTTTCCTTAATCATCTCTTCCTCATCATTAATTAATAACTACGTGTATTTTTTTTTCTAATAATTTGGTAGTACAGTGATCTAAGTCTATGATAAAGAAATATATTAGAAATTAATTAGATTTTTGGACCAGAGTGAGAACTGAAAAGAAAGAAGTGAGATAATTAATTTATGTTATCATATACACAACTTTTTCAAACAGTCAAAAAGTAAAAATAAAATTGGTTTTCTCTCATCTATACAATAGGATGATTCCTGGACCCTAAAATCACTCATAAAAGTAAAAAATATTTATATGTATAGCTTAGCTTCTATAGTACTACATTATATATTGTTGGAAAATGTGATTACATTTTTTATGTCTATGATTTAACCCTAAGTTTTGTTACTATTATACTTTTGTTGCTTCATCAAGACCATATTTGATGTTTGGTTGCCTTTAACCTGTTATATTCGTGTCCAAATTAACCTCTCAACAATCAATTTTAGAGAATTCAATTTTATCTCTAGTGGATTTGATATTTTGAAACTTAAACCTATGAATAATACTCTCAGTTCCTAAATTTTACATGTTTTTTATCCAATTTTTATAATTAGTTTTAAAAACCAAATAAAGTTTTGAAAACTAAAAAAATACCTTTCAAAAACTTGTTTTTCTTTAATAAAGATTTTTATTAATAAATCAATTGTTAATAGAAAAAATTTATTAGATAAAAATTAACAAGTAGAGATTTAGATTAAAAAATTGAAAATAAAATTATTAAATAATCTATAAATTCGTTTGTATCGTATTATAGAATATAGATTGGATTTTAAAAATTAATTAACCTTAAAAGGCTTTCAAATCTTTTTACTCTTACTATAGTAAAAGTTATAAGCTCATAATGCACAATTGCACATCAATTGGTCATACATTTCCATATTTATTGTTAGAAGAAAAAGAAATAATAAAACAAATTCTAAGGTCAAAGATTTAAACTTTAAACATAAAAAAAGCTGCAAATTTAAATATTTATTCCTATTGTTGGAAAAAAGCTATATATTCAAAAGATTTATATCTTATTATGAACGTTGGGTACTCTTACATTTCCATATTTATGATACTAAAAAGCATTTTCAAAGATCGCATATTCAAACTATAAATATATATATATATATATAAAAAGTTGAAGTTCAAATCTTTACTCTTACCCGTTATAAATACTACAAAAAGAAAAAAAAAAAAAAAAAAGGAAAGAAAAGCTAGGCCAAATATTTAAATCCTCTCACCTATAAATTTATTTTTAGGACATTATTATATAAGGTGGAGACAAAAACTCAAACCTAAAAAATGATAGTTTATATTCAATTCAAATAAACTATACTCATGTGATTAGAAACCGACCTTAGAAACGACATATTTTCTTACCGTTCAAGTAGTAAATTTGAAGGTTTATATTGGTTAATAAATGTGAGATTTTGATGTGATTGCGAATAAGATGAGAGAAGGAGAAGACATTAATGAGACTTGTGGGACTTATATATATATATATAAGGCTTCACATTCATATTTATGAATGGCATCAGTTTTGGACCCTCGAAACAAAATGTGGTGGTTTCTTCCATTTTTTGCGTTTCACTTTTCTTCTCCACCATTCATATTTCTCTTTCACAGTGACCTACCTATGTTTAATTTACTACTCCCTATAATTATTATTATTCCATCTCAACACTTCCAATTTTCCATCTTTGTTTTAAAATGGTGGCTTAGCTTACGTCTTTGATTTAGTCAAATATGATTTGGTTTTGGTTTTTCCTTTTAAATTTTAATTAATAATGATATTCTTCGGTGGGTTTAATTATATGTATTGTTCTATTGTGTGTGAAGTGATTGAATTTTGAGTATTTGTTTTACCTACCTCTTTCTAAGTTGGTTGATTTGGTGGATTAAAATAGTGACATGCATATTTTTAGTCAACCCATTGTTCAAATTACAAAATAATAATAATAATTAAAAGCAATGGTCTCAAGCTACAATATAGTTTTCATCTAGATTTTACACTTAGTTCATAAGTTTTATAATTTTATAATTTTAAAATGATAAAACCTAGGGTTAATTATTTAGTTATTATGTTTTGGCTTTAGTTTTTATTTTGTTTCTAAATTTTAAAAAGTTACGTTTTTAGTCTAAATGTTTAATTTTGAGTTTGGTTTTTAATTTATTATTTATATATATTAGAAAGAGAAGATTTTAATTAATTTCAATTGTGATGGAAAATTAATGAAAGTAATTTCAACTAATTTGATTGTTTTATCATTTTTCTTGTGATCTTTTAGTAGGTATTATTTTAGTATTGATGTATTAGAACTTTTATCGGGAGACTATTTAAAGTATTGTATTAGGTTATTTTAAAGTAAGTTTTATGATTAATTGAATTTAATTTTGAATGTAATTTAGATCGAGAGTTTTTTAAATTTTGTAATTCATGTGTTGAATTGCATGTTAAGAGAATTTAAGTGAGATTGATCTTTCTCTCGTAGAGTGTTTAAATATTTCTTTATTTAAGGGTTCTAACGAAAAAAGTTTCTTATTTCAATTCATTAGAGTTTTGGTTAAATTACAAAAAAAATGTCCATAAACTTTATAGTTTGTGTCAAAATTAACCGTAGACTTTCAAAAGTTGCATAAATGTCTTTTAAACTTAAAAAGAACATTAAAAAGTACTTTTATTGTTAGTTTTTTTTTTTATGGAAATCGTTAAAGTTTTGTTTCAAAAATACACTTGAAGTTAAACTAAGTTTTTTTTTAAAAAAAAATTCATTGATGTTTTTATACTCTTTACGGTTAGTTTTTAAACCCTAAATATTTTTAGAAGTTTCTAAATCTTAAATAGTTTTCATACAAAACTAACGATAAGAATATTTTTAAACCATTTTAAAAAAAATTTAAGAGCATTTTTTAAACGTTTGAAAGTTCAAGAGTACTTTTGACTTAAACCACATAGTTGAGAAACATGTGTTTTTTTATAATTTAGCCTATACAAATACTCAAACTAATTTGGATAATATCCATTAATTAAAACAACAATCATGACACAAAGAAACACAAGTTGGTGGGAGAAAAATGATATGTATGATTTAAAACAAACTTGTTAGACACCAAGACCCACATGAAGATGTAGGAGTTAAGGAGAAAAGAGATCCCAAATATTGGGTAGCTGTTGTTGTGAATACCAATAATACTTTTATGAAAACAAAATGGTAAAAAGGATGAGGGCATGCCGTAATTGGAAGGATAGAGTGAAACAGAGGTTTCGTGATGGGCGACGCGTGCAGATTTATAAAAACATTCCTTCCCTTTTTATGTTAATGTTATGATTATTATTATTATTATTATTATTATTATTATTATTATTATTATTATTGTTATTTAGATTGGAATTATTTATTTATATTAAACTAATGACGATATTAATGTAAATAAAAATAAAGAAAAAAAAGGCATTCCACCCGCACGCTCATCATGTGAAAATGAGCCGGACCGGTCACCGGACACACAAGCATGCTACTTCAAACATCATCATCATCGTCTCATCATTCTCCCATAATCCTCTAATTAATATTAGGTCTATTCCCATTGGCCATTACAAGCAAAAATTAAATAAACCAGTGTTGCAATGTTTCATTGTTTCCATTCTAGCCCTCCTACCTTTACATTTTGACATCTAATTTTAAAAAGTATGGTATTGTACGATTATGATGTTTGACGTTGTTTTGACTTGTGTTATGCATTCGTATTAACATTTGAGGCCCACGAAGCAATGATTTGATTAACGAGCAAACGGTGATCAATTTGATTGCGTTTGAAGATAGGATTTGAACCTAAGTGGGATAGGGGCTAACAATCAAAATAACCACTAAACTAATAATAAAAATTAGTAATTAAGTAGTTTTCTTTATATATATTATATAAAGACTATATAGTTGAGGAGGGGCTCGAGTTCCCTTGGACCTATGCTAAATCCGCCGGTGATGGTTACCACTATTACAGTTTTAGGAAAACAACTATGAATTTTGATACATTATATGTTTATTGTTACTGTTATTGTTTGAGATATGGTCCATAACTACGACTCAGACTATAACGGTAACATTAAATTTAATAAAATTTATGATTTTAGGTAGATGCAATAAAGAAAATTCAATTACGTCAATTATAATTTTGGTTATAAATTGAGAAACATGGCTTCAATCCAAATTCAATTGCTATATTCTACTGTGATAAAGAAAATGTATGCAGTATTTTCTCAAATGATTGAAAGAATTGCTTTTAAAAAAGATCACCACAACGAAAGAGGGAATTTACCATAGGTTAAGAAAGGAACAAATTTTAGGTTTTTGGATCAATTTAGTGATTTAATATTTTTGGATCCACAACTTGAAAGAGAGGAAGACGCCCAAAATGTTGAAAGGAAAAAATAACACATTTTTTTTTCTCTTCGTTTTTTGGTATTTTACTTAATGATTTATGATTATTGTTATTATTATTTAAAATGGGTGTGGTGTAAAAAATCTTGGGCTTATTCCTTTGACGGGCTTTGGCGCTGGGTTTGGTCTTTCAATGCATTTGTTAGAATTGGGCCGAAACTTGTCTTGGTAGCCCATTGTATTTTATTGTGTAATTACTCACTACTTGACAATTTTTTTTTTTTAATTATTCATTGGTGATAGACTCTATCGATAAGTATCGGCATTCAACTCTGTCATAGTACCATACTCTTTAAATGTTATAGTTGCAATTGTCCTATGTATTTATATACATTCACTTTAAAACTTATGTTTTTCTTATACATCAACACAAACTTGAGATAGAATATTTCACATTCTCATGTTTACATATTTGGTCAAGTACAATCAAAGAGGCGCCTTCACAATAGAAGGAACACATGGTTGTCTCAACATGTACTATAGGCCCAATACACTTCAATACTTGAAAGTTGGGATTTAGTTTGTAATAGTATCAAGTTGAGTTATTCTTTGCCACCCATATGCCAAGGCGGAGTCGGCAAGTAGTAAGATTATATAAGAAACAATGATTTTCAATATAGAACGCAAATTGACCGCCAAACCCAAAGAAAGCCCGATTTTGCAAATTACGATACCACGACGACCCCTACAAATGTATTGGGAGTAAAGGAGTAGTAGAAACATTGAAGTCATTCGTTGAACATTTGAGGACCCGAAGCTCCGATAATTCTGTGAATGAGTTTCGGAATTGTATTGGCCATGGAAGAAGAAACCTCAACAATTTTCATATAACCACATGTTTTCACGCCAACCCTACTTCTTCCTCCACCGACCATGTCTTTGCAACTCCCAACTTTCTTCTCATCCTGAATCACAATAGCGTCAATGCATTTCTGCCGTTTGCTTTTCTTTACGGGGGGTTTCTCTGCTCTTCCCGGTTTGATTCTCACCGCCTTTTTCTGTTGTTTCTTTCTTGTGTTCTTTTATTTGTTTGCTTCCTTTTCTGCGTCGTCAAAGGGAATATCTTTAGTCCTTTCTGTTAAGTTTGTTAGTTTTTTAGATATTTGAAGGCTTGGTAGTTCACCCCCAAATGACGATGGAATTGATTTCTGGATGTCATTTGAGAGAATGGCTATCAAAACGCATTTTATGTTTAATTTCTTGATGTTTGAAGGGTTATTCTGTTTTTACATTTGGAGGGCGTAATTCAGTGTTTGTTTTAAGGAATCTTTTCTTCATGAGTTTTCTATCCCAAAAAAGAAAAAAGGTGGTGGTGCGGTGTGGTGTTTATTTTTTCATCTTATCTGTAGTGCTTGGTACGAGACTGGGTTGAAATGCTATCGTGTTAGAATGTTGGTATTCTGAAATCGAAAATGAAGCAAGATTTAGTGCTTGGAGTACTTGGTTGTTTGTAGAACCCATAACAAACTCAAGGCATTCCAACACGGACCTTTTGTTGGTACATATTGGAAGGAATTGGAGCAACAAATGTTTCCAAAATAGTATTGGCGTTTAGTAGGTTGTCAGATAAGTTATAATTTATATGAGATTATATTATGATTGGTTGGTAGTGCCATGGCTTTCTCTATCCACTTTGCTCGTTTCGCACCCAACAAAGTAATCTATTTTGTTAAGGCAGGGTCCGCAGGGATTTGTTTTTGTAAGAAACTAAAATTAAACTCATGCTTTGTGGAAAATAAAGAGTGATTTCCTTTATGTTCATTGAACTGGTATATCGGGTTGTAAGACTGAACAATTAAGCATGTAAAATAATACATTCCAGTACTATTACATGGTAAGTTTGATACCCTTTTTGTGTTGCATTGCGTTTCTATTTGTTCCTTTTTCAGGTTTCGTGGGGGCACTAAACCGAGATTTCCAATTGAGGTTTGGACCTTCTTGTTGTAGGTTGTACAGCATCTCCAGCAGTACTTTCGACTTCACAGACTTGACGTAAGAATATTACTTATTAGGGTTACAACTGTTTGAAATTTCTAATTCAAGCATTTGATTTCTGTATATATTATAGTTTTGCTTGCCTCAGCATTGTCAACTGTTAAAAGTTTTTTTTTGATCGATTATATTCAGAGGTTTTTTATAGTTCAATACCCGTACCAGAAGACAAACTATTGAATGTGGCTGCTACCTCCATTATCAAACTATCATTTTTACCAATTAATAAGTACCGTACACTTGTAACAGAGAGATGCATCTTTAGTCTGTGAACCGAACATTCATGGGAGAGTAGCTACAATTTGGTGAAGATTCCCAATAACTGTTGAGTCGGAATTTTACCTTATTCTCTCGATACCTATTTAAGAGTGAAGACTGAGGAATGTTTCAGTTTTCCAATTGTTTGCTTGTGTAGGGGTTCTTAGTGCTCTTATCTTTATGTGACTAATGCTTTTACTACTGCACACCCTTCTATACTTCTTGTAAGCCATTCACAAGAGCTACATCCGTTCTTCTGTTTATTAATTCTTAACTGAGTCATTTTTACTCGTAGATGTCCCCATTCATGGTATCCAAAGGCACGAAAGAAACATCGCAAAATTTTTCTGCACATGGGTCCCACAAATAGTGGCAAAACTCACAATGCTTTGAAGAGGCTCGAATCAAGTGATTCTGGTACATGCAATCAGTATCATGAATTTACTTTTGTAGTTTATCTTTCTCTCGATTCAATATTATCAGGGAGAGACTAAAAAATGTTCATGGATATATTTTGAATTCCAACTTCTGTCTTCTTATGCAGGTGTATATTGTGGTCCCCTGAGATTATTGGCCTGGGAAGTCGCTAAGCGATTGAATAAGGCTAGAATTCCCTGCGATCTGATCACAGGACAAGAGAGAGAGGAAGTTGAGGGTGCAACACATAAGGCTGTGACAGTTGAGATGGCCGATGTAACTGCCAACTACAGTTGTGCTGTTATCGACGAAATTCAGGCATGTTGGTAGAGTGCTGTAGCTATTTATATTCGGTAATTGAAGTACGTACAGGTGGGGCTGTTGGCAATCAATTTTGTGTCAGTCAAACTAAAGAAAAAAAATTACCATACTCAGATAACTTGAGGTTTTGTTTTTTCGTTTTGGAGCTTCATCATGACTTAAGCACAAAATAAAGATTTTATTTTTTGTTTGAACCTAAAAGAAGACTTTGGTTGCTGGTAAATATATAATTTTGTATTTGAGTTAAGCTAAATTCATGTATTCAATCATTCAAAGTGTTTTATGGTAACAAAATCAATAATTTGATTTCTTTTGGAATGTAGTCGAGGACAACTTGGGATCTAACTTGTGAGCGCTTTGTTGAAATAAAATTTTGCAGCTTTAAATTTAGTTTTTTTGTTCTTTTCAAAGAAAAGAAAATCAGTTTATTTGTTATTGGTTTTCCTACTTCAGATGTTGGGCTGTAAGACGAGAGGTTATTCTTTTACACGTGCCCTACTTGGACTCTGTGCTGATGAAGTTCATCTTTGTGGGGATGCAGCTGTTGTACCCCTTATTCAGGAAATTCTTAAAGTAACTGGTGATGACATTGAGGTAATGATTATTCATGTTACGCTTGTCATGAAAAAATTGTTGATGTTATTCTGCAGTGTTTACTTTATCATGTCACAAAGTTGACAGTTATATGTACTAAACTGTCGTTGAGTGAAAGATATATGATAATATTATTATCTGGTAGTCTTTCCATCCATTTCAATAGTTCAAGGCTTCAAGTTGATAATGTTCTTTTTCATCATATTCATATTTTTGTTTTTGTAAAGCGTTCTAGCACTTCCTTTGCTTTAGGTGCAGTACTATGAGAGACTTTCACCTCTGATTCCATTGAACATTCCACTTGGACCCTATTCTAATATTAGGAAGGGTGATTGCATTGTCACCTTTTCACGTCGTAGAATATTTGGTTATAAGGTCAGTCTTTTTATTAGCTTATCTAATACTTATTCTTTGCAAAGCCATGAATATTTCATTTCATAATTACTTATCCACTAGCTCAACTTACCATTACTTCTTTCTTAGCTCCCCACCTTCATCAACTTTGGTGTTATTTTTTTTAACTCTAATTGTTTTTGTTCTCTTTCTTTGTAGAAAGAAATAGAAAGACAAGGTGGACATCTTTGCTCTATAGTTTATGGCTCACTACCACCAGAAACTCGAACAAGGCAGGTATTAGAACCTACCAAATTCTGATAAAATTTTAATTTGCGTTTGTTAAAACTTATAACTGCACTTTCCATGTTATCACCCTTTTTCCTGATTTTAGCCTTTATTTTTTTTTATTTCCAATTGAAAATGCTTCATGCAATCTACTTGTAGGTGTTTGGATTTCTTCTTTTCATTCATCAATAAATTTGTTTCTCTTCTCTAAAAAAATGAATTGGACCCTGAATTTGCTGAGTTAAGATGCCTTTTAGAACTGCAGGCAATGATGTTCAATGATACAACGAGCGAGTTTGATGTGCTGGTGGCTAGCGATGCCATTGGGATGGGTCTTAATTTGAACATCTCGAGGATCATATTTTCAACTATGAAGAAATTTGATGGTTCTGAGATGCGGGAGCTTACTGTACCAGAGGTCAAACAGATTGCAGGTTACTCAAACTGGCATTAATTTATGATTTATGAGGAAATATTCTTTAGCATATGATTAGGGTGGCAGATGCTGGGACTTGCTATAGCGGATAGTGATTGTCTATGAAACAATTTTTCTTTTTTATTTTCTTTTAATAAGAAACCTGGAAGTGCCTGTGAATACTTTCATCCTGTCATCAAAATACAGTAGAGATCAGAGGTCAGATCCATGGCTATTTCAATTTTTAGCTACTTTGTGAATCTTCCGATCCCTGCATGGAATATGAATCATTCTACAACTTATGACTTCATGAGTCAGAAAACTGGAATGTAAATGAGTTTGAACAACTGCAGTACAGTAATTTCGACTAAGACACTTCAATTCCTCAGCTGTACTTAAAAAAGTCTACTTATTATGAATTTACGATTACATCAATTGATAATATCTCTTAGTTCTTGCCGGTTAATTATGTATTTCTTTCAGATTTTCTTGATCAAGTTCCAACTTCTAACCTTATTCAAAGTTTTTATGTACCATGCTGTTTTTATTTTGAAGTAGTTAGCCAGTCTCTTTCCGTCCTTGATGAGGTCATAATATCTCTTCATGCTTAAAACAGCTGATCTCAATGATCTGCTCCGGATGAATTGGCATACACCTTATTGTCCCCATGTTTGCAAATGGAAGATATAGGCTATTGTATAAGATAAAAAATTCAGAGTTCTAAAGATGGGCCTAGGCCAATCTTTTGTTAGTAGCATGCTTATATAATTTTCTTGTGCTACTTTCTATCATAATATTTCCATATTCTTTTGCAAAAAGCAATAATTTTCCTTCAACTGTTCCGTTCCATAATTCCATACCCGCTGAATAACAAAAAGAAATTGGGGGTTTATTTTTTGTTTTGTATTTAGGTAGAGCTGGCAGGTATGGATCCAAATTTCCTATTGGTGAAGTAACTTGTATAAGTGGAGACGATTTACCCTTACTTCATTCATCACTTAAGTCCGCTTCTCCCACTATAGAGGTGATCTTTAATGTAGAAATATATCCAAATCTGGCTTGTTGGCCTGATGTAATTCTTTTAAATTATCCAAAATATATGGTTAATGTAATATTTTTTTATCGTATTTTGAAATTCAAATATTGCAGAGAGCTGGGCTATTTCCAACTTTTGAACTCATGTATTTATATTCCCGTTTGCATCCTGAATATGGCCTGCGGCGGATACTGGTAGTTTCCTGCTTCATGTTCTTTTATTAATTGTTAATACATTTATACTAGTTTCGTCTTGTAACTAATCATGGGTACCTAGAATTTGATCGTTAATACCTATGCATCTCATGCATCCATGTGATAAGAAACTTCATAGATGTTCAGGACATAGTTTGATCAATTTCCTAGCAGTTTTTAACATAGTTTGGTTAGTTATTTCAAATGACTTACTTGTAGTGGAGCGTTTAATTAAATAATGATGTGGTTTAGTTCCTTGTACCTCAACACAGGAGGTCGGAAAGTTATTGACTTTCTGCTCCTTCAGCCTTGTAGCCTGGTTTAGTGTACACATGTGCATTTGTTATAAGGGCTGGTCATGTGGAAAGATTATGGGTATTTCTCCATTTCACAATACTAGTTCAGGAGGGTCACAATGGATAGAGAAAGTTCCTCTCTGTGTAGCCCATTTTATTTGTATATTATGGATTTATGACTGACGTTTCCCAATTCTAATATTTTATGCAGGAGCACTTTGTTGAGAATGCTAAATTATCTGAAAATTATTTCATCGTTGACTGTGAAGTAATGTTGGTATGTTTGTCTACTGAATTGTGTCTTGTTGAAAAGCAGGAGCTTTTTTTTTTCTTTTTTCTTTTTAAAGTTTGCCAAATTTCATCTCTTCGCAATGCCTCTTTAATATTTTACAATGTCTTGGAATCAGAAAGTTGCTGCCGTCCTTGATGAGATGCCTCTCAGTTTGCATGAGAAGTACCTTTTCTGTATCAGGTAGGAGGAAAAGTACCTCTTCTTTGCAGTCATTGTAGATTTTAGAGCTTTTCACGGACGAAGTTTTTGGTTTGACAAAATATTCTAGTTTTGATCTATTATCAGAAACCTTCTCCTTTTTATTTTGATTGAGTTCTTTACAATTCGGCTTGTACTAATGTGAGTTGATGCCCCATTTTTTTGCAGCCCTGCGGACATGGATGATGAAATTACCTCCCAAGGTCTTACACAGGTCTAATTCCGTGGTTCTTGTTTTACTTTATTTTCACCATTTGGAAACTCATATGATTGCATTCATTGTGCATGATGTAACAGTTTGCTCAAAATTATGCGAATAAAGGCATTGTTCGGCTACGAGAAATATTCAAAGAAGGAACGCTTAAAGTGCCAGAAACACCAGCTGCGCTGGTGGAACTGGAATCCATTCACAAGGTGAACATATAATTCTAAGCTCTAGCTCTCTCTCTCTTTCTCAAGATTTTGGAATGTTGATGGAATTTGGAAATTGAACTTATTGAATGATTCAAAAACTGTGAAACTATGATATTCTAAATGCTTAGGTACCCGAAAAAAGTAAATGAGTATACAAGTGAAATAGAGACGAGGCTTTTCATTAACCATACTATGGTGGTTTAGCTTGCTTTCATTCCAGCTTTTCCATGCTTTATCGACAAGCATTTTTGGTTGCAAAAGAGAGTGGCCAAAGTTAATTAACCCGTTTTTTGCTTTTAGTTTTACTGGTTTTCTACTTCATTATATTCAAGCCCTAAGTCCTTGCTATTGAATTTGAAGGTGTTGGATCTCTATGTTTGGTTGAGTTTCCGACTGGAGGAATCATTCCCCGACCGTGAACTGGCAGTTTCACAGAAGTCATTCTGCAGCATGTATGAACAACACCCACATAGTCCTCCAGTAACATTTTTGTCTAATCCTTTTGTGGGATTTCTAATTACTACATATTGTTATACAGGTTAATCGAGGAGTTTTTGGGAAGACTTGGAATGCAAATACCAACAAGAAGGAAATTTAAGTCGAATATCCTCCGCTCAAGGTCCCTAAACTCCCCCCAATCCTTTTTTGCTAAATGACGTCTCTAAGACACTAATTACGTAATAGTAGCTTGAAAAGCTTATATGTATTTACATAGGAAAGAGCCTCATCAAGCAAAAAGACTGCTGCTTTCTACATTTTGACCCTTCCAATTAGACATAGGTTATCTTATTTAGTTACACGAGTGAATCCTTTTACCATTAGTTAAGTTCCATTGCCGACAAACTAAAAAAAGGGAAGATTTTTGTACTCCTTCCCAACAATTTTTCATTGTTTCTATTATATTTTCAATTCATGAACGTTGATTGTCGAATCCATTCATAGTGAATGGCTATAGATGATAATTTAAAAGTCATAAATGATCTTATATGGTCATGATTTCATTTTATACTGCATGTTTGTATATTATATTCATGTTATTTTAAAATGGTCTACATACTGTTGATGTCAAACTGTTGTACCATTTGAGTATAAATGTTCTTGTATAAAGGGATGTTACACCATTTGAGCACAATGTTGATATCAAGACATTCATGGTTGTGTCTGTACCAAAATCCGTGTTTCTTTATCCTCCTGATAAGTGATACCTACTGGCCCTCCCATGCCTCATTACAACCTTATTATCTCCAAACTTACATACCCAACTTAAGGACTCATCTCATCCACCAACTCCCACATAAGTCTATTATTTAATCCCTTCCCAACATGTCAACCATGGAATTATATGATTGAGGTGAATGACGATAAGGCGTTTGGTCTTTAGACCACTTGAAAATACAATAAGTTGGAATTTAATCATGCACAAATGTGTTCAAAACCCTATTAAGGCTTTCCCTCCAAAGCTTCCGCCACGTTTTTCAGCTATGAGTATCAATTCTCAGCATCATTCTTAACAACTTTCTTGAACAACTTTACCCAATTCGGAAAGTTAGAGGGTTGGATGACCTAGGTCGATATTGTATGGGTAAAAGGTTTGGTTGGGAAACATGTACACGTTGATCCCTAAAAGGAAAATATGTGAGTTTGTGATTGTAATGCCAAACTCAAGTTGGGTTGGTCAATTTTGACTTAGATAATTTCCTTCTCTTTAGGGTTTGAGGCAAAATAATTTATGTAATAGTAAGAAAATATTTATGAAAACCATTTTTCTAATGTGAATAAGATTCTTGCAATACTAATATTTTCATTGACTAATTTAATTTTTTTTTAATCTTTTATATAATTTTTTACATGATTTTTTTTCTCGATTTATTCATTGACAATTTTTGTAAAATTTTGATACTAACATTTCCATCTATAACCTGAGTGTTTTATTTTTAATAATGTTCAATATTTAACACATTAAATCACAATTAATAATTTCATATTGTGCATAATGTTCTATATTGTACTAAACACATGTGAAAATCTCTTCTTTAACAATATTTGAAACAAAAGCTCGATAGATGTCAAGGGCTACAAAATTTAAGGTTAAAGATTTCAATGTGGATCATTTGGAGTTGTATTTAATGAAATCAAAATTTCATTTCGAAAATTTATTTGCCTTAAAAAGTTTAAAGTTTAGATTAATCCTTTTTCGTTTTATATTTAATCCACAACTCTTATATCATGTAAATCAAACAAAGAATGTCAATAAGATTGATAGTAAAAATTATTTTTAAATAAGGTAATATTCTTTTGAGTAAATTTATGTAGGTCTGCCATTTTCTTTTGAGTAAATCAAACAAAGAATGTGAATGAGATGGATAATTGGAGATGAAAGACTTTGTGATCGGCGGTTCTGCCTTTCGGGAATTATTGAACCGGCCATTTGAACCAATCGTAAACTCTCTCTGATCTCCCCTCGCGCAAAATCAAAACGCCGCAAGACTCAAAACTTTGTGTCTCAAAATTCGAACTTGTTGAATTACTGAGCTCCACTGGTTATTCGTCCTGAAACCCACATCGACGAACAGCTTCGGCTTTACGATTCAACCCTAGAAGGTACTACCCATCGCTCTCTCTTCCCATCGATCCATTGCGCTCTTTGTTTATGTAGAAAATCCACTCAGTTTACAATGTTCACTGTTTCTTCTTGTCAAATAATCAAAACCCATCTTCTTCCTTTCTTCTTATCGTCCTTCGTTGGTGAGTTTGCATGATTTTTCTTACAGGATCCGATGGGTTGCTGCCTGCATTTGTATGAAAACTTTTTGTTTATTTGGTTGTTTGAGATGTTGATTGTAATTGTCTATCGTCGTGTGGATGGAGTTGCTACCTAGAATGTTTCTTGGAGGAATGAACATCCATCGTATATATTTATTTATTAGTTTCTAAATTAGGGTTAGCCTTCACCTGACTGCCAGCCGCTTCCCATTTCTCTTCTCAATCTCTCGATCTTTCGCCTCCCCCCACGTCCTATGTCCGTTGGCCATACAGCTTCGTCTCCCTTTCTCTGTGTCTCAGCTTCCTCTCTATCGGCCTCACTTCGTCTTCATCTCACGATTCTGAAGTACATTTTGTTTCATGGCAACTAAAAACTGTTGGTGCTCTTATTCCTTCTCAATAGTAATCTTTTAGAGAATCCAACCATAGCTCAATTGGTACACGACATACACTATTGACCTAGAGGTTAGAGGTTGGAATCCTCCTTCCCAAATGCAACCTTACTTGAACAGGATCTGCTCTATTTATTTTGTTTGGTATCTCATAATACTAACTCTTTGAATGATCAATGGACTTTTAAACGTGTTGGTATTTTATAAGCTGTTCTGTATTGATCGGTATGGTTGCTAACAAACCCATGATCTCTTCTTGTCCAGAATCACATAATTTACAAAATGAAGAGGCCAATGCCCTGGAATGAACAAGTAGATGTTATATCATCAGGTGAATCTTCTTCCTCTGATTCAGAAGCAGCAGTACAAAATGATGGATATGAGTTCAAGCCTTCCCTAGACGATTTCAAAATCCCTGCCAAAGAAATGACATCTGAAGGTATTTTGGCCTTGCATGAGTGAGATCAAGTTCAATTCGAAGTCTCTGATAATCAAATGCTGCTGTGTATATAATTTTCAAACTCTTAAGCTTTGAAAAGAGGATCTTCTTTGAAATGTCTTCTAACGATGCAGGTATGTTGATGAAAAGGGCGGAAATGTATCAAGAATACATGAAACAGATCCAAATCCCAGCACAACGTGGTTCTGTGATACCATTTACAACTTGGATGGGTTTAGGCAAATCTATAAAGCAACTTTATGGCCAACCTTTGCATTACTTGACTAACATTCTACTCAAACAATGGGATCAATTACGGTTAGGAAGTGCGGATGAATATAAGCCATTGGATACTGTAATTCATCCGAGTAAAGCTGAAGCAACTGTATGGCTGGTTGAAGAGATTCATAGGCGCACCTCATCACATCATCATGTTGCTAAACTCTGGTTATCAGACCCGATGCACGAAGCGTACGTTGACTCCATTTTCCCCCAACTATGAAGGCTGCTTTCAGTTTTGTTCTGCTCTGTGTTGATATTATAACATTTTCTAGAAGGCTAACATGTCAGTGACAATGTGAATTGTAATAGAAACAGCATAGTTCTTTCGTCACACTGCACTTCACTATGAAGAAGCTCGAGCATTGCTTCTTCTGTCCATTGTTGCCATCTGTCTGTTCACTAGTTGACTGCATTTACTTTTGTAGCAAAGAACGAATGTAAATCAATATTGGAGATGCATATTTATCTTACACTTATTTCCTATCTGAGAATTGCATTACCAATAATCGCCACATGAACAAGACCCTTGTCTAAAAAAGTGAAACCTATTATTATCTCGTACTATTATTTCCCTATGATACACTTTTGAAATGTATTTGGCGAATGAATGACAGTCTGAACACATTCGGAGATTCTTCATAACACGAATTGGTACATGCTTTTTTGTACTTATAAGCCCGTAAGCCATGGCCAGCTTCTCACTATGTCGATTGAGTAGATATTTTTTTTCCTGCTCATTTACATCAAGAAGAACATTGGTCACCTCAGGAACATAGCCAACATCCACAAGCCTGCTGGTGATTTCGTTTAACATCATGTCCATGCCATAATTTTCTGGGTGTGATCTGTCACCTGAGGTAAACTCGTGAATAACTCCATCGACTTGTATTGAGCTTGAACCAGGCATTTTTTGAACTCCTTTCTCCTTCAATTGTAGCCTTACATTGGCAACATCATCCCACTTTTCAGCTGAAGCATATATGTTTGATAGAAGTATATGAATCCCAGTCTTTTCTGGAGCCACTTCTTCCAACCTTTCAGCTGCAAATGTTGCCATATCGATGTTTTTATGGGTACGGCATGCAGCCAATAGAGATCCCCATATAATCCCATTAGGTTTCATTGGCATGCTCTCTATAATATCTAGAGCTTCTTCTAACTTACCTGCACGACCTAGTAGATCAACCATGCAACCATAATGAACAATCTGCGGAGAGATTCCATGTTGCTTCATTGACTCAAATATGTGTTCCCCTTGTTCCACAAAACCACCATGGCTACAAGCCGTTAATATGTTTACAAAAACTACTTGATCTGGTTTCACCCCTTGCCTTAGCATCTCATTGTAAAGTTCTATAGCCCGATTGCCATTCCCATTCACAGCCATTGCTCCAATGGCTGCTGTCCATGCTGAGACGTCTTTTCTATCCATATTGTTGAACACTTCCATAGCACTATGAGGGTCACCACACCTAGCAAACATATCAACCAATGTTGTCTCAAGCAACATATCATAATCGATACCATTCTTTACAATATAGGAATATACCCACTTAGCGAGTTCGAGAGCTCCAAGATATCCACATGCCGATGCAACTTCTACCATTGTCACCCTGTCTGCTTTTATTTCCTTTAATTGCATCTCTCGGAACAGTTCAATTGCTTCATCAAACATACTCTCTTGAACCAAAGCATTAAGCATCGTGTTCCAAGATACTATATCCTTTTCTGGCATCTCATTAAATGTCTTCCTAGCTGACTCTAAATCTTTGTTTCTAATGTAACCAACAAGTAATGAGTTCCACGACACAATGGTCTTATTTAACATACCGTCAAAAACTCTGTAGGCCATTTCTGGTTTTCCACACTTCATATACATATCAATCATTGCATTGCAAATGTTATCCCAACGTTCATAACCATTTCTTAGAGAATAGTTGTGGCAGCTCTTCCCAAGTAGATAGTCACCCATCTGCCCACATGCCGAGATTGCTGGTAACAACGAAACTCTATCTGGCCGAAGATCTAATTGGAGCATATCTACCAAGACAGCGAGTACCTCATTCGGCATACCATGGCGTGCATAATTTGACATGATTGTGTTACATAAAACCAAATTCTTATCAACACATTCATCATATAATCGCTTTGCAGCACCAGTTTCTCCACATTTCATGAACATATCCACCAGTGCATTCACCATATGAGTATTAAGCTCCATTTCTGACTCTTCAATGTAAGCATGGAGTCTCTTGGCTAGTTCAAGATCTTTCAACTTGGCACAAGCTGATATCACACACACCATTGTGACAGAATTGGGCCTAACACCTGCCTCGATCATTTGGAAAAACAAAGCCACAGCCTCTCTAGAAAATTCCGTCCTAGAATAACCGCAAATCAAGCTGGTCCATGAAACAACATTTCTCTCAAGCATTCCATCAAACACCTTTCGAGCAAACAAAAACTCTCCACCTTCCGCATATAGATGTATCAGAGAATTAGCAACAAACATATCTCTCTCTAAACCAATCTTCATAAGAGCTCCATGGAGCTGAATCCCTTCAACGAAAGCAGCAGTCTTAGCACACGCACTTAACACAAATGGAAACGTGAAGTTGTCTGGCATAAACCCAAACTCGATCATCTGAACATACAGAGAAATAGCTTCATCACAAAGCCCAGCAGTAGAGTATCCTCTGATTAACGAATTGTACATGAAAAGAGTGACATTTGCTTCGCCGTCTTCATGGAAAAGCTCGAACACCTTTCGAGCAAAATCCAAGCTTTCTGAAGTGCCCATTTCCACACAAGTGGATATAAGCTTAGTTACAGTCGATTGTTTACGGATGAGACCCTGCTTCAACGCGTAACAGTGTAACTGTCCAAGCTCATCCATGGTTTTGCAACTTTTGAACAACCCAATTTGAAAATGGTGGGGAAGGGTATGCTTTGAGTCATTCCGAGTGTTGGGTTTGATGAAATTCGGCGTGATGGAGATGGTAGGATAAAGATTTGCCGCCATTAATGGAGTCGTTTGTTGCTCTGTTTTGATTGAACGATTGCTACTCGAAGCAAGTTTAAATCAGCAGCAACATGCTCAAATAAATTATATATTTATAATTTGTTTAAACCATTTTGTTATTTTCAAAATTATTTTAATTTTTTTCTTCAAAAACAGTATTTAAATATTCAAAATTAGATATTAAATTGATTTCAACTCATTAAAACACATGTTTTGGGGTTAGTTTTAACCTAACAATACTTAATATTTACAATTTAAAAACCACAACTCAAACGTAACAATGCTTAAATATTTACAATTTTAAGGCATATGCTCCCTTTTCCAAGTAAAATTTCTAAATGCAAAGTTTGGTAAACCTATGTTCTAAAGACAACTTTCTTTAATAATTTTTCAAACTCTCGGTTTAACTTTTGATTCTATCAACTTCGTTCTTCATTTCAAGATAACACTTTATCTTGTGGATTTTTAATTAAAATAAGGTATGGGTGAAGTAGGTATTTAATATTGAATTAGCAAACTTAATGACTTTTTTTTTTTTTTTGTGAAAAAAGAAACCCTTGAATTATGGAGTGTTGGCTTCAATTATATCCTATACTTTAAAACCTTTATTTTGATTAGTGAAGTTTATATCAAAATAACTACTTTGGGGTTTTGTTGTTAATGGACTCTGTGAGCCTTGGCAATACATAAGTGTCCATAAATTTTATAGAAAAAGGCTTTCATAGAATTTTTTAAAATAAACTCTAAATTTTTTAGCTAAAATGGAACTTTTCAACTCCATTGTTTAAGGTAATTGAAAACTTAACAAGACACTATTTAGTAAATAAGAGAACTTACACACAACTACAAATTAATTATAATAATATTAAAGAAAGAAAGAAATTTATATGGGGAGACTCTCTAACATTTTTTGTCCAAATGGACTTGTATTTATTCATATACACTCTATATCATGTAAAAGAAATTCAAACGACCACCAAATTCTTAAAAGACACAAAAAGTGAAGGCTTCATTGAAAAATTCTTAAACAAAGACAGATTGGTAACTGCAGAGTAGTGAGAATATGGGAACAAATTTCAGCAGTTACAAGCTATGACGACATCAAATAAGGGCGCAAAATAAACAAAAACCAGCATAGAGCTTTGACTCTTCTTTATTTCTACATCATCGAGGGATGAGAGTGTATAAATGAATCACAGACCTCGGAACTTGCCGAAAGGCCTGAAACAGAAGCATTTAATGTCATCGGGATTAATCATCCCTCCTCCTTTGCTTGTATCAATGGCTTCCAACATTTTGACAACCTCATGCATTTCAGGGCGTTTCTCTGGGTTGGCATCCCAGCATTTCTTCATCACATTTGCTAGAGAGCTTGGACAGCATCTTGGGATACTAGGCCGCAGATTCTGCCAAAAACAAAATGCCTATGCTTCATATCTTCTTACATAAACATAGTATTAGTAACACTACTAAATAAATGGGAAGAGGGTATTGTATGGATATTATTTTCAAGCTCCACTCCCCTACTGATATTAACAAATAGAAGGAATAATGGGCCAATGGCAATAAACAAGAGAATTAAAGAGACGTGTTTTTGTCTTATGTCCAAAATACCATACATGTCTCACAACAGCAGATGACACGTCAGCGAAACTAAGATCGGCGTATGGCATATCACAGCAGTAAATTTCCCACAAGCAGATGCCAAAGCTATAGACATCACAACTTCTATTGTACGGCTTCCCTTGAAGAACCTGTAAGTGTGGTAGAATATTGGCATGTTAACACCTACTATACAGAAACTAGGCATGAGATATGATTATGATCCATAATTGTTCGTATTGAACAACATGTTTGAGTAAACAAACCACTAAAATTATTTTGAAAATTATTAAAGGTAGGTTCAAGAACAAGCCACCAAGAAGAAATCAAGTCAGATATAGCGAGTAAATCGAATTTCGGATTCGATGAGATAAAAATTTTGTGCAAAAGAATCCATGTTGATAAGAAAAAACAAAAGTAGGAGAAGCAGGAGAACATATTATTTCAAATCAGTATCCTCTATTACAAATACGTTTTTAATTTTTATGGATATCTATATGCGGTTCTAATTGCGATGACACGATAAAGCAAAATAGCTAGAACCGAATGACCACGTGAAGAACAGAATGAGAAAGTTTACCTCCGGGGCCATGTATCCTAGGGTACCAGTTGCCCCAGTCATGTCTCTTGGATTTTGAGCTTCAACGCGGGCAACCCCAAAATCAGCAATTTTGACATTATGGTGAATATCCATCAACATATTTTCAGTTTTGACATCACGATGCACAATCTTCTTGGAGTGTAAATAGCTAAGCCTGTAAAATTAGTTATAATCCTAATCATCAAATTTTCTATTCTAGAGAAGATGATGTCAAGCATTGCTAGAGAGAGGCGGAGAGAGTTACCCTCTAGATAGATCCAAAGCTAATTTAACTACAGCCTTAATGCAAAGTTTCTTCGTCCAGTATCTAATCAAATGATCTTTTAATGTTCCGCTAGGAACATACTCAACAACAACACAACAGGCCCTAGATGGAAACGAATTTTGACCATCCATTGAAATTTTAAGATTTGTAGCTCCCATTGAAGCTCCGATAAACTGTTATAAAAGATAAAAAGGATAATCATTACACACCCCAAAACCACCGTTAAATATATATACACATATGTATAGAAGAATAATATAGCCAAAAAAATTGTCATATATGTCAATGTTTCCCATGAGCATCAACCATTCCGGCTAGGAACTTGAAGAAGAAGTTTGTACTTTTGTAACATTAGGATGGTCAAGCTTGTGCCAAACAGCAACCTCTTGCCGAAATGATGCCCGCAGAGCAGCAGTTTCAGCCATCGTGGCTAGACCCTCCTCTCCCCAGTCCAATATCTTAACTGCAATATGGGAAAGTACGGTTCAGCTACAATTTCACATCAACGAAAGAGAACTTTTAGGCCAATGTGTTCGTGAATAAAAAGAAACAGCATTCGGAATCAAAGTATTCCCCCCTCATAAACCAACAATGTAAAAGGTCATACAAACACCCAGCTTGAAGCTGACTATATACTACTTCGACATTGTTCTCCATAATTGGACAACTCATTAAAAGTGGTTTCATGTTTTTTAAGCTCAAAAAGGGGAATTTTCAACTTTTCATGGATATTATCAAACTAAACTCTAAACAACTCATATAGAAATCCTAAATTCAACAATGCCCATTCAGTAATTCTTGTGTAAAAAAATATAAAAAAGGTTGAGGCGCGAACAGAAAAGGTATCATCAATGACAGCCACTTTCCAATAAGTTCCTTCACATCTGAGAAACTAAACAGGATTAAAATCAAATGCGAAAAGATGAAACGTAGGGATGCTTACCTGCAACCTCTTGGTCGTCATATTTACCCCTGTATACTGTTCCGTAAGTCCCTTGAGCAATTTGTTTTATGATATCAAGTTTAGACAAATCAATCTCCCACGGCTCCTTAGGCATTTGATTCTCAATGCTCTTTGACCAAACACGGCTCAAGTGCTTTTCTAGCTGTATATCTAGAGTTTTCAAATCAATCTTGTCTGCTCTGAATATCATATCTTTGCTGCTAATGCTTCCCGTACCAGCCACCTTTGAGTTCGGAGTTCTATCCTGGTTCTGTGTCTCCTTTGGGACCGCAGCACCCCCCATAACATTTCCTTTCGAATCCATTGCTAAAATCAACAAAGATAACTCAAACAATACTCTTGAGTACAAGGAATTCTGGACCTGAGAGATCAAACGGGCTGAAGAATGCAGCTAACTGTGCAGAATGCTGTTGTCTGTCATAATTCCATTATCATGGATAATCCTTCAATCTGTTAAAAAATAAAAGTAAAAAATAATAAAGGATCAAATTCAGACTTCTCCCAAATTTGAATCTACTTCACCAATCAAGTTGAACTCGAAAACAATAGGCATGCTTAGTCTTTGAAAAAGAGAAAGAGTACCAAAATTTCCAACACAACCACCCAATACAAACAGGAACGAGTAACTACCGTTGACCAATGCCACAATTAAATAATAATAACAATTAACCTTCACGAACAAAATAGGCAGCTATCAGAAATAATAATAGTCAGAGAATAGAGAAAAGCTAATAGATTATTCTACTTTATCAGGAAAACCCCAGTTGACATTGGAGTCCAAAATCCAAATTGATTTTAAAAAATAAAAGTAAACCTTCAGAAAACGACCCAAATCATAAGTACTGAAAGGCCAATACCAGGCATCCATAACCCTAAAATGCAATAACGAAAAGGGCAAAAAAAAAAGGAAGAAGACAATTCAATAACAGTAATTACCGCTTAACAAAATCGGTCCCGCAGAGCCTAAAAGAAGACCGTAAATGTTGACTAAGACAGCCAAATGAAGATGAAAGACGAAAATGAAAGAGATAGTAGGTGGGGTATTATACTTTTTACGATGATACAAAGCCAATGAAAATCACTGAAGCGCCAATGGCGCTATCATAGAAAACCAGAGAGTTAAAAAAAAAACTCAAAAAAAAAAAAACGATTCTAACGATTGTTTTTGTCCAAATGGGTTCGCTGCGGCAAACCCACTGGACGAGTAGAAAGGTTATGGACGAAGAAAGAACCACAAGGCAATGCAAAAATAGAAAACCAAGTTTTCTAAAAATGGAGAAACCAGCAAATGGGAATGGTAAACACAACAGAATTTTGGGAAAGATGAAGAGAAAAACGCGGGCATTTCAGTATATCTTAGGGTTCGGAATTGATAATGACTCTTTCAAAACCCGGAGATGAAATTCTGTTTCAACTGAATTACCTGTATGTATACAAATGGATGAGCCAAAGATTCCTCCTTTTTCTTTTTCTTTTTCTTTTTCTTTTCTAACCTAATTCCAATAATGTAATTCAATTTAATTTCTTGGCTATGTTACAATAATGGTTTTAATATAAGTTTATTTTTCAAATTATATATATATATACACACACACACACACACACACACACACAGATGTCGACAATGCAAGAACTGAATTTTGAAGGACCATTTAGAAATAAATAGAAGCCCTCTCCAAATGCAACGCATCGAATAATTGTACGGACATTCTTCGCCTTCTTACCTTTAAACCGGCAATCCCCTCATTGCCCATACCACTCCCTAAGTAATAATAAATCGATCAATTTTAAATTTACAATGTCACTATCCATTTTCCTTTTTACTTAACCTATAGTGGTAATTACAAAAGTAGAATTAGGTTTAAGAAAATTCCAAACCACAAACTTTAGTTTTTAACGCACTTAAATTTCAATTATATTATATTATATTATACTTGGTAATGTATTGGCTTATTGTACAATAATTAATAATTTTGACATAACTAGCTGTAGACAGTAAAGTTGTCTCAACTTGCGGATGAGACGAAACTTTCCAGACTTTAAATTTAGACAGTCACCCACGTAGGAAGTGACAATAATGATAAGTCTCAAAGATGGTCTAAGCTAAGTCAAAGCCCGAAAAGTTCCTCTTTTTCTTTCTTACGAAGACCACAATCCAAATGGGTTGATTATTATTACATTGTGGAGCTTTGGGCTTCGAAATTGGGTGGACACTGGACTGAAGGAATTCTTCTGTGGGCCGGGCTGAGCTTAGCCCAATTATTCTCTCTAAACATTATTTTATAAATGTTAGTGCCACGTGTCATATGTGCAAGAAATTTAATAATTTGTTTCTTTTAAGTAAATTTAAACAAAAATAAAATTTCCCCAAGGTGTGAAGTCCCTTAATTTTATTAATTTTCAAAAAACTAAATTGAAATTTATGTGATCATTAGTTATTTATTGGCAAAATGACATATTTTAAGATAGCAAAAAAAAAAAAAAAAAAAATTCTTTTGCTATATTTTATAAATGGTTTCAATTTTGTTGACATCCTCTATTTTTTATAACTTAATTAATATAAATAATTGTTAGTCTATGCAATAAAATTGCAAACCCTTTTTATATTTGTCCACCTCCCATTTGGAATTATATGAATATTCTTATTCTAATTAAATTTTGGGTCAATGAACTCGATTCTCTTGTTTCATGCCAAAAGTAAGAAACAAGGTGTTGTTTGGAAAAGATATGAATGTCTTTTATTGCATATTTATTTACTAAGTTACACTAATCACTTTTCACATTTATTATTTTTTTTTTTTTAGTCTAACTTAACATTTCTTTACAATCACATCATCAAAGTCCTTTATATATATAAAATAGAGAGAGAGAATCACATCATCAAAGTTTGTGAGGGAATGTTAAAATTGTAGCTACCTTTATTCACCCATATATCAACTTCATACACATAATATTAATAATATCAAAATTAATATTTTCCCAAACTTATAGATTATGACACTAAGAAATAATTAAAATGGTTAAGTTAGAATTTTAGTTCTCAAAACATTTAAGTTATTGTCAAATGATTTTTTTCAATTTAAATATTCTTTCATGTATACTAATTCGTTTCTAAATTTCTGTATTTTGTATAATATTTTTTATTGGATTTTTATAAGTACTCATTTTTTATTTTAAAAAATGTTTACGTTTTTAATAATTGGTCTAACATGTCATTTAACCTCTCTTGAATTTACAAATAATAAAAAATGTAAAGTTTATGCTCAAATTGATTCTAATTATTTAGGTATTTTATGTATAATGTATTTGTTATAAACGATGAGTTTATTTAATGTTTAAAAAATAGAAGGATTTTTCAAGTTTTAAATTAAAAGTTCATGAATATATCAAATGCAACATTCATGATTTAATTTAATTTAAATATTTTCTATTTACGAAAATATAAATATTCTCCATAAAAAACCACTAAAAAATATAAATATTTTGTCAATATTTTTTTTTGATAACTTTTTTGAGATAACATTATCACGTGCTTTTAACTTTCGGTATAAGCACTTTGGTTGAAAAAAATCAATACGTCACTAAAAAAATCGAATGTTTTGAGAAAGATCGGAGACAACGAAAGAAATCACACAAACAAGATTATATATATATATTTAATTAATTGAAGGTTGTCTTTGAGGATATATAATCATTCTGATTATTATTTATGTCATCTTGAATATTATTATCAAAGACATTGAAAGAGACGTCGGACTTTAAATACGAAAAGTAAAGAAGAAAAAATAAACAAAAAGGTTTAAATTTTGGAGCTATTTTGATAATGCCAATTTGAATATATATAAATCAGATATTATATATACCTTTTTCTTTTTGTACTTTGAAAAAGAAAGTTATACCTTTCTTGAGGTTGAAGATTTGGTTAGCCTTTATCTTCTCATATTTATTTTTACTATGGAAGAACCATTTTGGTAACATTTTAATTCACTCCTCAAGCTACTATGAATTGCTCGTTTAATTTTATATACTTTTTTTGTTTGTGTAACAAATTTTTGTAATATGTGTGCTTTCGACTAATCTTTAAACTTCATAGATCATTCAAATTGAAATCGTGATTCTTTTTATGTCAAAATTTGAATGGGAAAAATAATATACATGACCTTTATCCAATGCAAACAATTACTTTATTTAAAATGGAGAATAATGTAATTTGCAAAATAGAAAACTTGTATAGTAGTGCAGTGCTGATTATACCATCATACGAGAGAACTCATGATCTATTTTATACATTAATTAGACTTTAGAGTTCAATAATATATGCAAATGTACACAAAAACCATAAACTAAGGATAGCAAATTTCAAATAAAGGATAAAATACTAATAAGTTCTTATAATTATATAACGATGCTCACCACACACTTCAATGCTTAAGTCAAAAGAATGTGGAAGCTATCTAGAAGAATTTAAGACCATTGAATTCAAGTTACACCTCATATGAAGATATAAAAGATCCTATTAAGGTTGCAAAGTTGCTTTACATAAGATAACCCTATAGCTAATTAATTAAACTAGTCAAAGAGTGTGCTTTGTTTGGTACTTGGATAGGGTCGAAAACGAGGCCGAACATCTTCCCTAGTCAAGGTCCATTTTGGTCATATATATATATAGAATGATGTTTTGAGTCAAGGCATGCTTGGAACATGCCCCATGTATAGCTATTTCACTAGGCTTGACCCCAACCTTTGATCAAAGTCGTTGACACACACGAATTAATATGATTTAATCATCTCTGTATCTTTTTAGTCACAATATGTTATTTTTCTCAACTTTATTGATTATTTCCGTATTTTATATGGATTATACAACACTTCCTGCATTTCCAAAAAGAATCACCTACAATAGTGATCAAAATGAATTTTAACAGTACAAGTTGCACTCCATCATATATATATATATATATGCATAAAAAGGAAAGAACATAATAGTTGTTTTTAAAAAAGAGAAGAAAGAAGGTCAAAAGGGGAGAGAGAGATCCTTATTATTTGGGAGTTGTGTGTTCATTTGAGTCTTATCATGTGCATGATTTATTGTTTATATGATTTTACATGATTTATGGGGTCAGAGACATAAAGCTCTTTTACTTCAGCCACCTTCTTTTTGGTCTTTATTTTTTCCCCCCATATTCCCTCCCAATTCTCTCTTTTCAATAACAAAAACAAAACAACACCAAACAGTGGAAAAGAGGTTCAACTCTCCCTTTTTTTCAACCATCTTTTTTTATGTACTAAAACTCATAACATAATATAACGGGTCCCCCAACTAAACTAAACCTAAAAGCTACCAACCAAACAACATAAAGTCAATTCCCACCTTCATATCTATATGGGTTTCATCTTCTCTCACTCAACTATTCCTTCAATTCTTATAATAAACTTTCAAATACTCCCTTCTTGTCTATAATACAATGCATGTAGGGGCTTATCCATGTCGCATTGCATATGATGTTCAAATTTCTTTAACAATCCAGTTTGATTCTTTCTTTTCTTTCTTTCAGTTTAATAACATGAATATCGTCAAGTTTAGTCATCACCTTGTTTAATATAGGTTTTTGAATTTAAAAATACGTTTAATAAGCTTCAAAATTTTAATGTTGTGTTTAATAAATCATTTAACTTATAAGGATATTCGAAGGTAACTATGGAAGTCGGAAGAACTCACACCATGAAATTTTGAAATGTTCAAATAAAGAGCAAATTGCAAAGTCGCCCTTAAAGTATATGGTAGTTGTGACCATACTCCTAAAAACTTTCCAAATTAAAAATTAAACCCTCGAGCTTAAGCTTGTATAAACTTTAAAATCAAACCCTCAAACTCACATAATTATATAAATTTTATTGATCATATAAGTTTGGGTATACAATTTTCATTATTTGTGGGTCAAGTTTTCACTATTATTATAAACTTAAAAGTCCAATTTTAACACTTTTAGAAGTTTGTGTACTCAACGTGTAATTGCAACTATATATCACTGTATTTTATAGGTGGTTTTTACAAATTGTCCTAAAATAATCATAGCTCAACAAAAATAGTTATCATGTATCACTCTTTCTATAGTCAAAGATTTAAACTTCGCATCTCGAAAACATATTTACAATACTAACCAAAAACTCGTGGAAAAAAAAAAAGAACAAGTAGTCAACTAAGAGAATGGTAGTGTCTAAACAATCTGATTTACTTAAATTAAATCATAGACTACCCATAATTGATTAGTTAAATGAAGTTTAAAATCACATATAATAAGCAGGAAAGACAAAATAAAAAACACAACCTTTTGTTTCTAATTATAAATGAAAACTAAAAGTGTATTTAATTAATATTTAATTGGCAGTCGTTTGTATTTGGTGGAATTTGGTTAGGTTTTGGTTTTGACACACACACCCATTTTGTTGTGTTGTTGGTCAATGTTTGTAATTATAAAAATCTCTCTGACAAATTTGACCCCATTCTAATAAATAATAAATAATAAATAATAGCAATCGTAATTAATAAATAAAGAATAATAGCAACATATCTAGAGAGAGTAGTTTCTCATGCTCTGCCACCGAATCTATATATAATGATGGACATGGGATGTGTGGCATTGTTCCTTATCAAGCATGCTTTTCCTTTCACATGCACTCGACACTATCATTTCATTTTGATCTTTTACTAAAACCCTTTCCAAACTATATATATCATCACTTTCTAATTACTTTTCGTTCACTTACTTCATTTCCTCCTCTATGTATCTTCACCAGCCCCATTCCAAAATAATAATTTTGATCAATAAGCATTATATATGTATTTATGGACCTTATATAGTCAATTATTTGGTGTCTCATATGCACTTTATTTCAATTTTATGAGTTGTTCCATTAAAATAATGACTTTTTTTTAGGTTTATCCAGAAAAAAGTTTGCTTGGACTTTGTGGAATTTGATACTTCGAGTAATCTATATATACCATTTTGCAAAAGTTGAATTTTTATTGAACATTTTTCTAATTGTTGGATGGTAGAAATTTAATATAGTTTTATAACATGGTGGCTTATTGCAACTTAAGCGTATGTGAAGTTTGACAAGTTACCTTGGTTGGATAAAACATAAATTTGATTCATATTTCAAAGCATTTGTTTTATTTCAACCATCCAAATAAGAGTGTCGAACCTTAATCTTAGTTGAGTAAAATAAATAAAAATTAACGTGTTAAAATATATTTTGTTTAATTATTATGTTGGTTTGGATAGATTTTGATTCATATTTATTTTCTTCCTCGCATTAAAAAAACAAAAAAGATCATTTCGAATTCTTATAAATCAAATGTAAAATAAGGGAATGATTACATTTTTAAATTAGTACATGAACTAAAATGAACGAGATCAAAGTATCATAATATTATATTCCATTAAACCAATATATTACTATTTGAAAGGAGGCTAAAAGGCTTTGCATCTCTTAATAGTCTATTTGTTCATATTAGAATTTTGTTTTTGTAAATATTATGTTATATATATAAACTAACTCTATTTTTTTTTTTTTTTTTTTTGAAGTATGTTAATGTTGCAAGCAAAATTGAGGTTTTGTAAAAAAAAATCCTCATGAGACCATACTATTCGAAATATTTTATGATATCTTCCTATCTCTCTAATCCTAGGTTAAAGCTTTAATTTCTTCGAAATTGATACCATGGTGTCCCTCTGTTTTTTTACATAAGTGTTGAACTTGCAAACAACCTTCCTTAAGTTAATTAAACAATGTGTTCTCTACATATTGACAAAAGTAATTTCATTAAAACCGTGAAAAATTCCAACATTATTTAAGTTTCAACCTATTGAGTAAACTAACATGAATACAATAGCCATCACATGTTAGACCGAAAGTAAAAGTGGACAATGACAAGTAAAGTAACAAGTCTTTTTGGAGAATAGTTATAGCCTCACATAGTTGGTGGTGCCCACCTATGTATTTTGAATATTAATTTTTTTACAAAGTTTATTAACCAAATTCGTTTAAGTAAAGTTAATCGGGTTGAACAAAACCTAATTAGAAAATAAAAGGTAAGCAAAAATTTGGTAAAATTGAAATTTCAAAACAAAAACTTACCTAATATTATTTAATTAAACAAATGAAAATTAATATTAATTAGAAATATTAGTATCACATAAATTATAATCAAATAAATAAATTATCAATTAATCCAAAATTTTAGTTTAAAATAGTGAATAATAATTTGAATGAGTTTATAAGGCTTAAAAAGAAAAAGAAAATAAAATAGAAGAATAATAAATAAATAAATAAAAGAAGAAGAGAAAGAAAATGGGAATGGAAGTGGACCTCGTACCTAATGGATAATGGAGACAACTTGTCTACGCGCCTCTGCCAGCACCGCAAGACGACACTGACGTGTCTTCTTGCCACCGTGCCTGTCACGCCACAAACATGACCCTCCTCTGTGCTTCTAATATTCGCCCCAATAATAGGGATTCTCTCTTCTTTTTCTTTTCTTCTAATGAAAATCGAAAAGATTAGTTTGATATGTTCTAAAGTTTGTTTAATTTTAATTTGTGTAATTCTATGGGTTCAATTTGTATTTTTAGTAAATTTTAAATTTACTTCTTCAAATTCGTTTTTATTGAAATTGATTTATAATTTTTATGAAAAGAAACTAAATATTTTGTAAATATTTTTAATATTTTTGTTGTTTAGAAATAATGTTTCAATTAACGATAATTCAATATAATTTTTTAACATTTATTTAAGAAAATCAAAATGTATTTAAATTTAAAAGAAAAAAGCGTTATATTAATTAATTAAGAAAACAATATAATTAAATTTGAGAATAATCAAAATTATGTAGACTGAAAATGAGTAAGTGATTTGGTAATTCATGTAATTTTGAATTTTATTCCATTTGTTCAATTAAAATTGTAATTTTAATAAATTTTAAATTTAGTTTTGTTTAAAGTTAATTTTTATCATAATTTATTAGAAAATAATAACAAATTTCAATGCAAAGATACTAAAAATTAAATATATTTTTTTTCAAACAAAAAAGGTTAACAAATGGGCTAGTTTTATATTTTAAAAAAGTAATTATAAAAATACGATATTTTCCTTATTGATTTAAGTTTTTTGAAAGGGAGTCCTAAATTTTCATTAGTCAAATGTTTTATTTTTCTTTCTTTTTTTTTCCGAAAAGAAGTCAAATGTATAAATACTTTACAGATGTATCACATAAGTAAGATGCCTTTATTGACTCGCGATGATGTAATAATAAGGTATATTCTTTTTCTAAAAGAGGTTTGTACTAAAATAAAAATACACTTTTATTTAATATGTGAATTTGGTTTTGTTTTATTGTACCATGAAAATTAAAACCCCACTCCTCCAACTTTTAATTTCATGATTAAGAAATCTTTAGATCTAAAAAACACATAAATTCTTGATCTTTTTAATTTATTTTATAAATAGTTTTATGAATTTTAAAATATAACTATAGACGATATTTAATTTATTAAAGAACTTTAAAAGTTAATAAATTCAATTTTAAAACCTCATGAACTAGCCTTGTTTATTGTATTTTAGGTATTAAATTGAATTAATTCTCTTTTGGAAAAAAGAAATATTAATTAACTTAATAATTATGTACAAATATTAAGAGTTTTTTGTTTTTGAAGTACAACAAACTGGAGCAAAAATATTGAATAACTGTAATAATTAAATAGGTGTGACCTATTAAAGAAACTAATTAATTATTAAATAATCATTTTTTTTCATTTGTTGGCTACTAATTAATCACTTCTTATAACTCAATAAAGCATAATGCTAAAGTAAGATGCAACAAGTATTGACAAATTTGGCCTGAAATAATATATAGATATATATGTTTGTTTTTTTACACATAAAGTGTTGGTCTCAATTTATATTTATGACAAGCTATATCAAGACAAAGCATATATTACTAAATTAAGATGGGTCACGTTTATAAAGTAAAGTAAAGTTTTTAATTAGATTGAGTATTAGGGTTTAGGTCCCCTTCATTTGTATTTAATTAAAATCTGATGTTTGGTGGAGTAGTACTTGTTTATTTGATTGATTACAACAAAGTACAATGGTTTCTTAATTAAAATAACTTAATTGTGTTTAACCAAGTAATTAAGTGCATTATAAATTTCTATCGACCTTTATTGATTTAGATAATTGAAATAATGTATGATGTGAGGGCTAATAGGAAAAATTAGGTGACAATGAGAGACTTTTAAAGCATCCAAATTATACTATGAAATGAATTACTAATTTTAGACCCAACACCATAATCAAATTAAATGATCTTTTTGATTATTGGGTTAATTAAAGAAATAATGTCTCATTGTTCTTTAAAAAGGCTGGAAAATAATGTAAACTCTTTTTGTACTATGCTTATTTTTATCAACCAAAGAGGAATTGCCTTTTGACTTTTTTTTTTCTTTCAATTTTCTAATAATGTTTTCACAATAAAAAAAAATATATAATTAATTAAAAATTTTAAAGAGTTTTTTTTTTTTCCTCCAAATTTGTACGTGACTTTGACTTTTTGGTCAATAATGTATTCACTTTACTCTATATTTAAAAAATCTCGAATCTTCCATTTTAAGTTATAATAAGAATATATACTATGTTATATGTATTATCCGGTAGAAGAATTACTATGATCATTCAATTTTACTAGTGTTTTGATATTACGAGGCGATGTTAAATAATTTTGAGATAAGTTTTTAAAAGGTTTTTTTTTTTTTAATTACTTTGAAATTCATGTCCTAGACGTAGTTAATTTTGTACAAAGCAGTTCAATTTGTGGTTTTAAAGAGTAATTAGAGCTATAAAATAATTTAGTCAAATTGTGTCCTACCACTTACCTATTACCAAGTCGGAAAAAGACCTACTTGTACCAAGAAATAACTTTTTTTTTTTTCTTTCTTAAATTAAACTAAACATGTTAAACTTTAATTCAAGCTGACTCAAATAACATATTAAACAAACAAAATAATATCCAACACGGGTATAGTTTATTTGGTAAAAATATTAATTATATCTCAATGTTCATTTGTTTTTTTATAAAAAAAAAAAAAACTTGACCTACTTAAATTGCATGGTTACAACTACGTGGGATAATAATTTATACAATTTTAAAGAAAAAAGCTTTTATCTTTTCTAATTATATTTGGTTTGAAAACTCTTGAAGTAACAACATAATATAGAGTTAAAGGATCCATACATCTCGATCAAAAAAGAATCAATAGAAAAAGAAAGAATTGGAATTGATCGAAATATTTCTCGGAACAAACGAAAATGAAACGAAAGACGAAACATAAATCATGGATCAACTAAGCCAAACCCTCTTGAGGACTTGCTTAATAATAAGAAAGAGAAATTTCATGTAAATACGATGGAATAAAGTTTGATCCTATTCATGGGGATTTCGTAAATATTTCGGTCCAAAAAAGAGAAATTTCAAAAGAAGTAAGATTTTTTTTGGAGATCGAAAGCAATTACTAATTAATTTGTGATCTGACATGTACGAAATGAAAACTTCATTCTCGAATCGTATAAAATTAAGAAACAAGTAGAATATATTTGTTTCTTCAAAAGGAAAAAAAAAAAAAAAAAGAAGTGGAAATTAGATGAGTATTAATTGGAGGGAGGAATGAAGTGAGAGGAGAAAGGGTGTGGGTGGTGGTGGTGGCACGTGAAGGAGGCGTGGCAAATGATCTTCGTGGAATAAGGCACAAAAAGCTCGTGTGCACCGAAGATTCAATGCTCATCAATGTAGAGTAACTATTACGTCATCCCCTGTTTCCCGCCCTTTAATGCTCATTTAAAACCCATATTTAATTTTAATTACATTTTACATTAAAACTTAGTACGATTTTGTATTTATAATTTTAATTCCATTTCTCTATTTTAGGACATTGTCAGTTCTTTTTATTTTTAATTTTTACTCCTTTCTTTTTCTTTTACTGTCAGATTATTCAGAAAAAAATACACAAGTACCAAATTTTAGCTTTTTTTTTTTCTTTTTCCTCCCACAAATTTAAATACATTACTTTCTTCATTTATTCTCACATTTATTTCATTTTCTAAATTCATGGCTTTTTTTTTCTTAAAATCTTTATTCCTTTGGGAATTCAAAGGTTTAATGTTATGGAAGGAGAACAAATTGATATCAAGATTAACAATACATTGTTTGAGATATGTATAATTTATTTTGGTTGGTGAATTTTTACTTTTTTTTTTTATTATTATTATGAGACAATATATTTAAATTTTCAATAATGTCATTTGACCACCTAATCTAGATTTAATATGACATCAAATATGTATTTAAAGAAATTGAAATTGCGGTCATTCACATACTAGAGACACTTTAACACGGAAAGTACGTGGCTTCTTTATTTTTGAATATTGAGTTGTTGTGCATATAAGTTAGTTTAAGAACATAAAGTATGAAGCATCGATGAAATTATTCTCATTTTATTATGAATGTATTTTTAATTTGATAAATTATACATATTTTAACTTACGTTCTGAGACTATAATCTATGTTTTAATAAACAACATTGTAGACTAATTGTAGTTAAAATGTTAAGTTGTTTTACTAATTTCACTCGATATATAAAGAACTGTAATCTGTATGAATTATATATTTTGTACAAATAAAAAGTTATAGCCGAAACTAACAAGTTTGGATGCCTCCAACGACATCATACTAATTTCAATAATAAACTCAATATTCTACCATTTTGTATGATGGTTAATTTTCTAACAAATGAATGTCTCACAAAATATTTAGAGATATTTCTAATCCAAATTATAAAGAATAATAATAAACAATAAGTTGGTTGTTTTCTGCGTACATTCATTTTGGTCTTTATATAACATTTTCAGGGTAAAATAACATATTTTTATCGGTTATCAGTGTAATAGTAATAGCTAGAATTTTACGCATAAAACTATTTTTAAACCATATTTTTCATAATTATACTTAAACATTCTTAATTTGATCGATACACACAGATGAATTCGTTGTATTTAACTTTATTTTGATTGTTTGCTACACCTCTAACATGAAGGTAAAATTAATTGTTGCGATGTTAACTTGTAAATGTATAATCTATCCATTTTTATCATATTTTATTTACATTGAATTGTCTACATTAGTAAAATTATACTTTGAAAATGCACTATTATAAAATTCATTAGACTTTATCCATTAAATTAAAAATTGCAAATATACATATGATTTTCTTATGCTTATGCTTTTATCGTCCCGTCCGGCCGTAAAAGCACACTCAACAATAAAAACAGAAGAAAAGACAATATACTAAAACGAAAAGTTTATGGACGACAAATTATACAAGATTCATTAATAAAAGTTGCAAAAGTTAAGTGTGATCCAATTAATATTATCATTATTAATAATATAACTTTTATTCAGCTAGCAATCCATTAGAAAAAGTTATACATAAGGTATAAATTTATTACATTTGATACTATAACAGTCCTATAATTGCAAATGCAACAATTAATAGAATCTTACACAATTTCAACTTAGGAGTAGGAAACAAACCCTTTTTGGCCTTGAGATTCAATTCAATTCACAAGGTAAAAATGATGATGTGAAAAATTAAATGCTTTTTCTTTCAACAAACAACAATAATCATGGTAGCTTTGGAAACAATAGAAAAACCCAGATTGAAATACACTCAATGACTATGAAAAAAGAGGCATAGGTAAAAACAAGGATTAAAGGAGAAAGAAAAAAGAGCAAAGAAAAATCACAAAAGAAAAAAGAAAAAGAAAAAGAAGTAAATAAAAATTGAAAACAGAGAGAGAGGCAGAAAAATCCATTACCCAGAAAAGCAGAATCATACAACCATACGTTACTTTTTTATAAATAGTTTAGTAGATAACAGTTTATTACAATAAAGAAGATTGAAGAAAAAGAAAAAGAGAAAAAAATAAAAATTTACTGTGAAAAAGCTAAAGAAGGGCAATTTTTTTGTATTAACACATCGACAGCTGTGAAGAGGAGAGTGTGGGAGATTGTGGTGGGACTTAGCGGTAGGGTCTCGGGTTATCCCCACGAGAAAATCTACTATCCCGCCTTCCCGCTCCTTTGAATCTCATCTTCTAAGACCCCATTTTACTAAGAACAAAGAAAGCTAGGTTAAGAGGGGGAAACCTAAGAGTCAGTAAGAGAAGAGAGCAGTGCAGTGGTGGGAGTAGCTAATTAGTGTGTGATTCTTTGATTTTTTTTTTTGCTTTTGGGTCGTCTCTTTGAGGGATGCTGGAAAATCCCATTTAGCTTGCCGACATGGACACTCCGGAAAGGAACCAGATCGGCGCTACTTCCGTCTCTAAATTTGAGGTGGATGGTTTTCATTTCAAATGGGGGCGACCCTTTTGCTGTTTGATTGTGTTTTATGGTTATTTTGGGAGTTTGTGTCATCTGGGTTCGGATTGGTTTGTTGTTTTTGTGCATGTTCTTTGATTTCCACTTCGTTGACTTCTATATCCTTAATTGGTCGATCCCATTTCTGCTTTTGTGGATGTGTTGGTTGCATGCCTTGGATTGTCTTGTGAATTCCTTGATCTATTGTCTTTGTGGGCTTTGGTTGGTTTTTCATGAAACTAGTGTTTTCTAAGTTTTTAATTTGGTGAATTTAACGTTTGTTTTTCTACTGATTTCTTTTTGATGGTCTGTGGAGGACTGACTTCCTTGAGCTTTTTGAATTCAAGGTTCAGATCTCCAATTTCGGCAACATTTGCTTTCATAAAGGCCATGGTTCTATTTCTGTGCTCGGGTCCTTTTTACTGTTACTTTGAAATTTGAAATTTGGTTGTGGTTCGCCAAGTTTAGAGTAGATCTCTATCTTGGTTTTGGCCCGTGGTTTCGTACTTAGAAACAGCGTTTACTGGCTTTTGAAGCTCTGTGATGGCTTTGCTTGGTGTTCTTTTTTCCTTTGGGGGAGAGTGTGGAGGTGTTTATGCATAGATTGGCTTCATACTTCATTTTTCATTTCATGTCTCAAGTGAATTATTAATGATGCAGGATTCTCCAGTTTTCAACTACATCAATAATCTTTCTCCGATTCAACCTGTTAAGTCCATACATACTTCTCAGACGTTTAACTCGCTTAGTTTTGCTTCCCTTCCATCAGTTTTTACTTCACCACATGCCAGTTCTTACAAGGAATCTAGATTCTTAAGAAGGTGCAGTACAGACCCCTTTTAAGCTCTTTTAAGATGCTTTTTTTTCAAAAAAATTACTTGCAAGGAAATGTAACTACAGTCTATTCCACTCTTCATATAATTGAAACTTTATTTGTCAACAGACACAGTATTTCAGATCTATCAAAACCAGACTTTTCTACCGAAGATGGGAGTAAAGTTGAGACTGATAGAGGTGCTACAGGGAATGTGGCTGAATTGCAGGATGACTCTAGTGCACCGGATGGCAAATCTGATTCTCTTTCTAATCCATCTACTGAGCTGCCTTCTGAGCGTCCAGTGTCCACTAATGAAGAGCCACAAGCATCAAAGAGTGATTCTTCTCATCCAGATTGTGACCAAAAGCTACCAGATAGTGTTCTAAAATCAGGTGAAGATCCGGCTTTAAGTGACTCCTGTGTTAAAAATAAATCTGGGAATGAGTCATCTGAAGCTGAAGAGAATAAGCAGGTCATAAACCACACTGAAGAAAGAGAGGGGACTGGTTATGACTGGGAAAGTTTAATTACTGAAGGTGCCGATCTTTTGATATTCAGCTCTCCCAACGGCTCGGAGGCTATCCGACTAGTTCAGAAACCATTAGACCTTGTGACAGGGTTTGCATCAAGTACCTTGTCTCAGATCATGGAAAATGACAATGCCAATCTGTCAAAAATGAGAATTGCTGATCCAATAGAATGTAGTGGTGGACAGCATGAAATAGAGTTTTTGTCATCTCAAGCTGGAGAAGCTTGTGAACTAAAAGATATGGACCAAGGAATGGATAGCCTTTCCTTTCCAAATTCAAGTAACTCTGTGAGTAGGGAAATAACAGATGATGAAGTGGCTAGATATATAGCAGATGATTGTAAGGTATTAACGTTTAATTGTCTCCGCTGAAACATTTTATGAAAATTCCGTGGTTTAACTTTTTGCATCATGCATGTCAGATGTTCAAGGAAATAATGGGCAATGAAATTGAGATAAGGAAAAGAATATATGTTGATCATGAAGGATAACCTCATATATTTCTTTTAAACTAAACTTTTCAATGTTTTTATTACCCTAATTGCCAGGCCACTACATTGTATCCATGCCAATATGAATTTGCTGAGCTAACATATAGAGCCTGTTTCACCATTCGTCAATCCCATTAATTTTGAGTATCTTGTTACGTTAGGTTTGCTTATTAACTTTTTTTTAGCTTTTGATTAATGCAATATGTTCTGGATATTTAATAATATTAGTTATGGCTTGTTGTTTGCTTACAGCCGGCATCTAATTTGTATCGTGGTATGCGGAGGCGGTGTCTGGACTTTGAGGCTGCAGTCAGTCGAAGAAAAAACTTAGAAGATACTTCAAATGGTGGTTCTGTGTCGACACATCCAGAAGAGAAGACGGCGTCCATGGATAAACAACTTGTCCCTTATAAGTCTGGTGGTGTTGCAACCAGATGCGTTTTAACTGGAATAGGTTTACACTTGAATGCTTTGGCAACAACTTCAAAGGATGCCAAAAATCTCAATCATGAAAAGTTTTCATCTGAGAGGCAACTCAATTTGCCCAATTCAAGTGCTTCATGCCATTCACCTTCAGGTGGACTGGATCCTCTCTTGACATCAGCTGTTACTGAAAGGGACATGGATCCGTCAGGGAATGGGGTGCAAAATGAGGAAGATGGTGCTAGGGCATCTGCATATGTGCTTGCTGAAGATTTCAATCAAAATAGTCCCAAAAAGAAGAGGCAAGTCAAACATTTGTAATGAAATGGCTACCGCATGAAATTTTTTAACTTTGATATTTAGCTGCATCACCTTGTTATCTAATGGAGGCCTAATGGTTTTGCAGGCGTAGGTTGGAACCTGCTGGAGAAACCGAGTCATCATGCAAACGCTGTAACTGCAAGAAGTCCAAGTGTTTAAAACTGTGAGTTTCAACTCCAACAGTCTGATTGAATCATTTTGATAATACAAGAAACTCGTGATCTACTTGCCGTGCAGGCACTTGGTTTCTAAATAAAAAATTGGGGGTTATGGTGCGAAATTCATGTACTTTTGAACTTGTCTCGGTAAGTATTGTATTTGACTTTTGTCCTCTATTTGCAGTTACTGTGAATGCTTTGCAGCTGGCGTTTACTGTATTGAGCCATGTTCATGTCAAGATTGCTTTAACAAACCTATTCATGAAGATACCGTTCTTGCAACTCGTAAGCAGATTGAATCTCGCAATCCGCTTGCATTTGCTCCCAAAGTGATCAGGAACTCGGATTCTCTCCCAGAACCAGGGGTATGAAAATCTCCGTTTAGATTTTTTTTTTGTGAAGCTGCAAGATGATAACATGGGAAATTTGTTTCTTTCAGGATGAATCTAACAAAACCCCAGCATCTGCACGGCATAAAAGAGGATGCAACTGCAAGAAATCAAGTTGTCTTAAGAAATATTGTGAATGCTATCAGGTTTTACCCCTTGGGTATACATGTTTTTTTAATTATCTTTATTATTTTTCTGAGCCGGATCTTATTTAAACCATTTGTCTTTCGCAAAGGGTGGTGTTGGATGCTCCATTAGCTGCAGATGTGAGGGTTGTAAAAATGCATTTGGAAGAAAGGATGGTAAGTTTTATTGGTGATTCCGCTTGATTATCTTGATTGCACTCTGATTGACTGGTTTCTTGATTGTGCATCTGAGATACAGATCGTATTCCTCACACAACTTTCCCTGATAGTATAGATTATTTTTGTTTCAGGGTCTTCTATATTAGGATTAGAAGCTGAACTAGAAGAAGAAGAAACAGAAACAAACCCTAAAAGTGTGATGGACAAAGGTCTGCAAGGCCCTGAAATCCAGAATAATGAAGAGCAGAACCCAGGTTCTGCTATTCCCTCAACTCCATTGCAACTTTCCAGGTACCTCTCTTAAATCTTCAGCTAAACAACAATTTATTATGTTCACTATTGTTGAAGCGTTGACAATCTCTACATGTGCAGGCAATTGGTTCCCCTGCCGTTCTCTTCAAGAAGCAAGCCCCTGCGTTCTTCTTTTCTAAATGTTGGATCCTCATCTGGATTTTATGGTGGCCACAAGCTTGAAAAGCCGAATATCCTCCGAGCCCAACCGGATCTTGGGATAAACACCAAACCTGTTTCGGAAGATGAAATGCCAGATATTCTTCGTGGCGAATGCTCTCCTGGAGCAGGCGTGAAGACTGGTTCCCCCAACAGCAAGAGGATATCTCCTCCTCAGAGTGACTTCGGTTTATCGCCACTGCCACGAACGGGTCGGAAATTGATATTGCAGTCGATTCCATCTTTCCCTTCTCTGACCCCTCAACACTGAAAATGGTGAGTCTTCCGAGCAAAGTCTGCTTCAATTTGCCAATTAGTTGAAAAATACGTTGCTCAGTGGTACTCTGTTTGAGCTTTGTATAATAAAAAGTAGTCTCCCTACGCCCAATACCTCCAACTTATCTTGTAAAATATTAGTTTTCCAGAGGTTGTACCTGTAGAAATGATGGTTGGACTGTTGATTTATATAGATCCATGATTAATTTGCTTCATTTCGATCTTTCTTCTCATCAAAACTTTGCTGACAGCCATCTGGTTTAGATCCTTTCTATCAGATCTAACGAAGGAACAAACCCCCTAGTCAACAGATTGCTCATTTGACCACTACACTGCAATCTCAGCAAAAGTAATCACCAAATAAGCTTGAGTTGGACCCAGTAAGTTCATCAAAGCCCTGTTCTAAGTCCAACCTTCATCCATGAACTATGGCCCAACCCATTTTATGAGCCTCATAGAATCCTCCTTACATGAGTCTCTTCAGTTTTGATTTGAATCAACAGAGAGAGAAAGATGGGGAAGGCAGCACATGGGTGGGTGATAGGCTTTTGTCCTTTTATTTTCGGCTAGTTCCGGGTGGGAACAAACATGTCTAGGATTTTTACTTGTTTGAGAAAAAACCCAACAAATTTACACAACCATTCCCAGAATCCCAACTTTTTCCAGTACCCTTTTTCAGAGTAACACTGCTGGCTAGCCACACAGCTGGGCATTCCACTAGAAAACAAAAACAAAATCTTAAAGTTTATCTTTTGTTTGGGGTCCAAAAGATTCACATGCCCCTCTTATTTTCCACTTTTCTCCTTAGATACCCTGAGAGGCAACTTTAATCATGGAGTTCGGTAGAAATGTATTAGGTTTTGCTGTTATATTAAAAGGGCGATCATGCCGACACTCTAATACTTTATTCAAACATTGTCCACACAAATACAATCCCTTGGTCCTAAAGTTCATTATGGTGTCTGTTTTTCTCGATATATTCTTGGAATTAAGAAACAGTACACCTTCAGAACACATTGAAACTTTGCTGTTTTTTCTTGGTTTGTGCTGATGAAGACATTGAACAGAACATGTTAGATGTTTAATGCCAAATTATATGGATACACATGCTTTTATTAATGCCTAAATCATAGGGATGGTAAGCTATATAAATAAGGTTAGTTCAACAATTAAGACTCTTTTGAACTTTGGACAAACCTTCGACTCAACAATTAGAAACTTCATTAGTTTACCAAATATATGAAACCAAACCTAACATTTGAAAATATGTGGATTAGTATGAAATTAGAACACAAATACAAGGACTGAAACCAAAATCCCTTGACTTTGCGATTTCTACGTTTGTTCTAACCTAATTATAGATGAGATTTGAATACTATATTAGATAGATACTACATTGGTTCTTATCTTTTTAGTTTCGTCGTTTTTTTTAAATATTTATTTTGATAGCTGTAGTTTCAACTTTGATTCATTTTGGATTCAATATTTTTCAAAATATTTATTTTTGTCCCTATGTACCTTTAAAAAAAGATCATTAGGGATCAAAATGGTCACTTTTTGAAAGTTCAAGGACTAAAATGAATAAAAGTTCAACATACAAGGTCAAATGAACAATTTGAAAGTAAAGTGGTTAAAATGAACCAAAATCGAAAGGATAGATACTAAATGAACTTTTTAAAAGGATATGAATCAAAATGATTTGAAGTCACGATGAGTAGACGTATACATTATATATAATTCAAGACAGTGGGTAAAATTTTCAACGTTAAAGAAATTTGAATTTCCATAGTTATGATGGACATAATTCAAACCCATATCCCTCTCTCACCAAATAGTTTGACGAGGAGTTTTAGGGGAAATCACATCAAGAAGGTGGAGGGTTTTTATATTTATTTTGGCTGTTGTACTGTTTTTACTGTTTCTTAAAAGCATAATATAAGCTTTTTGGTGAGGAGTAAAATCAAACAGAGGTTGAAAAAGAAAGAAAGCAAAGCCAACTAGAAAGGACTCTGGCTTTGTGCTGGTGGGTACTCACAACCAAATTTCACCGTTGTTTTTTCTTCTTCTTTTTTTTGGGAGATTGCATTTCTAATTTTTTGGGTTTAAAGTCATTGTCTTTGCTGAACAAACAAATATACTAGACTTGACAATCTCCATTGATGACTTAGAATTTTGATTGATGCAGAAAAATATGCTCCAAAATTTCTAAAATGTTGGAAGGTTTACAACATTTACTGCAGATTACAGCAACTTCTTCTTCATTAAAGGTTCTGTATTTCAAGTTCAATCTCTACTGCTATTTACCTCATCGTTTTTTTTTCTCAAGAAGTATTTAGAATTCATTTCTGAAACTGGAGTGCTTGAACAGATTCGATTCTCAACAAGTCATTTGAGTTTCAAGTACTAAAATTTTGGACAAAAGGAGAAAATTTATTCCCTCAATGTAAGAGTTTTTGCTATAGTTTGACCACTCTAATCAATCTGTGTTCTCTTGGAATGAGCAACATTCAACTCCATGTCTATTGACTTTTGAAGTAATTTAGTGACTAATGAAAAAGCTTTGAACTTGTAAGTGAAATCAAGAGAGAAAGACAAACGAGATAGAATTTATGTCAAACAATAACAAAAAATACTACGGGCAAAGCAATATAGCTATCAAAGTGCATGATATAAAGGTCAAATGATCAAACTTCTCCACTCCATTTGTTAGTTAGAACGATAAATCTAAATAGCCAATTGAAACACATTCAACTGGTTAAAATATAAATGTTCAACAAAAAAAAGTCGATCGAACCTTCGATCATTAGAATTGAGATAGAGTGAAAACGAAATCACTAAAATATGAGAGACAGGAATCATATGATTATGAAAACATAAGGCAAGAGGTATGAAAGAACCCATCGGCCATATGACAAGTGGACCCATAAGCAATCCGATGAGTCAAAATAGTCCTACATCAGCACCCATGTGGACATCATTTAATGGACGGTTCTGATCATTGACTAATTGGCTGTACAACGACCCATTTTTTTACATTGGAGTTGGACCCAATTAATCTCAATATATCAATGTTCCAAAAACTAAATTATTTCAATTTTATCGTCACTCATGAATCATCATTCCAAACTTTATGTTAAGAAAAAGAAAAAAAAAAAAAAGTAAACTTTTTGGAAAGAAAATTAGATGCAAACAAAATCTAAATATATATATATGTAGAATAAAGGAATAAAAATATAAAGATTCTTATTTCTCCTTTTATCTCAATTATATAGATTGCATTTTTGAAATGCACCTTTTTCTAAAATTAAAAAAAAGAAAAGAAAAAAACATTCTATCTCTAGACCATGCCTTTTAATTCTAATATTTTAAAAGATTCATGTTTGTACCATTCTTTAAAAAAAAAAAAAAATTATTCAAACCCATACTCAATAATATCCTTAAAATTACTTTTATATCATACACAACTATAGTTATGTTAATTTTTTTTTATAAATTAGAAAAAAAAAGTGACATTTACAATTTTATTTAAAATAATACTATATATTTATTACACATTTTGTCGTAATTATAACCACCATGACAAAACACAATCATATGCTATTTTGCAACGTCATGTCATGTCATGTTGGTATTGCATTAATCAATTACAATGAGTAGCGATTTCAAGAATAATAATCAACATTTTTAAATATTTACGAATAATAGATCACGAAAGTTTGATAAAATTTGTTATATGTTGTGACGTATTAATATTTTGAATTTAATTGTTATATTTACGATTGTTTCATAGAAGATAACGTGGACTCGAATAGCCGTAACATAGAAGTAGGAGCACCGATCAAAGGTGACCCATTAATGAAAAGAAAAGAAGTGGCGGACCCCTAGAAAAGGAAGACAAAATTCACCCACAAATTGAGACACCAATAATGTAACGTAAGGGCCGGTAGGCCACAAGAGAAGAAAAATAAAAATTTCAAACAATGTGTTGGCAATTTTAATCTTTTTTTTTTTTTTTTTTTTTGGTTTCTCCTTTTTCATATTACAATTTGGTTAATGTTATTATTATTTTAATATAAGCTTTTAAAAGCACCGACAGATTCCCTTTGCTATTTTTGGTGTTTCTGATCTTAACAACCCCACACTTATAGATTAAAATTTGATTATATCTAAAATCAATACATATTATTGTATTGAAGAGATGATAGACAAACTTTATAATTGAAAAGCAACCAGTTTCATTATTTTTGGATTAAATTTATCAAAATCTAACTTCATCTCATAATTAGGATATGATATGATTATCATACTATGAAATAAACTTAAAACAGTTTTGCTTTTTAAGTGAAATTAATTGAATATGCTATCCAAGTATTTACTAGTTTATTTCACATTCAGAACAAAACATATATATGAAACGTAAATTTGAATTTTATGATCAAACGAAACCTCTCAATTTTCAATTTTGTGCCCAATAACTTTATGAATTTTGAAAAATTATCAAATATTTCAAAAACATATAAGACACCAAGTTTAGAAAATCCTAAACATTGAAATTAAAAATTCAAATATCTAAACTTCCAATTTAAGAGTAAACCTGTAATTTACCAAATATATATATATATATATTTAGGAAATAATAAAGTGTTAGAACATTTATATATATATATATCATATATATGTAATAATGAAAAAAATTATTGAAGTTTTTTTAAAGATTGTTGGTAGTTGGTAATGGAGAAGTTGGGCAGTGGAGTCAATGCTAAAAGATATGATTAGTTTTAGCTATTTGATAATTTCAAACAACTATATGATTAATAATGAAACAAATAAATAGTAGCTTTTAATTTTTTGGGTTCGACTATACACTGTCTAATTTTTCACGTATTGAATATCTTTTTATAATTTAGGTATAATTGTCTAATGGCGTGTGGATGAATACAATTATTTACGAAATAAGTTAGTCGACTTAAAAATTAGATGAATGACATATTGATTCTAAACGTTAAATAAATATATATTTTCATTGTTAGAAAAGTTGTGTGCGTATTTGTTATTTGTAATATAAATAATAAAAAAATATTTTCTTCGATCATGGTTCAATTTTAAAAGAAAGATCATCGTTTTTTTTTTTTTTTTTTTTTTTTTTTTTGTATTGAGGTGAGGATCTCCACAAATATATTTTGATTCCTATTTGTAAGGATGGGTGTAAGGACAAAATTTTTGTTGACTTTGGAATCATGGACTTTGTATTCTAACCTAATTCTCATTTAATTATCAAAATATGATTTGATTGGTTTGTATGATATGGTATATTAATATGGACGACAACCTACCTTATAACATTTATCTAAATATTTTATTGGTTATTGTTATTATTATTCTTGTTTCTTTTCTTTTAAATTATGGGCTCGTCGTCCTCAAATATGTTACGTCTTCTTAGCATTATGTTAAACTGAAAGTATCGAACTATTGACACTTGAGATTGTAAAATGGTACTTCAAACTACTAAATTACGAATGAATTGATATTTTTCTTCCTATTCTTATCGATATTTCTATGTTCAAGAGAGGATATATTCTTTGAGAGGAGATATTCTAAGATATCAATATTTGGTCCTCTACCCACCAAGGCAAGAAAAAGATAAAGTTATTTTGAAGTAAAAGAAATAGAGATTTTATAATTTTGAGAACTTGAAAGTTAATATATATATATATTTCAATAATAGAAAATTTAAAATACAGAAAATTATTTGTGGAAAATGTGAGAATGGGTTAAAGTATAATAATTGAGAATTTTGTGTGACAAGGATTTAAATTGGGGAAAATTAGATGTATTGGTTCTATAAACTTTTTAAATAATAATAATAATAATAATAATGATAATGATAATGATAATGATAATAACAATAAATTCCTATTACCAATAATTGAATGAAAAAATTGAATTGGTGAAATTATAAAAGTATAATTTGTAAATTTGGTGAAGAAAGGAGGAAAAAACGAGTAGAGATTTAATTTTGTTAAAAAGAAGATTTAGCTTCAACACGAAGTTTGCAAAATTAATGAGCAATAAAAGCACAAAAATGTAGTATTAGCCATTAATTGTATTGATTATTATAATTTAAAGGTCATTTAAATCAACTTAATGACTTGGATGCTATCACTTCATTTCTCTTTTACTTTTACTTTTTAATATACAATTCTCATTTTTTTAGAGCACTTTTGCAGTTTGCAATATTGTTTTTATTCCGGAGAAATTGTTAAAGAATAAAAAAAAGGGTAAAATGTACCAGATTAGAAGAAAGGTTAAAGTTCTATTTTAATATGTATTTGGTTTTATTTTGGTTCTTAAATTTTTAAAAGTTTATATTTTGGTATCTAAAGTTTAATCTTTATTGCTAAAATTACAGTAGTAATTCAATGACGACTTTCTACATTTAGATGATTATGCTAAAGATTCATCGTATTAATTAAATTGATAAATAACCAATAAATCTTACTAATTTATTATGTAGATCTTTTATGCCAATGTAAAAATATAATTAACACATTGAATTAAATAAACTCAAAATAAAAACTAATTTTGTTTGTTATCTCCAAGATTTAAATTTGTCATATTGAGTAGAACAATAAATAGAACCGCTATATTGATGTTTAAGAACAATAAGTAGAACTGATATATTGATGTTTAACTTATATGACAAGGTAAAATAAACTAAAAAAAAAAAAAAGCACAACACTTATTTAAAATTATTTCTACGAAGTCGTAAAACAAATATTCACACTTCAGTGAATCACAAAATATATAAACTCGAGGTACTGAAAAAATTACATGTTAATGAATTACATCATACATATGAATTTAGAAAGTGAGTAGAATATCAATGTACCAAAATGGCGATGATCGAGATCTAGAAGACAATAAGTTTTTAGTTCTTTCATAAAACATCAATTTACTATTAGAGCATCTAATTAAAAATTAAAACCTAAGATTATTATAAGTGACTATCTTATTTGATATCTTAGTCATTCTAATATAGAACTTATCTTACTATTTTGTTAGAGAGTTAATGAAATCTTATCGACATGGATCAATATATACTCTTTTAAAAAGTTCAAGACAGATACTTTAAATGTTCAGAGACCTAGAACGATATACAAAGTTCGGAAATTACAATAGTATTTAAAACAAAAAATTGAGTGCAATAAATTTTTGTCGTTAAGTGATTTTTGTTTGAGGCGTAAATAATTTTTTTTTTAGAATTTCTTTATTATATTCTCTAGTAAATATCATATACTAAAAGAGTATTTTTAAAAATAGTAAAATATTGAAGTTATTTACAAAATATAGAAAAGTTCATCCAAATCTTCTCTAACATATTAGAAAATTTTACTATAATTTGTAAATAATTTTATTTTTTTATGCTATTCACAATTATTTCTCTATTCTACGATCCCATAGCACAAAATACAAAAAACGAAAAAAGAAAAAATCTATATTTCAAATTTTTAAAATTGAAGTTGCCTCCAATCCGATCTAAAAAATTTACAAGAAGTTTGAATTGATAAAAAAGAAGTTTCGTTATTCCTTAAAAGAAAAGATTTGTGAAAAATAAATTTAAAATAAGAAGAACTCAACATTTGGCTCGTTAAATCTGGTTTTCAGAAGTGTTAACAATGATGAAATGCACTAATTACCATTTAGAAACCCGAAAAAGAACACAACTTGAACATCATCACCACACACAACCGTACAGAATAGAAGAAAATTTAATTTAATAATTGTCATTAATTAACACACAAATCTCAAATAAGATAAAAATGATAAAGTAGGAAGTAGCTTTTGGCTATTCAAGCTCCTTAATCACTCTCTACCCACTAATCTTCCACAGGGTGGTGGCGACAAAAGACAGCAAAATCGAAAGAATATGACACCTTTCCTTTTCTACAATATAATTAATTCTAACTATACCAATTTCAAAATTTGTTTTTTTGGGTAATCTTCCTGTTCTAATTTCTAGATTTATCTTAATTACCTACCAAAAGTTTAATCTTTTTGTGTTAATTGCCTAATTCCTTGCGTAACCCATCTGCCTAATTTACTCCTTTTGCTTAATCTTTGTTCTTTCATTTACGCTGCTCGAACGGCCGACCCATCATTGGACGGTTACTGTACAAAACCAAAAAATATAATGGGAATGTGATCTTCAGAAATGGAGAATAGCTGGGAGACAAGGGACGAGTTTCAGCCTGAGACAGAGACAGAGACAGAGAAAGCAAAAAAATGGGGTGAAGAAGCTGATTGGTTAGTGGGGGTTTTTCCTTCTGATGACCCATTTTGTAGCTATTCCTTAAGTTTTCTCATTTGATCGAAGTGTTTTATGAGAAGAGTTTGCCGTTTTACTCCTTTTTGGCGAGACCCATTTGCTTGAAGATTGATTTTCTGTTCTTTCTGAACTGTAGAGTTTCTTGTATATGATTGGGAACAAGCAAGCTGTTTGAGCCGTTCTGGAGGCTTTTGGTCCCCTGGTTCGGAAAAGGGTTGGTTTCTGAAGTGTGTTTGAAGAATGAGATAATGCTTTAACCTTTAGTTCACTGTACTTTAGCGACTTCTTCCTGATCCAAGCTTGGCACAGGTAAGCTTTTGAACAAATGATTTCTTCCTTTTGTACTAAGAATTTTGTGTTGAGTTAACAATCCAACCGCTTCCTCCTGATTATACTGCTTCAAGAATCAACTTGTTCAAACCTTTGTAAAATAGTATTTCTTTGAAATGATCAAGTGTTTTTAGAGCTCATCACCAAATTTGAGAAAGTTATATGTGGCTGGAGATCTGGATTCTATCTGTTCTCCCCATTCTTTGAATGGGTTGACTTCTGATGCAGTGAATCGAGGGTTTTTTATCAAGGAAAATTTGCAATTATTGAAGTTGGTTTTGTTTGAGTAGCTTGCTGGCATGCCTTTTGTTAGAAGCTTTCTATTGAAGTCTAAAGGGCCAATATAAACAAATTTGCATTTATTCCATACGGACATTTTCTCTTGCAAATGCAGGTGAGCTCAGTGACAAGGAGCTGGAAAGGCTCATGGTGGATTAACTAGGGGGTGTGTTCAAATCGTGCTAGTCTGGCCTGGATCCGTTACCTCGACTATTACTGGTGCAAGGACCAGGCTTTTCCAAGGTCTAAACATTTTGTTTGGTTGTTGTTTGCCGGAGTCATGGCAACCTTAATGCATTCTGAATCTCGGCGCTTATATTCTTGGTGGTGGGATAGCCATATCAGCCCCAAAAATTCAAAATGGCTACAGGAGAATCTAACAGGTCACGCTTCCTTTCTTCATGACTAATCTTACTGAATCACTGATAACAATTCATTCCTACTCCCATTTTTAGACGAGGCTTGTCCGTCAACATTCCTTGAGTGGCTAATTTTTGGGAGCCTTTTCTTATGCCACTGGCACTGCTTTGCATCCTCTTCAATGGAAGTTTAGGGTTGCATTATTCTTGCATTTCTTGAGCTTCACATTTCCATTCATATTGACCAATCTTTCTATTTCTTGCCTACGTTTTTAAACGTCCGAGTTTTGGATGACTTGGTACTGGAGGGGTTGAGTTGAAAGACGTGTAAAGAATGATAATTTTTGTGTAATAATAGAGCTGTTGATTAGAAAGAGCTTGTAGAAACTTTTTAGCTGAAACTCTCTTTTCTTGAATTAATCATACCTTGTCTCTTGGAGCTGGCTTTTGGGGTGGGCACAATCTCTGTTGATGGTGGTGGATTATTTCATAAGCATGATTGCGATGCACCGATTAGAGGGGAAGAAAGTACTTTTGAATATTTCTAACCGTCAGCACTTATGAAAGTTAATGTTTAGTGTCTATGTGTCTCACAGTTGCCACTTGCATTCTCAAAATTCTTTCTCCGGATGTCTTCGTGGATAAACATATGGATGCCAGCTTAAATTTGAACGATTCAATTAAAATTATATCATTTTTGTTTCCCCTTGCAAATTTCGAATCATATTAATTTTATCGAACGTAAAAGAATCAGGTGGCTGCATGTCCTCCTCTTGCTACAACGAATAGCAACTAAAAGTAATGTCCACTTTTTTGCAGACATGGATGCCAAAGTAAAAGCAATGATCAAACTCATTGAAGAAGATGCAGACTCCTTTGCCAGAAGAGCAGAAATGTACTATAAGAAACGTCCAGAGCTTATGAAATTAGTTGAGGAATTCTACAGAGCCTACCGTGCTTTAGCTGAAAGATATGACCATGCAACTGTGGAACTTCGCCATGCACATAAAGCCATGGCTCAAGCCTTTGACAACCAAATGCCTCCTTTTATGTTTTCCGACGAGTCTTCTGTTTCTGAAGCTGAATCCCACTCACCAGAAATCCACCTCCCAAATCATGCACTGCATGTCAAAGATGACTTGCACAAGGAATCGGGGAGTTCTTCGTCAACAAACCAACATCCATTGAGAATGAAAGGAGATGGTGCTGGGGAATCTAATTCTCGTGTAAGTAAAGGGGGTCTGAAGCAGCTCAATGAGATGTTTGCATCAAGAAAAAACGTGCCAGAAACTTTAGAGGTTAGTGAGGGAAGCATTGGAACGCAATCAGTTTTTCATGATGGCGATTTTGATCCTTCTCAATTATCAAGACAGATTAATGATCACGACTCTCAGGTCCTGTGTGAGTCAGTCTCAGAAAGTGATGAAAAATTGGATGCTGAACTTCAAAATTTAAGAAAAAGACTGAATCTGATGGAAGCTGAAAAGGAAGCTTTCTTTCTCAAATACCAGAATTCTTTGGAGAAATTATCCAGCCTGGAGAAAGAACTTAGTTCTGCTCAAAAAGATGCTGGTGGACTTGACGAAAGAGCAAGCAAAGCTGAAATTGAAATAAAAATATTAAAGGAAGCCCTTCTAGATTTGAAAGCCGAGAAGAATTCTGGCCTTCTACAGTATAATCAATGTTTGCAAAAGATATCTAGCTTAGAAAAGCTATTAGCTGTAGCCCAACAAGATGCTGAAGGACACAATGAGAGAGCTGCTAAGGCAGAAATTGAAGCTCAGAACCTTGAGCAACAACTTTCCAGATTAGCATCTGAAAAGGAGGTCTGTCTTCTTCAGTATGAGCAATGCCTAAAGAAGATATCTGCTTTAGAGAACAAAATATCTCTTTCTGAAGATTATGCAAGGATGCTTGATGAACAAATGAGTAGTTCAGAAGCTGAAGTGAAAGCGCTGAAGAGATCTCTTGATGAACTCAACGAAGAGAAGGAAATCGCATCTCGCAATTATGAGCAGTGCTTGGAGAAAATCGCCAAGATGGAAACTGAAATATCTTATGCTCAAGATGATGCCAAACGTCTGAAAGGTGAACTTGTGATGGCCAATGCAAAACTGGAGACAACAGAAGAATGGTGTGCTCATTTGGAGAAGTCGAACCATTCACTTCAGTTCGAGGCAGACAAACTTGTACAGAAGATTGCTATGAAGGATCAAGAGCTTGCTGAAAAGCAAGATGAGTTGAAAAAATTGCATAATTTAATGAATGAGGAGCAGTCACGATTTGTACAAGTCGAGAACACTCTTCACACTTTGCAGAAGTTACATTGTCAATCTCAGGAGGAGCAGAGAGCTCTGACCTTGGAGCTTAAAAATGGTCTCATGATGCTGAAGGATTTGGATATATGCAAACATGGGATGGAGGAAGAGCTTCAACGAGTTAAGGATGAAAACAAAATGTTGAATGAATTGCATTTTTCTTCTAATACTTCAATGAAGAATTTAGAGGATCAATTATCTGGCTTGAAGGATATAAAAGAGAAGCTTGAAGGGGTGGTCTCCCAAAAAGAAGAGCAAAGCAACTCTCTTGAGAAAGAGATCTATCATTTGAGAGAAGAAATTAAAGGCTTGAGTGGAAGATACCAGGGGATAATGAGACAATTGGAGGCAGTAGGATTGGATCCGCACTCCCTTGAATCTTCTGTGAAAGAATTTCAAGAGGAAAATGGTAAGCTGAGGGAGGCCTGTGAAAGGGACAGGAACAAGATCGAAGCACTTTATGAAAAACTCAGTTATATGGATGAACTTGCAAAGGAGAATTCGAATCTCAAGGTATCTCTGGCTGAATTGAATGCTGAACTGGAGAAGATAAGGGAAAAAGTCAAGGAATCCCAGGAGCTTTCCCAATTTACCCAGGGAGAAAAAACTGCTCTTGTTGCAGAGAAATCTTCCTTGCTTTCACAACTGCAGAATGTAACTGAGAATATGATGAAACTTTTAGAGAAGAACACATCGCTGGAAGAGTCCCTATCTAGTGCAAATAAAGAGCTTGAAGGATTAAGAGCAAAAACAAAGGGCTTAGAAGAATTTTGCCAGTTGCTGAAGGATGAGAGATCCAATCTTTTGAATGAAAGAGGTGCACTGGTGGCTCAGCTTGAAAACATTGAACTGAGACTTGGAAACCTGGAAAAGAGGTTTACGAATCTAGAAGAAAAATATGCTGATCTGGAAAATGACAAAGATTCTGCCTTACATCAAGTAGAAGAATTGAGATTTTCCCTTCTCGTGGAAGAACAAGAGCATACAAGTTACAAGCAGTCAACTGAGGCCAGACTTGCTGGTTTGGAGAACAATGTCCATAAACTACGAGAAGAAAGTAGAGTGAGCAAGGAAGAAATTGAAGAGCTACTAGACAAGGCTGTGAATGCCCAAGTTGAAATCTACATATTGCAGAAGTTTGTTGAGGATTTGGAAGAGAAAAATCTTTCTTTGCTTATCGAATGTGAACAATATGAAGAGGCATCCAAGTTATCAGATAAACTTATTGCTGAATTGGAAGGTGAAAATCTTGAGCAACAAGTTGAAGTAGAATTTATGTACAATGAAATTGATAAATTAAGAGCAGGAATCCGTAAGGTATTAATGGCACTTCAAATGGATCAAGATTGTGGGCAGGGAAATGTGAAAGAAGAGAGAATTCTGATAGTGGATATTTTGACCAGAATTGAGGATTTGAAAGCTTCCATGTTCAAAAACAAAGACAAGAAGCAGCAACTGTTAGTTCAGAACTCGGTTTTATTAACTCTTCTCAAGCAACTGAGTTTAGAGAGTGAAGAACTTCTGTCAGAGAAAGAGAACATTGTGCAGGAGTTAAAGATCATGAAGGGCCAACTGGCAATGCATGAAAATGACAAGCATGAGCTTCTGAAGACGAAAAACCAGTTGATGAGGCAAGTTAGCCAGTGGGAACAGCATGAGCTACTGCTGAAGGCCGAGATTGAAACTCTAAACGAGAAGCTAATAAATCTGCAAGGGGCCTGTCTTATGCTGGAAAAGGAAAATTTTAATATTGCTGAAGAAAAAAAAACGTTGCTGAAGAAATTTCTGGACCTTGAAGAGGACAAGAATATTATTCAACAAGAGCAGCACAATTTAATCATCCAGGAAGTGATTGCTTTCAACATTCTATCATCAATTTTTGAAAGCTTCAAAACCGAGAAATTCTTGGAAATAGAAAAGCTTGTTAAAGATATATGTCATCTCCAAGTGGTTAATTCTGATTCAAGGGAAGAATTTGGAAAGTTGGCAGAGAAATTTCAGTTGAAGGAAGCGGAAAATTTGCATTTAAATGGATCTGTAGTGAAATTGTCCAAGGAGCTACATGAAGCAGAAGACTTGAACAATGAACTTAACTATCAAATTTTACTTGGAAATGATTTTCTGAGGCTAAAGGCCCTAGAGCTTTCTGAAACAGAAGCGGAGCTTAAAAATTCTCAAAATTTCAACATGAAGTTGTCTGGGACAGTTGAGGAGCTCAAGATGGAAGGCAAGGAATCGATGAAGATCAGACACAGCCTACAGAGTGAGAATTTTCAACTTTCTGAAAAGTGTTTAAGCCAGGAGAATGATATTCAATGCCTCTGCGAAGTAAATAAAAATTTAAAATCTGAAGTTGATTTGTTGAATGAGGAGGTTGGGAAATGCAAAAGTCGAGAGGAGTGTCTGAGTTTAGAACTGCAGGAAAAAAGAGATGAATTTGAGCTCTGGGAAGCTGAAGCCACAACATTTTATTTTGATCTTCAAATCTCATCGATACGGGAGGTTTTATACGAACATAAGGTTCATGAACTTGCACAGGCTTGTGAAAAGGCTGGGGATGAGAACACTGCAAAAACTATGGAGATTGAACAACTCAGAGAAAGAGTGAGTTTCCTAGAAACTGAAATCAGAGAAATGGAGTCACAGTTGTCTGCTTATAAGCCCGCCATAGCTTCTTTGAGGGAGGATGTAGAATCACTCAAGCATATTGTTCTTCCTCAGACTAGGGATACCTGTAGGGGTTTTATAGGAGAAGAGGTAATTTTTTTTCCTTATTAATTATATGCTACCACGGCAATACTTTCTAATTATTCTTCTAAAATGATTTCCTACTTTAGTCAAAACTATCTAATGTAAATATTTATTACTTTTGGCTCATAATAGCCTAATTGCGTGCTCTATATCATTGAAGCTCCTCACTTCTTTACTTTATGCCTGAATATATTCAATACTCATACACAACGAATACATGTGCAAATATGGATACACCTATGCCTGTTGTTTGCTTAAAATAGAGTGGTCAACTTGCAGGTCTAGCTTAAAATTTGAATGGAATGATTATAACTTGTAGATATTAATCAGAAACATTATAGTTTTTTGTTGACTTGTGTACTAGTCTATCAGATTGCAATTACTTTTAAGCTTGTATATGAAAGCCTTGTATCTCAAGATTGCATCATCACAATGATGAGTGACAAGGAAACTGTTGCTGAAATGTAATACTGATTTATGTTAATGTTCTGCCAGGGCGAGGAAACCACAATTCATGTTGATCACAGGATCTGTAATGGCCACAAAGAGGAGATACTGGATTTACAGAAGATTGGGGCCATGATAAAAGCAGTTGAGAAGGCTGTGATCAAGGAAAAGGAAAAACTCAACAAAGAAGCTACTGACAAACATGTCAAAGACTTCAAATCAGAAGGTACCTCCTGTCAGAAAATGACGATGAAGGAAAAGAAAGATTTGGTAGATGGAATTACTAGTAATCTGAAGGCAAGAAAGAAGAAACCTGACAATGGAATATTAATGAAAGATATTCCATTGGATCATGTATCAGATAATTCTTTCCAGAGAAGAAGCAAAAGGGAAAGTAGTGAGACCAATGATCAAATGCTTAAGTTGTGGGAAACTGATGAGCAGGATCGTGACCAGAATTTGATTGATAGCTCGCCACCACAAAGCCCGCCTGATCCGCAAATCGAGTACCCACATTTGGAAATTGTAGAACACAAGAGTCCAGACTTTTCTTCAGAACTGAAAGCAGAGAAGGAGTTGAGCATTGATAGATTAGAATTATCGCCCAGCATTAGAGAACGAATTCGAAGAGGCCGAAAAGGAAAAATTTTGGAGAGGCTTGATTCAGATGTCGTTCAATTGACAGGTCTTCTAACAAGCATCCAAGATCTGAAAAAGAGAATTGAAGTGAACACCCTTGAAATGGCCAGAAACAACGAATATGACACGGTCGAAAAACATATAAAAGAAGTTGAGGAAGCCATTTATCAGCAAGTAAATATGAATGGCCAACTAAAGCAGAATTTGGAACGCAGTCCCTCATCTTTCGAGCGAAGACCATCAGTCGAGCTCGAAGCAACTGGAAACATCCCCCTAAGTAAACTAACAGAGCAGGCACAAAGAGGAACCGAGAAGATAGGAAAACTACAGTTTGAGGTACAGAACATTCAGCGTGTTGTGCTGAAACTCGAAGCCGAGAAGAAAAGAAAAGGGAAGAACAGATTCTCCAAGAGTAAACCTGGTGTTATCCTGAGAGACTTCATCAACAGAAGTGGAAAACGAAGTGAAAGAAGAAAGAAGCCGTGCTCTTGTGGATGCACAAGACCTTCTACTCATGGAGACTGAATAATGTGATAGTTTGGCAGAACAGTACTAATGTTATAGAGGCAGCAGCAGGTAGAGATCCCCTTGTAAGTTGTATAATTGTAGCATGGTTGTCTGTAGATCATCTGTGGATCTGTTTGAGAAATATTCTTTTTTTTTTTTTAATTCTGATCTAATGATAGATTTGTGTAATAATCATCATGTCCTTTCTAAAACTTGTGCTACACCGTGCTGGCTTTATTAATTTTGGTGAATAGGGCCCCTGCTGCTCAATGCAGACATAACTGGCACATGGAGTGGCAAAAAAGTTGCCCTTTGAAAAGGAACACTTAGCTTGATTTTGATCATTGGAATCTAGTAAAGGATTTTCATGTGGTTTCTCATGTTCCGATGTGGATCATCATAATATTCAGATATCATGGCGTGCTTTACAATTTTGGATGCTCTTTCTCAGTTCCTCATTAGGGCTTACACTTTCCTTTCCCCCATTTGTTTTCCTCTCCCCCGTAAAACACACCCATTAGAGCCGGGGATCGGGGAAATTTGTTCGTTGAGTGGTTCTTCCGTCTGTATTTCTCGATTTCCCAAGTTCGGTCAAAACTCTGAATTGCCATCCGTAAAGCTCGATTCTATTCACTTTTTGTTGAGCAATGTGATATTACAAGATTTAACCTTTAATGTAAAACAAACATAAAACAAGTTTATAAATGAACGTTATAGTATAGATAGATATATCAGGTTTTTAAAAAGATAGAAAAAAAAAAAACAAAATTTCTTATATATTTATTTATTTTTGTTAAAAAAATTAATTTTATTTGAAAAGGAAAGAAAATTGTCAAAAATATTTTTTTAAATTTAATTGAAAATCAAATGTAATGAATTTAATGTAAATAGTTTTTTTTTCTATTTTTAAAAAACCCTAAATTTAAATTATCTATTTATTTTTAACTTTTTTTGTCCAATAAATTTGTATCTTATTAAATAAAATTCACAAACCAAATAAGATCCCTCACATAAAATTAAAATTTATATATAACAGATAAATTGATTTTTTTTAGAAAAAATAAAACATAACAGACCTAGACCTAGACAACACAAAGTTGACAATTCAATAATTTTTCTAAATCTTTTCTTAACATTCTTTAAAAGTTAAACACGAACTTGGAAGCTAAAATTTTTCAGTCATTTTCTCACTGCTCCTATTTAACCAGTTTGATTTTGTCAACTGACTTACAGTTTATATAATAGTTGACGCCTGATAGTCTATAGACTCTATACTATATAGTGAAGGCTTAATCGAAAATACACTTCAATTTGTACACTACTACCTTTTACAGAAAAAGATTTGGTTTATAAACTTCAACTTTATATGAAACCTAAAAATCCATCATAGGAGAGAGTATCAATCAGTATCAATAATTGATTTATAGACTTCAACTTTACATGAAACTTAAAAACCCATAGGAGCAAGTATCAATCAGTCGATCAAACAATCGATTTATGACTCAAACATTTTTAAAATGTTGTTGATTTGTATTTTTAGCAAAACAACACTAGCCAATCTTGTCTTTATCTACTACCACTTCAATTCAACTTCGATTGGCTCGGTTTTTCTATCTATTCATGCTAAACCCAAAACCCCTAATTGGAAGTTAAGTCCCAATTACTCTTTTTGTTAAAAAGGAGAGTTGGCCTCATAACAAGCTGCCTCTCAAGGTAGTATTTATTTATTTGCAATGGAATGGAAGGGGAAAAAACGGTGCAATTTGCTAAATTAATAAAATGAAAGTATTCTTTGACTAATAGCACAAAATTGCCATCCTCAAAACCAACTCTCTGATTAAACTGAGAGGCAGGTTAAAACTAATAAGTTTGATTAAACAAAAGGGGGCCAAAATTAAACAAAAAACAGATTAATCCAACTCAAATGAACTTCAACATAACTGAAGAACTCAAGCTCCAACAACTTCAGTAGCCCCTTCTACAGCAGCTTCGTCAGCAGGTCTCTCAACCTTCACGCCTACATCTTCTGAGTAGTCGCCGTGAACCTACAAGTCCAACCAGCAAGGGCGACCAATAAGAAGACAAAAATCACGGATGGAACTTAAAAGCTCTGAAATACTTTTATTGGTGCTTGATCAGTTATAACTAGTAAAGAGTGAATGAGAAATGAACAAGATAAATACCTCCATCAACTTCCCAAGATCAAATTTGGGTGCTTTCAAAATTTTAACTTTGCGGATAAACACATTTTGAAGAGGGTAGATACTGGATGTTGCCTTTTCAATCTCCTTGCCAATTGACTCGGGAATGAACTTGCGAACCAATTCCTTCAAATCGCAGGAGGATGCTTGGTTTACCATGATTTCTCTCATCTTACGGCGGATCTGAATTGTATAAAAGATATCAGCATTGATTCACGGAAGTGTTTGCAAAAATCATGAATGCATGCTGATTTACGCATATGACAACTACTTCCAAAAAATGAAATACAATAAGCAGATCAAGTTGAAGTAGATTTGGTAATGCTTGGTATAACAATATTACTTCAGTTTTACAATAAAATACTTCATAGCAGTTCTACAAACTAACCTGCCTGATCTGGCTCGACTGAGCATAACAGGTCCTTTTCACTTGGTTTGGCCTTCTCTTGGTAAATCCAATGCAAAACATTCTGAGGGTGTAGTTGTCTGTGGTTTTGACATCTACGTGAGCTTCAATCAAAGTATGCCACTTGCGTACTAAAGACCTCAATTTGTCGGTAGTGAAGTTCATTCCCTGAACATTTTTACAACGAAGAAAAAAAGATGATCAAACTGAAAGATATAAAAACAAGATGTGAATAAAATCTGATAGTTAAACGGAAATTCAATCTCACCCAGAAATTTGTCAGTACATTCCTCCCTTGAACATCTTCTGCTCTCAATCGAATCTTTCTGTATGCGTGCTCTTCGTCTTCCTGAAGATCAGCCAACGAGATCTCGAAGACTCTATGTTTGAGTCCTTCAGATGCAATCTATTGAGAGCACCAAAGTAAAATTAACCTTCTCTCTATGATACTATAAAGCAAATAAAATCTACAAGAACATATGTCTAAGACTCAAACCACATCATATGACTTGGGAAAACTCTAATGCATCGGAACTCGCAAAGGGGAATTCAAGTTATCTAGGAAATATAAAAAAACAAATCTTTGATGCCTAGATACCAAATATTGCCAGTCCATGAAAACACCAATACAAAAATATAAACAGAAAGTCGCAACCTCTCTAATACTAGAAGCCCATCAGATTTAAACTCAAATTAAAAAAAAAATAGAGATCGCAATGTATAACTTATCAACATGGATATAAAGGAAAATTTTCATAAACATGTAACTCATACATTGATCAAATTCAGCAATGCCTCTAAGATTATACAAGCACAATTTAATTCCACAAACTCTACACCCAATTTCCAAATAAACTACAACACACAAAAGTTAAAGCAATTAGGACCGTGACGATTTACCTTGGTACCCTGGGTGCGAGTAACAAGAGTCTTTCCGACATTCTTAACAGTGAAAACTGAAGGAGCCTTGATATCATACCAATCCTTCTTGGCAAATGGATCGGTGCTGAAAGAAGATCAAACAAAAGATACATAAACGTACTCAAAAACTAAAACAAAGATCTTAGAAACTGAAGGAGCAGATAAATTTACTCACGCTTTCTTCTTGCCACCCTTCTTTCCCTTTGAAATCCGCTTGTTCTTGCTGATTGAACAGAAAATGAGAGTTAGAGATAAAACCAAAATGCAGCATGAATTTGAAAATCGGAATAAGAGAGAGAGAGAGAGAGGAAGTACCCGACGGCCATGGCGGAAGGAGGAGAGTTGCCCTAACTCCGCAGATGAAATGCTGCAAGGCAGAGAAAGTTTGAGAGCCTCCAAAAACCCTAAATCTGTCTTTATATAGCTCTATTTTTGCGGTGATTTATTTATCTTTAAATTTAATTAATTTATCATTATTATTTAATTTCTTAATCTAACTATATTGCCATTTTAATAACTACAGAAAACATATATATATATATATATATATAGGGGAAAATAAGAGCAAAAATATTTTTGAAAAGGAAATTATAAATCAGTTCTCTTAGATTTTGGAGGTATGTAAGTCAAAATTATGTTGCACTTGCTAAAATATAGTCCATTGAGTAGGGTATTCCAAGTGAAGTAACAAAATGACTTTGATAGGCCATTTCTTTGCATCCAACCACAATTTCTACCTTACATTATTTTGCTTATATTTTCTTTAGTTGTCTCCTCCTTTTTCCTCCAAAAACAACCAAATAAGATAATACATTATTAATTCCTTTGATTTGTTTTTCAATGGTTTATTGTTGATTTTTCATACACAAATCATAGTTCTATTTGTTGCTTTCAAACACAAAAGCTTTTCTTAAACCTCTTTTGTAATTGCATTTAAGTTTATTGGGCCGACTTGACCTAAGTTTATTGGGCTGTTTAGACTTTTGGATAGGGTCGACCCAATCCTAAATAGGCATGTTGTCCATACTTTGGTTTGGTCTGTTAGTTCAAAATTTGGGCTTAACCTTAATTAAGGTTGAGTTAGATCCATTAGAATTGAATATCCACTATTCCTTAATGAAATATTATTAAAATTTATATATTACTTTATATTAATAAAAATATTGATAGTGAAGTTTTATTTGGTATCTAAATTTCTTTAAAAAAAAAAGTAGTCTAAAAAAAACTACTATATATAAAAAGCTAAACATATTTAAAAAAATAAAATTAAAAAGTTTACTTATTTTAATATAATATAGTATATGAATAACCATACATATATATGAACATTGGGTTAGTCCCATTGATAACTCTATTGAATCAACTTATAGATCTCTATGATTTTCAAAATATAAATTCATATCAAATACAAATGAATACATGGATTAGGTATGCTACATGTTTTGGACCTCTTGATGAGACTTGGATCTAAACAAGTTATTGACTTCTCAAGGAGTGGTAGCTCCAAAATATACACCTATAAAGTTTAACCATTATTTTTTCCTTTTTAAATTACAGATTTCTTTTTCATTGAAAGAAGATCTTTTTCCTTAAATTATACTAAAAACGATAATATATTAAACACTTTCTTTCAAGTCATCTTAAGAGCATTTTTTTTTGACTTGGGAGCATTTTTTTAGAAAATAAACACGTGTTATATCTATATTATCATATATGTTGATTCAATATAAAAGTTTGGTTTAGTTCGATAAAAATGAAAAAATTATTGATTTATAGAAAATTTCGATAGTTTTTTAGTAATGATTGGAGGAAGATTAGAACCTTTGATCTCTTAATCAATTTTTCCATTTTTGAATCATTTATAAGTGCAAATGAGGTAAGCTTTCTTTTAACATCTTCCTAAATTTTGAAAGAGGTGGAATATATATAGATATATATTATATAAATTTATAATGGAGTGAGATTAGGATAAAACATTACTCTAGTGAGATTAGGATAAAACATTACTCTAGTATGAAGAGAAACAAATTAGCCAATGTATGGTAGCTATCAAATTACACACACATCACATCGCTAATCACTAATTAAGATTTAAGATTAAGAAAATTAGTAATACCATGAAAATAACTTGCAATTCTATAAACCGTTTCACGAAAGAAATCTCAAACAATCACTAATAAGGTGGCGGTGGCGGTGGTGGTGGCCGAAGGGTACATCCAAAGACGCCGCAATCAACAGGGTAAGAGTAGAAAGCTTTGCATTCCTCCGGCGAACGTTGGAATGGCCTATCCGGCAAACAATTTTTCTGGTCATCACTGGCCTGAAGTTTCAAGCAAACCGGCGGCTCACTGCAGAAGAAATTATACGAGTAAGTGAAGTTTTGCAATTTCGGCAACGAGCAAATACTCGCCGGAATTTCGCCGGATAATTGGTTATGTGCCACATTTAGCTGCTCCAATTTCTTCATTCCAGCCATTGTCTCAGGTAACGGTCCGACGAGATTATTATCACTAACGTCGAAGACAGTTAGATTTCTCAACGACCCGATTTCCGGCGGCAAACACCCAATCAACCCACTACTCGTGATTATAATTTCATTGAGTGTGGTGTTCATATTTGATATACTAGAGGGGAGGCAGCCATTGATATTGTTATTAGCAAAAACCAGAACAGAAACAGGGGAATTGCCGATGTTTTCCGGTAAGGAAAATTTGAAATCGTTGTTGTTGATGAACAGAGCGTCGAGTTTCAAGTCAAACAGAGAAGAAGGGAGATCGCCGCTGAATTTGTTGAATCGAACGTCGAGGAATTTGAGAGCTGGGAGAGAGAGAATTACAGAGGGGAATTCCCCGGAGAAGTCATTGTTGCTGATATCGAGTTCAAAGAGGAGAGTGAGGCACCGGAAGGAATCGGGGATGGTGCCGCAGAAGCGATTGGAGTTGATGTGAAACAGCGCAAGGTCGGTCAGGAGGCCGAGGTCGTCGGGCAGGGTGCCCGAGATGTTAGCATGGTTGAGGTCGATCCCGGCGACAGTGCGGATGTCGGAGTCGTCGAGGGCGGGGGCGCAGAAAACGCCGGTGTAGTTGCAAACGTTGGGGCCATACCAATTGGCAGTGAAGTTAGCTGGGTCTGCAGTGATGGCATGTTTCCAAGCTTGGAGAGCAATATAAGCCTTAAGAAGTCTGGGGTTGGGGAGAAATGGCGACGGAGTTTGCTGATGGGAAGGTTGGAAGAGGAGGATGAAGATGGAAACGAGGAGGAGAGAACTTGGGAGAAGGGAGGTTGAGGTTTTCATTTCTCGAGGAGGTTTAATTGGACATGGTATTGGTAGTAACAAGGTAACTAGAACTATATAAGATTTTGTTATGATATAAACTATTCCACAAAATGAATTGATAGCAAAATCAATCTTACCTACCAATAGAAAAAGAGAGATTTATTATGAGGAAAAAAAAAATGAAAAGGATAGGCCAAAAGCATATTGCTTTGGTATTATTAAAACATATTAATCTGTAATGTTACACTAAAGTTTTTTCTTTTTCTTATATATATACACACACACATAAATTTGAGTTATGAATTTTAGATAACGATTCTTACCTCAGCATAAAACGCGGTTTTAATCAACCTTAGCTGCCTTAAGCTTTAATATTATACACTTTTTACTTTTATATAAACAAATATTTAAGATCTCTCTCTCTCTCTCTCTCTCTCTCTCTCTCTCTCTCTCTATATATATATATATATATATATATATATATATATATATATACTATTCAAGGAGTATCTATTTTCATTGTTTTTTCCAAAAAATCAAAATTTAAAGATGTGCACTAAGTTCCACTTTTTTAATTCTTTCTTACCTTTGACATTGACATCAAAATTTAAATTTGGATTTTGTATCTTGACATACGTTTGGAAGATTTATCAGTAAGTTCTCTATTTTCTTTTGGTTTAGTAGTAGTAAACTAGTAACGATATCCGTAGACGTTTTAAACATAATTTAACCACTAATACATATATATTTGTAAAAGTTGTGAGCTACATTTAGGTTGGGGACTATTGATTTATAAAAGACTATACTTAGATATATCGTGAATTGTTTATCTTGTGAACTACAAATTTGCTAATGTATTTCACATGCTACATAAACTCGAACTTTTGAATATCTTTTGATGACAAAATTGTTTTTACAAATCGTAACGATGAGTTTTATCTTAAAATTATTTGAATGAAATTGATACAAAAGAAAAAAGCTATAAGAAAAATTATAAACACATGAACATAGTTTGATCTCGTGCGATCCGTGTCGTGTTTTGATATCGTGAAAAAAAAGAAAAAGAGGGTTAGAAATGGATTATTTAATAATTTAATTTTAGAAATGATTTGCATGGGAAGCATAAGGTAGAATGTTGTTGGGTCATTGAATTTCTCAACAAGAAAACAACTCATTAACCCAATGATTTAGACAACCTACTTATCCAACACATTCATTTCCTCTTTCAAACACATTTCAAATCCATCCCCTCTCCCATCAAATATTCTCTTAATTAAACTATATATATTTCCATTTTTTCTAATGTTTTTTTTTAACAAAAAAAAATCACTATAGAAGCTCTTTCTTGTATTTTACTTAGTAATTTAAATGCAACGTTTTAGTTTATATATGAATTGATTTTGATTCATTTTAGTCATTGCATCTTTTAAAATGTTCTAAATAAATACTTATAATTTGTGTCAATTAAGTCTAAATTTTTTCAAAAGTCAAAACAATCTAGACATTTTATTATGCTTGCATTTGAAAATCATCAATACATTGCTACTCAAACTTGTATAAACTTTTTCAAATGCCATTTTAACCAAACGAACGACGATTAGAGTAAATGCATGCATGGACACAATGTTAAAAGAAAATTATTTCTAAGAGTCTAAATTGATCGTTTGTAAATGCTTAGGAGTATTACTCAATATAATTATAAATTTTCCACAAAGGATTTTCAAATAAAAAAGGAAAGAACAAAAAAGTTCAACGCTTAAACTTGATATTATTATTAGCTAAATATCTAAATCGATAGAAACATTAAATTTAGATAGGTTTCTTATTAAAAGAAATTATAAGATAACAATGATGAAATAGGGCAACTCAAATGGTCTCACCAAACAAAATGAGACTCATAAGTTAGAGTTAAAATGAAGTGTTAGTTCAACTTACACATAAACCAATGAGAAAGGAATGAATGAATAGATAGATAGGAACAACACAGTTGCATGGTCTTTGTCTAAGTTTGCTCTTTGGCTAATTTTTAGTTATTACTACTTCTTGCACCCTCAAATATATATATGTTGACACACAATTAAATTCATATTAAAAATTAAAAAAATATATATATATAAAAGTCAAAAAGGGAGATATTATGCTTATGGAGAAAGAAACATTTTTAAATAAAATATTTTTAAAAGCAACCAAACCCCAATAAGTAAAATGATAAAAATATAATGATTTCTACAACAACTAATGTAATTATATATGTATATCCGATGCATTAAGGTTGGAATTAAACTTCATTTTATCTTAAAATCAAGTGATTAACTTATTAAAATATAGCTATTCAATTACTTTCACTCTAATATTATTTTAGAAATTAGTCTATTTTATAATAAACTTTCAAACTAGTTTAAGAAGATGACTAAGTTTAAATTATTTACTAAAGAAAATATTATATATAGAAATATTGATATGAATTTAATCCTAATTGAGCAAGTGAAAGGGAAAAAAAGTCCAACTAGGAGGTTAATTCATTTATAAATGTTAAGATTGGGGAACAGCTATTAGGGTATTTGATTAATTAAACACATTGAGAAAGTATTAAAATTACTATTATTATATATTTTTCTAGAAGGATGAGGTGACACTTCAAAACCCTTACCAAAAACCAATTTGACCCTTTATCTCAAATTGCATATTGTGAACTCTGAGAATAGCCTTCAAACACTTTTGAACTTTGAACATTTCCATTTGTCTTTTGGAGATGAAAAGGTCAATTAGTTGCCTTGTTATGTCAATAGTTGTTGGATTTAGATAATTAATCACTTAATTGATTATATCTTTAGTCAAGTTAATATGCTTTGGTGATACCACATTAGGGAAATAAAAAAGTAAATACTTTTTGTTGAAGTCACTATAATATAATACGACTTTAATTATTGTATAATATGTTAATTTAAGAAGTTTCTGTATTTTTTCTTTTTTCTTAATGCTTGATAAAGTAAAAAGAAGATTAATAGAGTCAATTATGAGAGTAATTAACTTCTTTAATAAGTAAAATTTATATCAAAGCAGTAAATTCTCGTATAGGATAATCATGTCATGAAGGAAATTTGATGGCAACAGAAGTGAAAGAAAATATAAACAGAAGACATGACATGATATGAAAGCTCCGTGAAAATGATCTCTTTTAAATGATTTTCACGCTGTTTCATTTTCTACTATTACAATATTTAACCTCTCACCAAAAAAAGAAACTAATGGAAAACTATTGTTTCCATTATGTTGCGTCTTGATTGGTGGAATATATTGCCCTGTGAGCTTAGTGTGAGGACCCCATCACCCAAATTGATCACCTTTGGTGTAGCCTGGAGTAATGGCTAGACGAGTGAATTTAGTTCAGCAGCAGCATGATTTGGCTTGCAAGTGTGGAGCATGAAGTTGCAAGCTGTTACAGCCTCTCCCACTGTAAGATAGATCCATTCTTGTCCGATCGCCTCGATGAACTTCACCTCGTTTAACTTTTTTATCACTTCACTTCTTGGATTGCAAAGCACAAGCTATAATCACATAACATGGCAGAAAAAATTACTAGTTGTTCGAACTTTAATTTCAATCAGCTTCAACTCATTGATTTGCGATTACTGTTAGATTATTATTACATTCATGGTTAAACAAGATTATACTTCAAGGAAATACTTACTTTGAGACCCTTTCTTTCAGTACTCTTCTTAACCTCTTCAAGCATGCTGATTCCACTTGAGTCAATGCTACTAACGCCTGTGTTCAAAATTTCAAATCATGTATATGAGATAAAAGAGAGAGGTTGTTTGTTCTTAAGTTCAAATAGTCGTTGAAGTACTTACCGGACATGTCTAGAATTATGTACTGCAAGCTGGTTTCTCCTGATGTTTTTATCCTCTCTTCTTCGTCTGTAATCCACCTCGAAAGCCTACGAAAGAAGAGAAATGTAAATGAGGATCAGTATCTTCATTCTCATTTTTATACATATGAAGATCATTATGGCAACTGCATTTAGTGGTTGCAGAATATTACCTTTCTCTTAGGTAGTTTGAGTTGGCAAAGTAGATTGGGGCCTCCAATTGAAGGATGAGAATTCCAGGCACACGGTTGGCTGTTGGGTATTGATCAACGCTTCTGTAAATTGTGGAGTTGGGAATGTTGCCTAGTACTAAAGTTCTTGGCCTCGCCATGATGAGAAGCACCCTTAACAAAGAGAGTGTAATCTGAAAAACCAGGTCAATTGATACAAATGAGAACCAAATTGGAAGATTTGGATAGTCTAAAAATTAAGTTCATTCTATTGATTTGCTCACCGCAACGATCAAGCCTGTTTCAACACTGCCAAAGACAACACCGATATATGCACCAAGGCAGACGACAAAGTCAAATTTGTCGATTTTCCAAAGGTGGATGACTTCTTCGTAGTTGATTAGGCCAAGCATAGCAGTGATGATTATGGCAGAAAGCACAACCAGGGGTGTATAGTGAAAAAATGGCGTCAAAAACAACAGAGTGATCATCAGAGCAATTGCCATGACAATATTCGAAACTGCAGTTTTACATCCTGCATTGAAATTCACTGCAGTCCTCGAGAAAGGGCCTGTATATTTTATTCATATTAGTCCTGAGTGATAAGCTCAACTAACAAATACCAGTTAGATCATCATAGCATATGTTGCTAACATATCAATTGTCGATCATAATAAGTTGCTATTGCAATTGGTATCAGCTAATTAATACTAAAATTACAAACTCTATGACTTAGGTCCCTAATCTGTAACCATTTTGTTTATAGTTTTCAAGAATTATGATTTCTTCATCACAATTTATTTACGAAGGTTTCATCAAAAGAATATAACAAATCAAAGAAACTCATACCCGAAAGTAGTGTTTAGAAATTTTACTTTCAAAAACCAAATGACTATCAACGGAACCTTAATAACTTCAATGCAGATGTCTAACAATTGAGGACCAAACTGGAGCTCCTCCATTGAATTTGCAGCTTACCTGCAGTAAGGTAGCAAGAAGTGCAAGAACCAACAATGTTCATCATCCCAAATGCTATCATCTCCTTGTTTCCATCAATGTGGTAATTCTTAAATGCAGCAAAACTTCTTCCCACTGCAACCCCTTCCTGCATTACAAAAGTGATTCAGAAAAATGATGGTCTAGCAGAATTCACTTAATTTCTTTCTTCGGGACATTTCATCGAACAGTCGGTAATAGTGTTTCTAAGCACACCCACAAAACAGTTCAAATCACTGTTTAAACTTCTATCCTCAACCTATACTACCAATAAAGAATAAGACTAAAAGAAACTTACAGCGAGGCCTATGATTCCGATGATGATCCCTGTTTTGATAGTAATGGCGAGATGAGGGGATCCAAATACTAAATCAGATACAGAAGGGGGATTCAACCCTTTCTTCAAACTCCCAATCTAAATTAAAACAAAAACAGAGAAACCCAATAAAGGTTAGGAAGTTGTTTGATTATAACACAACCTGCCCATTAAAGAAAGTTTGACAAAAGCAAAAGAAACAGAGACAGCAATGGAGGATGGAGTGAATTACCACTTGAACGCCATGTTTTTCAGCGTGGGTTAAGTAAACGAGAAGACTTCCCAAGATTACCGAAGTCAAAGGCGCCAATGCACTTATCCAAAAGAAGATTGGTTTCTTCTTGCTCTGCAATTGGTTTTCATTATGAACTCTAATTAGCAACCACTAAGAACATAATTTAAAATGAAAATTGTCTTTCATTCTATGATATAATAACATAGTTTCCAATTTATATATATATATATATATATAGTGTATTTAGATTTTTCAAATATAAAATTTAAAATACAGAACTATATTATTTTTTAAAAAAATGTTTGGAGATCTAGTGTTTTAAGTTGAGGATTTTTAAAAAAAATAAGAAACACAATTAATTTTAAATAAACATGTATTGAATAATTTACTATAAATTAAAATTTCACAAACTTTTATAGCTAAAAATTTTTTGTAAATTAATAATTTATAATTAACCTTTTTTTTTTTGAAAATTTGTCAAAAATAACAAAATCAACTAACTATTTCCACCAAAATCAATATAATTTTTTTTTGTCTTTAATGATTTTTTTGCCATAAAAGTAAATTGTTTGTATTTTTCATTATTCTTGAAAAGATTCCAAACATTTTTATAAATTAATTAATAATAATTCGTAATTAACCTAATATTTATTTCATAAACAACTGATTTTATAGTTTGTAAAGGAAATATAATATATTTAAAACAATAATTTAAATTATAATTCAATATTTCAATTTATTACTAAACAAAAATATGAAATGCAACTCTACTTTTACTCTAAAGACATAGGAATTAAAATACTTATAAAATATAGAAAAAAAAATTCAAATTATGTCAATAATAAATATCGATAAAAATGGATAGGCTTCTATTTAGTTTTTATCGTTGATATAATCTAAAGTTTTGTTATATTTTATAAATGTTTTTAACGATTTGTTATTTACACTAATCTTTTTATAAATAATTAATCGATCTGGTGGCCAAAACTCACCTACGATGGAAATAAATTGACCCAAATTTATGTGTTGACCAAATAGATTGGTTAAATTTTGTATCACCATATATATCATTATTGTTGTTGATGTTGGTGTTGGTGTTATTATTATTATTTTCTATCTTCAAGTTTCATGGATTAAAATTTATTGAGTGGATAAGGATTTATTAAGTCAATTAACCATTCAAATATTATTGGATACAAAAGTTTTAACATGGCAACAACATCAATAGTTTTTCTAATTATTTTGAGAGAGAACAACATTAATAGTTATAGACTATGCATCACTTGCCAAAGACATAAAATTTTATCTACTCTATATATTTTAATCTCCTCATAACAATAAATAAGATCATATTAAATCAAAACCAATTTGGTATGTGTGAGTACAAAATATTTTTGCAATCTGAAAAGAAGGGGAAAAGAAAAAAGAGAGACAAGATAAGTGCACAAAAAACAGAAAATATTTTGAAACCAACTAAAAAAAGAAACAAGACATGTTTTTAGTTTCTTTACTGACATGTTTCAATTCGTACAAAAATCTAACAAAATTTTTAAAAATACTTTATTTTTCATTTAAAAGAAGAATAAAACCAAGAGACAGAAATTTAAAATAACCTTAGAAAACATAATTTAGGATACCAAAAACTACAAACAAAATGGTATAGAAAAGCTTACCAAATATCTTGTGAGGAGGAGAAAGAAGAGAAAACAACAACCCAATACAATACTTTCCCATCTCCACTGTCAGAATTTTACAAAAACAAAAAAGATTAAAAATTGTAAGAAAAAAAAAAGTTTGGAGTGACGAAAAAGGACAGAAAGAAAAACCAACCTTGTGAAGTTGAGTAAAAAGAGAGCGCATAACGGATACAATATCAGTCTCATGCGTAAAATGAACCAATCCGGTTATGCCTTTTAATTGCTGAAGACAGACCACCGTTGCTGCACCACCCATGAACCCTACTATTGTTGCATGCGACAAAAAGTCCACAATAAGCCCTAATCTGCACTTTCAAAGTCATTGACGACTATGAATATATATCTACATATGTCACAGTGTTGTAATTTGATATATATCAGAGCTAGAAGTTCACCTTAGAAATCCAAGAGAAGCTTGAAAAACTCCTGCGAAGAAAGTGGCAGTGAAAACCAACTGAACATATTGCTTCGGATGCTCCACGGGGTTGACTTCCTTTCCCAACATGGCAGACATAAGCAACGATGCTACCGCCACTGTCCCCACCGCTACATCTTTCGAGCTTCCAAGCATGGCGTATATCAACGGAGGTACGAAACTCGAATCTACATTAGAGAAGAAAAATCAATAACCAACATGGTATTAAAAGCAAGAGATATGTATATATATATTAATGTGTGTTATAGTATTGTATAAACTTACAAAGTCCGATGATAGGAGGAATGCTAGCGAGATTGGCATAGCTAATACCCTGAGGGACAGCTAAACTAGCGATGGTGATACCAGCAACGAGGTCAGCTTTAAAGAAGTCCAAAGTGTAATGAGGAGCCCAACTGAGGAAGGGAATGAAGTATTTAAGCCATAGAAAGATTTGTGTGGGTAAAGGTTGGTTTTTGAATTGTTTGAAAGGGTCATCAGGGAAGAAGGTTTCTTTGAGATTGGAAGATAAGGAGTCTAAGAAGGGCTTCTTGGGAGGAATGGCTACTCGATGAGGGCATTCAAAATCTGCATTGCCCATAATTTAGGGAATGAGATTTTTTTTTCTTTCTTTTCTTTTCTTTTCTTTTGTGTGTGTGGGAGAATTTGGAATTTGGGGGTAAGGATTGTGAGGGTATATATTGGGGAAGGTTATTGCTTAGTGGAGGATCTCCAAAGTGGATTGCTGGAACCCATTTTTTGGATGGACACGTGGCAAGTCAACATCTGTTTGACCATATGACAAAAGAGAAAGAGAAATTAAAACCTGTTTTGTTTTTAGGAATAATGGGGGTAAGGCAAGAGGTAACTACCCACTTAGATTTGAGTAAGGAATGTTTGGTTGGATATTTAATAGCTGTCTTTAATAACATTATTTGTTTTCTCTTTTCTTTCTAATTAAGCTTTTTATTATATGAGTTTATCTTTTTTTTTTTTTTTAAATGATTGTAAAAATACAACTAATTAAGTTTTGAAATCTATAAACATGGTTTTTCAAAACACTTTCGGAATTTTAGGAAAGATTGTGTCAAAACCAACAATAACCTAGTTGTAAAGCAAACAAACAATTTTTTGAAATGAATTTTATATCTACTTTATTAATGTTTCAAAAAATTAAGTTGATTTTTAAAAGCTAAAGAAAGTACCAAAATTAGGAGGAGATAAAAATAAATTTCTAAAAACAAAAATGAGAAATTCTATAGAGAATTGGATAGATTTTATTATATTTGTAAATAATTTTTTTTCTTTTTTTTTTTGCTATATTTGAAAATATTTCAATCTTTCACATTTTTGTTTTCAAATCTTTTAAAAATCAAGTTTATAAACACTGTTAGAACTGAAAATAAAATCACTATCAAACTAAATTGAACGCATACATGCATGTGTATGTATGTATATATATATATGTGCAAACGAAATCCAACATAAGACTAAGGCACATGGAAAGTTTTTCAATTATTTGTCTTGGTCTCAATGGCCTTTTCTGTTGCTTTATTTGTGCTTAATTGTTTTATAAAAAATGGAAATAGAAAAAATATATATAAAATCTCCCATAAATTTATAATACGAAGAACTTTCAATAAATAATATATGGTATTGATAAAAATAAAAAAATAATGATATAACATGATGTGCATGATAAGTACTGGATATTCTAAGAAAGATTTTATTATTACCCATGACAATTTTTGGAATAATTTGTTACCATATTGGTAAAATTGTTATCATGGAAACTAATTGAAAATTAAAATTACCTATCAACTCCATACAAAAACAAATTTTTAATTTTACATAAAAACATATAATATTAATAACAAAATAGAAAAATAAAATAAAATTATGTGCAAGTGCTGTAGAGGGTATGGTCATATGGACCCAACTTTGTGAAAAAAAAAAGCTGTGGAGGGATTGTGGGAAGTACTATGGAATCACTTTTTTTTTTTCTATCAAATATATGTATGTAAATTAATCAAATAATTGTGAACTTTTACTATTTATTTTTCAACGCACAGGTGTAAAAAATTACTTTTCGAATCACCTTTTAAGTTTATCTTTATTATATTAGTTTAACACTCCAAATTAATAATGGATTAAAATTTTATTAGGTGAATCGTAATTATCCAAATTAATTGCATTTTAAAATTGTATATGTATACAAGACTTATTTTAAATTCTATATTTAGTTAGATTGACTTTTTTTCTAAAAATAAATTATTTAGTTAGCATGATCAACTTGAATTCCATTTCCCTTTTGCACTTGAGACTAGAAAAAGGGACTGACCACAAATTTATGCCAAGTGTCATACAAAATTTCATATTTGTCCCTATGGTGTGACACTTACTACAATACAAAACAAAAAAGATTCCACATAAATTTTGTAAGGTAACTCAATTTTTTATCGTAAAATTTCGAATTTTGTAAGTTTCAAACGAAGACCTAAATTCTAAGTACATGCAGATATTAGTTGTTCTAAGTAGTTGGTTTACTATAAATCGTCACAAACTTATTTACATTTTAATAGTACTAATATTTATATTAATAAATAGATAAACGTCTTTTTAAATAATAATAAGAAGAAAATTTTCCAATTCTAAAACACTTTTTTTTTAATAGATAAAATCACTTTTTACTTAGGATAATCCAATATTTAAGTTTTGACTTTTAGGGGGGTTTTTCATACTATAAAAATTGAATTTAAATTATTAAAATGTTGTTTTGGGAAATAATTTTAACCATTTAATCGGTATGCATGAGAATAAAAAAATGGAAATTTCCATAGTTTAAAATGAGTAGAAATGGAAGGTGTAGGTTAGGGCCGCCGAAGAGAGGTAGTGGGAGATTAAAAGGATCTGAGAATGCATGATTAAGGAATATTTTAGAAAAATAATTAAGAGGTAATTAATATTAATTAATTAAGCTTGAATGATGCTGTATTCCATTACTTAGGCAAGTGGTCACATTTTGATAATTATTATAATTTGATTAAACCCCCAAAAGAAAGATGGGGGAAAAAGGGAATTAATTAAAAACAACAAAAGAAGTGAAGAACAATCTATGTGGAGAACTGTCACAGAGAAGCTTCCATTTTGGGAGACCAAAAAGAAATTAATGTGTTTCATGTGGGCGTCCCTATAAATAATAAATGGAAATTACTTTTTATATTTATTCATATTTTTTGTTTTTTTCAATTTGGGACAGCTACATATCCAAGATTGATATGATTTAGTGTAGCTTTTATAGATATATGCTCCTTTAGATTTGGAATTTTGTTGGAAGTTTTCTAATTAATTTTGATTTCAATTATTAGTTTCTTCCTTGCTTTTCCCCTGATCATAAAATAGGTTTAGCTTTGCTTAACAAGTTTATTAACGTTTAAGTAAGTCTATGAAACACGTGAAATCGAGAAACGACCTGACCATTTTAAAGATGTAAACTTTAAAATTGATGTCATTATTCGAACTATAAAATAGTTAATTCACCTTCCTTTTAGTTTTGTTTTGTAGAGAGTATCAAATCATCATCTTTTAAGATGGTAGTTTTGATGCTTTATTCATTTAAGTTACAATAATGTACATACAATTTTTTAAAGTACGACAAGCAACAAGGATGAAGAACAATCACGTTGAAAGAAAAAAAAAACAGAAGCAAATTGTTGAGAATTTAATAAGTGAACATATACTTTGTAGCCAAACTTCATTCTAATTGTTTTGGTATACATGGCATGCAAGATTGTGTTTTATATCACTTCGAAGATACGTGGAGTATACCTTATAATAAGTTTATTTCAAATAATTTCCTTAATGAAAAGTTCGATCAATGTTTTCATTTACCAAGGAGTCTTTTCGAACAAAAGTAGTCTGATATGATTGAAGAGACCTACTTGAGAATGGCAACAATGTCCAACATATATTTCAACTACAAGCATGGTGTGGCCGATTTAGACAATAATCATCCTAGAACCAACATGTTCATCCACCATCATAGTATTAGCATAATAATTTAGCCAATAAACATATGTTATAGTAACAAATTAGTGGGAAAGATAATCAAAATTATTGAAAACATGCTTTCGTTTATAAATGGAAAATAATTGGGTAATTAAAGTTGGATAGAATAATTAATTAATTCAAAGAGCCAAATTAAAGTATAGAGTTTTAACTAGTGCAAGTGTTTTCTAGGGTTTTAAGTCTCTCCTAATTCTCTATTGGTAATGGATGGTATAGTGAAAGTTAATTATTTGTGCACTAAAATCTAATCACTCATTCCTTTGACCTAAGTTACATATTATCATTATTATTTTATATAAGTTTAGAATTTCCCCAGATGAGTTCTCTAAATCCAAAAAAAGAATAGGTTAACAACTTCCCCACATAATAACTCCACTAACTACATTCCCAAACCTTTTCTTTTCATCATTATAATTTTGAAAGTTAGATTCTAGTGTTAATTATATTTCATCACATTATGGTTTTTACACTGCACCATAACCCAATTACTGAACTCTATATATGGATAATGATATGAAACTGAGTTATATATGTGTCAATAATTTCGTTACAATAACAATGCACCAATAACTCCAATATTAGTGGGTAACTAATATATCAATTTGAGCACAAATGAAATAATAGAAAGTTTTAACTTTTGATATTAATTATATAGCCAAGTGGGTTGCATGGAAAATCAATTTTAAAATGGGGAATTATATGGATGGTGGGGTCTGAGCTATTTTTGCTTATTTGTTTTTCTGTTTTTTTGGAGAAGAATCTCGTAATGTGTTATTTTACTTTCATATAAAATTGACAATAATCTCATTGTCAATTATAATTGAAATTTTCTTTAAAATAATCAGCAGTTAAGATTTAAAATATTGTTTTTACAAAAATTAGTGACGAAGAATGTTTTCTCTTTTTTGAAACGTCAATGACCTGGATTTTTCTTTTATATATTTATTATAAATATTTGATGTGGATTGATAGTACTAAAAGTCGATTCAATCTTTATAATCTTACCTTACTTTGGAAAGATTTTTCTTTGTAATGGTTTTGATTGCACTAAGTTAGATCAGTAGATTAAAAATATATATACATAATTCTCAGATATATGTCAGTAATTTTTCATTATTATTAATAGAAAAATAAGGTTAAATAAATTTTTATCTATGAAGAGAATTTGAATTTAATTTTTATAGTTTGATAAAATCTTGACCCACATATCTATATATATAGTATATGATATTCTTGCATATTCAGACTTAATTATATATCTATTTAACTTTCTTCTATTGAATCAATCTAAAACTTTGATGATCATGCAATCAACGGTTTGAATATGTTTATGATAGATTATATCTACTATCATAGAGTTCATTCTATTGTGTTCAATTACAATTTGTTAGAAATATGACTAAACAGTCATAGTCATTATCATTTCATGATACACCAAAAAAATAATTTGGCTTAGGAAATAGAACGAAAGTAAACGAAAAAAAGAGCATAAATGATTGACTGATTAAGATACAAAAAGATTTGAAAGAAAAAAAAAACTATTCATTCTTTTCCCACATTATTAAATGTACTACAAAAGAAAAAGTTGTTCCTCTTTTTGTTTTTCATTTTTTGCTTTTGTCAAACTTCAAAACCTAAAAAGAATGAAAATGAACCATAAAGAAGGGGAGGACTGTGCGTGGTCCATAATATGGTGAGACTTTATCAACTTTGGGCGGTCGTTCGTACCGAACTGATAGAGTCGGTTCCGGAAAAGAAAATATGTTGTACCGAAAACCACACTTAACCACACACTGCCATTTTACTGGTGGAGAATTAGTGAAGAAAATAGGGCTAACCAGCTCCCAATGCTAACATTTCAACATGTGTTTTGGTTACTACATTCTTCCTTTTACTTTGATGGTGTCCAGTGTCTGCTACCTCATCATGGAAAAATAGACCATACAAAATTTTTACAAGTGACGATTTGTAATGAAATGCTACAATGGCAGTAAAAGTAAGAAAAAAGATGATCAAGATATTAAAAAGTAAATAAAATAATCGAAATCAATATAAGGATTAGAAAAATTTTCACTGTCGAAAAGCTATTACGATCCCATAAAAAAGTTTCTCGAACTTTATAGTTCAAACCTAAAGTGTTGCAATTTGGGATGATTTACAATGAATAGCATAGACTTCTTTTTATATATAATATTTAGTTTATAGTTTATTATTTTTCTGTTTTTTTTGTGCGTGGGATTACTTTTTTCTATTATTTTTTTAGAAACCCGTGAGTGAACAATGATAAATCATCTAACTAATGGATCTTTTATAATTTATATATTAAAATGTGATCAAAATTATACATTGACTAGATAAATGAATGAATAATGGTCTAGAACGGACGACGACTATCTTCAAAATAATATAACGTCTTTTATGAAAGCTTACATCTAAAGTAGATAATATCATAATATCTATTATGAATATATGTGGAGGTTCATTATCTATAACATTAAAGTTATATCAACGTGTCACACCGAACACATAGATTGAAACATATATTCATCTAGAAACATAAATTAAAACAAACATAGAGACTGTTTTTTGATAGAATAATGTTTTGATAATTGATTGAGAAACAAAATGTTGTGGGATAAGGTATATGGAGGAAAAAAAGTGGAAGAATGTAAAAAGGGAAAGTAGACAAAAGGGAAGAAAACAATCTAATGCCAAAATCCCACATGCCTTCTTCCTCTCTTTCATCATTATATTGTTATTTGGTTCATTGGTGGCCCATTCCACTACTCAAAACTCTCTTTTCACTTTACATTTTTTTTCTTCACACATTTAATCTCTAATGACAAAGATTGATATGATCATATCCTTCATTTTTCTAAAGTTCAAAATCCTTTTCTAACTTTCCCCTATTTTCCATCTAATCTCTTAATAATCCCTTTAAATCCATGTTGATCTCCCTAACTACAATTTTTGACTTCATATATCAAACCAAATTATCTCAATCTTAATTCTCTTTTTGATAAGATCAGTGAAAGATGAATGACGTGGAGAGAAGTAATGAGAAAGAGAGATTACACTATATTTGGTTAGCTATTCTATCTTGCGACGAGGTTGATGTTAACAAGTGAGCCATAAAGAAAATAGCTAGTGACGATGTAGATCTTGCTATTCTCTCGAACCACACATCTAATAAAAGAAATTATTGAAAGATGCTCAATCACAATCTACTTTAAAATAATGTACTCAATTGCTCGAGAAGTACACATAAGATGAGACGTTACACGTTTAAGTAATAAGTTAATATATCAAATCTACATATTCTAGCTTTCAAAATTCAAGAAGAAAAAAAGGGAAAGTTTCGAACTATATGGATTAAATTCTAAATTTAACCAAATTATAAGACTATAATTTATAAGAAAAAAAAAGGTTGAAAATTAATTGAAGAAGAAAAATAAAAAAAATTTAAACGCATGCTGTATAATTTTGTACCTAACAAAGAGGCAAAAGATATGATAAATGATAATCCAAGAATGATACACGTAATACGTACTTAGCCAATTCTTTTCATCACTTCTTTTTTTTTTTTTTTTGTTAAACAAATGTGAGAATTGAGAGTGGCCGACATTATATATTATAATCCATTCTCACATGTACATCTCCCCTGTCATCAAAACTATTTTAAAGTGCTTTCTTAACCCTACAATAATTTTTCTTTTCTTAAATTCTCTACAATAATATATTAAAATAAATATTTGAATATTTGAATATTCCACCAAATAAATAAATATATATATATATACACACATACGAGTCGATCAATTTCTTATGTGTTTTTAAATAAGTAAGATATTAACCAAATGCATACTACTTTACTTCTTTTAATCAATCGATTGTATAAAAATTAAATTATTCATAGGATGAGTTAAATCGATTGTAATCGTTAACAGATTTGATATACGTAAAAGAAACGTCAACAAATGACAACCATAGAAATTATGTTTGCTAAGCAATTGCATGATACCACATGCCCTAACAAGATTCCTCTACAAATGGATGACTATAACGAAGTTAATTATCTTTAATTTTCTGCCATATCTATGATTTTGAAATTCTCCCTAATCAATGAGAGTTTTCATGACAATTTAACCACTAACTTACTAGGGAAAATATAAAAGAATAATAATATATAGCTTGTTTTTAAATAAAGCTAAGAGGGACCAAAATATTATAAATATAACATATTACCACAAAGGAAAAAAAGTCTACGATAATTCGTTAAAAATGTTATCGTAGACATTTTATAACGTTTTACCAAAAATCGTGATAGCCCACATTATTAAAAGTCTAGATTTTTAATAGTGTTGTATAAAAGTTATATTAAGTATGTGGGTGAAAACAAATGTAATATTATATCTAATGCTTTCCCTCATCTTTGGGACTCGAAATATGAAGAAAGACCCAACAAGTAGAAATAAATATTGAGTGGAGAAGAAATAACGTTGCAGTGCCTTGAACACATAATCTCCTTTAACCACATGTTCTAATATCATCTTAAATCACCAATTAATCGATAAATTTAATATCATAACTAACGCTCTTTTATGATAAATCGTGATAGAGTATTACTATGATATTTTTAGTATTTTTGTGATTTAAAATAATTATAATTTTATAGAAAATAATGTATTTAATATTTTCCTTTTCAGTTTAATAATAATGTATTTAATATAAAGTTTAGTTCAGTAGTTACATTCATATAAACTTGTGGAAAATGATATGATCTTAGGAGATAATCCTATCTCCTAATTTAAATTGTTAGGTTAATGATTTAAGAATTAAAACTTTAATATCCATAACTCAAGTTTTTTCAGTGGTTTGTAATAACAATAATAATTGGAACTATATTGAAATGTTTTGTGTTAGCATAATACTCTAGAACTGTAAATTATTAAAAAAAATTAAAAATTGCAAAATATTTACTCTTCCTAGTGTAATGAATTTTATATATTAAAAAAAAAAATCTCACATCAAATTAACCATTTGTTTAGAAACCCTAAATCCAAAATCAATGGGAGGAGATGAGAATTTACATTAATAGAAAATTAATTTAAAAAGCAGTTTTTTTATTTTCCTTAGAAACCCAAAAAATGAAGTAATTCGAAGGTAATGGGATTTGAGTATTTTCCACGTGTAACGTAGGGCGTCGATTAATAGGAATTTAGAACATGAAAAATAACGAAAAAGAAGAACAGTGTAAACTTGAAATTGGAAGTTGCCTTTAATTAGTGCTCAGGTCAACTAAAGTGCATTTCCTCGCCACTCTTCAACTCATCTATTTCTATCATATGATATCATACAAAATATTCTAATAATAATAATAACCACCACACCACACTCTTCTTTCGACAAACAATTCATTTTTAGATCTTTTTTAAATTAAGTCTACGAAATATCTATTTTACATTTGAATTTTTTATCTATCACCTACTTTTTGTCAATGCTGAAGTCAAATTTCCAAAGCTAAAATAATAAATGTTTTTATTTTAATCTAGCTAAGAAATTCAACTAGGAAGATATAAATTATATTATAAGAAAATGAGAAAGAAATAGTCTTAACTTTTTTTTTAAAAAAAGTGAAATAATTATGAAATGAGAACCAAGATATAGTTAAGTAAGAGTTTGATGTCATTTTTATTTTTAAAATAGTTAGAAACGTGATTTAACTAACTTCTTTCAACGTTGAAAGAAGACTTAGAATATTTATTGATCGTCAAAATAGGTAGAGAATTAAATGAAATAAATATGGAGGGAAATGGAAAAGAAGAGTGTATGTAGAGAGGAAATTATAATGGGATATGGTGGATAAATGAAGAATAATTGAAAGAGAAATGTAAGTTGAAAAGGAATTGGTGTAGTCCAAAAGATTATCAAGTGTTTTTCTTTTTTTTCTTTTAACTATTTTTTTTTTCTCAAATTGATTTGATTTTGGACTACACTTATGACTTGTGAGGGAAAATATGTAAAATATCTTTTTCATGTAATGAAGAGGACTATGTATTGAAATTCAAACCCTAATTTCTATTTGATATTAATGCAACAAAAATGAATGTCTAAAAATGAAAACTTAAATACATAAATAAAGATAAATAATTTAAAATAATATCAAAAAATAATTTATGTGGTTTTGGGTATGTTTATCAAGTGATTTTAGATTATAAAGCATTACAATAAAATGGAGGTCTTCTGATGCACAAAGGTGTCTGGAGATATATGAAAAAGCATAGAAAAATCTCCTTCCAACACATAAATATGTCACGGGATCGGAGTCAGGAAAAATTAGTCGATAGAGAATCTCCCGACGCACAAAATTAAGCGTCGAGAGATGTCAAGGGATATCTCGACGCTATATCTGTGCGTTGGGAGATCCTCTATTTAAAAAAAAAAAAAAAACCTTCCATTATTAAATGGAATGTTTTTTTTTTTTACAAAACGGAAAACGAGATCCAAGCAAACAAATGAAAAAAAATTAGTAAAGTAAGGCAAAATTAGAAGTAGAATTTAGGATTTTAAAACAAAAATCTAACGTTAATAAATAATTAATCGAAAGAGATAAGGGCACTCGTGGAATCAAAAAAGAGCACTGAGAATATAAAGAACACTAACAATAAATCAATAACAATATAATCAATAAAATAAAAACAAAATTTACACAATCAACAACAAAATGAACATAGTTTGACTTACCGACAGACTATAAAATTTAGTCGGGTTTAGAGTTTAAATTATCTTAATAAATTAAAAGTAATTTTAAAATATTATATAAACATATTATAGATTAAACTAATATTAGAGCATTAACAATACAAATACTAAAATTAGTTTTAGGCTTTTAGCTAAAAATAATAATAATTAAAAAGGATTTGGGTGAGTTGAGGAAAAGCGGTCAAATTTGAGGTTCGTTTTCATGAGACAGCTTGGAGTTGACATTTTGTTGAGGTTTTGAAGTGATGGCGCGATCTCATTGGTCGCTTCACGTTCCTTTCCGATGTCACAATCACACTTTCCCCCACATCCCATTATCTTATAATCTCATTGGCCCATCCCATTATCATATCTTCTTCCTCTATTCTTCTTCTTCTTCTTCTTCTTCTTCTTCTTCTTTTTTTTTTTTTAATTTTAAGAATATCATAAAAGGTTATTTGATAGTCATAAATTTTGAAAATAATATATGATTCTACCAATTTCACGAATTGATTATCATGTTTACGATGAATGGTTTCTTCTATATATTTGTCTTATGGTGGCGTTTATATTGGAAAACATGATAGTTTTTTGTTTTTATAGTTAAAATGTTCAAGTAGTTAGTACTAATATTTTGAAATTATTGTTTAGGCAATTATTAAAATATACAATACTATTCAGTTGTATTAATTTCTTTTTTCTTTATAAACATTTTATATCTAGTGATTATCTATCTCATCCTCCCAAAAAGCTTTTACTTCAGCCAAGAAGGCAAATTCAAGGTAGTCATTTATGCTAATAAAATTATAGAAAGTGGTAATTAAACTTTAGTTAAAACCCTAAAATAAACTATAATTCTAATTGGGGTGAGAGTGTTACTCCTAAAGAAAGAAAGAAAAAAGTGTTTTCTTCCCTAAACAAATGGAGAACAACATCACCCAAATTCCATTTGGACGACGGCCCAATTTTTCCCTCGATCCCTAGTCTTGATGTTAGCCCAATAACCTAATTTGACGGCCCAATTCGAAGCCCAATACGGTTGATTTGAACGTGATGGGGATCTTGTTACGAGCACCCTTTATGGATTTGGATTTTACATGTTTGTGGACAAATAATCAAATTTATATACCAATATTTTTAAAAATAATTGCAAAATATATGAGAGACTTCTATTGCTTGTAGAACTCGTAAGATCTCTATTAATAATGGACCAATATTACTAATATGATCTATAAAATTCATACAATATACTTTGACGAGTTTCGATATATATTTGCAATTTTTTAAAAATCTCTATTAAAAATGGACCAAATGTTATCTATTTATTTATGTTATTTTCCTTTAGAGTAGGAATGTTTAAACTCTCGACCTTACAAAAAAAAATTAATAATTGGCATAAATTATTGTTGAGATGTATTATTATTGACCGCTTATACCTATAGTCACCAACTTAATTTTACCCTGCAAATTAAATTACCAAGTTTGTACAAAGATTTGAACTTTTTAACCACTACCAAATTTAAGCATAACTTAAAGAATAAGATGGGCATTACCATTTCTTAATAAAGATGAAGTATTGTTTAGGTGACATTAATTTACTTTTCATTCTCCTAATTAAGGTTCTATTTAGATAAAAAATAATTTAAGTTGAGGTAGAACAAGGAAATTTTTAGTTCTATAAACAAAAAGGATACAACCAATTCCATTGAACTTACAAAACTATTACAAATTATAATTACAGTACATTGAGAAGTGTACTTGAAGATCTAAAACAAAACACACACACACACACACACAAAGCCAAAAAAAAAAAAAAAAAAAAAGAATCAAAGAAAGGTCAGAAATTTGGGGAGCTTTCCTCTAGTTTATTTTATTGTTGTTGTTTTCAATTTCTTCGTCATCTTTGTTAGTACCTGTTTCCATAAACCTGCATCAGAACAAGAACAGACAGAGAAATTTTACTTTCAAAATGGGATTAAGTTAAACTAAACATTTCAAGAAAACTTTGTTTTTATCATCTAAAAATGCATTCTTTTTTTTTTGTTTATGGAATATGAAGACGTACTTCATGTGATGCGATGGATCGACAATAATTCGAATTTGTAAGCACCGAGCATGTCGACCCACATTCACTGTCCTTGAGCGATACCGTCGACCGATCAAGCTTCATCGGCCACGGAGGGTAACCGTAGTTTTGAGCTGCAGAGCTCAAATGTGACGACGACCGCTGCATTCTCACTGCCCTCGGAATGTTCCTCCCCTCCACCGATGCCCGTCTGCGGCTCGGCTGTCTCTCAAACGACTCCGGCCGAGCTTTTGGGGCACTCTGCGACCGCGCTTTCGCCTTCGACGATTCCGTGTTCGCCATGTAATTTGGGAACAATGGGTAATCGTAAGACAAAGATTCTGCATATTCCGATCTGGGAAATTCGAATGGGAGTCGATTCTGGTCCGATTTGGCCATGGCGGAGAAGCATTGTGGGCTACTTTGAGCTGTTGCATAAGCATAATCTTCAAAATGGCCGCTGTATGTTCTCGGGCTCATGTCAGTCATCGCGGACGGCGCCGGTGAGAGACGGTAGTTTTCTTGATTCGAATAGGCGTAATGGCTGTAGCTATTTCGATTCTTAAGGCTTCCGCCTAAATCCATCTCTACGATCTTTATGTTCTCTTCCATTTCTCTGTCGATCTCCTGCGTAAGAAAAACAGAGTCGAACGAAATCGCTAAGAACGATTATGAAAAACTGACCCAGTTGTTTATGGGATTCGAAAATTACTTGATGGGGTTGTCTTATTCGACTTTCTTGGAAGGATTTTCTGTGGGATGAGTGCCATTGATAGGCAGTGGGCTTTGAATCTTCCGCCAATTTAATCCTCTGTGTTCGAGCTCTGGCCTGCGCCGTCACTAACGCTTGCATGCATCGCAGAGTTTCGGTGGCTCTTTGTCTCACCAAATGGCCTCTCACCATTGCTTGTAATTTCACCAATCCTTTCAAAGCACAGAGAGCCTTCCTCGCCTGAAATTTAAATCACAACACACAATTGCTTCAAATCTTCAATTTGGGAATAGTCAATTTAGGGGAACATTTTGAGCTTTTATATATATATACCAGATAAGATCTGAAAACAGATTGGATTTTAATCGCAGCAGCTTCTTCAATCGCATTAACTTTCCCATTCGACGATGCAGTCAAACGAATCACAGCAGCGGCAGCTTGTGCAGCTGCCACAGCCGCCGCCGTCGCAGCTGCCACCGCCATTGCGTGTTTTTCCTGTTCCTTTTCCATGTCAAACGTGGTGGTGGCCGGTGGTGTTGCAGGGACAGGAACATTCGACTCCGGCGGATTCACATCCTTGGTCGGAGATGGTCGCCGGAAACTCCATCGTTTCTTCTCTTTGGGAGTGGAAACCGGAGTGGTTGTATTTTCAGACGAAACGGAAGATATCTGATTTGTGATTTGGGAATTCTCTTTGTCGAATTTCTTTCCGGAGAGGAAATTCTTGAGCCATTTTCCGGCCTTCCCCATTTTTTGTTTAGTTTGTCCTCTCTAAAAAATGGAGATCTGTGGTTTTTGTGTGTTAGGTTCTTGCGAGATGAAAATGGCGGCCTTCAGTTTGATGATGGATCTCTGTGGGCTTCATTTGTCTGTTGTTCGATTTGTCATTACTCGTAAAAAGATTTATGGAAGCGAAAGCATTTTGTGATGATGAAACAAAGTGGAAATCTCCTGTTTGATTTTCTTCATCTTTTTTTTGTATTTGGCTTTCTCATATTATTACTTCAATAAATAAATAAAATAAATTTCTAATGCCGATTGGGGTTTTCTTTTCATTTTTCCTAAACAATGATTAATCTATTAAATTTATTCTATGTTTGTATTAAAATTCAGATATTCATTTACTCCAATTCAATAATTATTAGAGCCTTTTTGGGATAAAAACAGATAATTGATTTTCAATTTCCGGTTTATTATTTCCATCTTTGTTCTAAGATTTTAACACTACTCTACATTTTAGTCTGTTTTATTCCACTTCTGTCTCTAAATTTCATATTGAATTCTATTTCAATGTATACAATTTTTAAAACATTTGAGTTATGTCACCACAGATAATTTCTAGCATGACTTTGAAATCTATTTCCAAATATTTAATTCAAAAAATAAGTTATTTTAAACAAATTAGAGTTAAACTAAATCAATCATTAGTGTTGAGCTTGACAAGACATGAATTGTCCAAAGCTAAATGAACCATTTTATAGTTTGTATTGTACTTTGTACTAAAGCGGTGGCTCTAAGTCTATAAAAGAAGCTCACCCACTTTTGTCTTAGTTAAAAACACTTTCAAGCTTTAAGTACCAACTCTAATTAAATTATTTTCATCGTATGTAGTTAGAGAGTGGAAAAAAGGTGCAAATGACCGAAAGCTTTGAGAGTATTTTTGTAATTAGGGTAGCGTGAGAGAAAATTATTCTGTGTGATTGTAACAATTTTTCACACAGTGAATTTCTTTCTTTCAAGTTGAGAGTTTCTCACCTAAATTATTGTGTTGTTTTTAAGTCCAATCTAGAGCTTTTGTCCCGATAACTAGGTCATTATTTTTTTCTTTCAAATTGACATGCAAGCTAAAAACATAATTTTAATATTTAAAAGAAGAAGAAGAAGAAGAAGAAAGAAAACATGGAGGTAAAGCTTTAAAAGAACATGGCCACTCTTGTAAAATACTCTAGCCAATCATGTGCGGTGATGATGCTGCCCCATTACTTCTTTGTATTTTGTATCATCATTTTATAAACCTAAAAGATAGAAACAATTTTTTTTTAAAAAAAAAAACAAGGACAAATTATTATCGGATATTTAGGTTTTTCTGAATTGACTTAGATTTTAGAAGATTGATGAATTTACTTACGGTTAGAATGAGATGGGTTATTTTTTCTAATGTAATATAATTTAAATTAAACCAAGAGTACAATAATATTTCTGAATTTAGATGATGTGGTTTGATTTCAAATGAAATGTTACATATTTAATAAATAAACAAATGATTGGGAGGGTCAATGAGAAGGAGCCCAGATGGGATATATCTTTATAATTTGTTATGTAAAAGAGATGGAATTGAATGGTCAAAGTTATTCTTATGAGAGAGAGATTAAAAAAGGAGGACATAGAGAGGGAGAGAGATGGGTTTTCTTTTATTTTCTTTTACTATGAAATAAGTTATTCCAAAATAATGACAATAATAATAAAATAAGAAGGAAAAGAAAAGTCACTCTTTCCCAACATTTGAGGAAAATCTATAAGTATTACGTAAGATCTCAACTACTTGTGATGTGACCAATTAATGCAATTACTTCAATTAATAGATTAGGGAATTATTTCATTGCATATCCATTCAAAAACGTCATTCATCAAATTTCATTAACATAAAACTTGATTATCCATTAAGTAATTTAGCCACTGATAAAGCATGTATATTTAGATGAATAATGATGAGAATAAGATATAAAATCATCACATATATATATATATATATATACGGTTCCAAGTTTTATGGCTTAACCTACATAATCTATTATTAAAGCGAATTTTTACCTCGTCCGTAATTGACACTACATAAGTCATACGTAAATATAATGACATTCCTTCCTAGAGTCACCAATTTGATCCTTTGTCTATGTAGTTGTTGTATTAAAAAAATTATATAAATTATTAAGATTATAGAAAAATATTAGGTTAAAAAAAATTTATACCAAAAACTAGGGTTTGTTGCTTGAAAGTTAAAAACTAACTATTGCATCGATTAAAATTTTTATTTTTAAATCGGACTTCTTCGTATATAATTCTTATATATATGTATAAGATTTGTTTCTTCTTTTGATATTTGTAAGTATCCGAACCATCTTATATATGTATAAGATTTGTTTAAATATAAGACTAAATAAATGAAATGTATAGAGTTTCGTTAATCTCCTTCGAATCAATTAATTATGAGTTATTTTCGTATATAAGACATCAAACCAAAATATAGTAAAATATATATTTTATTAAGAAACGTTGATGTTAATTTCATTGCCGTATCTCATAATAATACAAGAGAACAGAATTCAAAGTTAGGAATAAATTTTAAAATATGAAATAAAAAACATTAGAACAATATAAAATAGGAAGGTTCCTGAGACCAAAAAGATAAGATTTAATTGATTATACATCCAATGAAAATAAACAATGTTGTAAACAAAATTGGAATAAAAGAAATAAGATGGTATATATATTTTTTTAAAAAAATAAAATAGAATTATTGGATGATGTGATAAATATTGAAAATGATGGAGATTTGACAACACACATATACATATCACCAATTAATGGATAAAAAAAAGAAGAAGAAGAAGAAGAAGAGTGTATTAATCTTTTATATATCATTTATTAAATAATTAAACAACAATTAGTTGGCACTCACATGGTATGTTTATATATTATAGAAGTGCTTCTGATCCCCATTGAACTTTTTGTTTTGCCTTTGGGAAGCAATAATTTGCCATATTTCATCTCATTTCTGAATAATATTCATTGATTATTCAAACTATACTTTAAATAATATAATACCAATCTTTTGTTATGTCTACACGGATTTGTGTTACATTTCTGTTCATAAATATTATCTTTTAGATAATCTTTTTAAATAACTTTGTCCATTAATGTAAACTTTGATTAATTAGTTTTATATGAAAATTTAAACTTGGGAATCTGAAAGAGAAAAACTTAATAAATAAAATAAGTAATTGATTGTAGATTCGATTAATATGTGGTTTATATATGCTTAGGTGCTCACCACATGGACATCAAATATGTATCCATGTGCAAGATTAAATTAAAGACATTAATTAGGGGCACATAATCTTTTTTCTCTCTCTCTCTCTCTCTCTCTCTCTCTCTCTCTCTCTCTCTCTCTCTCTCTCTCTCTCTCTCTATTTAAATTTAGATATGAATTTTATGAATGTTAATTAATTAATTTAAATACATAGTTTTAAAAGTGTAATATTTTAAAATTAAAAACCAAACTACCTTCTATTTCTCTATTTTATTTCCCAAAACCCTTTTATATGGTACTGATCATAACTCACAACGTTTTTAAGTACTTGACATCTTCTTACAAGACTTTAGTATTTAAAAAAACCGTACTCCTTACCAATTTACCATAGAAAGGAAATCAACTTAGTGTAGCATATGATGACAGCACACAAGGCAACATTTTTGCAACAATATGGAAGTGATGTAAATGCATCTTATTTCTTACATGTTTTTGCGTATACAGACTTGTTACTAAACAATTTTCTAATAACGTAGCATTTGCATAATTTTAAACTTTAGTAACATATAACTTTCACGTTAAATCTATATATATATATATATATATATATATATATATATATATATATATATATATATATATATATAAGTTTTATCTAAAAAAATAATTGTAGTGGTTTCGAAATGACTAAAATACTCACTTTTTTATGGTTTAAAATAGCTACGGTACATATACCTTTTCGTTTAATATTTGTCGTGTCAAAATGTTTCAAAGTATTTTGGATTTAGTAATTTTAAAGCGGCTTCTTAACGTGTCTTTGATAATTTAGGGTTCATGATGTACAAATTACACATGTTAAAAGATTCTCTAATTTATCCCTTCTTTATTTATTTGGCATTTAAAGATAGAAAGGCATAATATGATCAATTTGAAGAGACAAGAAAACAAGTCTAAAAAGGTACAAACTTCTTCTTTTTTTTCTTTTTTTTTTTCTTTTTGGTCTTATTTATTTTATCTAAAAAGGATGGGATCAATTTCGAAATTTTCTAAACATTTTATGGAAAAAGATACCAACTTTTCATTTAGTTAATTCCACCACTCATTTTTCCCAAGTTGGTATTATTTGTTTTTAACTATGAAACCAAACATAATGTTTTGATTTAATTTTGAAACATGATATATGTATTTGTCTTATAAATTTGAGACAACCAAAAGTTAAATGAGTGGTTTGGAATATTGAAGTAGATATTTTCTATTTTTTTAAAAAAAGGAAAAATAAAAAAACAACCCATTTTATATATAAAAGTAAAATATCAATTTAAACTTGAAATTAAAAATCATGTATCAATTTAATCCTGGAACTAATAATTGTATTAAATAAATCCTTATAAATTTGACGAATATATCCATTTAAATCCTTAATCATGTTTTATTTAGATGTAATGATAAAAATTATGTTTAAATCGATATGATAATAAAATTTGAGGATGTAATTTGATATAAATATTAGTCGTATCAAAGTACAAAATGAATCTACAGTTTAGTTATATACATGTGGGGGGGGGGGATAGAAAATGGGTATGGGGGATTATGGAGAGCGTCGCGTCAGCATTGAAAGCTATATCGTGTCGGATCTCCTTCACGTTCCAATGTTTTCTTCTCCCCACCGCCACCACCAACTTCTTCTTCTTCTTTTTTTTTCCCCCTCTTTTAATTTAATTTTATGTCACCCATTTCCCTCAAAATTAAACAAATTTAAATATATACTTTATATTGTATACTTCAAATTTATATAAAACACATGACATCGGTACAGTAGACTGCGTAATCTGTAGAATATCAGAGGTTTAATCTTCAAATCTCTCATAGATTGATTATGATTATACTTTTCAAAATAAAACGGCAATGTATTCGTTTATAAAGGATTTTCACAAGAACTTTCTGTACATTAGACTCTAACAAAGGGACTTATATTTCATTAATGTTTATGTTTTACATTATTTACAACAATGTCTAACTTTCTTCGATAATTACAATAAAATCAAGGCACAATTGCTACTTAGACTTTAGACTACAATTAATTAAAGGATGTTTTAAATTAGGAAACTCGAAAATCATGAATTTTAAGTATCTTTGATTATTCTTCAAATATTTTTAAATAATTATGATGTTTCGCAATTAAACCTATCGTTCCTTTTTCACTGCCATTTCCAATATATATATATATATATATATATACACACGCACACACACATTGTAGTATATTTAAGGTATAAGCTATAGTCATAACTACATTTGATTTTTTAAAAAATACATTGTAGTATGTTTAAGGTATATCCTATATTCATTATTAGATGATTCATGATATATCGAGGGTTATGTTTTTAGGATAAAATATTTTTCGAACTCAATAAATGTCATTCCTTCATGCAATGCAATCTTAGCAAATTTGTAATTAACATAGTTGTTTCTTTCATTTGAAATGAACATTATATACAATCAGTACGTGTAAACAGCACCTAGACATATAACAAAACAAGAAGAGATGTCATTACATATATAATAAATACTACGGTATGTGATTGATAAGAATATATCGTATTTATGCATCCAATATATATCGAGGCTGATAGGAATATATTATAAATAGTAGAGTATATATGTAATATAAATGTGTGATATTAACATGCATTATGTCAGTATATTTCAAATAATAAAATAAAACAAACAATATAACCTAATTAAGAGCATTTTGGAGTGGAAACTAAGTAAATAAAAAAAAGATTGGGTATAATGTTTCTCTCTCAAAATGCAAAAGGAGTAAATCTCAACTAATTATTGCAATTACACTAAATATGTCTTCTCTCCAACATTAGAAACATCTTGTTGATATGAAAAAATTTAGACAATTTTGAAAATAAGTTTTGAAAAATGTATTTAATATCTAAATGTCCCTTTGCATAAGCTTTAGATGGGCCCGGGGCTTGCTTTTGAGTAATTGGGCATGACCCACTATCCTTTGGTTTGGGCTTTGATCCAATATTTCTTGGGTCAGGTTCTTTTCCCGAACTATTTTAATCAACGGCCCAATCCAATTTATGTCAACCTCTAGCCACTATCCTTTTACGCATGCACTTGTTGGCATTTGACTCTTGATCAATTTTTAATTTATAATAAATCATAAAATTAATTATTAGTTTCCTATCTCTATTTACTTTTAGTGTGTCTTTAGATTTTTTTTTTAAATGTGATTAATTAATCATAAGACTTTCTAATTTATGTTCAATACGTCAAAAAAATTAAAACGTTAAGAATCATAACTTATGATTAAATAAAAGAAAAAGAATAAATGATGACGATGATTAACCTCAATCATGATTGATTATGCCTTGCAATAGGCTTATGTGACATGCTCGTAAACATAATTATAACTAAGTAAGATAGGATTACGTTTGTTTTTGTATGTACCCAAAGAGAAGAAAAGGTTACTTGCCTCCTTGCTCCAACTTGCTACTTCCAATTTCCCTTTTAAGTATTGTAAGAGTTTTATACTTCAACGTTTTCCAAAACATAATTTAAAATATTTATTTCACTTGATTTCATCATTTCTTACTTCATCCCTTCGTTTCACACCCATATCATAATTTTTCTTTCCATACTTGTTCATGCACTTATATGCATTCACACGTCAACACATATCAAACATGCACTCATCACTGTGTCCTACTTTGTTACCTTATGCATACATACTCGTTACACTCATACTTTATATAAACAAAAAAGTCTTTACATTTATCACCTTTGATATGTTGAACAAAAAAATATTATTATTCTATATTTAGTACGGAACTAATTAGGTTAAAAGATCAAAAAATATAAATATATATGCTTTTTGAATGTTAAAAGACTTGATATCTTAGTTTCAAAAAGAAAATTCTTGACATTTCAAACATCTTGTTTAGATTCTAAAATAAGCACAACTCAATGATATTTGACATATAACTCTTTAAGCTCAACCATTCAAATTTTCTACCGTTTGTTGGAAGTTTAGGACATTGATTTATATAATGTTTACTTATTTATTTTCTTAAACCAATTTTTATTTGTAGAATCATTTGATTGATTTGAAGCTAAATTGCCACGAAAATCAATAACATTCTACCTCTAACCATATGCAATTAGTCGTGGAACTATTTATTAATATAGGAGGCTTAATTATAGTGAAGGGCTTGGAGGGTCCGGAACGTGGATTGGATATCATTATTATGGACCTCGGCCCAAAACGAGAAAGACTCAATTTTGGGTCGTATGTAATTCTATTTGCCCAATGCTGAGTTTTACATTTTAAGTGATGAAATCAATCACAATATACTTTTTTTTTTCAATTAGATATAATATATATACAGATGAAGATGTACTGAATTTGAGTGTGTCGAGTATATTATCGAACAATAAAACTGATATGAGCTAAACTTTTTGACGTATGATGACTTCACTGTTTAGGATTTAATATTATTAGTTGGGTTTAGGGTATCGTTTTAGCATCCTTCTATATGAAATTGTATGTTTAGAGCAATTAAATTAGTTTGATAGACCAATGTGTGGAATGTTTTGATTATAAACGTGTAACTAATTCACTTATCTTGAATTATTAATACCCAAAATGTACGTAGTTCGATCTACGAACATGGAAAATGTTTGAATCATAAGTGTGAAAACTAAGTTGTTATTGTTATTGATGGTGGTGTAAAGCAATAAAGTGTTGTTTTATTTGGCAAAGGTTGAAAAACACACCCAAACTAATTTTAAATAATAAATAAAAAAAAAAAATTTCCAAAATTTCCCAAAACCATAAAGAAACGTCCTTAGTATGTAGATCTGCAACAAAAATCTTGTTTGGTTTGAACGAAATCTCCAAAGGGGAAAAAAGAAAAAAAAGAAAGTTTCCATTTTTAAACATTAAAAGAAAAACATGAGCTATTATCTTTTAACTATCTCCACCAACCTATTTTAACTGGCATGTGACGATGCACATCTTAACCAACTACATCAAATAGTCTCGTGTTTTCTAGACCGTTACTAACTTTTGTATATTTTCAATAGTATCACTTTCGCGAGGACAAGTTTTCTAATTCGTCATTATAACATACAAATTTAATAAGCTTCAAAATCATAGATTAAAAGAAGTAAAAAAAAAAAAAAATTGTCAATTTTCCTATGAATCAACATCACCCATAAACTGCAATAGATCACTGAGTTGCAATAGACTTGTAGAATAATCTACAAGTTATAATTGATAAACGGTAATGTTTTGCTATATTTATTAATGTCTTTCACCATTTTGTCGTTTAGAACAATTTTTTAGATAAACTAAGGAGCGTTTGCAAAATAGCAATAAAAAAATTATGATAATGAGACCCATATCACTACATTTTCTAAATTGCAAAAGTAACAAATTTAAAAACAGAAAACTTTTTTAGAGTTGTCTGATATCATTAATTACTCGTCATATTTGCCATATTCACAACATATGTGTTATGGGTTTGCAAGAAAATGTGATGTGAACTGTTTTTTTTTTTTTTTTTTGAATTGTTTTGTGAATTTTCTTAAAATAAAATGTAAATATATTTTTTAAAGAGAAAATGGAAATGGGGTAAAAGTTGAGGGGGCAATTTGCATATATTGAGGAAGAAAAAGGGAATGGAGGAGAATATGTTACATCGTTTTTGTTAGTTTAACCTCCGGAAGCTTAAGATTAAAGCACAAGAAATTAAAAAAATAAATCACAAAGATTAAAAAATAATAATTATAAAAAAAAAAAAAAAAAAAAAAAAAAAAAAAAAAGTAGTAGAGAAGAGACAGAGTAGAGACACACATTGCCAAAACAAAAACATTTCTCCATAAATTTCCCCGAAACCTTAACCAACACTCAATCCTATTCATTAATTTCCTCTCTTTTTCTTTCCTTTGATTTTTTCTTTATTTCTTTTTTTTTTTTCTCTTTTTTTGTTTGTTTTTTCATCTCAATCTCCGCCGTTGCCGCCGCCGCCATGTCCCGGCCGACCACTCACACCCCTCTTGATTCCTCCTTGGAATTCTTATCCAGATCTTGGAGAGTTTCCCCGTCCACGTCCCACTTATCCAAGATTCCGACCACCACTCGTGCCGGTGGTGATATTGTTTTAGAAGATTCCGGCAGCGACGCGGAGGGGTTTTTGGTGTTTATGAATCCATTTTCATTTACGTCTTCTGAAACTTCCCAAATGGTTATGGATCGTATTTTGTCACATTCGGTAATGATCAATCTCCCAATTTTATAATTGTTCTTGATTTTGTGTTTTGAAAATTGGGAAAATTTTGATGTTTTTTTTCTTTTCTTTTTCTTTTTGTTGTTGTTGTTGTATTGTACCATAGCAAGACGTATCTCCTCGGACTTCCGGTAGGTTGTCGCATAGTAGCGGACCACTGAATGCCGGGCACAGCGGCGGTGGTTCATTGAGCGATAGCCCTCCGTTTTCTCCCTCCGAAATCGCCGAGCTCGACGCCAAGGTTCTGTTCTGTTTCCTTTCTCACTCTCTCCCCAACCACAAATTTACACATTTTGCATATCTAACGGACTATTTCCAATATACATCACAAACCGATTCTGTTCATAACAAATCAAACTTACATGCATATCAATTATGAATTATAGTCCACTAAAAATGTTGTCACCTTCTCTTTTTAAAAAATAATTTTAATTACACTATTGTACAAATGTGAGTGAGGGCCATAGTTTAGTTTAGGAGTTAGTACCTAAACATTCCTCTTTCATAATTATTATTATTAATAATTATTGTTTCACGTCCAAAAATTTTAAATTCATTTTAAAAATTTTGTAAAACTTCTAGTAATATATTAATTTTTTCAAAAAATTTTTGTCAAAATCAACATAGTTCAACTAGCATAAAATTATTAACTTCGAATTCCATCTACTTCTCTTTCACATTCTCGTTTTTTTTTTTTTTTTTTTTTACGTTTCTATCACTAAATTCAATGATTCTATTAAGTAATAATCATTTTGGATTTATATTTTCAGTTTTGAGATGGAAATAGAAATAATTAGTTGGTTACATTATTCAAGTATTGAAAGGAAAAAATAATTAGTAGATAGAATATTTATAACTAAAAATAACAAGGAAAAAAGAAGGTTAGGAAATGGGTAAATCTAAATTTAAAATAGTGGGTGTAGAGAAAAACAGTTGACTTTTGAATACCAAAATTGGTTAAAACCATTATTAACCATGGAAAGTGTGAATGAGACCTATTCTTAAGGATTTTATCTTTATCGGTGGATGTCCGAGAAACAGGGGTTTTCCGGCAACGATTATTCAAAGCAATTTCATTCAGTTTTCCTTTACCACACCCAATAATGGCAATCCTGAATCTCAATTATTGTTCAATTAGACAAATAATACCCATTTCCCTTAATCTTCTCTAAAATCATGAATCGACAACAATCCGTGCAGCTTTACCGCTCCAATTATTCTTTCAGTACCCATTTGAGAGCCACAGTGAATGGCACCTCCGGCGCTTCTGCAGCTCTCGGTGGCGGGAAGACCGTTGGCCGGTGGTTGAAGGAGCGTAAGGAGAGGAGGAAAGAGGAAAACAGAGTTCAGAATGCTCAGCTTCATGCTGCTGTTTCGGTTGCAGGGGTTGCCGCCGCCATCGCCGCCATCGCCTCTGCTTCTGTTTCTTCCACCGGTGTCAACGACGGCGAAGAGGTTCCCAAGACTGATATAGCTATGGCCTCTGCCGCTACTTTGGTTGCCGCTCAATGTGTGGAGGCCGCTGAGGCTATGGGAGCTGAACATGATCACCTTGCTTCCGTTATTAGCTCCGCCGTCAATGTCAGGTCCGCCGGCGATATCATGACCCTCACCGCCGCCGCCGCCACAGGTTGTGTTGTCTTTTTATTTATGAACCCAACAAATTTTTATAAGCTTGAATTCCTTTTTAAATATGTTTTTTTTTTTTTTGAAAAGTATTTACAAGAAAATACAAAATCAAAATGGTTCTTTTTTATTTTCTTTTTTGAAGAAAGGAAATTAAAACGTTGTATATATGAATTGAAATTTCAGCATTAAGAGGAGCGGCCACGTTGAAGTCTCGAGCGATGAAGGATTTGTGGAATGCAGCGCCTGTTATCCCGATAGAAAAGGGGATTGGAGGTTCGTCGAGTATTGGCTACAATAACGATAACAACCATGGTAATTTTAATAACATCATCATGAATCAAAAGTTTAGTGGGGAGCTTGGACCAGTTGGTGCTGCATATGAGTCAGACCTTCAAATTCAACGTGGAGATAATTTCTTCAATGTTTGCTATAGAGGATTGCTTGCCAATGGGTGTGAGCTACTTAAACGTACCCGCAATGGTAACCCTTTCCCTTTTTTTATTATAAAAATATGTCTTATAAATTTAATTAAACTCCTAAACTTTTAACATTATCATCATCATCATCGTATTTCATTTTTGTAATTCGTCGATCTTTCTTTTTTTTAACAAATCTAAAAACTTATTTGTAAGTAAATTTAAGAAACCAAAAGGAAAGGATTGGGAGTGTGGGATTTAAATAAAGAATAGAGGCATCATGAATGTTTTCTTTTTCTTCGTATAGATGTTTAGATTTGTTTTTAGAAACATATTCAAATTTTTTTCCTATAAATTTATTGGAAAATACCTACGAACATTAATTTTAAATAAATGCAAATTTTCAAAAGTTAGAATGAAAGCTCTAAATATTCAGGGTATAAGTAAAATCAATTTCGTAGTTTGGAGACATTTTTTATAATCTAAACTTAAAAAAAGGAACGAATCTTTTGGAAAAAGCTAGTGATCATTCTATTCTATTGAATTTGCAGGTGATCTTCATTGGAAACTTGTCTCTGTCTATATCAATAGAATGAATCAGGTATTTGCTCATTCTATTCAATTAATTTGTGGTGATATAGTGCTTCTAAAATTGATGGCATATGTAATGCGATCAAAGTCCTACATCGGTTAAATAAGAGGATGATTTTACATATATAAGTGAGCACAACTATCTCCATATTGGAATGGTACCAAAAGCAAAGTCACCAAGGTGTATACCCAAAGTGGACAATGCAAACCAATTCAAACATTATAACAATTAAGTAATATTTTGGTTTTTGGTGAAGATATAAGTATATAATTGAATCAAAACGAAATAATCAGATACAACTTTCATGCACCTAGAGATGGAATTTTTTCAAAAAAGAAGATATTCTATAGTAACGTACAATATTCTCTTCATTGATTTTATGCAACAACTAATGTACTTTTAAAAATAAGATGGGTCCACTAATATAACGTAAAAGTGGAATACTTCAATTGACTAAATGTCATGTATGAGTAAAGTTAGATTCAGTGACAATAATATGAAAACGAGAAATCACAAAGTAAAGAAGTTTTGCATTGTTTGTAAACAGGTTGTGGTGAAGATGAAGAGTAGACACGTGGCAGGGACCATAACCAAAAAGAAAAAGAGTAAGTTTTATTTTATTTAGTTATTTAATTAATAACATCTTTAGACTACTAATTTGAACAACACCTATTCTTTGATTTTTCTCCCTTCCCTTCATGGGGATTAATGAAAGCTTAAAGCACTCGCAGCAAAGTTGGAAAATAATACCAAACCAATCATTTTGCCAATATATATTTTGAAAAAGAGAAGAAAAAAAAAACACATTTTTTAAATACATTTTGGATATATAGATTACAAATTATTAATTTTATTAATTTTATTAATGATGTTTGATTCTAAACTTCGTTTCAATTTGATCTATAATTATCCACGTTTATGGAGAAAACAATATTTTTGAGTGTTTATTTTAAACTTCTATTAATTAATTTAAGATATCATTGAAGTGAAATTTTAAATTTAATTTTAGTATAAAAGAATGTAGTCATGAAAAGTTAAAATAAATAATTTAAAGTTGATATATGGTGAAAAATATATTGATGTTCAAATTTCAAGAGAGAAAAATGTTTTTTATTCTCATTTTTAAACTTAAAACTTGGAACTAAAACCATATCATTTTGAAACTTAGTCACTATAAATGTTAATTAGACGTGTTTTTTTTTTTTTTTTTTTGCTGCCCCATTTTAATCTATATCATTATGACTTATGTGACTAACCAAAAGTTAAAAGAAGTTTAATTTAAAGTTGTTGCTTTTGAATGGTTTTGTAGATTTTGTGGTGGATGTAGTGAAAGATATTCCAGCATGGCCAGGGCGGCACTTGTTGGAGGGGGGTGAGGATCGACGTTACTTCGGGCTGAAAACGCTGCTGCGAGGGGTGGTGGAATTCGAGTGTAGAAACCAAAGAGAGTATGAGATGTGGACACAAGGAGTTTCTAAGCTCCTTCTTATGGCAGCTGAAAGGCTTTGTAAGTTTTGAACTACACAATCTTGGGTCTCTCTTTTTGCTTACCTTTAAAGTAAGACAAAGAGAGATTCAAGTAAACAATCTATATATAAACATATATATATATATCTGAGACAGAGATGAGTAAAAAGAAAAATGTGAAGAAGTTGTTTTGTTTGAATTTAATTAATGGGGAAGACCATTTGTGAAATATAAGTTGTTTTTTTTTTTTTTTTTTTCTTTCCTTTTTTTAAATGATATTTTTTTCTTCCCTTTAAGGGTTCATGAAATGTGAAATGAATTTAATTGGGAGAGTTGGTTTCTTGGACTGAGATTGGAATTGAGATTATTAGTCAAAAAGAAGACATCCCAAAAAGAACAAATTCTTGAAAGTATCAAATTTAACAATCAATGTTTGTTGATCACTACAACTCTACTTTTATCTTATGAAGTGAAATCTAGATCCTTGTCCATCACAATTATTTTAATATATATGAGATTCTAGATGGAAAATAAATGAAATTCAATCTAAGGTTATTCTAAGTATTTTGTAATATTCTCATGTTAACATTTATTAATGTATGTTTTGAAAGTGATTTAAAAATGATTAAAATCATTTTTTTTCATATTTAAATACTACTTTAAGTTTAATTTTTAAATTTGTAATTACTCGTCAAAATTGTCCTTTTAATTATTTAACATTAGTTTCAATGTGCTTCTAAAAATTATAAAAGTGACTACTCTAAAATGAGTCATTAACATGACATTAACCTAAGTTATATGGGATAAAATTTCCCTACCTAGAAATCAAGAGATTAACAAATGAACAGTATTAAAAAAACTATAGAGTCCATAACCAAAAAGTTACAATGGATCATCATTGTAGATAGCAATTTTATGAATAATAATTAAATGTATAGTAACATTTTAAAAGAAAGTATAAATGCAGTATATAATCTTATGACCTATGAGTGATAAACCAATATTTGTAACATGGTCTATTAGTGACAGACATGATAGAACTTGACTCTATTTAAGTTTTTTTTAAAAGAATGTTACATATGTGCATATATATTACGAATGTAATTACTATTGCAATTAAAATACCTATAGGAAATAAAAATGGGCTTGGGGGGCCAGTAACATTGGGCCGTAAGTGGCAAAAGAAGGCCCAAATATTAGTTGGGAGAGCCCAATTTTGAGAAACTTATGGAAACTTGAGAGGTGAAAATGGTAACTGATTTGATGGAGAGGAGTGGGGATACACCTTGGAAATCAGAAACAACCACTTGGATTTTGATTTTTACGGCACAAAATTATTATTATTTAAAAAGAAAAAAAAAAAAAAAAGAAACTGTCAGTTCAACCTTGAAGTTAATAAATAATTATTATATATTTGATAAAATGAAAAAAGGGAAATAAATTCTTATTAGCCGAAAGCAAAACCAAAGAAATTTTGAAAATAAAAAGAAAAACAATAAAAGTTTGTGCAGGGAATTGGTCAGACCGACATGACGTTTTTGAGCTTTGAACGACAACTGTGTTCCCTCTACTTTCTATCCCCAAACCCTCTTTTCCTAACTTCAATTCCTGGAAGGAAAAAGAAAAAAGAAAAACAGTTTTCGGCCTTTTGTTTTACGTTTTATGTTTTTAAATTTACATCATTTTAAAAATATGTGTTTTATAAATGTATTTTTAAATATAACAAAAAAAATAATTAAACATTTATAAAATATAACAAAAACTATTTAATTTTTTAAAATTCAGTTAAGTTTTTATTTGAATATATTTTGTAAATGTTTTTTTTTCTATTATAAGAATTTCTCTTAAATTAAATGATATATGCTATAAATTAAAAAATAATGTTATTACGTTATTGTAAATGGCAAAATAATTTAACATATTTACGTTGTTACTTATCAACTAAATATTTAACAAGTAAACTATAAGTAGTTTTGTGATTTATGCATAAGTGTCGAACAAATTTTGACTAATTGCTTAAGTTATAATCTAATCTAAGAATCTGTTGATAAAGACATTTCTAATTTATAACATGATATACAACCTTGTTTTCATCTACGAAATACATCGAATTTCTGCCCATTTTGAAGTATCTGTGCTTTATAGGTATTAATTGAATAATCACTTATTTTCATTTTTTTTATCAAATAGACTCTAAATGTGCATTAAATATGCAAAATTAAAGTTAAATTCGTAAAATATCATAAAATCTTTATCGTCTAAAAAAAGAAATTAAAAGTTATATTTTAAGAAGTCTAACGAGAATTGTCGTAAGTAAAAAATCATAATTAAAAGTCAATAAAAGGTAATTCTCACACAATTTTTTTTTTTTAAAAAAAAAAACTTTTTTACATTATAGAAACCTATATATACTTACGAAAGTTGATTAAATTAAGATAGATATAATGACTTGCTTATAATTATAACTTTCAAAATTTTGGAAATTGAAATTTCTTTACAGGGAAAATAGACAAACAAAGCAACATGATTACCAAATAGACAATAAACCTCAAGTCCTACTGTCCCCAGCCCCATTTTTGTCCCCTCTCTAACCCCAAAGAATCAAATGTAAAAATAAGATAATATAATAATATATGCATATATTAATTGTATTGAATTTTGTCCCTCCATCAACTGATTGCACTGCAGCTACCAAATTGGTAGGGTTTTGAGGAAGGAGCAGTTCATATTTTTTACAATAATTTTATTTATTTATTTATTATTATTATTGTCATGTTTGTTTGAAAAAGAGACGGATTGTTTTTTTTTTTAATATAATTTTCATTTATCTATATATTAATTACCAAATTAAATAGAGGCAAAAGTGGTGATTGAGAAGCATAAAGTTTTTTCACCCACAAAAGTGGTAACAAAATTTTCAACTTTAATTTGCTCTGCTCATCCCTTCTGTGTACTGAGATTGTGCTCATATACCCTTCCTTTTCACAATTCCCTCCCCCCAAGTTTAAAGTTATCTTTTCTTTTTCTTTCCTTATAGTTAATAATGTTCTTAAAAACACATAGATGTGCATATATACATCATTTTCATTTCTCATCAAAACATTCTATGCTCTTAAATCAAAACATCCTCTCCCAACTACATTTATGCTAGCTAGAGGAAATTATTCCACTTTTTTCTTTTCTTTTCTTTTTTTTTTTTATGTAGAATTTTTCAATCATTTAAACCCAGGTATGTGTGTGTGTGTGTGTATATATATAAATAGTTTCAATTTTTGGGTTTATTGGGTTTACGTTTTCCAATGCAAATGAACCAAATTTACCTTGTATTGAAATTTGAAGCAATCAAGTTTTGTTTTGTTGGGATAATTGGGTGGAGGATTCACTGTTTTGGATCAGCTTTTCTTTTTTCTACTTTTCTTAACAGCGCTTCATCTTGTGTTTTGCAAAACTTCAAAACTGTACTTAAATCTTACTGTTCATACCTTCTATAATTCTTCATTCACACTCATCAATAAAATTTACACGTGAACTTCTTAATCATTCTTTTTCTGTATTTCCTCATTTTCCATTCGATAACCTATATCTATCTTTCACTGACCTGAATATTAGTGAATACACGAGATAAGTAAAAAAGAACACTCCATATATTTCATTGTTCAATCAAACAAGTTTATATGGACAGGAACTTGCTCTTCTAGGGAGGATGCAACTCTCTCATAAGATATCTCATCAGGATACAAAGCTTAATCAAATTTGTTCGTTTAGTGTAGGTAATTGTGTCTCTAACCTAAGGTTCAAGAGACCGCTTTTTGTGTCGTCATTTATTATATTTGGCTTCATCATAATTTATAGAGCTACTTTCCATTCTCTATTTATGGTTAAGCGAAGTTGTGTGGTCTAACATGTTATTCTAAATGACGCTGCAATTCTAATAGATGAAATTGTTAGCAAGTAACAGTAGGGCTCAGTACTAATTTTTTTACTCCTTAGCAGAGCTTCTATAACACAATTTGATGAGTTGGAAAGAAGATGTTTGGATAACAAACTGTTCATAAGCAACAGGTAGGAATTAATGAGTTTCAACAAGTTAAGTCACTTGAAAATATTTCTTTTCCTAAAACTTTTCCCCTCACAAATAACCTGATTTCACACCTTGCCAAAACAAATTGTTAACAAAGTAACTATACATCCATCCAATATGATATAACTTACAAATAAAGATAAACAGAAAACGTAAACAAAATTGTTATAAAGCTCAACATAACCTACTAACAATGTATTAATTACATCTACATGCATGCAGAACTAAACTCCAAAGTCAAAATCATAGTAACATGAGTATGATAATTACAAATACAACTTAAAAGATAAATAATTTAAGTTCTCACCAAGCTAAGTAACTATATTTATTCTACCACCAACTGTATAAACAATAAAATATTTAATTGGAACCTAACTTAATAGATAAAAAATACTAAATATTAATATTTCAAGAATGTTCAATAGATCTCCACTCCACTTCATAGTATTGTTGAACTAAAATTTTAAAAGAAACAAGAGATTAAAATAGGAAAAAAGTTGACTTGATTATTAGAATAATGTTGGGGGCTTAGTATAATGAAAAAGAGAACATGATATTAATATTTAAGAAAAGGAAATAGCATACACAGTGTATAGATTTTGAATTCTGACTTTAAGGCATAAAAACAGCTGTGAGTTTGTGATTAGAAAGAAAGCCCTCGTGTCATATTGCAAACCCCACAAAATTACAAACAAAAAGACACTTTTTGATCAATGTTTAATGATTAATACTATGTTTAAGGATACATTAATTAAGTTATAGTTGAATTTATTCTCCTCTTCCCAGTTTCAACGCGAACCATAGCAATAATAAATAAGAACACACAAAAACACAACATTAATTAATTAATTAGTTAGTTTTTCTTTTTCAGAAAACGAGAAAAATTAATTAGTATTTATTGTAGAAATAAAATTATAAATGTCAAGGCATAAACAACTTATTCCCACACTTGCATCTCCAAGCTTCAGGGTAATACTCCAAAGGTAGACTCAAACCGGGTTGAATTGGAACATGAACCGGTTCACATGGTCCGCATCTCCCACACTTGGCTAGACACGTCGGCGGCGAAGATCCCGGTCCAACCAAGCTCTTCCGATCCCCAATCCACCCACCGGTTTCTGACACGTCAGCATAAATTTAATGAAACATTCGTTGTTTTTTAAAAAAACTAAGCCGATGGGTGATTGTAAATTTACCTGATGAAGAAGAAAAAGAAGAAGAAGAAGAAGAAGAAGAAGAAGAAGCGGAGGCGAGTTGAAAGGCGAAGAGAGTGAGAATTAGAAGAGAGAAATGGAAATGAGATGGATGAGGAGAGGGTAAGAAAGATGATCCCATTCAGAAATAGAAGGAAAAGAGAGGGGGGGGGGGGTGTGGGATTTATATGTGTATGAAAATAGGAAGAAGAGAGTTGGAGAAGGTGGAAATTTTGTTGAATCTGTTCATCTGCTTCTGCTTCTGCTTCTGATTCTGGCTCTGCATGTTCATTCCTTTGCTCTCTCTCTATTATTGTTTTTAAAATAAATATTTAGAGAGGATTGGAAGTCAAAGACATGGAGCTCAAAAAGGTTGTAAGAGAGAGAGAGAGTGAGAGGAGAGAAGGAGAGGAAGAGAAGAGGGGAGGGGGTTTGTCTTATTGTGTGGAGGAACTTGTTGGGTGGGGGGTCCTTTGTTTGTAGTGTTATTGTGAATTGAGAACTGTTTTTGTATGGCCGAATTACTCATTTACCCCTCTTCCTCATCATATACATAGATATCTATTCATTTTGACAAATATTTCATTGTATGGTCAATGTTTAGGTTACAACAATTTTTTTTTTTCTTTCGGAGATGTATACAATATATACTACTTTGAATGTTGGGATATATGTGTGATTCAAAGATAAATATAAAGCATTACAATGAACCAATCGACTAAACAAATTTTGAGAATAAATATTTATAGACTTGTAAAAGTCTAAAAAGAAGTCTAAATTGCTAAATTATGTGCAAGTTTGTTTTCTTCTTTAGAGTTATGTTTTTACTAAAATATATTATCCTAATGAAAATTATATTGAGAGAAGAAGAATCTCCTTTAATTTTTTTGTTTAAAAGGATCCAAAATATTTCAAATTTTGATCACTCCATTCAAATCTACGAGTTCTTTCAAATTATCCAATGAATAGCATTAGTTTCTCTTCTTATCGTTTTCTATGAATAAAGAAATTATTATCTTTTATTTTAAGAAAAACGTTTAAAGGAAAATTAAAAAAAAATATATTCTTGAGTAAAAAAATTTACCAAAGTGTTAAAATTAGATTATCAAAATTATTTAGTTGAAAAAATACATGCAATAATTTAAAATTTATCGATTTAATATCCTATTTCAATATAAAAAAATATTGTAAGTTTAGGAGCTAAATTTTAGTCTAACACTCGTACAAGTTTGAAAGCTCGGTTTGTACGCTTGAAAACAACTTTTGTTTACGAATCTATCAATTAATTTATATGCAAAATGAATCAGTAAAAAATGGGAAGAGAGGGAGTTGAGAGAGATAGAGAGTAGGGTTAAAATGGTAAAAGAAAAAGAGAAGTAGGGGGGGAGGGGAGGGAAGAGCACACCCGTGTGGGTTACGTACGTGGGGGGAGAAAAAAGGTAATAAGGGGGGAGGGGGGAAGCTGTCTCGTACAGAACCAACATCTGAGTTAAAAAACTCTTTTACTTACACACTTACTTACACCACCACTCCCCATTATTTTCCTTCCACCTCTCTCTAAATCTCCACCCTTCAATCTTAATTCGCGGACGGTCCGATCACCTTCGTTTATTGTGAAATGGGCCCCCTCCTCTTTCCTCACCTATTCCCAGATTCCCACTCTCCATCTACACTTGGACGACGCTACTTGTTTTTACCACTCACTTTTTATATAAATAAATACAAAATATAAAATATGTAATTACTTATGTTACCAAAAAATATATATATATATATATATATATATATATATAAAATATGTGTACAATTTTTCTTTTCTTCTTTTTTTCTTCTTTTTAATTTTAGTAAAGAATAGAGAGAGAGAAAAAGAAAAGGTGGACCTGGATCGACTTGGCAGTAGAACTAATGAGGTTAGGCCCATTTTTGCAGTCTAAGGCCCACTTATCTGCAGCTTCCTCTTTTAATGAGCTTCCAGTGCGTGGCTCGTGCTTCTTCGTTTTTAATAGATATACTTTTTTAATATCGAATTATATGTTTTTAATTCTAAAATTAGATAAACACTCCGACGTTACAACTTCAAATGGTTTTTAAAAAAGGTTCTCTTATGTTATGGTTTAACTTGTTTACCACAGGGGAATTCATAATTTTTTTAAACAAAACTACATTGTAGACAACTTGTGCACTACTGAGTTTATTTCGTGTAAAGTTTGAAAACTTTTGTTAAAATTAGGGGTTTATTGAATAAAATTGTTTGGTTACGTTTGTGGTTCAAAACTGGATTTTTTACTCCTCTTATTTTTTTGACTTAAATTAATATTAATTTTTTTATACTTGCATTTGTTTGGTTCTTAAACTTAAACAATTGAAAGTTTAAACTTTTTTTTTAAGAATATCGATAAATTCTAAACTTTTAGACCTTATTTAGTAAACATTTATTTTTCTTAAATTAGGTCAATGCACATGCATGTTAACATCTATGTAAAATAAAACTTGTTTTTGCTTTAGAAATCTAGCTACAAATTTAAATATTGTATTTAAAAAGAGAGAAATAACTCACTTTTCAAAAAAAAATTACTATAAAAACAAATTAATTACCGGTCTCAAAAATTGATGTCTAATATATATTTCAACATTGATCATTTTAAAAGAAACAAACTTGATCACATTTTATTGATAATATTCAAATGTATATTTACATATAAAGGAAACTACGAATTTAGAAAAAGCGAGGAGAAGTTCAACTTGTTTACCAAAGGGCCCTTACATACATTTTCAAATAATAGAAATAAACCAGATTTGTGTTTGGAGTCTCCACTAAAAAGTAAAAATTCTACAAACTCCTTTTGAATTCAACCTTTAAATATTCTGTTTGAATTCCCTAAACCCGAAGATGGAAATTCAGTCCCACAATCTGGAAAAATCAATGCTATACAATTTCTCTTACTGGCAACCGGAGTCGGAGCCTCCGCTACGTCATCTGACCACCCTCCTGTCCGGTCCACTCTTCCAACACATCCCGCCTTTCCCAGCAACCACTGAATTGTGATCCTCTTTCTGTTACTTATTCTCTTTCCAACTATACCCTTTTCTATTTTTTTCTTTTTTAATGTTCAATCATATAAATTATGTTAAAATATCCTTTGAAAAAAATAACCCTATTATTGTCCATCTATTTTGAATCATATACCTTTTTTTCCTTTTTAGTATTTATTCTTTTTTGATAATCTTCACTTTAGTCTTTCACAAATACTTTTTTTTTTTTTTATTGAAATTAGTTAAACAACAACCATTTTTCATAAAAACATCGCATCGATGGTGAATCCAAAAAATTTATATAAGGAGGTATCATTATGTTACTACGAGAGCGAGGTCACAATCATTACACTACAAACCCTACTTTATATTGTAATCTAATACTTCAAAATTAATATTAAAATATTAATATAATAAAGTTTTATAATCTATCAATGATAGATGGTAATAGATATAAATATCAACGAGAGTAGTTTATTAGTATTTAGGGGAGTGATATTTTGTTGTATTTATAAATATTTTGGTTTTTAACAAATAAATTTTAAGATTTAAAAAAAAAAAAGAAAAAAAAAAGAGAGGGAATGTTGTTTTTTTTGTTAAAAGATAGGTCAATTGAAAATGAAAATGGTGTGAAGAAAAACAAGAAAAATGAGCCAATGAGTCGTGGGCATTATGGTCTTTTTGGGTACAATGAATGTGTATATTAGTTCCCTTCGTTTTCGCTTGTTCACGCGTTGCCTTTCAGCAATCGAATTTGATTGGGATTTTTTCATCTCTTTTTCTCTCAAGCTGAGGCTGAAGGTTGTAGTTGACGATGGCTGTTCTCGACAAGGCAAGTTTTTCTTTGCTGTTCTTTACACCGCTTCTTTCCATATCTTTAATTTTTTTCTGTTCTTCTTTTTCATTGAGAGTTTGGTTTCATCTCCGCCCCAATTGGCTTTGCATGTTTGGAATTTCTCGGAATTTTTCGACGATTTCTTCTTGAAATTTCATTTCCTAACTTGATAATCTTGCGTTGTTTACTCTGCTCTTAATACTTCTAAACATCCAGATGATGCTGCCCTAGATTGAAACGCTTGCATGTTCCTTTTCCTTGAAACGTGGAACTGATTTTGGTTTATACTTCTAGTCACCTTCGTTTTTATCTATTTTTCCCTGGGAAAGTTGCTGAAATTCCGGTTTGGATTTCGGAATTTCAACGCCGGCTTTGGGGCATTAGGGGGTTTGTTTGGATTGATGTCTTAATTTCTGTATATTGTATAATTGTCCAGTATTCATGCGTGTTCTTCATTTTTTAAAATTTGGGAAGCTTTAGTAATATTTGTGCCTTAAGGTTCCGGTACTGATATGAGTTTTCTGTTTTGGCGGCAATGTTATATTTGGTTTTCCAGTTTGCTGTCAGTATTAAATGGATATCCCATGTATTTTATGGTAACGATGTGAAATATTGATCGCATTCGAAATGAAAAATTGCTATCAAATTCTTTGATGTCCTCCCTTTTGTAGTTTGCGGTTATATTTTAGGTAGGCTTAGTGATGACTGATGGAGATCATACGTTCTTAGTTTCTCCTTTCGTCTCTCTTAGGTGAAACTGTGTGTTTAGCTATGCATGCATTTGGTGCTGTCTAATAAATTATGTAAATATTGACGACTACTCCCCTGAAATTTGTCTGTGTTTGACCCAACTGTGAGCGCTCGTTTGTTTATAACTATCTTATGATTACAATCTCTTGAAACTTTTATTTACAGGATCCAAGGGAGGAAGTGATTCAGGCATGGTATATGGATGATAGTGATGAAGACCAGAGGCTTCCTCATCACCTTGAACCAAAGCAATATGTATCCTTACAGCAACTTGACGGTAAGTCTTTCTGAGAAATGAGAATAGAAAAGCTTACAGTTGTACAATGCTATGTGATTTCAGATAGACTTATATCGTTTGAATTGCTAACATTTTAGAACTTGGAGTTCTGAGCTGGAGGCTAGATGCTGACATATATGAAACAGATGAGGAATTGAAGAAGATACGCCATGATCGTAATTACTCCTACATGGTTCGTTTCATTTCCTTCTGTGGTTATAGCCTTCTGAATTTCCCATATGGAAAAGAATGTGTTCTAATGCTTCTCAAAATTGGTTTGAAATCAATTTTTCCCCAATCTGATTATTTTGTTTTTTGCTCTCCTCGATGGATGTCTTTCGTTTGCTATTATCTTATAGTTGACTGTAATTTTACTGTCAGGACTTCTGTGAGGTCTGCCCAGAAAAGCTTCCTAATTATGAAGAGAAGATTAAAAACTTTTACGAGGAACACCTTCACACTGATGAGGAGATCCGTTATTGTGTGGCTGGAAGTGGTAGGATTAATTATATTCCTAGACCTTAAGCATTCATTATTTTTGGCTTCTAATTTTCTTTTTCCTTAATATGGGTGGATGAAGGTTATTTTGATGTTAGAGATCTGAATGACAAATGGATTCGCATTTGGGTAAAGAAGGGAGCAATGATTGTCTTGCCTGCTGGAATTTATCATCGCTTTACTCTCGATTCTGACAATTACATCAAGGTAAGCACTTTATAGAACTTGCATTTGTACACTTCCAAATGCTTAATGATGAGTGATGACAGTCTTCCTAAGTTCCAACCCCTTCTCACCATTCATTTGCCTTCCTCACTTGTGTGTTCCTTTTAGAATACTGTGTGCAGTAGGTTCATTTTACTCTTCTCATCGTCTACTTTGCAATGATTTCCACTGCAAATTTTTCATGAATTTAGTTCATACTTCATATATGTTTGGCTTTTTGACTTGTAAATAACAATGGGGCTAAGATATCAATCTTCCAACCAACAAAAGACTATAATTGTTATATAAAGGCCATCCGAGTGGTAGTAACGAAAAAGGGAGAACAATTACTAAGGTCCCATTTGATGACCATTTCGTTCTTTGTTTTAGTTTTTGAAAATTAAGCTTATTTCCTTTCCATGTCCTAATAATACAATTATTTGCGTCTCCGATACCATATTAAACCACCAATTCATCCAGAAGCTTAAGCTTGTGGTTGAAGGCAAATTTAATTATATATCACCAACAAATACAATTGTTGAATTCTTAAAAAATAAAAACAACTTTTTGAAAGGTACTTTTTTTAGTTTTCAAAACGACTTTCTGAAAGTAGTGTTTATTGGTTTACTTTTCAAAACCAAAAACCAAAAACAAAAACAAAATGGTTACCGAAGGAGGCGTAAGTAATTTTGATTTGGAGCACCACGCAGTGGCATTAGATTCACTATTCCAGGCCTTGCAGAGTAGCAGCATTTTTTTCCAATAAAAAATTTGGAACAATATCGTTAATGCAATCTTAATATCACCAATTCTATTGCTTAATTGCATTTGTATATACTATAACTGTATTAGCAAGGGGAACAATTTTTCTCATGAAGGGCAATTTTGTAGGCTATGCGTCTGTTTGTTGGTGATCCTGTCTGGACTCCTCACAACCGTCCCAATGATCATCTTCCAGCAAGGTATTGCGATTTCTTGGTTGTTGCAGTAATGAGCTCTGTGCTCCATAGCCCGAAGTCGGCTCAATTATACATAGCCCTATGAATCTTTTTGTTACTTTGCAGGAAGGAGTATCTCAAAAGTTTTGTGGAGAAGGAAGCTGGTATTCAAACCGTCAATGCTGCAGCTTGAAACCTGCCTACTTGAGCTTCCAGAGTTTGAAATCGAGTCTCGGGGTATCAAAACATGTTACTATTTGTATGGTTTGGATGCATGTCCTTTCTCGGGTATTGTGTGGCTTGTCATGCTTTGCTATGCCTCAGCCTATGCAAAAACTCATGTATTTCTATTCGGTGTCTTTCATGTGGTCTCTAAAATAATGTAATTTTAGCGTATGGTATAGATTGAATAAACATTATACTTATCAGCAGTCATTGTGCATATGTCAACCGACTTTCATGTTGCCTGAGTTCCTCACAAATTTTACGGAATAAATTGTACTGTGGTGGTATTGTAGGACAATTTTCAGAGAAAGCGCAGCATCTTGTGAGTTTAAGTTAATTTGTTCGATGTGTATGAATTCCGTACCCAAAATTACAAATTCTCGTTTTCTAGAAACCCTTCAATTTAGAATAGGTAGATGAAGTTTACATTATCAAAGAAATGAGAGTATAATTCCCCTTGTTTGGATAATATATTTCTAGTCCTTTACGTATCTCTTATATTATATTGATTCTTATTTTGTTGTTGGGTAATATTTAGGTGCATTTGAGAGGAATGCATAGAGAGAGAGAGAGAGAGAGAGAGTTTCGTTATAATCATGTATTGCTATTTGAAATATGGCTTAAATGGGATTGAACTTTTATATGTATAATGTATGTGGTATTAAAGTAATTGGATTTGGAAGTTACTTATTAAGACAACTTGTCAATCATAGGCTCTTTTTGATATTGTTCAAACTAGTTTTTCTTAAATTTCGTTCTTTTATGTTTTAAGTGGAAATTATTAACTATTTGCTTAATAAGTATGGTAATTGAATTTTTTTGAAGTGAAAGTCCACATGGGAAGTATATAGAATCTCCCACAGGCAATGTTTGGCAATGCATTGGTCTGGAAAGTGCAGGTACAAACTATGAAGACTTTGTGTGGGTTAGAGAAATTGAAACAAAATTAGGTTCATTTTCAATTATTGCACAAAAGACAAAACGGGATCTACCTAATATAATATCCCTGCCCTCTGTTTCCCTTTCTAACACTTTTCCACCAAAACAAAAAAAAAAAAAAAAAAAAATCAAATCCTAACATTTACCATTTGTTTTTATCAATGCTTCTAGTTTCTCAAATGTTGTAATAAGTAAGTATAATGTTTGATGATAATTGGATTTTGGAATCATGTTGCAGTTTTTGCGGCTCGAATATTTAGATTATACATTCTGGACCCTTCTAGGTTTGCCCACAACCCTTGTTATACTTTCCAATCTTGTCAAAGCATTTTGACGAATTTCAATTCCAACATCAGCTTTAAAATGTTTCTTAGTCCTAAGTGCAATAATCTTATGAAAGAAGATTAATTGAACTCCTATTGTTTTTGGGTAAGCAAGAGCTCAAGTCATATTGTTGTCATTCAACCCATACTTTTGCTCACCTTGAAGCTTGCATCTCTTTAAAATTTCTTGAGACATGAGTGGGATATCAAACCAGAAGACATGCAAATAGATAAAAGACATAACACCAAACCCTACTCCTTTAGCTACCATATATATACATCTTACCAATATCTTCACACTACGTTACAAACTTTATTAGAATAAGATGCATGAAGATAAGTAAATCTAATGTTTAGTGTAATGTTTAATAATTTCAGAAGGACCCTAACAAAAAGGTAAGTGATGGTATTTTGAAGAAAAAAAGGAAACATGAGTTGAGCTACTTTTGAAGGAAAAGGGAAAAAGGGAAAATAATAATAATAATAATAATAATAATAATAATAATAATAATAATAATAATAATAATAATAATAATAATAATAAAAGAAAAGAAAGAAAGAGAGTGGGGTAATGGTGTTTGTGAGGAGGTTCTTCTACACAAATCGTCTATCTGTTGGGTAAAATAATATTAATATAAGAAAAGAAAAGTTGCGGTGTATTTAGTTACGCGTCATTGGCTCACAATCTCTGCCCCTTCTTCCCATCACTCTCATTATTATATTAGAAACCACACTCTCCCATCCTTCCCTTCTCCTTCCTCCACGTGTCTCCCTCCTTCCTTTTCATTCTTTCACTCAAACTCCCCCTTTCCGTTACTCTCTCCTTTTTTCTTTTAATCTTATAAACTATCTTCATCATTTTATTGTTTTTCTTTTTTCTTTTTATAAAATACCATTTTTGCCCCTACGTCTCGCTTGGTTCCTTATTATACTTGATTTCAAGTTTTCAAATATTTCATTTGGGCACCATAAATCATAAGTCAAGCCAACTAACAATTAACAAAACTAAAGTTCATCAATCGAAGAAAAGAACAGAAGTTCAGTCGACATCAATTTAAAAAAAAAAAAAAATCAAACTAATGACTGAAAAACTGTAAAGAGTAAAAAACTGATCAACTCATGGTTTAATAGTCCTCAACAGTTGAGATTAGATTGGTTTGAACATTTACCAACCAATCATAATTAGTTTGATGGATAAAAAAACTGACTATTGAACATCCCATCTTACTTTTAATCATTATATTTTATTATTTTGTGATTTTAATTAACATTGGGTCTTTTTAATTTAATAATCTAAAACATTTATGGTGGAATTAATTTAATTCAACACTAAAAGTTGAAATGAAATTATTTTTAGTGAATAATGAAGAGTTAAAAAGAACCATTTTTTAAACTAAAATAAGAATGTAATATTTTAAAATAAAAGATATGAAACAAAAGGAACTAACCCAACGTTTTCTCGGTTGCCAAAATGTTTTTCTTTTCTTCCTATAGTTTTATATTTACCTAACCAAATCAATCTGTATTAGATATTTTCGTTATAATATGTTTTCTTTATAGAAAAAAGGTCACCCTCATGAAGAATCATTAGTCCACGTCTATCGTTCCTCCAAAATATCAATTTTCAAATATTAGTTTTAGAATCCCAAAAATACAGATTTAAAACATTTTTGTAAACCACTTTTTGCCAATTCTTTTTAAAGAAAACTTTACTAAATTACAATTAAAATAAATCAATTGCTGATGATATCCCATTTGTGTGGGTTTGATCTGTCCGTCCGTTATATCGCCATGAATTCTTGGACCGTACACGTAGCCTAAGATGAGGAGGGAATTCAAATCCACGTGTAATCATTTAAATGGATAAGCTCGTTTCATTGTTTAGAACAAAAATGGAAAAACAGAAACTTATTTTTTAAAAAATGGACCCACATTTAAAACATAATTGGTTTGGGAGACACCCACCAAACTATGATCTTTGACTCTTCTTAAATCCCCCACTGCCCTTTCAATTTTGGATAAGATTTCCAATCTATCAAAATTCATGTTTGTTTCCTCAGATTTTTTTTTCAGTTATGATTTTGATTCTGTTTAAAAGATGGGGTAAAAATTAAAAATTTGGAATCGATTTACTTAAATTTTTAAAACTTTAAAAGACATAGTTTTTTCGATATCATCGACAGCATAAATTTGTAAGCATGTTAGCAGCAGCTATCATCGTATTCATGAAATTCCTCTTATATGTTATAACCAACATACCAAGTTTTGGATCAAATTCTGTCGTTCCTTTTGCATGATCTATAGAACATTCCTATTGAAGGATCCATCGCAGAAAAGGAACTAAGAAAACCTATTTTTCCAAACACATCACTCTCTTCCCTCTTACACAGTCACATCCACTATATGATTGTGACATTAACCCCAAAAAAATCTCACTGTTATAAAATTTCCCCAAAATGGGGAAAAAAATCTATCTTATGAGAGAGAAAATATCTGTCTCACCTTCCTTAATTAATAAATCCATTCCATTCTCAAAAGGGAAAGGGCTAAAATGGAAAATACAAAAGAAAAATTACACCTTTTTTATTGTTATTGTTTCACTTGTTTCTATAATTAGTACTGATTCTCTCTTCCTTTCAACACCTACTCTCTCTCTCTCTCTCTCTCTACTTTCTCTCACCCCATCTCTTTTCACAGTCTATATTTCCACTCTTTTAGTGATACATTTTGTTTTAGAATTTTGTAGGGAGAGGGAAAGTGAGATTAATTGAATTTGAAAAAAGTAAGGAGAACCCAGATCATGAATCGTCCCGGGCGGCGAGTGAAGGAGGAATTTACGGCGTCGAGTTCATCAAGGACGACGACGGCGTCTCCTCAGCCATTGGAAGGGCTACACGAAGCGGGACCGCCGCCGTTTCTGACGAAAACATATGAAATAATCGAAGATATTGGAACAAATCATATTGTGTCTTGGAGTAGAGGCAACAATAGCTTCGTGGTTTGGGATCCTCAATCCTTTTCCTTAACTCTTCTTCCCAAATATTTTAAACATAGCAATTTCTCCAGCTTCGTTAGACAGCTTAATACCTATGTAAGTTCTTCAATTCTTCACCCTTCTCCTTCTTCTTTTTCTTTTTCATATATATGTTTTGTAACGTTATTCCCACTTAATGATAAAAGTTTTTGATGTTGCTTTCGAGTTTTTTTATTAATAAAATATTGATAGATCTGAAATCAATATTTTTTTTTTAATTTTTGCGATTAGGGATTTAGAAAAGTGGATCCAGATAAGTGGGAATTTGCTCATGAAGGTTTTTTGAGAGGGCAAAAACATCTTTTGAAGCTGATTCGGAGGAGGAAAGCCTCGCAACCAAACGCTTCTCATCAAGCTCCGGATCCTTGTGTCGAGGTCGGCCGATTTGGGCTCGACGGAGAAGTCGATCGGTTGCAACGTGATAAGCAGGTTAGTAATTTATGGCTTATGCAATGCTAATTTAATAGTAATTAAACAGAAAATTTGATGAAGTTTATATATTTTGGATGGAAACAAAAACACAAAGCTAAGTCACCAGAACATAATAGTTTTTCACTACACTTTGGATCATTTAATTCTTGAATTTGTAGGCTGTTTGACGGGGAATTTAGTTTTCTATTAATCTTCTCGTAATTTATTAGATGTCATTTTCGCAGTTTTTAATACTATTGAAAGTCTGGTAGAAAATTATTGTGTTTATTCTTTTTCGATTTTTTGTTTTTTTTTTTTTTGTCTTCCCAAAGTAAAAATTAGAAAAATTTGTGAATCAATCTAATATTTATAATTGGAAGTTGTGATTATAAACTTATAATTATTATAAACTTAATTTTTAAAAATAAATAATGAAATGTTATCAAACTATACTTTAATTTTAATTATTCCTTTTGATTTCTTAATGGTTGATTTGTTTTCTCACATTTTTTTACCATACTTTACTGTTTTATTTTGTTTCCGAGTGTTTTAGTTTTGTTTGGAAGGTTTAAATACTAATTTTACTAATTAGTTCCTTATTTTGTTAGAGGTGGTTAAAAAAAATTATGATTTTGAAAACTAAGAAAATTAGTTTTTTATTTTCTCAAATTTTTGCCAAAAATTCAAGTATATTCTGTTAGAAAAGATAAATTTTTTGCTAAAAATTCTAAGTTTCTGTTAGAAAATAATATCTATAAAAGAAGTAGATAACAAACAAAAACATGTTGGCAAGGTATGTTTAGTTATTAGCTTAGCTTATGTAAAAACAAAAACTAACATTTGGTTCCATAACTATATGATTTTTTTTAGATCAACTTATGATATTCACTTTTATAACTATTCATTATTTTAATTTTGTTAACTATAATTTACTAATGAGCCTATTTCAAAATAAGGTTATGAGGTTATTTGGTAATCATATGGTTTTTTATTGTTTTAACTTGTTAACTATGTTTAGTTTCTATAAACTTATCTAATTTACTATATATTTTTCAAATTTTGTTTAAAAAATTTAACTTTTCGTTTACTTAAGAATGATATACAATATTATAAAATACGGAAAGAAAATAAATAAAGAAATCAAATATTATCCCCCATGACTCTAGAAAAGTAGTTTCTTATTAGGAACCAAAGTATGAAATTATAATAAAAAATCAAGTCTAAGTTTTAAAAATTTACCAAAATGGAGGCTAACTAGTTGTAAAACAAGAGGTTAATTACTTTACCAATTGGACTAAATACTTCAATTGATATTTTGTTTGGAAAGGTATTGATGGCAGAGGTAGTGAAGCTAAGACAACAACAACAAAACACAAAAACATGCCTCCAAACAATGGAACGTCGGTTGAAAAAGACAGAGACAAGACAACAACTAATGATGAACTTCTTAGCAAGAGCAATTCAAAACCCTGATTTCATACAACAATTAATCCACCAAAAAGACAAGCACAAAGAATTGGAAGAAGCCATCAACCGAAAACGAAGACGACACATCGACCAAGGGCGACCTGACTTTGAAGATGAAGAAGAAAAAGAAGATCATGATCATCGTCTACCTCCCTTCGTCAACGAGGACATCGAAATGGATGTCGACTTACTTCCCGTTGCCAACGAAGAGCATCAAATGACATACCATGTCCCTAAGAAAGAAATTATGGATGAGAATTACGAGAGAAATGTTGATGGTGAAGATTTGAATGAAGGGTTTTGGGAGAATTTGTTGAATGAGGTCAATGAAGAAGATCATTATGGATTTGGAATTCATGGCTTTGAGGAACAAAAGGATTATAAGGATGAAGATCTTCATGGGATCAATAATGAATTGGTTGATCACTTTACTCTTTTTACTTCTACTGATCTTAAATAAATCTACAATTTTTGTTTATATATATATTTTGTATGGGAAGAGGGAGCCATTTGTCCATTGAGAAGGTTTTTTTTTTTTTTTTTTTTTTTTTTTGTTTGCATAGTATGCAAATTACAATGTTGTTTTGTTAATTGGGGGATCTCAAAAGATAAAATATTTGGAACCACAAGTTGACATTTTCTTCTTTTGTGTATATCTACTCTCTCCTTTTTTCCCCCAGTTTGATTGTCATACACTTCAAAACAATTCAATTCAGTCTAGATAATTTGGGTAGTTTTAGATTCTTTAGTAATTTTGGGTCGGGTTTGATTTCTGATTTTTTTCTTTAAAAAAAAATAAAATAAAATAGTAGAAACAAAAACACATGTTTTTTTAGAGGGGCAATTCCAATATTGACAAAAACAATGGAACAAATTGAGCATATGACCCAAAATTTTGTTTTTTGTTCTTTTGTTCTTTTTTCTTTTTGCAAAAATATGAAAACCCGATGTCCAATTTAAAATTGGACACAGAACTGAAGAGTCTAAAAGAATACTCTAATTGATTCACGGACTAGTGCATGAAATTACTATCGGATTGCGATTATTTCTTTTCTCAATTTTGTCATAATAACCTTTTGATATTGTTTGATTGCCTTCTGTTAGTCATTGGACTTGTTACTATTCTTTGACTTTCTAATTGCTGATTCATAATGAATGTTATCTAATTGCTATCGTATTTATTATGTTATCTGATTGTTGTTTGCTTTGCTATTTAATATAGATAGTATATTTATTTGTTTTTTTTTTTTTAATTCATATGACTTTTGTTTTCTTTTACGAACACCGAATGTTTAATCATTATTCTCAAGCTTTGACATTAGATATTGGGCTTTGAAGTACCAAAGCTTCATATGTTTACTGATTAAAAAATAAAAAGAGATTCGACATGTCTGTTTTTTAGCATATTGGTCATTTTTTATAGTCATTTGATTTTCAATTGATTACCATATAAAATTCTTTTATTTTTGTCAATTAGTTAATTATGCAATTGACTAATGATTGCCAGATAAATACTTAATATTCTTTTTCACATAACTTATAATTTTTAATAAAATAACAAAATAAGGTATTAATTACGTGACCAAACAAAAATCACAAAGTAAACCCTAAACCGACATAATATCTAATGAAAATCACAATATATTTAATATTATTCAATCAAATAGAAATCACATGAGAACCAGATAGAAATTATATATAACAAATCACATAACAATCTATAATTGAACCATTCAAAAAAAAATGAACCACGATTGTTCTGCCTCTTGATTAAGACCAATTTCTTGAGCTAACGCCGCCAAATACAACTATACCGTCAACCAAACAGCTAATGTACAAAGAACACTATACACACAAAGAAGCCTCTAAACCGAAACCAAACTTGTACAAAAAACACAACCTTCAAACTTGAGGTCCACTGGTTGAAAATCAATCTAGCCCACCAAAGACCCATGTGGCAATAAATCGATCATTGATTGTTGCTCATCGGAACCCCAACGTTCAATACTCAAAATCTAATGAGATTCATATGAAAATCATATAGAAATCAAATACTAATTAATCACATGGCAATTAGACAAATAATTGTTTGCGTCAAGGAATGAGATTTCTCAATAAAACAAAAACAACATTTAAAAATATGTTACTAATATTGTCTAAGAACTCTAGAGTCTACCAAAAAGCATATATTAAGATTACACTGATATATAAGTATATTAATACCAAAAGATGATAATCAAATAGAAATCAAACATCAATTAGATAACAATCATATGACAATTAAATAGTAATCGGATGAAGAAAAAAATTAATGCATTAAAAGAATATGGATAAATAAATTCGATAAACAAATAGTGAAACAAAACACTTTTTTACGCAATCATACCCACTAAATGAAAGAAAAAAGAAAAAAAAAAATCTCGTTCACCTACAAAGTTTTCTCTCACATAATAATTAACGTTCTTATTATCTTATATTTTTTGTCACATAGTTGGTAGTTTAGGATTGTTGTTCCATTGTCTTTTGCCATCTACTTTAATATAATGATACATTTAGTTAGTAGTGCAATATTGTTTAGAATTAACGTTGGAGAACATCGTAAACTCCAAAATCTTAAAAGAGCATTTTACACATCCAAATGCGCAAACAAAATTAAAGTCCAAACTAAGTAAAAAACAAATAACACAAAATTAAATATGAGACACAAAAAGAGAAAAAATGATTAAATGGAAACACCTAAGTCAGTCGTATTTTGAAAATCCACCTCATAACAATGAAAGGTATTTTCTCAAACACGTTCCGTGCACGATCAGACTTGTTGTTACTAAAAAAAGGAACCTTTCTTCTTCGTGAACTCATTCTAGTCGCTACTCTCTATTCAACTAATTATCATCGTCCGCTTTGGGTCTTGTCCACCTGTCGTCCCCGAAGGTCTCATCATCCCATCATAGTCGTAGATTGAAGCTTATGGGCTGTTTGACTCTCTTTGTTGTCCATTCTTTTTGTTGCCACCGACTCCAATTTTTCTTCGTCGTTCAAGTCGCACCATTGTAAGGGCAGTTTCACCGAATTATAGCAATAAAAAAAATACCATAAATTTCTGTATGAAAATGTTTAACTGTTATTTATAAGTTTTTTACTTTTTAGGTTTCTCACGATTCGAGCCCTACAAGAAAAGTATCAGAAGTAATTTCAAAATTACCAGTAAATAATTTACTTTATTATATCCTCAAACATACAAATCTTTTCAATATCCTTAAATAAATTTACTATAAAATGAAAATTTGAAAGACTGCAGTCATGCTTGCAAAAGTACATTCCCCTTAAGATTTGTGAAAACGTTATTGTTTCATAAAATACAAAGTAATAAATTTGCAAGAATAGAAATGTTCGAGAGTGACACACGACGACACGACACACCCATTTTAACGTTGCGCGCTAAGGTCATTACTCAAAATTAAAGTCCATAAGAAAAATGGATATCCATTTCAAAAGGCCCACATTATTAGGCCCATTAATCTACCGACAGCCCAGTTTCCAAACCTCCTCTCTTGTCCAATCAATACCCATCGAACCGTCACCGTCGTTTTAACTCCGTCTATTCGAGATCTCAACCGTTGATTCCCTAGCACCTACTAAGGTTAGGAGACGCGCACACAATTGATTAGAACTCGGGAAGAAGACGACTTTGACTATCCTTTAGTTTAATTAAAAATTGAATTTGACGTGTAAAATCCTCATATCTTTATCGCTAAGGAAACACTCTCTATTCGTGCGCCAAGTCAATGTCCAATGGAGTTGATCCCACGTCAACCCCCTCAACCCAATTTATTATATTCATTCAATTCAACCTTTCTTTTTTAAGGTTAAATTCAAATGTTAATTTTTTAACTAAACCAAATTTATTGAATTTGACTAGCCCAACATTTTAAGGTCAAAATAAAATTTAAATTCTCTTTCCATTCAATTGAATCCTCCACCTCACCAACTATCTATTTTAAATTTAAATGGTCAGTTTTAAGTTCGATATGTAATATGACATGTTTAATGTTTTTAAAATTTTATAGACAATTATATATTAAGTTGAATGTTTCAAATTCTATTAAGGTCTACGTACATGATTAGTTACTTTATTTAATTTATTTTGATTCTTTTTTAGAATATAATCAACATGTAATAGCAATAAGCATATATTTTATTACAATTTGTTAAGGTTTTCCACTTGAGATACTCACATGCTTGTATTTGTATTAGGGATGGTCTTGTATGAGCCCCCAACCCTACTACGAGTTGTTTTATTGTTATGATTTTCCATGAATGTAGGTGAAAACATAATCAGGTTACTTTACAGATGATCATCTTTAGCGCAATAAGTTGTAAACGCGTAGTAGTGGTATGTGACGTAATCAAATGGTTAGAAATCATATTTTCACAAAAAACTTCTCTAAAAAGTCATCCATTCAAGTCAATTTGTCAAGAAACACAAATTTCAAAAGTCACAAAAAAAAAAAAAAAAAAATCAATGAATCATCGAGGTTTGTTATTATTACTACTACTTTTAATTTAAGAAAACACTACTTCTAAGTTCTACATACGCTCCTATGTTTTGTTATTCACTTTATAGTCACATTTTAAAAAATCACGTCAATCATTTTCGAGTAGTTTTTAAAAACCCATCTTTAGTCATTAAAAATTGACTACAAATTAAAGTATTTTAAAGTAAAAGTCATAACTAAAAAAGGAAAAAAAGAATAAAATTGATTTAAAAAAAAAAAAAGAAAACAAAATGATGATAGATGTAAAGAATTAAACACATGGTTAAACCGAAATTTAATCCCTCGATGATTTAAAAGAAAAGTCAAAGTCTTTGCTGTGTTGTTCTTCATCTTCTATTTTGGAATAGGAAAAACAGCAAAATGAAATAAAGAATAACAAGTGTTTGTGTAAGTTTACCTTTTAGAAATAATTAAAAAAAGAATTTAAATTTAAAAAGGGAAAAGAGAAAATTAATTGGGGGGGGGGGGGAGGGGGGGGGCTTTAACAAATTTTGTTATTTTGAGGAAAAAAGAAGAAACAGAAATATTTATTTATTCTAACAAATTTGAAAACCTTAGGGAATCAGATTCTTAATCAATAGTAGAGATGGGTCCAATGAAGAGTTAAATTCGGTAGAGAAATGAAAAACGCGTATTTATTAGACAAAAACGAAATTATATTCTTGGAATTAAAATGAATTATCAATATTTGGATAATTCAAGGGAACTACTACGAGGACAATTTTGGAAATTCCGTGTAAAAAAAAAATTTGATACAGTTTTTTTAATTTTTATATCTTTCGTGTTTGTTCAGTTCTGAAATCCTTCGATTGGAAGCTCCTCCGGTTTCTCACCATTTCTCCTTGTTCGTTACGAACGGGAAAGGATTGTTGGTTGTGTTGATACCAAGTTTGATCCAACGTCTTTCAGCTTTTCTTTACCTGTAATGCCGTCGGTGTCAATTTACTACGCCTTCAATTTGCTTGTTTTTGGATTCTGATCGGCATTGGCGCCGTACTGAAGGACTGAGTTGATAATCTCAGCATCTAGGGTTTTTTTTTTTTTTTTTTTTTTTTGTGGTTCTGTTTGGTGTTTAGATGGGGGCTGTGCCTTCTACGCCGAGTCGGACCAACTCGCGGCCGCAGGATACGGCGGAGTACTTAATCGGAACTTTTGTTGGAGAGGAGTCTTTTCCTATTTCCTCTGATTTCTGGCAGAAATTGCTTGAGCTTCCTCTTAGCCTGCAATGGCCGACTCACCGTGTTCATCAAGCTTGTGAGCTTTTAGGTTGGTTATGTTTTTAATTGCTTTGAATTGTTTAAGAGTAGGATTTCGTTATCTTAAACTTTGTTATGCTATTGGTTTGGCTCTGAAGGAAGACCGAATACCGAATTGAATGTGATCTAACTTCTGGATTAGTTAGATATTATATGTTAGTGGACACTATATTTGCCGCATAAGATTCCATTAGCCCTTGATTAGTGCGTTGGTGCCATGTTGGAGCTTTTATGTGCTATGGTTCAGACCGACAGATTCTTGTGCGAATAACGTTTTTTTTTTGTTATAATTAAGCGAACACTGAGTTCGTAGCTATTGCCTTTTCTTGAGGCTGGGCTGCGGCCGACATTAGACATTATTCTGTAATTTGCTCTGTTTTCCACTACATTTGGAATCCTGGGACTTACTAAATCTTCTTTCAATGTTTAGATATAATTGCCGTTAAAGGTTTTAGCAACCCTGTTTATCTTTACATCTTTTTGGCTTCGCGATATTTGTGCAGCAACAAACAACTACAAGACAAGGCATCTTGCAAAGATTTTAACCCACATGGCATGGTGCTTACAAGAGTGCATTACGAACTCTGGAGCATCATCCTTGACTTACGAGAAGGCAATTAATGCTGTTTATATCTCGTCCGTTTTCTTGAAGCACTTGATTGAAAATACGAAAAGTGACAGGATTGGAGAATTATATCTATCCCTAAACGATAACGAATCAGCATCAAAAGATTTCATAGCTGGTAAAACCTTTTTGGGTATCATTCTCTTTTATTTGTACACTGTAGAATGGGAGTTGATGATTTTACTAACTTGGTCTCCACATCATAAAATATTTTTCTTATAGAAGAAAGTCCTTATGTGCTTGGAAAGGTGTTAAGACATTCTCATCGTTTCAGTCGCTTGTGCATGTATGAAGTTGGTTAAATCTGTATATCTGTTTGAGATTAGTTCTATTATAAAATTTCCATTTCCTGATCTGTTTCTCAACCAGCGTGGCTTGCGCTTTAGCCTTATTTTCTAGTTCTCTTTGAAGTACCAAAGGCTTCACTCTGCCTCATTTTATATTTTGCAGATCAAAATGTTGAAGGTTTTGTAATACATGCTGTTCTTAGCTTTATTGGTTCAGTTAATATAAGGTAAAGTGTTGGATTTATTCCCTCACCTGATGAAGAGATATTTAGGGTCTATTGTTCTGATTATAATTTTTTCTTAATAGCAATGAGAAATACTTCCTCCACGTGGAGCTACTGAACTTTATGTTGATTGCCATGTCAACTCAACTTCTTTCTGGTCCATCTCCTAGACCAAAGGATTTTAATCCATTTATTGATGCGGCCATGGCTCAGGTAACTGGATTTTTAACTAGTAAAAACTTCAAAATTTCGAAGTTTATTGCTGCTAAGTTCTTATTGAAATTTTCAGGACAGTGCTTTGGTTATTGTGGTCATGCGCAAACTACTACTCAATTTTATAAGTCGGCCTAATGTACCCCTAAATAGTTCGTATCCCATATTTTCTGATGGAAATCAATCCGGTGTCTTACAGAGAGTCAGTTCTGCAGCAGGTGTGACACCTTTTCTTTCACTTTTTTGAGTGTTTGTCTACAGACACTTAATGGATAAGAATATCTTTAACATCATTTTTAATGGAATACATTCACTCGCGTCTTTGAAACTGATTTTGGAGTGTCTGTGTGCAACATTTGGTGTTATTTCTTGTCCAATTACTGATTTTGGTTCTTTGGTTTTGTTGTGTTAAAAAAAAATGTCATTTCTTTAGAGGCAGCTTTTGTCAGATTTAGTCGTCAAGATATATTTTTCTCTATCATTTGGTTCTTCATTAAGCACACTGAAACTGATCATCCATAATTGGGTTTAATTGATTTTGACTTGATCACCATGTTGCATGTTTAGTGTTACTCTTGTTCTTCCTTGACTACGTTTCTAACATTCACATGCCCATGTCATTTTGTTGTCCCAATTCTACAGTCGATGAGTTTTTTTTTTTCTTCTTTCATGCACTGAAAGAATTATGCTTGTTTCTATGGCTTGGGATGTGATTTAATGTACCTTTGGTTGTGAACGTGATTTGGTAAACCATTCAAAGCTCATGTTACTGATATAAACCTTTGCTAACATGTGTACCTTGTACAGCAAATTTTGTGTTAATGCCATTCAACTACCTGGTCAGTTCAACTTCCCAAGGTTCTGGTAGTCCATTGGCCGATTGCAGTTTAAATGTTCTTCTCATTCTCATTCATTATCGCAAGTGTATTGTTAGCAATGAATCTCTTGCAAGTGGTGATAACGTTATCTCAGATTCTCTTTTGAAAGAGAGTGCAACCTTTTATGATAATCCGTATTGCAAGGCCTTAGAAAATGCATCTGATGTTGAATGTAAGATATGAAGTTTTCTTTTCACCATTGCTATTTCCTTCTTATGGTTTTACATATGTTTGATGCTGGTTTATGCTTGTGGTTTGCAGTTGATCGTGTTGATTCAGATGGTAATGCACATAATGGTCCACTTGTGCGGTTACCATTTGCTTCGCTGTTTGATACTCTTGGAATGTATGTATTTGATTTCTTGTTGAACAAACATTGTAATTATATGTCTAAAATTCATTGGTTAAGTTTTATGCATTTAGGACTCTGGTTGTAGCATTCTACGGTTGCTCGGTTCTAGATTTTTTTTTCGTACCACAAATGTGCTATTTCAGTTTAGTGAAAAACATTGCAGTGGCACGTTGCTTTGAATACAAATTCAGTCTTAGACAACCTTTTGCGTCGAGCTCCTTAACAGGCTATATATGCGCAGGTGCTTGGCTGATGAGGGTTCTGTGCTTCTGCTCTACTCGTTATTGCAAGGGAATCCTGACTTCTTGGAATATGTTTTGGTGCGAACTGATTTGGATACATTGGTAAGTTGCTCGAGTTCATATCCAATATCCTGGGCTACATCTTACATTGCATATTTATCAAATGCAACACTTCGTTGGTGTGATGTTTTAACTAAGTTTGTTCTTTTATCTGTTGATGGTGATTCAATTTGGATTGAGTTTTTTCTGTTTGTGACTTTATTTAAAACATTGTTACCTTGTTAAGTTTGTATAACGATTACAAGCGTTACATATCCACTTGATGCAGTAATTTAACAACTAGTTCATATTTTTACATCTGGTTGATAATCTATGAACAGTTGATGCCAATTTTGGAAGCACTCTATAATGCTTCAACAAGGTCATCTAATCAAATCTACATGCTGCTGATCATACTTCTAATTCTCAGTCAGGATTCATCATTTAATGCAAGCATTCACAAACTGGTAAGGCTGATGACTTCTTGTATGTTTCCTGCTTCTATGAGTTTCTCTTAAGTTTTATTACTACATGTACAGATACTTCCTGCAGTTCCTTGGTATAAGGAGCGTCTTCTTCATCAAACGTCCCTGGGTTCTCTGATGGTGATAATCTTAATCAGGACCGTACAGTTCAACTTATCTAAGTTGCGGGTAGGAATTGACAAGATCATCTAGTTAAAATATGATTGGAGTAATTACAGTGCATTCTCTGTGGTTTCATGTACAGATGACAACTGTTCTCATATGCCGTTTTTATCTGATTTCGTAGTCTTACATGCTTGGGATAAAATTTAAAAAATATGCTTGTGGAGTGATGAGTACCATTGATTTGTATTTAAGCTCGTAGTAAGTTGTATATCTAACTTGTGCAAAATATTTCAAAGTCAAACTATTCCTGGAATGTGTTAGCTTTCTTCTTCTCATTTCTTCATACATACACATAAAAGTTATAACGTATTGAGTCATTTTTTGACAGGATGTATATCTTCATACAACTTGTCTTGCAACATTAGCAAACATGGCTCCTCATGTCCACCGTTTGAGTTCATATGCATCTCAGAGGCTGGTCAGCCTTTTTGATATGCTTTCAAGAAAGTATGTCATTAATTCCTTCTGTTGGTTGATTTAGACCTTTTTTTTTCCATGAATGCCCTTGTAATAAGAGATGGGCTGACTTCCACTTAAATTTCTCATTGAAATGGATGCTCTTAGAACATTTTTTTGGGTTATGTCCAACTTATGGACACCTTTTCTCATGGGGCGACTCTTCTATTATAGTCAATCTTATGAGTTGTGTTTCTGCCGCAATTTTGGATGTAGGTATAACAGATCGGCAGAACTCAGAAACATAAAGTCCGATAATGCTAAAATCGACTCCATGGAAGTCAATTTCCCAGCTGATGATGCGGTATTTCACTAATACTTTGTAGGGCCAAAGTCAAATTCGTGTTTGGATTATATGGAAGCACGATATTTATTTTTTCATTTCTTGCTTTGCTGAGTAAATTGTTTTTTTTATTGTAGTCAACTGAGATGCATATTTATACCGACTTCTTGAGACTTGTCCTTGAAATTTTGAATGCAATTCTGTCTTATGCTCTACCACGGAATCCTGAGGTAACATCATACAAGCTGATGGAAGATTCAATAACTGGTTGTACTTGTACATTTAGCTTTGTTCTTATCAACTTACCCTCTGTACACGTCTGCAGTTTATATATGCATTAATGCACCGGCAGGAAGTATTTCAGCCATTCAAGAATCACCCGCGATTTAATGAACTTCTTGAGAACATATACACTGTATGCTTCTGAATATTTTATCGGATGCCCCCACAAGAGACTATGCTTCAGAATATTATATAATGTTCTTTTTTCAATTTTGTCTCCCTTATCTCTGTTAATATTCTTATTTGACATCTTACTTATTTGGCACTGTCAGTCAGTTGCAGGTACTTATTTACTTGTTAAACCTGTGTAGGTATTAGATTTCTTCAATAGCCGCATAGATGCTCAAAGAATGGATGATGATTGGTCAGTAGAGAAAGTGCTGCAAGTTATCATTAATAACTGCAGATCTTGGCGTGGGGAAGGCTTGAAGGTGAGAAAAAAACCTAATGTTTAGCTGAATAACCTCTTCAAACTTGATTTCTGAAGACCACTTACCTTATTACTTTGATTTTCTATATGAATTTATATTACTGTAGATGTTTACTCAACTACGTTTCACGTATGAGCAAGAGAGTCATCCCGAAGAGTTTTTCATTCCATATGTTTGGCAGCTTGTACTATCAACCTGGTATCTATGCTTCCTCCTTTTATGTGAAATCTATGCGTACTTTCATCAGAGAAATCAAAACAAAGTTGGTTGTCGTTGTCCCTTGTGGAATTTCATCACATGATTTTAAAATTAATTTTCTGCTTATAACTTCATTTTGGTTGTTTTATATTTATGGAGTTTTGGATCCTCTTGGGAACATTTCATGATGTCATCGTATCTGAATTGTTAAATCATTTTCTTATTCATCAGATTTTCTTTATTTTCCTTGCTTTTCTTTTCTTTACGCCAATCTAGCACATGTAGCTAACCCATCTTTCCCTTTTTCTATATCTGACTTTTCAGTGGATTCAACTTCAATCCTGGAGTCATAAATTTGTTTCCGGCCAATGTACCTTCAGAAGTAAGTGCCTTCAATATATAGTAAACTCTTACCAGATGATTTGACTTTTCCTTTTTTCCCCCTTCCCTTGGACACGATTAAGAACAATAAAGAGAAATACAAAACGAAATTGAATTTACAGCAAATTCTACTGATGTGAGAGTAGAATAGTATGTATTGAATTGTATGCTTACACATTTAATATCACAGAAACGCAATGATGAAGATTCAACTCAAGATGATAAGCAAGCAAATGGTGAGGTTCAGAAGTTGGCGATTTACGTCGATCCTTAGGCAAGATTGTAAGGTAAGACAATACCTTGCTACCCTCAGTAGAGATGTGGATGGTATAAGGTGAATATGTATATAGATGAAAATATATTCATCCATTCTTTTCTGTTTATATGTTTTGAAGCAAGAAGCCCACTGTAGATAAATCATTTTGAGGGAGATAAATTGTGTAATGAATAAGAGACTGCGAGCAAATATAATATTAAGATATAAGTTTCATGGTCTAAAAATAAACCCCAGATAAATACCCCTTTAGTTTCATTGATATTTAAAATGTTAAACATGCATGTGTTAGTCAAATTTATCGTATCTCATCATTTTTGATCTAAGGGTGATTTAAGACGACATCAGAGCCCAAAGTCTTGTCTTTAAATTCTCTTGTCATTCCATTCATTTCTATTAAGTATTGGTTTTGTTAAAGCTCAAGGGTGTTAAAATGTATTTATACGATTAAACTTATTAGAACCTGTACGTTTAAATTTAAGTTTTTGGATTGATGAGTTGATTTAGCATTTACAGGATGTGATTTTATAGTCTTTCATTCAGTCAATTTTGAAATGGCCGTCCATAATTTGATTTTGTTTACATAGTTGTTATAGATTATAGCCCTGTGGTGAGGTGGTTTTATTTGTGATTGGAAAAGGCCAAAGGGAGAGCAATCTTAAATGCACGCTGTTTTTTGTTTTTCATCCACCTTGCCCCCTCCCGTTTCTCTTTGTTACTTGTTCATAAGTAGCATTTGGGATAACAACACTTGTTTTTTTATCTATTAATCAATAGCTTAGATTGGTGGGACAGTGTTAAAACTTAAAGAAAGGATTTTGATGGGTGAATTCACGATATCATATTTAGAAATAGAATTGTAGCAATAAGGACTATGATTTGTTCATACGAAAAACAAAAATCAAATTTTTTTCTTGGGTTGAAGCATTTTCTTCGTGATTTCCTTTGTATGTGTAATATTAATATACATATTTTTTGCTCCAGTGTCACTAATAGACTTGACATATACTCTTCTTATTCTACTGATATAATAGGTCAATGTACTAATGGTATGCTTTTTTCTTCTTTTTTGTGGTGAGAACCGTTATGTTTGTGTATGCTAGAAAATTCAAAATGTTGTTTCTATCTTTGCTTTATATCACAAGCCATCAAGTATTTGGAATAAAAAACTAAAAATTTATGAAAAGAGCAATAATTATTTGCGATGCACTTACAGAAGATGGGTGTAGATATTCTACCCAAGTGCAGCTTGAGTTGGGTGCAGTCCAGCTACACTCAATTTTTTAAGACCTCTCTTTCGCCACTGAGCAGAAAAGTAAAGTTAACTCCTAGAAATACAATGGCTCGTTCAAAAAAAAAATAAATAAAAAAAAAGAATCAATAAGATCATTAAATTCAGATAATTTCCCAGTGTGGAATCTGAACCAATATACCTATAATTTTATTTGAACTAATTATAAATTGAAGTCACTGGCATCTTCTAAGCCCATTTTCTGTACCACCTAAATTCATTTTTTCCCACCAATTTAAGTATAGCTGTTGTTACGGGACAAACTTTGTTTCTAAAAGATAAAAATATATTTGAAATTTCTATTTTGTACCATAAAATGTGTATCTAAGTATTGCCCTCTTTAATATTAGACATAATTTACTTTATAGGATTTCTAAATAAAACTGATCAGATTCTTAGATGAAAGATCAGATGATAAAACAAAAAGTTGTTTGAAATTTAAATTTTAACCTAAATTATTAATGGAAATTTAAGTAAGGATTAAAATACAAACTCCTAACCAGTTATTTTTTTTTAATGTTAGCATCTATAATTGTGATGTGTGCTTAAAAAAAATTATTTTCAAATATAGGAACCGATCTTTTTTTTTTTTTTTTTTTGAAAATTTAGAATTTATCTTTCAAATCAAATTATTAGATTTTATCTTTCAAATCATTATTAGATTTAATCTTTCAAATAAAATAATATAGAATTTTAGATTTTAGATTTGCAATTCTATTGTATCTTGTAAACATTTTTCAATAGTGTTAACATTTACCCTAATTCTATAAGTTATGAGGTCTATACTTATGATTTATATTCAATGTTCATTTTTGACATTATGTGTTAATCTGTAGACGCACTCTTCATGTGAGTGTTAGAAATCATGCGAACGTGTACATATAGACAACACCATTAACAAATGGATGGAAACTCAATTATATGACTGAATAGTGAAAAAAATAAACATAAAGGAACACTATTGGCACATGATTAAGGTACTTAAATACTACACTTTAATAGCACCTTTCCTTTACATTCCTAAAATTTCATTTAATACAAAATCATATTAGACATTGCATAAAATGTGCACAACTTACACCAGGCTTCCACCTTTAACATACTCGGTGAAGGCCAAAGCAACAAGGCCCAACATTGCGAACCTCCCATTCCACAGCTCGGCGTTAGAACTCATTATCCCCTTCGAGTTCGACTCAGCGCTCACTCCTTTAAACAATGGAATCAACGATGCCAATGTCAGAACCACACTCGTTCCCACAAACCATGGAATCCCTCCGTTCGCTATTTGCTCGAACACGTCCTGCCCTTTCGATACTTCAACTGCTAGCGCAGCCACGAACCCGATCATCGCTAGCCGCCCGTTGATCCTCTCTGGTCCTGGCCCGCTGAACGCCAAAATGTCTGTGAATTTCGTACTCGTCACCTGCGAATACAGTCAGATCTGTAGTTAACGATCTATTTCGTTTCGATCTGTTTATAGATCGAGAACACATATAGCCGGTGATTTTACATGGTTGTTTACCTTAGACGTTGACGAGGGAGCTGGCTCTAGTTTGGGAGGTGACGGTGGGATCGATGATGGAATCGCTTGCTCTCTCTGATCCTCCTAAAACCAAAGCGGATAAATAGATTACTTTACGGTTAAGTCCCTAGAAAGTTAAATTACAAAATCGAAGTAAACGTATACCTCCCCGGTGCATCGCACTCGAAAGGCGCCCGTATTCCGGGAGCACAGTCGAACCGCCGCCGGGAGTAGGCGATTAGTCGTTGTCCTATAAACACCTCGACTAGCCGTGCTTGAGGGAATGGATTGCATCACAGCAGAAGCGGCCATTGTGATCTGCGGTGAGGAAGGAAATGACTTCGAAGCAAAGAAGGCAGCAGCTCTTGGTGGCGATGAGGGTAACGGTGGTTGAAGAAATGGCTTTGGAAGATACACTGGAATCGAATAGTGAAGAGGTATTGGTTATGGAATGATGAAACTGGGCGGGGGGTTTATATAGCGGGGGATGGGGTAGGGAATGGTGGGTATTTAAGTTCCACGTCAGCAGTTTCTAATTACTGCCAAACAAGAGAGTCACGTGTCTTTGTTTGTCCACACATGAAAAGGGGAATGACGTGGCTTCCTAATTAACCGTATAGGATCAAAGGAAACTTTTGTACAGTGTGCTTTTAAAGTAGTTGGAAGAAGTTTCCAGATCCATGGAGTAGTAATTAGGCTCTTTTGTTCTATATATATATATATATATATATATATATATATATATATATATATATTTTTTTTTCTTTTCTACAACCAGATGATCTTTGTTGCGTCGTGGAGTAGACCACTGCCAAGCAAGAATAACGTGACCTTGGTTCTATATTGTAAGAAGTCGATTGCTCACTGAGATTCACACGAATATGAATCGGATGGAATCTGTAGCTCGAAAAACAAAGACACTAAGGAAATAGTGTTTTTTCTTTATTAAAAAGTTGTCAAATACGCTCATTTTGAAGAACAAGGAAAAAGGTTTTTGAGAATTTTAGTAATAGGAATTAATTTAGATCTCAAAATTTATAAAAAAAAAAAAAACAAAAAAACTTTTTTCACCCAAGGGCGATTACCCAGACCCCCAAAATCCACTTGCTCGATAGACACGACAACAACATGTGTGATGATAGGTTATTATAAATTTCTTTGCAAGTATCTATATATATACTCACTTGCTAAACACACGTTAGGAACAATTACAATCTCCTTTCTTTCAAAACAAATTTTTTTAAATAAGGGTCTTTAGCCTAAGGTCATTCCCAAACATTTTTAATTATTTTTCTAACATAAAAGTAGATTAAATTACAAGTTTATAGGTATCAAGCATTTTAAGAAGTAGAATCAAGTGTTAAGAATCTAACAAAGCTGAAATAGAACAAATCGAAGCCTTGTTAAAATAAGAAGATCAATTAAAAGAAAGTTGCTCAAAATTGCGTAACTACCTTAACACAAGTGTTGCAGTGCTTGCTATGTGATGTAACATTGAGATGGAATGTTGTAAGTGCTAAAACGTTGTAGTGTCACAACACTACTATAAATGTTGTGGCACTTCAAACATTGTCGACAAAAATCCTTGCCACACACGTAAGAGTGCCATGTTGCCACTTATGAGCATCACAAAGATGATTGCTGCTATATATCCAAATTTTATGAATTTTTAGGTCAATTCTGTTTTAGGCTTTTCAGCCCCCAAATCCACCATCTCTTCTTACATTCTCGTTTTTTCTTAAATTTTATGAAATCTATTATTTGATTTTGAGGATTCGTGCTAGATTTTCTATATTCTCATTGAATTCATGTGGCTTTTGCATTGGTTTTATGTTCAATACTTGTAATATATGCTCGATCGGACTAATCTTTGTGTATTATTTGCTAAGCTAGATCAGTTTGATGCATTTATGCTTCATATTATTGTGTGTTACCAAGTAGCAAATTCTCCTATGTATAGCTAAGGGGCTAATGTACAATATATGAATGTGTAGATTACTAAGTACCAAATCCTAAGTATGCTTGTGAGCAAATTTGTGTGGTGGTCTACAATAGCCTTTTTGCTATGATGGTTCAAGAACATAATCATTAATTAACTTGGAGGCTTATCGAATTATTATTCGTCTTGGTGAACCCAAAGGTTTAACGCGGATGCATCAAGTTTAGTTAATAAACTTTTTTATATATATATATATAGTTTTTATATTTTCGTATGTTCGTGCCTGGATCAATGTACTTTCAAAATGAAATCATATATTTGTGAATCGGTAGTCTTTTAACTTTTGTTCCAAGAAAATGTTTATTTTTCTATACCAAAATAAGGAAAGTTGAAAATAAAAAGATAAAAACAAACGTTTTTATAGTATAAAATAGAAAAAATCGTGGACTTAAAAGGAATACGTTTACGTTATAATGTAGATTCATAGGACGGGTTTATTTTTCATTACGCGCTATAATGAGAATTGTGAAAGGATCAGTTTTGTAAAAGAAAATAAAGAGGAGGAAGGGGTAGTTTTACAAATTTGAAGGGGGGAAGGGCTTCCTAACCCCCATTCATCGTTCTTAGATTTCGGAAGAAGAAATCAACCCGAAAAGCAGAGAATATGGAGAGGAGGGTGAGAGAGAAGGGTCTCGGATATCTGTTGGCGGCTCTTCTTCTGTTGAGCCTAATTGCCGGAATCGATTCCATTTCGGTCACTGTGAACGAGATTGAATGCGTCTATGAATACGTATTGTACGAAGGCGACTCTGTTTCTGGGAATTTTGTAGTCGTCGATCATGACATTTTCTGGGGTGCCGATCATCCCGGCATCGATTTCACTGTAATCCCCGTTCATTCCCTCTTTTACTTGTTCTTTTATTCATGTTTGCAAGACGGCGATGTCTTTCGTTTCCCCCGATTTGTTGATTTGGATCTTTGATTTGGGGAGCGGGTGCGAGGATTTGATTTTGCTGAGATTTTTATTTAGTAAATTTGATTTGGGAGAGAAGGGTAAAGGATGTTGAATCCTTAAGAACCTTGAAATGTTTGCCCTTTTGTTAATTTGGATGTATGGGGCTCGTTTGTTTGGATTTCTGATGATATTTTATATTGACAATTGTAATTTATTATGCGAGATTATCTGCTATTTGCTGTCTCTGATCAATCGATTCACATTAATAATCTTCTTTCGGGCCATGAACCGCCTGATCCTAGATATGTTTAGAGAAGTAAATAAAAATGTGTCCTTTTGTTTATTCTTCTTCTTTAATCCATCTTATTCTAGATATGTTGTTTCTTTGGCTATGATTTGCTGGATATTGGTGTACCTGAAATCTCATGACGGAGTTTCGAATCTAGTGGCCGATTGTTTCATATCCATAATAAAATGTTCTTTTGAAGATATCCTAATGTGGGTTACTTTCTTGCAGGTTACATCCCCCGCAGGTAATGTGGTACATTCTTTGAAGGAGACATCTGGTGACAAGTTTGAGTTTAAGGCTCCTCGCAGTGGAATGTATAAATTCTGTTTTCATAATCCCTACTCGACTCCAGAGACAGTTTCTTTCTACATTCATGTTGGTCACATTCCCAACGAAAATGACCATGCTAAAGATGGTAATTGATTACACTGCTGCATAGATGCTACACTTTTGTGCTTAGAGTTCATGGTTTGCATATGAAACCTCATTCATGTTGTTGTGGTAATTTTTTGCAGAACATCTAGACCCCATAAATGTTAAAATTGCAGAGCTTAGAGAGGCATTGGAGTCAGTCACTGCTGAGCAGAAATATCTGAAAGCACGTGATGCACGCCACCGTCACAGTATGTGGTTTTTTTTATAAAAAAATTTCACAGTTTTGTAGGATCGGTATATCTATGGCATTTCGTGGAATTCTTGTTAGCGATTGTGGTATTTAACTCCTCGCATAAGATGAATGTCTTTTCTTCTCTAGTGGTCCAACATAACTATCATGAGAATGATTGGAACTTGATGTCTCTGTGTGGGATTCCAACACATGAAGCTTAATCATCAAGCCTTTAATAATGCCTATAGGATCAAATGTTGAAGCGATGGGCTGAATAAATAAATTTGGATTAATCTTGATTATTTTCCACTAGCATTATATCTCGTGGAATTATGTTAGAAATTGCACCCTTTTTCTTCCAGTCTAATATTAATGTAGAGGTATAGACATGACGGACTCCATCCATATTTATGGTTCACACTGTTCAGCCATGGCACGTTAAAGAAGAGTATATTTGGCAATAGTTTTGTTTTTCTTGCTCTCACCCCATCTTACCTTTTGGTTATGTGCTAGTGAGATAAAATATTAGAAAGAGAATAGCTCAAGTTAAGTATATTAGAAGAAGTTATAATTTATTTTATCCTTTTGTTTGGGTAGCACACAATTATACTGAAAAATGAGAGGCTTATTGATTGAACTTATGACTTGAGAACAATAGATATAAAACAACATTTTTTTAGATATCAAAATTTTGCCAAGATATAGAAGCTAGAATGAAAATAACCATCTGCAATGATTTCACCATATTTTCACCCCCCGCACCCCCACCCACATCACACAATTTTTGTTAGAATCTTATACAGTTACCAATGTCAGCTTCCTAACAGAACGTGAGATATTATTACTTTAGCTTAAGAAAGTAAACTTAGAGATATTGAGTTCAAATTTCTTAAATTTCATCTTTCCTTTTCCATTCTACGCTAGTAGTCCCACATGTCAACGCTTATGATGGAATTAGCATATATTAACGTATGAAATTTCTCCTCACCACACTTGAAGTTGAAGTTATGGGTAATTCTACTGCATACAAGAAGTTATTTTTCATGACCGATTTGTCTATTAAATTAGGACACTCTGATATAGTTTTTGCTACCGTTTCCTTGCCCCATTGTTGAGATGTAGCTGACAACTTATTGTTTTCCTTCTGAATGCAGCAAATGAGAGTACAAGAAAGCGTGTAATTTTCTATACAGTGGGAGAGTATTTGTTGCTTGCTGTTGCAAGTGGCCTTCAGGTCATTTATATTCGTAGGCTCTTCAGCAAGTCGGTTGCGTATAACCGTGTCTGAGCTTCCATCCCAGTGGTAACATTATTGTCTCGTTGTTAGGCTTCAGGAACTTTAGGAATGAATTATAAACTATCATTTGTTGAAAAAATTTCATTGGTATGTTATACAATCGCTTTTGACTATGCTACCATCCTTAATCATAACTTGGGTTCACGTGTTAGATCTTCATGAAGTTAGGAGAAGCCATTTACCCTATAATGCTTCAATGAGATGATGTGGTTCCAAATAGCATCCTCATTGCCCCCTCTTTTGTTATGAAAAGCTGAAAGTCTATTATATAAACCAAAAACTAAATAATACACTCGGCAAATTGAAACTATGTTACGTACATTATACCATTTAATGATCGCCAGGGCATAACTATCTCTATCTACTATTGTTCAAACTTATAGGAAATGAGAAATGGAAAACATTCGTACATTTTAGTCTCTAAAGCATTTCTTAGAGATGGTTAAAGGAAATCCCTCACCATATTTCTGATGGTGTAATCTACAATACGACTGGAGTTCTTTGGGAGGGCTGGGCATATTTTGAGTTTGATGTGGGAGCCTGTTAGCATTTCTTTTTACCCATATGTTTGTTATTTTTATGTGCATTGTTTTTAGTACGGATGTTATTTACGCCTTTAGGGGATAGCTGTTCCTTTTTATCTTATATTAATTTACATGTATCTCGTTTCACCATTAATTCTTTAATTTATAGAGATCAAAACTTTAGGCCAAACATATAATGGTTAGTTTGTTTTCTTTTGGAATTAAAATTATGTAGCATCTTAGTCGGTCTATCGAAACTGACTAAAACATACCTGACCTTCCAGAGGATTCAATTTCAAATGTCATCTTTTTTAAAATTTTGTGTACGTCCTAGTGGAAGATTATAGGTTATGTTTTAATATTATAAGTTATAATTAAACGGAATTCGTATTGAATGCAGATTACATCAATACTGTTCCATTTTTTCATTTATTTGATGTATCCATTTCTGTAAAGTGGAAGATTCATATCTTCATACATCTGGAAAAAAAAAAAATAATAAGACATTCTTATTGTTTCATCGTGAGCCAATTTTTTTCTCATCGAAATCATAGAGGACTATGAGTAGATCTATCCAAAAGTTTTATCTTTCCCTTTCAAGTAACAAAAAAGTGGGGATCAATTATTCCAACTTTGAGGAGAAATGTTACTGTTAAGTGGTTACAGTAAGAAAAGATTAGCAGAAAACATTTCTGCATTCTAGTCCAAAGCATGGTAAAAAAAATAATGAAGATAGGGGTTGGTGGGTATTGATTAAGCACTCTTCTTTGATGCATGTTTGCAAAATCACTTTAAGCATGTTTAAAATCACTTCAAATAATGTTTGTGGTGCTTCAAAATTAGTTAAATATTCAGTTTTACATTTCTACATGCAATATTTGTATAGCTGAAGTTGGTTTTAAATTATTAAATAAAAGGTTTTAATGATATTAAAAGTGATTTTAACCATTTTAACAATCTCTCTAAGGTGAGGAAAATTTTACAATTCTATTCTAAGATTCTATTCTATTCCATGGGGTTTCTTTTCATTCTTCTACAAGAAATTAATCATCAAGTGATTAAGGTTCACTTAACTATTATACAATTTTGTTTTAGTTTACCATTGATGGTTATTTAATAATTTTTATTTCAATGTTTTCACATATATAGAATGAAATCACTCGCACACATGTATCTTATCTTTTACTGTATCACTTGCATCCAGATGAAACTACTGTCATTGGACTACGTCCTCCAAGATTTTTTTAATTTTCTAATCCCATGAAATTGTTTTGAAAATGTAAATATAAGTATCACTTTGTTTTTCTTTTATACAAGTGTCATGCACATACTTGCACTAATGAAATGTGTATCCATTCCAACCTCGGACACAAATGAATGCATCTAGTTGACATGAAATGGGTACATTAAACTAAAATCAATACAATCTAAAAGTTCATTAGATCTTTAAGAGTCGTATCATGTCAAACACCAATTGTATCTATTAAATTTTATAGTTTGAAATCTATAAAATTATTTTGTAAATCAAACGGTCAAATCTCTTATCTTTCAAATAGGTATCTATACAACAAAAATCGCCTCAAATTAAAAACATATAAATTTACTAAAAATGAAAATCGAAGTGATAGGTGAAGATTATCTGCTCGTATGTTTTTTCTGGTTCGTTTTCAGTTTGGTATAATTTGAAAAGCAAATTTATTTTGTAAGTAATACAACATAATTCCTAAACATGTAAAGTGAAAATCCAAAAAACATCAAATCCATTGATGAGATGATGGAATAGAAACTTTCAAAAGTTGGAATTGGAAAAACAAAAAGAAAGTCAGAAATAAATTATTGGTGGAGCCATGAAGTCGGTGGTGGGTGGAAAATCTGTGCCACCCACGTGCTTCTTCCTCACGTCTCTCAATGGGTTGACTCCTGACTTCTTATGAATATGTACGTATGCATTTGCTTATATATCACTCTTCCTAATTATATCCTACTTCTTTCTATCTTTTAAACATATGTTAACATTCTAGTTTAATTAATATTTATATTATAAAAAGAGTTTTTTCAAAACAAAAAAAAAATCGACAAACTATTGTGAAATCGTTAAAAAGATAAAATTAATTACAAAATATTTTGTCAAATTTTATATTTTTGATAATTTTCTTAAATTGAATGGTAAAATTATAAATATAATAAAATTTTGTAGTATATGATAGATCCTAATAAAAGTTTATCATTATCTATCAACATCTATTACCGATAGATGATAATAATCTACTAATATCTATTAATTTTATTGGTTGTATGATGAATATTTTAGTTTATTTTTTATAATTAGAAAACTTTTCTAAAAAAATTTAAATTAATTCAGATTTTTAGTCGAAAAAAATAACAGTTGAAGTTAGCAATTATTTGATATCTAAAGTTTAAAATCTGACAACTCAATCAATTACATCATTTTTTTGGTTGATCAACTATAACTATTTATCAATACTCATACACTAAAATATATATTTTGAAACTTTGTAGTCCAAATAAGAGCATTAAAACTCAACTGCATTTTGCCTTTGTATAGACTATAACGGCTAAAAATGATACTCTCTCAAGTTTTTGTTATTTGATTAATGTGAATATTCTGGTCGTACTACAAAAGGCGTGGTGCCACGTTAGCTTATGCCTTTTTTTGGTCTTTTAAACGGATAAGCTTCAGATTCCGCATTTTATGACTAAATAAATAATACGATTTTATGTGCCATATTGTACGTATTATACCATAAGTGTTTTTTCTTTTTCATTTTTTTATTTATTTGTTTTTATTATTGTAATCTTCCAAAACTTTACTACCACTTCGACCCCATTCATTAAACAAAATTACAACACAACCCCTTATTATGAATATTTGGCTTTCTCAAGGGATAGTACGTTTAGAGAAAGGAGAATAGCTCTACATATCACGAAAAAGAAAAAAAACTATTTATAAAATATAGAAAAAGAATCTTGAATCCTCGAGTTTAATAAATTTTTGTTTTATTTTATAAATAACAATAAAAAAAAACATTTTTTTACAAAAAAAAAAATCTCAACATTTAACCTTTTTTTAATAGAAGATTAAGTTTTGTTTAAAGATTTTGAAATAATATTCTTATCTAATTTTAGTTCATAAAATTTTAAACTTTAAACAAATAATCATTTGAATACTCAACTTTTACTATAATTATTGAACAGTGCATAATGGGTAGGTCATAATAATATTATCCACTACCTACCTTGTTCGAATTGTGTAATCTAATAAATGAGATTAAGAATTTGAAAAAATATTAAGAAGATCTACTTGTAATAGATCAATTACTCTTTTTCCATAAAATCAAAGAAACCACATATGAATAGATGAATTACTAAACTAAAGAAAAAAATAGTTCATAGTGAAATAGATATTAATAAAGTAATAGAAAAAACTAAAATGACACCTTTTCAGGAGCTCATACATAGGAAAAATAAAATATATCTAAAAATTTTAAAAATGAAAAATGTGTCTTAAAATGAAAGAAATAAATACAATTGCCTTGAATACTAATGTTTAAAAGTTAGGACAATATAGAAGCCTTTATTTATTTAGCTCATATAATATGAATGTACATCATTAGCAAAAACAACTTCTGCTTAGAATATTTTTAGTCGAACGAATTTCAAAAGCTTCTTGAAATCGATATAAAGTAATGGCTTTTCAGAAATAAAAGGAAAGGAAATAAAAACGATGCTAAGAATAATCTTCTTTCTTCCCTTTTTGGATCAATTCAATTCATCTTTTTCTTTACAAAATTAGAAGATTATACCACAACTAAATCACTACATATTTAATACAATTGGAGTTCAAATTTTTATAAAATCCACAAATTTGTTATACATAAAATTAAAAAATCTATTTCATAAAATATCTTTTAATTGTCATGTTTACTTGAATCACGAATTTTGTAAAATGTAAATTTATGAAATATTTTAAAAACTTAATGTATAACAAATTTGTGGATTTTATAAAAATTTGAACTCCAATTGTATTAAATATGTAATGATTTAGTTGTGGATCAATTCAATTTGGATCAATTCTTTCAGGCCATTATTTTGGATCAATTCAATTTAGATTTCCTAGATCAAAAGCATATTAATCATAAAATACTTTACATTAAGTTTTAAAAATATTTCATAAATTTACATTTTACAAATTTCGCGATTCAAGTAAACATGAAAATTAAAAGATATTTTTCAGAATTATTATTTTAAAATGAACATGAAACATGTTTTCTAAGAATTAAAAATCAAAATTGATGACATAAAGATGATGTACAGAAATATAAAGTTAAATAGTAAATAATTTTTAATGGTTAAAAGTATGCTTTAGAACCATTTCAAAACTTATCTGGAACCTAAATGGGAAATTGCCAAAAATAGCTTAAAAAAGGAGTGTTAAATGACTTTTGGGATAGTTTTTGAAAATAAAGAGTTTTAGGACAATTTATGTGTGAATGGACAAAAATGTCCTTCATTAAATTTCTCCTTCTCCTTCCCTTTCCCTTCTCTTCCACGTAAAAGCTTTCAACTTTCGCTTTCCCTTCTCTTTCGCGTAGAGTTGTTTCCTTTTCCATTCTCTTTTGTGTAGAACACCTGAAGTAAAAAAAAAAAAAAAAATCGCTCTGCTCCGATACTTTGCTCTGCTCTAATGTCGTTCGAAGATACTCCGACCATTCGTCTCTTGTCGTTCGTCGATCCTCTAGTGCATTTCGTCGCTCCTTCTTTTCAAACCATTCAATCAACTTTGAGCGTTTTCTCTTATTTCGGTGAGTTTCATCTCTAACCCATTTTTAATTTATTTGCTGTAAATATTTGGTTTAGGTATTTGTTGCGAGTTTCATCCGTAAATGTCTGGTTTAGGCTATTTTGGAATGGAATTATTTGCTGTAAATTAGTTTAGTCAAAGTTTGGTTTAGGTTCTTAGAAAGTTCAATGGGTAGTGAAAAATGAATTGAAGTAAAAGATTTAGTTTGCAAGAGTGCACTTGCAAGGAGTTTCAAGCTGAGCAACTACCATGCTCACATGTCATTGCTGCAGCACGAGATCGCAATATAAATGTTTATAGATTATGTGTTAATTATTACACCAATGAATGTTTGTTGGCAGCATATGCGGAGGCCGTCTACCTAATTGTAAATCAGTCAGCTTGGAAGACAAGCGAAGACTATCTACATATGATTGTTTTACCTCCGAAAGTAGTCAAAAGAGTTGAAGTAAAGAGATAGGTCACAACAGATTAACGTGTACTAATACAATTTCATATACCGAGAAGTCCAGCATACAAATTTAAAAATTTCTCTACCAATGTACTAATTATTACACTAATTAATGAATGTTCCTTTTCTTTCAATTTGTTATTTATCTATCTGGATGTGTTTTCTTAATGATGTCTCCAAACATTCTTACTTTATGTGCTTCTAGATAGATGAAGAAGACGAAAATAACAGCTGGCTTATTCATTTAGGAACACAAAAAACACAAACGTATTGACACAGATTTTAATTTGTTTAATATACAAACTGGCTTCACGATCGTTTAAATATAACTAAACGATCGTTTAAATATAACTAAACGATCGTTTAAAATAACTAAACGATCGTTTAAAATAACTAAACGATCGTTTAAAATAACTAAACGATCGTTTAATTGTATTAAACGATCGTTTATATATTTCACACGACTATTCGTTTAGTTTGTAATTCTTTAATTTATATATTTTTTAATTCTTTGCTACTCAACTGCTTTAATTTATATATTAAGCGATCGTTTATATGTAATCACACTAATGTAAAAGATCGTGCATATATCTTTAAGCGATCGTTTAGTAAAGTCTAAACGATTTTCTTAATAAACATAAAAAATATTAAGCGATCGTTTACCTACAAGTAGTTTTGCAAACAAATATGATATTTGAATGTCATCAATTGACCATTCATAAACTACGTTTATTCTAATTTATATAACATCTATACTTGTGCATTATAGAGAAGAATCGATACATATTTTGCAACATACATGATATACAACTCCTACAAATCTCGCAACAAAGTTCAATACATAGGAGTGTTGGTCCATAATCGAAATGCCAATTGTTTTCTAAAGTAGGACATGTTTTCTTGACATAATGTATCTAAATCAAAACCAGCAGCTATGTACTCAAAATACTTAATGGTGAATACGCCACAATCACTATTATTTCGTTGTAGTGGAATGGAGTCGACAATGATAACTGGCCAAGGATGAGAAGGATTAATCTTGTATGCGGGTCCATCAGTCGATGTCGATGTCATAATTGAAGCCTGAACAAAAAGGAACAAATGAAATAATAATTGCATAAGAGACTGACTAAACATGTCATAACAGCATGGTGAAAGTTAAAATAAATAGTGAAAGTTTGGAAGGTGCGAGATACATGTGAGATAAACCACGAGGGCCTAAGAGACTTAACAAACATCAATAGAATCACTCCAAATGGATTAACAGGGGTACCAATTTCATTTTGAAATAAATAGTGAAAGTTTGGAATGTGCGAGATGTGTGCGAGATACGCTCGAGATACATGCGAGATAAACCATGAGGGCCTAAGAGACTTACTAAACATCAATAGAATCACTCCAAATGGATTAGCAGGGGTACCAATTTCATTTCGAAATAAATAGTGAAAGTTTGGAATGTGCGAGATGTGTGCGAGATTCGTGCGAGATAAACCATGAGGGCCCAAGAGACTTACTAAACATCAATAGAATCACTCCAAATGGATTAGCAAGGGTACCAATTTCATTTCGAAATAAATAGTGAAAGTTTGGAATGTGCGAGATGTGTGCGAGATACGTGCGAGATAAACCATGAGGGCCTAAGAGACTTACTAAACATCAATAGAATCACTCCAAATGGATTAGCAGGGGTACCAATTTCATTTCGAAATAAATAGTGAAAGTTTGGAATGTGCGAGATGTGTGCGAGATACGTGCGAGATACATGCGAGATACGTGCGAGATAAACCATGAAGGCCTAAGAGACTTACTAATTTCCAGCAAATAAGTCGATTCCAAAAAAGCCTAAACCAGATGGATGAAACTCACAACAAATACCTAAACCAAACATTTACAGCAAATAAATTAAAAATGGGTTAGAGATAAAACTCACTGAAATAAGAGAAAAGACTCAAAGTTGATTTAATGGTTCGAAAAGGAGAAGCAACGAAATGCAATGGAGGACCAATGAACGGCAAGTGATGAACGATCGAAGTATCTTCGAAGAGTAGAGTGTAGGAATAGAGCGGGAAATTTCAAAAGCCAACAAAAGACGATTTTTTTTTTTTACTTGAGGTGTTCTACGCGAAAGAGAAGGGAAAGAGAAACAACTGTACGCGAAAGAGAAGGGAAAGCCAAAGTTGAAAGTTTTTACGTGGAAGAGAAAGGAAAGGGAAAGAGAAATTTAATGAAGGACATTTTTGTACATTCACACCTAAATTGTCCTAAAACCCTTTATTTTCAAAAACTATCCCAAAAGTCATTTAACCCTCCTTTTTTAAGTTATTTTTGGCAATTTCCCAACCTAAATTAAACAAACTAAACTAGTAATTGCACTCGTTAAAAAGAAAAAAGAAAAAGAAAAAAAAAAAGATGGACGAGAAGGTGGGAGAAAGATAAAAGTACCGAAAAGCTTGTGGGTGGAAGCTAAATTGTGACAACTGGGGAAACGAGGAGGGGCAATAGTGGGAATTCATCTAACCTTTATTTATTTATTTATTTATATATAAATATATTACGTATTATTTTAATTTTTAAGTATCTCTAAACTCCAGGTCCTCCGTCTTCCAACTGCAACCGATCTTTCATCACCTGTTTTGCATTCGGAAACGAAACCAACCGTGTTTTTAGTTTTCTCATTTTCTGATCGACGATCTACAAAATGCTCGCCGTCTTCGAAAAATCTGTCGCCAAAAGTCCCGACGCTCTGCAGAGCCCTGAGTCCGATTCCACTTGGGCTCTCAAAGATGGAATTCTGGCTCAGCATTTTAGCTCCGCCTATCCTGGTTCTGTCATCGTCAACCTCGGCTCCGCCGGTCTCTTGGCCTATTCCGTCGAAAAACAAAACCCTCTCCTCCCAAGGTATTACCATTTTCACATCTTCTTCTGCCAATGTTTTCTGGAAATCTTTAATATTCATATGTTTTTTATTTTATTTTTATTATTATTGTTTCTTTCTTTTTTGATATTCTTCTGGATCTGATCACTGATCTTGTTTACTTATTGTCTCCCCGAGGTTTCTTCTATTGGGTTTTTCATTTTGGTTGGATGAGAGTCTGTTTAAATCGATCAGAATCGAGTTTTCTTTGTTTATTGATCTTTATTTTGTTCTTGGGTATGAAATCATGTCGTATGTTTTTGTGATGGTTGTGTTTTTGGGGGGGAAATGGTTGCATTCTTTCAGGCCATTATTTTGTTCTTTTTTTGTTTTGCTTGAGTTTTTCCATTTCGGTTCGATCGAAAATTATGGAGGGTCAAATCTTTCGAGATTTGAAATGATTTTTGTTCTTGTTTTTCATCCTCAACCAAAATAATGGGATTCTTGGTTTGGCTTATTCTTTTGGACTTTATGAATAATCTTAATTGCCATGGGATTTGTATTGAATCGTTGGTAAGAGAGTTGCGGGTTGTTGGCAAGTACGAACATTTGTTAAGTTTCCCTGCTGTTGGCAAATTTGATGAAATTTGTTTCTGTAACCTTAAGATTATTTGCGGTTGTGGACGACATTTTCTGCTTGTTCCAAGGGCACATTGAGAATGTTGCTCAACTCAAACAACAATATGGTCTGAACAAAGCTGCAAACGAGGTTATAATCGTTATTGAAGCCTATCGAACATTAAGAGATCGGGGTCCATACCCAGCCGATCAGGTCGTGAGAGATATTCAAGGGAAATTTGTGTTTGTCCTATACGACAGTTCCTCAAAAACTTCATTTTTTGCTTCTGTAAGTTGCCTTGTTCTCTTAGTTTAACCATGATTTGCTACAAATTTCTATTGCGATCGTTTATCTCCATTTTCTCTTGATGTCTCTTTTTATTATCTGCTGCAGGATGCAGATGGGAGCGTTCCCTTCCACTGGGGAACTGATTCTGAAGGACAGCTTGTTCTCTCCGATGATGTTGAAATCATGAAGAAGGGTTGTGGAAAATCTTTTGCTCCTTTCCCCAAAGGTAACCATTTGAATGAATTCATTCGGTTAAAATTGTTCTACTTCCATTTGGCAAAGACCCTTTCCAAAATAAGTCATCAGTTGCGAGGTTGAAGTATTGAACCATAAACTTTTGAGATAATTTATATTTTATTACTGAGCTATGCTCAAATTGAAGTTTACTAGCATCAAATATGTTTTCAATCATTTATCTTATGCAATATGTTTGGTATTTTAGGTTGTTTCTTCACAACTTCTGGTGGGTTAAGGAGTTATGAGCATCCACTTAATGAGCTGAAGCCAGTGCCAAGGGTGGACAGTTCAGGTAACGTCTGTGGAGCCAATTTCAAGGTGGACGCTGAAGCTCGAAAGGAAAGTTCTGGTATGCCAAGAGTTGGGAGTGCCGCAAATTGGTCTTCAAACTACTAAGTGCATAATTCGGCTAAGGCCTTTGTTTACTTTGCCTTAGCCTTCCTACGCCTTCTTTCCATATTTCCATATCTCCATCTTTTATTCCTCTAATTTGTGCCTTGTAAATGGGTACCTGAGGTATATACTTTTACTTTCCGTAATGGGCATGTCCATGAAGTTACAACTTATATCTTGTGAATCTGTTGGCTTAAACTGCATACTGGTTACGATGGAATAAGAGTTTGTTTTCTAATGCTTTGTCAATTTCTATATTTTGATGAAGGGTTTTGATCCCAACAGAATTTCACTGTAATTTTGGATTTTTGCCAATAAAGATTTTCCTTGCCAACAACATATTTGGCTTTATCTTAATTCAGCTGAGATATAACATTATTTGTTTCAGTTATATTTTGGAGAATACCCTTTGATTATTTTGTCCAATTGTATTGCTTATGAGGTAAGCCAAAAACGTTATGGGATGCTAAAAGTTACAATCTACATACGGAGGAGATATATTGTCACTTCAAGATAAACATAAGTATCTAGTAACTAGATGAGAAATTAAACATTTCAACCTGTACTTGCCTTCAGTATTCCAATTTCCATCATCATGCGAGACCTCAGTCCTTCGCGTCGGCAATGCCTCCTGGTGTTATCTGAAATACGTGCCGTCGTCAAAGGAAAATTGTTTGGAAGATGTGGCATTTTTTACAAGAGCATGAACTTCTGTTTAGATCATAGTTTGATGATTTAAGAAATATTGAGATAATAACAAATGGAAGTGTCAAGTGTGAAGTGGTGTGAGTTAGGATATAGCTTCAGACTCTGGCAAATTAGGGGCATCGAACACCTTGCAGATCCGTTGTTCACCTTTGCCTTTCCTGAACATCAATCTAACTGTAGCGGCATGGGCAAGAACATGGCCTCCTGCTGGTTTTTTGGGATCTGAAACAAACACTCCTCCACCTGGGTCTGCAACGACTGTTGTCAACAAAAAGATTACGATCAGTATAACCGAGATTCTGAATCATAAACACCAGTTTAGCTCCATAGCAAACAATTTAGTCTTGGTCAATCCAGCAAATACAAGTATGAAGGTCGAAATACTCTGACCATAAAATGAGCTAACATGTCTGTGTTTATTGAATGAGATGCACCAGAAACGACTTCCATAAAGTTCAATCAGTACCTTGGTTGGTCATGTAAACTGCTACATTGAACTCTTCTGCAATTTTAGTTAATCGGGACAGCATCTGTGCCAATTTTTGCTGCATGTGACAACCAGCTTGTGTAAATGATGAAACAAAGGACACGAGTGATGTTAAGCTACGGAAATCAAATTCTAAAACGTTGTTTTTAGTCCAATTATATTTGATTCAACCTGGCGCTCTGCAAGTTCTCCTCTTCCGGTGAAATCCACTCGAAAAAGTGCGATGATAGAGTCGACAATCTGAAATTAGGAGATAAAATGTACAACGGTTAGACACCGTAGTTTTTGGCATTTGAATTACAGGTTTCCTACTGACTCACCAGAAGCTTAAATGGCTCTTCAGACATTTTTGCAGCAAGACCGAGCAGAAGGTTATGCTGGTGTTCGTAGGTGTAGGCACGAGCATATATGATCTATTTCATTAGTAGCAAATTAATAAAAAAATTGCAACAGGTAGTTTTAGTTGGAAAAAGGAAAAAACAAAAACAAAAACAAAAACAAAAACAAAAACGGTGCTTACATTGTCAAGGACAGCTCCTGGGTCCATGCCAAATCTTTCAGCTATGGGCACAATTCGATCAGGTCGGCTACAAGGTGCATGTAGTTAAGGAGAGGACACTGAAAAGTGGGCATCTCCGAAAATAATAATTTCAGTTCATTAGACGCGCCCAAACCACACGACATAACAAATAAGCTTAAAAAAATTAGGATACAAAGTGCCTTCAGTGTCAATGTATGCAACCTTTCCATTCCCTCCCCGCATGCTGGTAGGAAGCTGCGAAGCAAATGCCAAGCACAATTGCAAAGATGTCATCGGATTTGAGGCAGTGAAAGAACCATTCGGTAATTGTTAGTTGTAAAAGAAAGAAACGGTAACCCTTAGTTTTCCTTTTACTACGTATATAACGAAGTATAACATTACACAAAACGAATTCAATTTTAGAGATCAGATGTGAAGCCCAAGACGTAGATAAACCTGCGTAGAGACGCATAGAGTATGCGCGAGTTGCGTTTTCCCGGACCTAGGCATTCGTTTAACGAAGTCAGAGGGGAGCTACAGGTTATACAGGACTTCGATTCTCAATTAACAAAATTGGAGAAACTATTAACATATACATTCTTACCTGAATTCTCCAAAAGCTTCCGTGATTGCTAGTGTTTCAATTCCACCTTCAGGTAAGAATCAGAATAGAACTTTAGTACTTATGATGTGTAAGATGGTGAAAAAAGAAAAGTCGTGAAGCAGGCTTGCCTCCTAAGAGTTCATCGAGAGCCTGGCTTCCAGTGGTAATGCGAACCACGGACTTTCTCTACAAACAAAAATCAAGGACTAAGTCTGCATTTCATGACGGAAAGCGGTTTACTGAAATTTGAACTTGTAGGAACTGGTAGAAAACTAAAGGAAATCGAACACAGTTGTTTCCGACGTGAAACTTGCAGTTGGCGGAAAGGAAAGGGTAGACGACGCAAACTTGGTGAACTATGGACCTATTTAGTTAATCGCTCCAATTGTTACTTATAAAAAACAGAAGCAGCTTACCTTGAGCAGAGCATCGCTTCCAGTGATATAACCAAAATTCTGAAAAGCAACAGATGAAGATAATTGTTAGCGGAAGTTCATAACATTATGACACGTCCTAAACGCTATAGGCATCGTGGATATTAGAGTAGTAGTCACTTAGTCACTGACCACTAGCTTATCGGCAGCTTCGCATATCTTATCAACCTTCGCCTCGGATAAGCCTTTTATCCCGGTCAGGTGCTAAAATACAGAGTTCTTGGTCACTACGATCATATTAAATTCAGGATATATAGAATTTGACGTCAAAATTGTTCTACCTTCTTCGTGTGCATCATCAAACCGTTGCAGGTGTATATCCCTGCGTCCTGAAGCTTCTTCACGTCTCCAGCATTAATTCCATGAGAAGTCACTGCACAGAAAATGCCAAGGAACTCTTTCAGATGTAGTGGAACAACATGGTCGTCGGTTGATTAGCTAAAACAATTCGCATATTTCTTCACGATTCAGCAAAACTCTCGAAGAATTAAACGACTAGAGAAAATAGACAACAAGCTATTAAAACCTAGCTAAACTGGACGCTAGGCTAGCGTAAAATCAAATGTTCACTAAATTAAACCGCCGGAGCCAATATGTTTACCTAACGAATGAATCGATCGAATGAGATCGTATGACGCCGTATACAGGTAATCTCATTTCGCTTCGGAAAAGGAAAATTGATCAGCATTGAAGTTTTACGAATCAAACTCTAAGGAAAACATGCAGATCACTAAGACACGGCTTCATGAAATCAAGTTCCGTTTAAAATTCACGAAACAAGCAAAGTCGATGGAACTATTTGAACAATAAAACAATAACTTAACTATAAGTTAAAAGCTCTGAAACTTACGTTTATCAATCGCTTCAAACAAATCGTCTTCATCCTCAATATCTTCACGCTCTACAAGCTGTAGCTGTTGGCTTTGTTCTTCCGCTCTGAGCAACATCACAGTGACGGAAGATGAAAGATAATGCAGATAAATTGGTACAAAATGGATGAAAACGATAACGAAAACAAATCTCTAACTCACTTGAGTGTTGCAAGCATCGTTGGTGATCTTGAAGGTGCCTTAATTGGAGAACTGTTTTCCTGGCTAGGAACAAAGTGTAGATGAAGGTCGCGGGAAATTTAGAAAGAAATGAAATGACGTTGACAGCAGAAGACTGTATTTATAAGGGAGAGGGAATCGGGGAAATGAAACGGCAGTGAAATTATGCGTTTTGATGTGGCTTCCATTTACAAAGCGGATGTACTTGGAGGGGTATTTTGGAACTTTAACCACATCTGAGCACGCGCCCAAAGGCCATGTTGACGTGTTGTGGGCACTCCCGAGTCCCATCCCCTATCACAGGCTTAACTAATTACGCGGGTCCTCATTGGCTCCTGGATAAATTTAACTTTTCACCACATCGACATAACTAATTGGAAACAGTTCTCATGACCATCCCTAACCCAATTTATATTACTCTATTTTAGTTTGTATAAATGGAGGATACTATATCATTTTAGGATGTTCATACCTAATCAATTCATTTTTGTCCTTTGTTTTTCTTTTATTTATTATTTCTACTCATCAATTTTATTTGTTTAAAAATAAATTAATACATATGCACTAAAACACCATCTATTATATTAAATTAATAGTGCTATTTTGAAACAAAGTATTCGACGAGATATTAAGATCCTCGTCTTGTTGAAAACGTTTTTGATATTGTTCAGTCTCGAGACATTGCAATTTTTGCCTCTTGTTAAATATGCTTTCTCTCATTCCTATCATCGTTGGAAGTTTAAGGTATTGTTGAATTGCCGATCCGTTTAGATTATTCTTTTAAAACAATCATGATCATCTAAAATGAATGATTCTAAAATTGTTTACAGGGCCTTTTAAAAACTATAACCAAAATATATTTTAATATATTTGATAGTTTAGATCTGTTTGTTCGTTTTGATTTGAATAGACAAATTTAAACTTTTTTTTTTTTAAGATTTGCTGGTTTAGATTTGAGAAAGTTTTTTATATTCTACATTTAGTCAACCATCTAAATAGTCAATTGAAAACAAATGGGATAGTATAGCAATATTCTAAAGATTGCAAATATAAATTATGATAAGAGTTTATCACTGTTAAACCAGGTAGCAAATGTTGGTCTATCACTGATAAACCATAAAAGTCTATCAACTACAGAAGTCTTAATAACTATATTAAAAATTGTTATTTATTATAATTACTCAAAACAAATAGATGTTTTATATTCGATAATCTTAAAAAAATTAAATTGTAGAGAGAAGGAGAAGAAAGGAGGAGGACCAAAATATTTAAAAATGGACTAATTTGATTGGTAACACTACTTATATTTACGAAAATTCTAGATAATTTATTTTATTAGACGTAAAAGAAGAACAAACAACTACGACCGATTTGAAAGAGCATAGCCAAATGCTACTTTAAAATTTTAAAATTTTAAATTACGAAATAATCTAACCGATGGTTTCATATATATAGTAAGGAGAAAATAGAGAATCCAAAGGGGGAGATATGGGAGATGTATACAACATCACGACTTTATCCATTTATTTAAAATTAAACGAGGGAAGGGGAAAAAAAGGAAAAGAAATGGAAAAAAAAGGGGGAGCGCCTCAATGGAAAGGAAAAGTGGAGTGCTCAATACGTAAACAGTGTCCAACTTACCAAATCATTCAATCATCGCTCCTAAATCCCGTCCCGTTATAACGTTTTCTTTTCCCACTCTCACTTACGTTTCTAGGGTTTCTCTTAACTTATTCTCAAGGAGCGGTCCTCTTCCGGCCATTGTCGCCCGCTCCTTCTTCCTCTTTCCATGGTTTATCCCTTTCTTTAACTTCAATTTTTGCTCTTCTTACGTTTCGTTTTCATGCTGTATGCTTCAAAATTCTTCTCCCTTACGAAGAGACATTTTTTTTTTCTTCGAATTCTTTGATACCTGTTCCAAAGGCTTAGACCTTCAACTATTTGATTCTCAGCAATTCTAGTCTGCGGATTGTTATCGAAACCCGCTGTTGCCCCCAATGCAGCTTCTTAACTCTGAAGAAACGGTCGCCGACTCCTCGGAAACCGGTCTTGTGGAGTCAAGAAATTTGAAATCTTCTGAGTTGGCTTCGTTTGAGGATGACAATAGAAACGATGCTGATGATTCGGTTCTTGATGTATCGGGGAGAAACCTGGATTCCAATTTCTTGGAGGGTTCCAGCAGCTCAGTGAAGGGTCTGTATGTTTTTCGGAATGCGTTCAATTTGATCCCGAAATCAGTTGGTGACTTTAGAGAATTGAGAATGCTTAAGTTCTTTGGAAACGAGATTAACTTGTTTCCGTCAGAATTGAAGAACTTTGCGGGGTTAGAATGCTTGCAGGTGAAGTTATCCTCACCGGGTTTTGGTGGTTTATCATTGCACAAACTGAAGGGTCTGAAGGAGCTTGAGCTATCGAAGATTCCTCCTAAGCCTTCCTCGTTTCCAATTCTTAGCGAGATCGCTGGCCTTAAGTGCTTGACTAAGCTCTCAGTTTGTCACTTTTCTATTAGGTGGGCGTACCTCATTTATATCTCTAGACAGAAGTATAAAGGAAGTTGAAAACTTGAACTTGTATATTATTGCTTAGTTGCCTGGTGTGCTTCATTCTTTATTGTAGACTGAGCGAACTAATCTTTTATGTTCAACCTATTAAGAAGGTGGTGAAACGAGTTAGATTGTTTGATAGTTCTCTGATTTAAACATCATGGGTTATGGTCTGTTGGGAATTTTTTAGGAGTAGGCGGTGTAGCATAGACTTTAACGACCTAATGATTTGGTTTTCTAATTTTTTTTTTTTGTTACTGTTATTAATTGCTGTTGTTGATATTATTATTATTTTTTTGGGAGGGTGGAGGGTATGTTTTGATACATAGAGAGTAGAAGAGTGTCAGATGACTGGGTTTACGTTCTGAAGCCCTATTTCCCTAATCTAAAACTTGAAACTGCTTCCTATATTTCCAAATGATTAAGCAAGACTTACATGTGACCACCCTCTGTGATTGACCCGACTCTTTATCTGAAATCATCATATGCTACCCAGAAAATGTCACTTAGAATTTTAAAAAATAACAAGGCTTCAGCCTCACGATCTCATGTTACTTTTATTTTGGAATCTTATACGTGGACTCTCATAACACATTAGGTGACATGGACCAAAATTACGATCTCTCCTCAAGCGTTGCTGTAGGAAATTGTGTCAAGTGATAGATTACGACATTATGTCATCTTTGTAGTTTGCCTCCAAACGAACTTAGTTTTTGTGTTCCCTTGTGTTTTTCCTTTTATCTGTATAAAAGCCTGGTTTCTTATAACAAAATAAAAACCAAGTTTCTTTTTCTTTTTGTTTGTGTTTAATTTGTGATCTTTAAGAAAATTTGTTGTGTTCCCTTTTCCATCAGATTTCTTCCTCCTGAAATTGGCTGCCTGAATAGTTTGGAGTATCTGGATCTCTCATTTAATAAGCTGAAGAGCCTTCCGGCAGAAATAGGCTATTTGAATTCCTTGATATCCTTGAGAGTTGCCAATAACAAATTGGTGGAACTGCCTCCTGCTTTGTCTTCCCTGCAAAAGCTGGAGAACCTGGATCTGTCAAGTAATAGGTTAACGTCATTGGGGTCTCTTGAACTTGTATCTATGCATAGCCTTAGAAACTTGAATTTACAGGTATTTGTCTATTTATTCTGTTTTATTTTCTTGTCATAGGGAAAAAACATGGTTTATGCATATTTACATAGTTTCTTTGGGAGGTTGGCAATTGAGTGGTTTTGCAGAGTTGGTCGCTAAAAGTTATTGTGCACTTCTCTAATCTGTCTAGGAACGACATAATGTATTTTTAATGTATGTTTTGCTATGGTTTTTCACTGTGGTACAGTACAATAAATTTCTGAAAAGCTGTCAGATACCCTCCTGGATATGCTATAATTTTGAAGGAAATCTTGAAGATGATACAACCAATGAAGAATGGATTAGTTCTACAGTTGAAATGGATGTTTATGAAGCCACCGTTCAAGACAATGAGAATAGTTTTCCTCTTAAAGGTATGTTCTGCCCTAAGTTTATGAGCAATTTTGGCTATGGATTTTTTATCTTGGTTCTTTGATTTTTATTGTTCAGGACCTTGTTTTTGCAGGTACTCGTAATCTTTCATCAAACCTATTAATGGGACCTTCAACGAATAGTAGATCCTTTGCATCTAAAAGATCAGGTAAGCGATGGCGGAGACGGCATTATTTACAGCAGAAAGCTCGCCAGGAACGTTTGAACAGCAGCAGGAAGTGGAAAGGAGTAGATCATCATACTGAAGTGAAGATCCACGAAAATCATGAACCTGAGAGGCTTGATTCTGCTCCTATTTCTGAAACTACAGTTGAAGATTCATCGGCTATTGATGAATTATTTGATGGTAAAGAAACATGTGATGTGGGAGCTGAAAGGGAAAATCATATTGAGAGCCATGAGAATGACAATTTTGATCCCAAAAAGGAATTCTCAGTGGAGGATTGTTCAAGCATCTGTGATGCTGCTGCAGAAACAATGACAAGGGATGAAAATGAATGTTGTGAGACTAGCAAGACTTTGCCACCGACAGGAAATGGAGCACATGACCTAGAAGGGTCATCTTCACAAGTATCAAAGGATAATGCTAAGTTGAAAAGATATTCTGAGAGGGAACTTGATAATCCTAAACCTTGCAAGTCAAGAAAGCCAGTTGAAGACAGCTCAAGTTTATCTTGCAAGTACAATAGTACCTCTTTTTGCAATGTGGAGGATTATTTGCCTGATGGATTTTATGATGCTGGACGTGATCGCCCCTTCATGCCATTAAGGAATTATGAGCAAAATTTCCATCTTGATTCACGTGAAGTGATTATCGTTAACAGGTAGATTAGTTAAGGCGTTATATTGGTGATTCTGATTATTTTCTGAGTAGCTTGAGTATCTGATGACTTTCATAGTGGGGAGTGGAAACTGATACTGATTATTTGTATGTGCCTCCAGGGAACACGATGAAGTATTAGATTCTATAACAATAGCTGCCAAGTCATTGGTACTACGTCTAAAGCAGATTAACCACCTAACCCAAGAAAGAGATCAAGTTATTGATGATGTGTATATTGCACAGTTACTTGCTTTATTTGTATCTGATCATTTTGGAGGCAGTGATAGGAGTGCAATGGTTGAGAAAACACGGAGAGCTGTTTCTGGTTCAAAGTATCAAAAGCCTTTTGTCTGCACCTGCTCAACTGGAGATCGGGATAATCTTACTTCGTCCACCAAATTGACGGTGGATAATTATGAGGATATTCTTTTTACCAATATCTGTGAGAAGTCTCTTCGTTCTATTAAAGCTAGTCGAAATTCCATCATAGTTCCTCTGGGAGCTTTGCAGTTTGGTGTGTGCAGACATAGAGCTTTGCTACTTAAGGTGATTATGTTCCTAACTACTTTAACCTTTCAATGTTTGTTCTTGTGTGTTCTTTCCATCATGAGTGGCTTTTATATTTTCTTGGACTTGACAAATCTTTGATTACTTCTTCAGTATTTGTGTGATCGTATGGAACCTCCAATACCTTGCGAGCTTGTGAGAGGTTACTTGGATTTTTTGCCTCATGCCTGGAATGTCATCTTAGTGAAAAGAGGTAATACTTTGGTTCGAATGGTTGTTGATGCATGCCGACCAAATGATATACGAGAAGAAGCTGATCCCGAATATTTTTGTAGGTAGGTTTCTTTTGTTAGTTTAATGGCCATGAATTTTTTCAACTAAAGATGTCTGTTTAGGGATTGATTCTGAACGTTTATTATTCCTGTGCACTTGTTTATTTATTTCTATGTTTATTTTATCTCTATGATAATGTAGATTCATGATTTATTTTGTACAGTTCTTTGTGGTGTTTGTTTAACTTGATTTCATTTATTTGATTCAGTACCATGTTTTTTAGCTCATTGCCTATAGCTCAGATCAAGAACTATCCCTTTTTTAATTTAATTATTTTTTATTTTTAAATCTTTTATTGCATTCTGTTATAGGTATATACCTCTCAGTCGTGCCAAACTTCCTATTTCTTTTGGGATGACATCCAGTCCAGGGATTTCTTTTCCATCTCTTTCCAATTGTGATGAGATTGAGAATGCTCCTTCTAGTTCTGTAATAAAATGCAAACTTGCGTCAGTTGAGGCTGCAGCTAAGGTAACATTTTAGGCAACTGAAAAGTATTGTTTATTTTTATAGTATGATATACTGACTTCATCTATTATTTCAGTTCATACTTGCTATGTTGTGTGGTATATCTTTGCTTGTAATTTTTGCTTTGAAACCTGTATTAAGGTGGCATCTATTGTGTTGGAAATTGCAGTTACGGAAACGTGAAGTTTGTGAATCTTCATTTGAAGAGATAAGAAACTTTGAATTCAGTTGCTTAGGTGAAGTCAGAATTCTGGGTGCTTTGAAACACTCATGCATAGTACAGATGTATGGACATCAGATATCTTCTGAATGGATTCCTTCTGAAAATGGAAAACCAAAGCGTCGATTACTTCGGTCTGCAATTTTCTTAGAGCATGTTAAAGGGGGATCTTTGAAGGTAAACTGTTTTCTGACTTGTTAAATTAACATATCTGTGTCAGCAATTGTTTTCTCATTGTATGTCTGTTTTTACTTTGTATGTTGCTGCAGGGCTACATGGACAAGTTGTACAAAGCTGGGAAGAAACATATTCCAATGGATTTGGCATTGCATGTAGCTCGAGATGTTGCAAGTGCTTTGGTAGAGCTGCATTCAAAACACATCATTCATCGAGACATCAAAAGTGAAAATATTTTGATGGATTTTGATGAAAAATCTGATGGAGTTCCCATCGTTAAGCTTTGTGATTTTGATAGAGCAGTGCCCCTTCGATCTTTATTGCACACTTGTTGTATTGCTCATACTGGAATACCTCCTCCTGATGTTTGTGTTGGAACACCCCGATGGATGGCTCCAGAAGTTCTACGAGCAATGCATACACCAAATGTTTATGGACTGGTATGTAGATTAGCTTTTCAAAATTCTCTTGGATGTTCCAGGCTTTCAGATCAAGGTTTCTTTTTGACACTAGGGAATCATTCTTAGCCTGGTGTTCATTTTCTGATAACTTATGGTAGCTTATAGTAGAATGGAAATAACGCCATAAAATGCAGAAGAATCATGAGTAGAATTTATTGGAAGGAAATTCTCCTTGGAAAATGTTTACTTCGAATTCTTTTTGTTTGTTTGTTTTTTTTTTTTGGGGGGGGGGGGGGGGGTTCTGTAGATAGATACAGGGGGACAAAGAAAAGGTTTTAGGTGTTGGACATGTCTAATGGGGATGGAAAGGAAAATGGAGCCCACTTACAAGAAAGGGTTTTGGTCGAGAGAAATAAGAGTAGGAAATATAATTACAAAGAGAATTAGAAACCAAGGCCTAGAGAGAAAAAGAGATTACAGCAAAGGACCAAACATTAGTAGATCCCTCAATCTGCTATCTATTTTAATTATCAACAATGACACAGCAAAGGACCAAACATTAAGTTTTGCTAGTGACACAGACACCTATAAACTCCGCCCTTGTTCATTTATCAACAATGGTACTTTTCAACTTATGTATGGATGAGTTTAACAATAATTCACAAGGTTAACCTTCCTCTACGTATCTTCTGTACATCAGCTCTTACAGAATCGTGATGCTATCTTAGATAGTCCTTGAGAGAGCCTAGCACCTAATGACAAGGCAGTAAATGGTCCAATTTCTGGCACGTGGGGTCTCCATGTTCCTCAAGTTGCAACCTTAAAGGAAATATTCGTTGGTAGTAAAGATATGTTACCGTAGGTCTTTTAACCCATTGGAGTAAGTGGTGGAGAGGTAGCTGATAGGAATTGTATTAGGATGGAATTGGAAATATGATTAGGGTTTTACAGGTATATTAGTAAATGGGTCAGAAAAGTTGCTTAGGTAATTTGTTACAAATAAATGGAGTGTGAAAGAGGAAAGTTAGAATTGATTCAGTTGGGTTATGCTCAAGTGTCAGGAGAGGGAAGGTCCAAATACGTCAAAAAATGCCTGTTTTTTATGTTTTGTTGGGAAAAAACAAGGTGTGTTTTAGGGATGGGTAATGATAGGAACTTTATTAGGGATTGAATTGGGAATATTATTCAGATTTTAAGGTTATATTAGTATAACTGCCTAGATAAGTGTTTTGGTAATTTGTTAGGAATAGAGGGGTGAGAAAGGAAAATCTTAGCACTAATTCAGGTGGTTTTGGGTTGAGTGATTTCAGGAGGAGCTTTCCAGCACTCCTTAAATTACTTGGTTTGTCTTGTGTTTTCTGTATCTTTTATATTTCAATATATTTTTAGTTCTGGTTGGGTTTGGGTTCTATTATTAGCCTACAGTTACAATTCCTCGGAAGTATATTCACCCTACATTACGTTCTTTCTCAACTACATCCAGTTAAATGGGACAGATCAGAGGTCATAGGTCAAATTCCCTCCCATGTCAACTAACTTTTGAGTTTTGAATTGCTACCAGAGCCTGGGTCAATAGGGTGTACTACCTACCTCTGAGCTGAGTTTAGAGACAAGTGAGCTTGAAGTGTTGATGCAGTATGAAGGACAAGTTCGTAAATCTACATGGGAAGCATTTGATCTATCTGCCACTTAAACTTCCTTCTATTCACTTTCACGTACAGGTCAAGATGAATGCATTAGTGGGGCATCGATTGGCGTGTGAGACCTCCATTTTGTAATATATGTGAGTAGAAAAGATACCAGTAAAATAGACAAACGAGGTAGCCCTGAATTTGTGAAATATGAGGCCAGGGAGTCGAAGGGTCGGTCATTTTGTCTTTTGCCTTCAAAACTAAGCAAGTACCAAATGGGAGTTTGTTAGTTGTCCTACTAGGAAGGAGTAATGTGTAGGAGTGTGAGGCCAGTAAATCTTTATATGGGGACCCAGGAAAAACCCTAGCTTCGTTAGGTTGTCCCAAGCTTCGGAGATCATGTTACTGGTATTTACACTTTGAAAATTTTGCGCGTAGAAGTTTATGGTGTCTTATTTTCTAACGTACTTTGCTTTTAGTTGTGCATTATGTTCTCAGCCTATGATTTATGATGTTTATAACTGGATGATATTCATTCTTTCCTTCGGTTGCAGGAAGTAGATATTTGGTCGTTTGGATGTCTGTTATTGGAACTGCTGACCTTGCAGATTCCATTCTTGGGGCTTACGGAATTGCAGATCTTCGATCATCTTCAGGTTCCTTCCACTCTCTTCATTTAGATTCCCATTTCCCATTCCCAGTACGGGTTAAAAAGAATTTAGCTTGGTGACTAAATTATTTAGAAGTTCAGGATTTTCTCTAATCAACAAATTATCTTTTCAATCTGAACAGATGGGTAAAAGACCAGAATTGGCAGGCGACCTTGAGGAGGAATTGGGATCGATAAAGGAAAGCTCAATGTCTCAATCATCAGTTCAAGAATCAGAGGGTCAAGAAAAAGACCAAGAAACTAAAGCCCTGTTGATTGACTTGTTCCGTAAGTGTACTCAAGAAAACCCGAATGACAGACCAACAGCTGAAGAACTCCACAGAATTTTGCTGGAGCACACAGTCAAAGTTAAATCTTTACAAAAGCTAGATACATGAAATTAATACCCTGACCACCCCATAACCTTATTCCAAATTTTGAAGCCTTAGAATGATTGTATTAGCTTTCCCGAATCCTTATGGTAGAGTAGTAGTTGGGCCTTTTGCCCCCAGAAAATCAGTTAGGCTCACATATTGATTTAGGATACAGTGGGTAAGTAGAGTCAGGTAGATTATCTAATCGCAATGTAATTAAAATCAAACAATTCTTTAGGAAAATTTATCCCACGTTCAATTAGTTGTGATGCAGTTGTGTAAAGAAAACTTGAGGTCATTTTAGAGAACGTGGGAACCTCATTAGTTGCTGTACCTCATTATTGGCTTCAACATAATCTTATATTATCAATTATTTTCCCCATGCTTTCTTTGACTGTCCTTGAAAAAGCGAGTTGCTTTGACATTTTTGCTTTATGTTCTTTCTTTACAAACCACGCGGATATCATCATAATTTTCACATTCCCTCACTCAACCCCCATCTTTTTCCTTTCATTTTTGTTTGTTGAGAAGTATTTTTTACCTTTGATTATTTATTCTTTGCAATATTTTCCTAAAGTTTCATTAGGTGCTTTGTTGACATTTTTGGCACGAAGATGCTTATGGAATGAGATATGGTCCGAACACTAACCTTGGGTGGTTCATGTGGTCATCAATATGGATCCACTCTTTGATTTTAGTTTGCTGCTTAGTTTGTTTATCTTAGAACTATGTAGTCAGAGTTTAATATGGACGCAGATAGAATTTTACCACATCATGGTTTGAAATGAACTTGAAAATTTAGACCTATCTAGCATCAAAGTTGAGATTTGTAAAATTGCATTTGCATAAATTTAAGCAGGCCAATAAGATGTTTTAACTTTGGGATGTCACATGGAGCGGCAGGCAGGAGCAATCACTATGCTATGCCAATCCACACTAAACATTTTGCTGAAAAAACGAAAAAGGTAGCCGGCTTTCCTTTACAAGCATTAAACTGACAAACAGAGATTATTCTGAATTGGAATCTTGAGGCTAATGTTAGTAGGATTGAAGGCCTTAAATTGTTTAATAAATGCCTATGAGATAATAGTGTATCATTATTCGTCTGTGTCCTCTGCTGTTTGATTTTAAATCTTTTTTTGTGTACTACCTACAACATGTAAACAGGAATTCTGTGTGAAATCAGATTCAATGGAAGTCATAGACCTTTTCAATTGTTGAGGAGACTCTTCCTTACTTCCGTAAACGTTTCTCAGTTTTGGCTTCGTCATTTGGGACTTCTTTCTAGAGGGAGTTATTTCCTTTCTCGGTTTTATCTGTCATTCTCGAGAGGGATTGATGCAAGGTTGTTGAATTGTTCAAACATGTAAACAGAGAGGAAAAGAAAAAGGGTTTGCCTTTTGGCATTGCCATTGTTTCCTTGAGGAAGCACACAGTTCAATCTGTTGACAAAGGAAAGGACCACTCTATTTGCCTACACACAAAAGAAAAGAAAAGAAAAAACTCCTTATTCCTGCGACACCCACCATTAAGAAAATGAGGCTCTACTTTCTAGCCTTGTATAGGTTTTGTTGGGAAACCCTACTTTAATTTTATTCCTTGATTCTGATTCCCTTTCTCCTTTCACAAAAGCTTAAAGTTGACAATAAGTTCATATTGGGACTAATCAAACCATCTCTCTCTCTCTTGTTCTTTATTGAATCATTTATTGTCACTCAAATTGGTTGGTACAAAGTCTTGTAGGTTTCTATATTTTGGATCAACTTTTTCCTATTTCTATACCAACTATAGAGGCAGATATGTTCAAGTATCACAATTTTTTTTTTAAAAAAAATGCTTCTTTGATTTTGATAGTATGTGGGATTTGAGACTAACTTGTATATGAATGCACTAGAGAAGAGTACCATGTTGAAAGTACGTATGCATATGGATTTTTTGGTGTATATTCAACTGTTCTTATTAAAGGTTCAATCTTTGATATAATTTGTTTGCATATAGTGATTTCCTTGGCAATTTCATTATAATGTAGTACAGACAAAGAAGCATGCTTTTTTTTTTTTTAATCAATACAGTGAGAGTCGATTTCATAAAAATGTGGCAAGTGAGTAATTAACTTGATTTTGGCCAATTTTCCTCTGTTTTAGAACCAAAGAAGGCATGATAAGTCAAAAGATCTTTACTTTATCTTTTTAGAAATGCCAATTTTTATATCTTAGTATTTACATATTATTTTCAAAATTTGCTACATGAGCTTACTGATAATGAATAACTTAATGATTTGAGCTCATAAAGGTACAATATTACTTTAAAAGGAAAAAAAAAAGAGAAAAAAAAGAAAGAAAGAGAGAAATCTGATTATGTGTTCGACTCATGGATTCTTATATGTTAGTATTGATTAGCGAAAACTTGACGTTTATTTTAAAATGTTAACTTAGAGTAGTAAGCATGGTTTAATTAGTTGATATGATGTGAATTTCATGGGTAAGGAAATTTAAATTTCACTTTTGTGTCATGAATTTGTAAAATTTTAAGAATGTATAAACATGTCAAAAATTCATTAGACCTTTTTTTTTTCGAGGTTCCAGAGATTAAATTTATCATTTAAGTGAAGTTAAATTATAAAAATTGTCCCTCGATTTTATAGTTTGTGTAAAAAATACCCACAAACTATGTTTTCAAAATGCTTTTCAAACTTTAAAAAAGAGTTAAAAAATACGTTTACATTCGTAAATGGAAACCATTAAATTTTTGTTTAAAAAACACGCATGATTCATAAAAAATTTTTTATAAATACCCTTGAATTTAAAAAACAGTTAGAAGTTACTCTTAATTATCCGAATTTTATACAAATTTTTCCACCAATCAAATTTTTAAGTTAAAACTATAGTTTTAAATTTATTTGACTATTAACACAAGAATGATAGATCACCTACACAATGTAATCAATTTAAATAGTTATTGTTGTAATTATCATGTAGTTAATTGTCAAATGATAAAATGTATTTGACTATTAATCACGTGGTAGTTTGATAAGTTTATCGTTGTGAGATTTTTTCTATTTGACTAAGGGTTGTTTCAGTACGTTTTAATGGAGAAATTTTTATTTTGGAACTTTTGAGATTTTATTGAATTTTATGTTTTAAACAAGATTTAAAATATCGATGTTGATGGATATATCGAAGTCTTAATTTTATTGAAACTTTGATTTCAATTGATATTTATGAACAAATTATAAGAACAAAAAAAATTAGAAAATAAAAGTTCTATTATTTTTTTCAAGTAATTAAACAAGTATATCATTTATATCATATTTATAATTAATATCATTTTCAAGTTTAGTTCTTGTGATTTGTGGATTTTCCTATGACATAATGAAAATATTAACCCCTCCTATAAATATTATCGATATGAAATTCCCATGAATATGTGAAAATATCGACATATCGATGCAAAATTTAAACTATGGTTTTAACTTAATTTTTTAGTTTTTATTTTGGGTGAAAAAATTAGTATACAATTTAGAATAATTGAATTTTTTTTTTTTTTTTTAGTTTTTTAAGTTTAGGGACATTTACGAAACTTTTTTAGGAATTTTTGAAACAAAACTTTTAATGATTTTCATTCAAAACTAATGGTGAGAATATTTTAAAACCATTTTTAGATGTTCATGATAATTTGTTGACACACAGCCTAAAGTTATTATAATTGAGTGAATTAAGTGTGTATAATTTATGTTATCCTAAGTATAAAGATGCATGAATAAAATAATAAAGAATGTAAGGAGTAGGTGTGGCTATTAAAGGTAAAAGGGATGCTTCCGATTTGGCCTCTCTATCCATCAAAATACATAACCATAAAAATGGAAAGGAAAGTTATGATATTCGGAAATATTGGGATCTTGAAAACCTCTATCTTTTAGCCCTTCTCGAACCTCCTAACCGGCCCAAGCCCAATCATCATCTAACACCTCAATTTCTCCCATAACTCAAACTCACATCAAATTTTAGATTTGAACTTTTTTTACCAACAAGTTTTAATTGTTCACGAAGCAAGGATTAAGTTTCATGTAATTATATCCTAGAACACAATTTGTACGACTGAAATAACTCAAATCTCATATGTTCTTAACAAAATGTCAAATCTTGGAATACGAATGAGTCAAATGACGTACTAATATAACAATTTACAATAATTAAAAAAAAAAAAACATGTTAAAATTTCCACCTTGTGTTGTCTAAAAGACAATCCTCGTACAAGTGTCTGATTTTCAATATAAATAGGAGTCAAACAAGACTTTATTTATAATCGTACTCAACACATTCCTAAATTGTAAAGTTATTCTTTTTGCAACTTTATGTATTCTCATAAAAATAATCAAACAATGTTTATTCCAAAATGACTAACTTATTTACAAATATAACAAAATAACTTTATTTTTATCGTTTAAAAACACTTTTTAAGTAATTTTGTCCTCTAAAACAATGTATCAAAATTCTTGATGTTCCTTAAGTTATATGCTACACAAAATGTCAGTTGAATAAATTCTTTTAGATTGAAGAAATTAGTGGAACCACTATGATATTTGTGAATTCCTATTCTTTTCCAAAATCCTCATTATTCATATTCTCATTTGTTATTCATTTCTATTGATTATTTTATACTATTGACTTTGTCTCTTTCATCTATATATAAATACCAAATGGTACTCGCAGATCTCTTTACTAACTATTTTATAATTTTTCTCTCTCTTTTATTCATATTATTAATAGTTTTTCTTCTAAGAAGAAATGTATAAGTAATTATCTATTAATTCTTTTTATAATTTAGGAATTTTTAAAAATATGTGCATTTACTCCCTATTTTTGCAACTGCTGACTTTTTTAATTATTGAGTCTTTTTTAATATAAATAAGTTTAGAAGGTCCTTCCGGTAATTTTTGTTATTATTTTAAATTTAAAAAAATGTTTTTTTTAATATATAAATGATATATATCTTCTCTTTAAAATCATTTTTAAATTACTTTTCTAATTTAAAATACATATAATTGTATGAAATAAATATTTAAGACAACTTTATAACCTATTCTTCAAATTTTGAAATTAAAAATGTAACTTTTGAAAATTTGATAACCAAATCCATCATACATATGTTTTGAAATTTCAATAATAATAATAAAAAAACTACGTATTTTATAAAATTTTAGAGAATAAAATAAATTATTATTTTTTAATTTACATTGTCAATTTATTTATTAATTAGATAGCATTTACAAATAAAATTAGCCCACATACATTCTTCTAATAAAAATTATTTTCGTATGTTTTTAGTTGATGTAATTTTATCTTAGCTAGTCGTTATTTTTTAACATTGGATAAAGCCTCCAAACATAATTCATTAATATTTATTATCATTATCTCGAAATTTGATAGATTTCTCTTTTTTACGATGAATTTTTAAATTGTCAAACAAAAGTAAAATGAATCAAAATATTTATAAGATATAATAAAATTTTAGATTTATTAATATTAAGTATTTTTATTAATGCATATGTTTAATAAAAATAAAATTTTACTATATTCTGTAAATATTTTTAATAAAAATTATATTTATTATATGATTTAATTCTATTACAAGTAATTTTTAAAAAGTTTAAAGATAACTTTGTTTTCGTTCAAAATCATGTTTATAAATACTTCCTTAATCATCCGAAATTAAATTTATAATTTTATTAATATTTTGTAAATTAAAAAATTATTTTAAATGATAAATCGCTTAAAATATTTACAAAATTTCAAACTGACATCGATAAACTTCTAATAATGTCTATTAATATTAACGATAGATACTAATAAAAGTCTATCAAAGTCTATAAGTAGTAGATCTCAAACTTTGCTATATTTAAAAAATATTTTGATATGTTTTATTATACTCAAAAATATCTCTTTTAAATATATAATTATATAATTTTAACTATTTTAGAGGATGACAAATGAGTTTGGATTGAATTTGAAATTAAACAAGGCTAAAGTCATATTGATAAAATTAAATATTGATGCAATGAGGAGAATATAATGGGTGAAATTAAATAAAAATAAAAATTTGGATCATAGTGGAAACCCTAGAATGAAGAAACCTAGGACCCCTAGAGTAGTAGTAGCAGCAGTAGCAGTAGTAGTAGTGCATGCATTAACATTTCTATTAAAGTAGTGTATCATTAATTACTTCCCACATCACCCTTTCCCCCTTAAATCTTTGAATTAATTTATAAACACCCCAACCCCTTCTTTTTGCTTTTCACACCCTAATTTTACCATAATTCTACAATTATACCCTATTTATGGCAATAAGAAGATGCTTTCTTCTCTTACTCAAGAGATACATTATCCATCTACCCTACAAAAACTTTACTAGGAAAATTAATAATTATACACATTCTTAATAATAATGCTACACTTTCACATACTTTTTTTCCCTCTTCTCTATCTATAATATATATATATATATATGCTTTCTATTTATATTCTCATGGGATTAAAGAACAAAAAAAAAAAAAAAAAAAAAAAAAAAAGAAAAGAAAGATCACATAAAGTAGATCAAAAGGACTATATACTAAACAAGAAATTAAAGCAAACGCCTAGCTTTTTAATTAATTAACATCCAACCCCCTTAAATTAAACACAAAATTAAATTATTTGTGTCACCAACAAAGTCTCTCAAAATTGTCGTTATCAAAGAGGATGCAACAGTTGAGTTGGCAGTTGGGAAAGAAAAAGATGCTCATTTAATTTTGGATTTACCTATTAAATATTGTTCTTATATATTAATTACAGCTCAAAGGCTATATGGGAGAGAAATTATATATTCAATGTCACGGTTTTACTTAAAATTAAATAACACTTTAATTTCATGTTCAAACTTTGTTCTTCACTCACAATATATATACCACCTTTTAATATCCCTTGATCATTCGGTTTAGTTAAAGCTTATTTCTCATATAAATATGTATATGGAAGATGAGAGGAAGTCGATTCAATTTTATTGGATTTAAGTTCAACAAAGAACCAAAACTAAATCAAAATAAAATTGGATCTATTTTTCCTTCTAGCTATAGATTAAAACTGGACGTTTATTTATTTATTTTAGCATTTTTCAAAATTCTATTATAAAATAAAAATCCAACCAAACTAATAAAACTTTTTTCTGCTAATAAAAATCAAGATGCCTGCCTAGTTTTACACTTTGAGAATGGATGATTTTTACACGTAAAAAACAAATCAAAGCAATGAATATTTATGGTTGGGTTTAATTTTTGAAATTTCTGTAGCGTTCTACCTAGAATCATTCAATCGCATCAATTCTAACTTCCGGTGAACCGATTATAAGCAAATCAAACAAAAGAAATTAAAGAAAAAAAAAAAGATCCAAACTTTCTTAGAATCCAATAAGGAAAAAATAAAAATATAATGTAAATAAATAAAAAGAAAACGAATTTTTTTAAAGAAAAAGAAGTTGATGAAAAGGGTTTTCTTAAGTGACAACTAAGAAGTTGCATGCAAGAAAGAAACGGTCCCATTTGTTTCTTTGTTTTTGTTATTTGGATTGTTGTGTGAAATAGGTTTTCGTTAATGGTGAACCACCACACCCCTAATTAATCTCTCTTTCTCTCTCATACCTAGAGAGAGATAGAGGGAGAGAGATGTTGATTGAAATTAGATTTTTTTTTTTTTTTTTTTTTTTAAGAAAAAAAGAAAAAAGAAGAAGAAGAAAAAGGTCCCCACGCCAATATAGGGTTAAAAGGCTAATTAATGCAAAGAAAAGAAAAAACCCATTAAGCCCTTCTGCAAAAGAGCTGCATGAGGTGTAGTCTTGGCGTGATAATATTCAATTTGCACCCACTTGCCCCTTCTAAACTTTCAATAAACTAAGGGACCACTTTTTAATTCTTTCTTCTTCATTTTCTTCTTCTATTTATACCCTTTTTCTCTTCGACTTCTTCCTTCTTCATCCCAAACCCTAGATTTTATTTTCAGCTAATTTTCTCTTAACCTCCTTCAATTTATGGTCAATCACTACCAGTTGAAGCTGCCAGCATGATCTTAACTTTTCTCTTCTACTTCTTCCTCTTCTTTCTTTGAGGAAAGATCAGATCATGCGGCAGTTTCACCTGTTGTTGCTTTGCCCTTTTACTCACTATATCCCTAATCCCTATAAATTAGCCCTAATTTCATCTAATCCCTCTCCCGTAAAAAAAAAAAAAAAAAAAAAAAACCCTAATGTTTCCCCTTCATATGGTTTCGTTATTAAGGTATGTGATTCTTTAATTTATTGTTTCTCTTTACTGGGTTATGATCAATTTTTCATTTTACTGTTGGATTCATCTTTTTTTCTTTTTTGGGCAGAAATTAGGGTTTGTGATTCCTTCAAAGCTTTGATCATGGCAGCGGGTTTATCTTTAAGCTCTTTTTTCCAGCTAGGTATCTCTTTTTTTTTTTTTTTTTTTTTTTAAATTTCTTCAAATTTTATTTATTGTCATTATTGGTTTTTGATTTGGTCTCAATTGAATCAAGAAAAAGAGGTGTTTTTCTGAAGGGAAGATTCTGGAATAGTGACCCCTAATTATTAAGATTGATGGAGTAGCAATTTGTCTGTTTCATATTGTTTTTTGGGATTGATGCCACCGAGCAAATTTTTCACATGATTTCAATTATATCTCTTTGGTTTCATCAAGAGAGAGAAATAAGAAACAAAAAAAAAAAAGAGAGAAGCATTTACTATCCTTCTGCAAAAAAATTGGATGATAAGTCACAATATATCACCAGTTTTAACGGCTTTTTTCAAAAAAAAAAAAAAAACTATACCAAACTCATAACTATTTAGCCAAATCCGAACATAAACTTAGTGAATAAAAACACTAATTATTCTATGAAAATTTGTCAGTGTGATTTAAAGGAACCATGCTTGTTGTCCCCTTGAATGTATCTTAGAAGATAAGACAGACACTAGTTTGATTGGATTTCATTACCATCTTACTAATTAATTACCTTAATCCTTTTCAATTGGTGTCCTAATCTATAATTCTCTCTATTTATAATTTGGGCATTAATTGCTTTTTTTTGGGCTCAACCCTTTTGAACAGTGCTTTTAGAATATTGATGATCTAGATTAACCCAATATTATTATGTATAAACAACTCCTAATTAATGTACTTACATAAGAACCTTAATTATTTTGCATTAGACACATTTTATTTAAAAATTTTATCAGTTTAAAATTCTTTGAATATTACTAAAAATTTGAAAAGCTCCAACTTCCTTGAACTCTCTTTGGCTCAATCTTATTTTTGGTAGGAATCTGTCATAACCTTCAACAAGTTTTTTTTGTTGGTCCATGCACAGAACTTTCATATTTCCATTAAAAGCCACATAACTACAAAACAACTTTAACACTTATTATTATTATTATTATTATTAATATTGAAGAAGATGGAAGATAGTTATGTGTAGTGATCATGTGGAAGGAAGAAAAGGTTTTTTACATTCCATTTTCAGGCTGCCTAGGAAAAGTAGCCCTCTGAAGAAAAGATACCCAAATCAGCTTCAGAAGAAAACCACTTATTTTCCTTTCCCATAAGGTTTTTTCGTATCCATTTTTTTTTTTCTGTCTGTGGTTTTCACAAAATGAAGAGCGCTATTGATTGATGAATAGTGTGTGGGCAGGGCAAGAATCCTTTTCATCTACCAGTTTGATACTGTTTATAGAATACCATGTTACATAATGTATATGTTTGATATTAAATTTTGAGATCGACATGAATATAAACGTTTTTGTTATATTGTAAAAAAGAAAACGTAATTTTAAAAATTGCATTTTTGTTGGTCTACATTCTAAACCTTTGAGTAGAAAAATAGGGTACTAGAGAAGAAGAATCTCAATCTTTGGTGTTGGATGTGTATATACTTATTTTGTTTTGGTTCCCCAACTTCTTCTGAATGATCTATTTTCTATCTGAATAGAAATTATTTTAAATTAGTTCTAGCTTTATATATATATATATATATATATATATATATATATATATATATATATATATATATATATATATATATATATATTATTTTTACAAAAACCTTGTATTATATTTCATGTGTTTTTTTCTTCTAAATGCATTAGTGAAGTACAATGTCTATACTTAGGGTCTAAAGGTTCCGTTTAGAGCACATTTGATGATGAAAATTTCAATCTCTTAAGAAAATATAGGCACACGATCGATGACATTTGTAGCAACCTTTGACTAATACTTTGTTTCTCTTTTTATTATTTTTGAAAAAAATTCCCTTTTATTAATTTACACCATAAAATAAAAATAAATAGATTTAAATTGTAAATGAAGTAGGATATTAATAATTAATAATAAACTTTTAAATCAAATCAAATTAAAAATATGAATGAATAGATATGTAGTTACTTTACAAGTGTTTGGAACTAGAGGTAATACACATGCCACGCTTTCCGAAAGATTACTGTTAAATAGCTGACAAATACTTGATGAAAAACAAAATTGAAATAGATTTTAATATCTAGTATACATTTAATTAAAATTTAATGTTTAGTTTAATAATTAAATTACCTTGTTACATGAGAAAGATTTTAATTTAGTGTAATAAAAATTCGAAATGGGAAGACAAGTTGGACAAAAGTTTTGTTTGCCATGTATATATATTCACATATTTGAATTATGGGTGTAATTAGTAACCATTTTTACTTATCTACATTTATGTAATCAAAATTTGTTACATTAGGAAGAATTTAAGACCAAGTTTTAGCTAAGTTTTGTTGGTATAACAATTGGAACAAATATTTGAGCTTCAAGCTCAATTATTTAGTACAATAGAACGTTAGTTGTTAGTTTAGCTTAATGTAGAGTTAAGGTTGTAGGTTTAGTAAATTTATGGTGAAGTGCATATTTATGTTGAAGTAGATGGAGAATTTTTTTGGCGTAGATTCTTGTCTAATGTCTTCTCACTCATTAAGACTTCCAAACTATTTTTTGGGGTGAAAACCCGAATTAAGAATTTTTTGGATATGTTTTACAACTATTAATGTGTTCTAATTTTTTGGATATGTTTTACAACTATTAATGTGTTCTCTTTTTTAAAATTCTTTGTATTCTCATTTATTGATTTTTCATTGTTTGTAATAATATAATACACATTACAAAAAAATTATATCAATTAAAACAAATAAGTTGCAGATCACAACTAAATACAAAAAACAAAGTTGCATGGTGTGTTATCAAATTTTGGTTGATAATGTTATCTCCCATTTGAATTTTGACTCACATATGATCAAATATTTTAAAATAAAAAGCTAAAATAATATATAAATCTAAATATTAAAAATCTTGTACAAGGTTAAATATAATAAAAAAAAAGTCAATATAAATAAAAACAAAATGACTATAGTACGAAAACAAAAAGGTCCAATTTTTTTAAAAGAAATATAATATAGAAAACGAAAAAAAAGTAGTGATTTGAACCCGAGACTGGAAGATGAAAATGAGAATGGATAAATGCTTATACCAAAGGTAAAAAAATGAGAAACATAAATAAAAAACAAAAAATCGAAATGTTATTAAATGGGACTGTTGATTTTCTAGGTCGAGTTTAAAGTGATTATGGTAGACTTTCTTTTCTTTGTAGACTTTCTTTTCTTTGTTCAATTATGCTATGTATTAAAACATACATTGTTCAAAATTAATTTCAAAATTTTGAAATAAATTTTCAAGTATCATAAAATGTAGATTTAATCCAGTTGAATATAATTTCATTTAAACTTGTGTCTTCTTAACACAAAGTTCTTGATTCACCACGGATTTTGGTTAATAAATGTTCTAATGGTAGTGTTTTTGGTGATAATATTCTTAAGTATAAAGTAAACTTTTAAATATGGCAAATATGGCAAAAATTTTAAATATTCTTTTAAGTTATCTTTTTCAATATTGATCCTATTAATTATAGCATGTAATCAGTCTTCACCACTTCCCATTAAACAATAATTGACTACATATAACATTACATTGCTTTAATCTTCCTAAATGAAATCAAAAGTAATCATGGTTTTCCCCCAAAGTTCTTGCATGTCTGCTTAATACATAATTATTTTTATTTTTATAATTTAACTAATATTTCTAAATTCATTTATTAAATATATTTTTGAAAAATTTTAATGTAAGAACGATTATTATTTTTTCAATTAATTCATCGTCAAATTTTAGAATGTCATAATATAAGGTAGACTGATAATAATTTTATTAGTGATAAAAGTTTATTATATTAATTAGATTTCTATCAAATAGCAATCTCAAATTAAGATTAAACAATGAGCAAGAGGCAACCATAAACTACCTACTAATTGACAAAAAAAAAAAAAAAATCAGATGACAATATCATAAACTACTAATCACAGATAAGTTATATATCAAAAAATAGAAGATAATAATATAACATGAAGTCATCTTTCTAAAAAATAACAAAATCATAAACAAGTAATAATGTGTCAAAAATAGAATCCAATATCACACACTACTAACTATGTGCCTAATTGACAAAAAAAAAAAGGTGATCATACAACCATTATATGGCTATCAAAACAATTAAGTAATTGACTAAAAAAATAGAAGGGAAATATGAGGACATTTTTTACTTTTTAGTTCCAATGTTCATTTAAATTTTGGTTGGGCAAATAAATCTTGTCATTTTTGCAACGCTTCATATTGTTTGGGGTATGGCCATGGTTTTTTTTTTTTTTTTTTTTTTTTTTGTCAATCTTTGCATATGACTTTCTTTAAATTGGGTTTCTTCATTGGGTTATTTACCATAGTGTTTAATAAATCTTATATATATATATATATATATATATATATATATATATATATATATATATAATTGTCGCCTCTTTTTCTATGAGAAATTGTAGAATAGGTCTTATGACTGATTTGAAATAGGTTAAAATTTACCAATCAAATATTAAAATTGAAGGCAATTAATATGTCAAAAGTGAAAATTTAAAAATTTATTATACATAATATCATAAACTTGAAGGTTTGGGCTAGACTTGTGAAGAATCAAAAGAATATTAAATGTATTAATAAATAACATTTAGATTAACTAAATAAGTTAATTCTAAAGAATGGTGCAAGTGATATTAGTAATTTTCCTTTTCTTACAAAGGCATGTGATTTGTTTAAATGCAGGTTTTGGACATAAACTCATCTCATCCTACGCTTGGAAGCATCGTGTGCAAAAGTTGTTTGTTTGAGGGTTGGAAAACTGACAGACTGTACCAATTTCTACTGATATATATTCTTACTTCACAAGAGAGGGAGAACATCGCTTAATTTTTGGGTTCCTATAAATTTTGTGAACGGTAGGGGAATTGATTCAATTAATAAGATTCATCAATGTACATGCAATTTTTTTAAAATAATAACAGCATGTATATTTAGGAGAAAAAAGTTTATGTTTGATACACCAATATCCATTGTGCCTCCCGCTAAGAAAAGAAATATATCTCATAAGGTTATCACATGTCAGTAAATGAACATATCGTTTTGATCATTAATATACCTTAAGATTAGTTTATTTTAGTTTTTTTAGTTTTAAATATTGGTTTTTCTTTTCCATTAATAAGTTGTGTCTATTGATCTTGCAACTATGTGAATTTGGAAACTAAAATTCTTTATCTAAAGCAACAAAAACTCTAAACGACATAGATGGAACATGAAGATTTAACCGTAACTTTTACACACTTCAAATTTTGCTAGCATATTACTAAAAAACTAACCAAAGTTTTCTAAAACTTTTTTCTAGAGAACATGGTTAGATCACAGCATAGAATTCTTATTTGTGGGTGAGATCAATATGAGTGCACACAAACGAATAAGGTATATTGATAATTTAAATAAACTTAATAAATATTTATAACATGTGTTAAAATGATCACATTAATAACAGTTTTTGATGCTAACTATAATATACATAGATTAGGGTCTGTTTTGGGATGATGCATTGGAATATGAAAGGTACAAATGAAGACAGAGCAAACTTTGTGAGAGATTTTTAACACATCTATACTGATTCATTATGGAAAAAAACAGCTCTTTACAAATGTGGGTGAGAAGAGAATCTGTCATCTATGGCTTGAGTGGGTGTGAGTCTCTCTGTTACTTGATTTTGACAATTACAAGGTGCAGTACTAAAGCAAATGTAAAACTCTTCACCTGAGGGACCTATAGCTAACTAACCAACTCTACATTTACTCCCAACTAAAATCACCTACCTGAACCCACATTGTGATGATGGTTCATTTACAAAGAAACTCAACTGCAGATGGAAGAGGGAAGAGTCAAGTTTCTGATGCCTGAACATTTCCGGTCATCGCTTCAACTACACGAGCCTCTCCTTTGCTTGGTGCTTCTACTTTCTAACAGTAAAACATTACTCTCTTCACATTTTCCTTTAGAGCTGGCAAAGGACGAACCCCAGATTCTCCTATAACACGTGTACTCTTGGCCGAACGACCAGCTGAGCCATTCTCCTGCATCTCTGGTTCCATGTAGAATCGAGCTCGGAATGCAGCTAAATGTGCATAGTATGCTGGAGGGACTGCATGAATGCAAAACAAAACCAGCAACTTCAGAACAGCAAATATGCAACTATAAAAGCTGAGTTAAAATCATGAACATGGATATGAGCCTATAGAAGAAGTCAAACTCAAAAACTAATAAAAGAAAGCTTGCTTACCGACAGAAACTGAACGTGTACATCTTGCATACGTGTAGCAAAGATTGTTCGTTAACGACTGAATTCCATCTGCGGTAAAATTGTTTTCATCCCAAAGAACATGGTAGTGAGCTGGCCGACTTGTCCCCTGCAGGAAAAAGGACAAAATGAGTTTGTCTGGATCAAGATCAACTAATGATTGCTCAGTTGAAAATAGTTGGAAGGAAGAGAAAGGGAGGAGGTCAATATACCTGAATTCCAGCATGACTACAGAGATAGAAATCAAATTCTGTTGGGTGGCATATCTTGGAGTCGACTACGGTTCCTGAAAATCAAAAAAATGGACCAACTATGGGATTAACAACTCAAGCCTGGCATCACAGAAAGATAAAGTGATCGAGTAACAGGGATTGAAATGTACCAGGTAAAATGTTCCCACTCTTGTCTGTGCTACTTCTATCTCTATAGTTGTTGGCAAACAATCGGGTGTGGTGTCGCTTTTGTACGACAATGAATGTTACAGGTGGTTGGTAATTCGGTTCTAAAGAAGCACATGCCTGTACCAAAAGGGTGCTATATTATAAAAAAAGGTCAAACAAAAAACAAAGAGGGTGTGTAGTATTCCTAGGTTCCTCACCTTCCTGATTGCATCCAACTCATAAAGTAATACTTGATAGAATTGTCCTTCGCTCACGCCGTCCCTGGCAAGAAAATTGGCAAGCACTGAGACAGCTAGCATGCATAAGCTAAAACAAACTGAAGCAGGAAATAGTTTTTTTTAGATTAATAATTTATTTATTTCTTCCGCTCTTGAACTAAATTATAGATATTGTTATCATATTGGAGCAAATATATGACTTTTGTTATGTTACACGAGCATTTATAAAAGATAAAAAAATATTTTTGAATATTTCATGTCGATGTTGAACCCTTCGATTTATGACTATATCAACAGATATTTTCATCTTGCAAACACCTAAGAATGCTCTAGTCAACAGGACTGAAGTTTGTCTTGTGAAATAGTGCTTCAGTTTATATATAATGAACCATTGTTTCAGAATCTCAACAATGAGCGACAGATGCATCCAGCCATCCGTAACGGCTACGATTCTTAACATGAAACGTCCAATCAGCTTGATCCCTCTTTTAATTATCCCTCATGGTCACAAAAAAAGAAAAAAAGTCCAACTAGATGTGTTCTTTTGCGAGCTAACCCTTTGATTCAGAAAAAGTTCTCCAACAGACAGTGGAAGATGAAACTGCTTACCTGTAAAATATTATCCTAAGAGGCTTTTGCCCTGTTGCTTTCCTAAACGAAATCAGAAGATCCCTGTGACAATAATTGGCACCATATAAATCAATATTCAAAGAAGAAGCTATATATACACAGTCCATTTCCTTAAAAAAAAGAGTGTAACATAATCTACAAAGAACAAGATCTCATAGACCAGACCTGATCATGCCACCACTGACGGTGCCACGGATAGGATCCTGCCAAGTTTTGTACAAGTCTTGTATAAGTTCTTGTCTATGAGCTTGAGCACATACTAGCCCAGCATATTTTGTCACTTCAGGCCAATCCTGAGAGGCTACTACCTGCAATGGATCAAACTTCCATTAGTAACACAATCAGGAATGTGGAATAAAAACAAGTTCAGTTATAACAGTAACTAGGAGACTGTACAGCAGCTATTGAAGGGCTGGAATCTTCGCCATTCTCTGGATGGGTCACGTCTGCTCCAAATATAATTGTAGGTATGTCACTCACAAGTGGTATCCTGCAGCTGATAGCATCTAGAAGAACAGTGTTTCTTCCACCCATCTGAGATAGCATTGGTAGCAAAGAGGAAAAGAAGAAAAGCGAACAAAACTCATTAGAATCCAAAGTGATTTTATGGTTTTCATTATTGGATAAGTAAGTAGAGCCTCATGAAGTCCTTCAGACCAGACAAGTAGCACTTATCGAAGGAGTAACTACACCAGTTCCATAATGTTACAAGATTGTTCCACTTTCATCCAAAATATGGAGAAGATAAGACTGTTATTTAGTGCAATTATAAGATTGTGGACCAGCATCATACCTTGACATTGATCTTCAGTGACACATTAGCAAGGTATTGCTTGCTTATCTTGAACACGTGCTTTGTAAGACAGCATTGTGATATTAAACCAAGATCAGTTTCACAAATACGCTTAAGATCACCTACAAATCACAATGATGCATAAAGATATCATTTTAGAAGATACATCTTCATTTTCTGATCATTTTATCAGAAAAATAAGGCCGGTAATCATCAGTGGAAAAAGTTGTATCAGCTCACCATAAAGCGACCCGTTATTGTCAGGTAAAATAGCTAACAATAGCTCCAACTCTTTCCCTTTAGTCTTGTTCATGGAAGCATGATACACATGCTTCAAAGCTTTCTCTACCTGTTCTGGCCTCGCGTTGTATACTGGAATAACTGGTTCTGGATTGAATTCCTACAACATAATCAGTTTGAGGTCAATAAAATGTGAAACACATCAATCTTGAAGAAGAAAGAATCAGCACCAATATACCATTCCAGACACTTGACACATCTGAGCAAGTTCAGAACAAAACCCACGAGCTACGCTCTCTTGCACGCTCCTAGAAAAGTTGATACATGCCCACCGGTTAACAGTCATTCCATTAATCATTTTCTGCAATACATGAGGACAGTGTCAAGCACAGGTGGTTTTGTATTAGTTGCACAAAAAGAAAATACTTGAATCGACAGGGAAAGTGGCGGTTGTTAGACGTACTTTGAAGGAGAAAGAACAAAAGAAATTTTATTTGATGAGACAAAGAATTGAGAATCTTAGAATTATAATATAATAAGCTGGTGCTCAAGTACAATCAATGGACCGAAGTTTATCTAACGATGCACTTACTTTGTTCATCATATTCCATTGACCCACTTGAGGCAAGCAATCCTTCTCTTTTCCAGTATCATGATATTTTAGCTGTGTTGGTTCATCATGAAGTTGATGTCAGGGTAAACAAGAACCTTCATTAATTTACTGAATAACATGAAATTAGAAGAGATAGCCATACCCATGGAGGAGGAAGAATTCTAGCTTCAACGGAAGCCAGTTTTTCACTTATTTTAATCCCAAACTCCTTAGCATAAGGATCATTATCATAAGCGTTATGTTGGACAGTCTAGCAAAGTTTGAGAGACAGGAGAAGAAACTGTTATTCCAGTGATTAGAAAGAGAACCAAGAAAGAATGATAAAATTAGTGCAATTAGGCATCAACTTCCCATTGGGCAATAAATATCCTGTTCCTCTAAATAGATTATGGTAGGATAAAAACAATTCCCATAATAACAGCTCCCACAATGATTCCAACAATACCTGCAAAATGTCATTTTCTCGATCTCTAGGTCTTTGACACGTGACTTTTAGAAGTGCTGTTATTTGCTTTTCATTCAATCTTTTTGTATATCTTTGCCCCCCTACAATTTTGCAGGCCTGGAAATGCAAGAGTTTTAGATTACAGTTTTAAAAAAAAAAGAACACATGGACACACACAAAAGATTTTTCCCCTCCTATTAGGCAAAAAAGCCTTAAAGGTGCAAAAACTTGTTTATATACCCTAACTTCAAGCTTTACTGTCATTTAAATGGGTCGAGATAAGGAAACAAGACAGAAGGCAGCAACGCTAGTTACACATTTACTATAATCATAACAGGGGAAATATTAAAAACAACCTCCATTGGCAAATAATTTGCCTTCTTCTGGTTTCCTACTTGAAGGCAAGGGAGATGTGCATGCTGAATGGTGAAGCCATACATCTCCTGGAAGTATTCAACAACTGACTTCATGGTTGAGTTGTCATCAACAGGAAATCTGACAAAGAAGTATTGTTAGCAACCAGAGCATTTGCACGCATAAAAAACCAACATAGATAAAGAAAAGCTTGGTGAATACAATGTATAGCAGGTGCAAGAAAATATTCATGAATATTAAAGCTTACACTAATTCTCTTGTAGGCTGTGATGTCAGACCCGAGACTCGATACTTCCGCCTAACATTTCCACGGTGTGTTACTTCAACTTTCACCCCTCTAAGGGCCTTTTTAATCTGTTTTACGTCCAAAGTTAAGTTTCACCCATGAAATGGACAAGAAAACAGGTAAAGTGTCTAAGGCTCAAAAAGAGCACACAATCAGATATATAAATAGATGCACCTTTACTCGATCAGAGTCGGACAGTGGCCTTGACAAAACATCTTTCCCTAGAAGCTGAGCAACAAACTCAAGGACAGGGAGAGGCTCAATGAATGCAGCTGAAGCCATATCTTTTAATAAAAGAAAGAAAAGAATAATAAGGTCACTCACTTAAAGTAAAATATGCACAAATCATAGTACAAAGCTTTAATTGTAAGTTTCAATTTACCAATGTTCAGAGACAGTCCCATTTGAGTAGGTCTAATACTCTGGTAAAATCCACACCATGATTCTAGCCCATCACCGAGCCGCTGAGGTGATCTAATATCAGGAGAAAAGAAAGATCTCCCTATAGGACAGTACCTACATGAAATATCACCACAATAAGCAAAACAGAACTTCAAAACGTGGGCGTGTGTTGCTGATGCTTATATGAACTTAAAACATATAGACCAATTATCTACCTTTTGGATGAAAGCTCTCTCAATACAATGTCCAGTATTTGAAGAGCTTCTTGTGGAGCATCAGCACGCTTGCCCGCCAGAAACTGACCCAAATGGTGTAAATTTGCACGTGCAACGAACTTAATAAGTACTTTATATTCCCTCTCCCTCCTGAGTATTCGTTTACAATTTCACAATTGTATTAGTTGAATGGCTATCGTAACAATCCACATTAGTTCAAAATTTTAATTTCCTTTCTAACTCATTGGATACGTTATCATAATGAACAATACAGGAAATTGACAACACACAGAATACCAAGCTTTCGAATTCAAGAAGGAGCAGAGAAAAAACAAAGACACTGTTATGACCGCAAATTCTTACTTGGGACCACTGACTCCATCTTCTTCATCCACAAGCTTGATGGTAAACTCTTTCCATACAAAAGGAAGCTCACCAGCTGTATACAGACTCTTTCTGCCATCATAAGCTGGTAACCTTTTTCCCAAATCTGATTCTCTGTATAATCTCACCAATTCAGCCATGATGGCTCTGTTCACAGTTCTTGATGCCACTTCAGGAGTAATTGTAACCTGTAGAACCCCACCCCCAACGGAGGGATAACAAAAAAAAAATTAATAAATAGGGGAAGGAAAGATATAGGTCAAGCAGACAAAAAGAACAAATGAAGGTCATTTAAGTTGAGAAAATGACATGACGAAAAGAGAAACTTATTCATTTTCAACTACAATACAACAGCAAAAATTTACAAGAAAATTGCTGCTTAAAATTAATTGTCAGATTGAAGGGACCCTCCTCCCCTTCTCACTCCCTTCCTCCCCCGGTTGTTAAAGAACAGATAAAATATATTGCCTGCTTTAAGGCACATGAACTAGAATGCAAAGGGAAAATTCACTGTTAAACTCCTTGTTTGCTTACATCATATTGATTCAAATCTTTGTCTGGTAACTCTGCAAAGAAATGGTTTGCTTTTACAATACACTTCGTTCCAACTTGACCAAATCCAGGTCTTGGGGCAAAACTCAAAGATTTGCTTGAATTACGAAAACCCATTTGCATCCCACTAATGATTCCACCATTTGGATTAGTACTCGCCACCAGAGCTCCGGCGTTAAATTCAGGTTCATCGGGTTTACGTGCCACCGTGCAGGGCCGAGAACTGGGTCTCATAAACACTTCTCCCTGATCGGATTTCCGGCCACCTCTGCTCCTTCTCCGACCCCTGTTTTTACTCGGAGGGGAAGATGGGTTTCGAGATTTGATGTTCTGGTGTTCCAGATTCGGCGGACCTTTGCCATTTTGGGTTGATTTTGGAGCCTTTTGAACAGTGTTCTGCAAGTGGGTTTTGATTACAAGGTGCTGCTCGGAGCTCTCTTTCATTTGCCGTACTGGCATGGTGGGTTTCTTTTACTGTCTGGAAAATAGACTGGCAATGGTACAAGAACTCGTTTGGAAATGAGCTTAAAGGCTCACAAAATGGTGAACATGAAGTTTCTTCACAGTCACGTTTACTCTGAACTCATTTTCCCTCTTCACGGATTCAAGACGTCATCTTGCTGAGGAGGTGAAAAAAAAAAGAACCCAGAAGAGGAAAATTGCATGTCAGCAAACGAGATGACGAAAAATTCTTCAAAAGGTTAAAAAAACAGAGACAATGATACAGAGAAATACATCCATTGTTTCATACGCAAAGTAAAGTTGAAAGCGGAATAAAATTTTGGCTGTTTCTTCAACATTTTTAAGAATTACTGTTCCTTTGCTAAATCAAAAATTCAATCCAAAAAACCATTGTTTCACCATATATATCCCCAAAGAAAACATGGTAGAAGAAATTCAACCAAACGTAGCTTCCGTTTTCATAGAACAGTGAACCAATACTACATAGCATAAAAGAAAACCCATCTCCGACGGCTAGAAAATTCCCATATGCAAGGAGAAGAGTCCCAAAAAAGTAAAAGAAATTCGAAACCCAGATCTTATTTCGACTAAATCTTCCACTAAAGCAAGACAAAACGGAGAAAACCCAGAAAAATAAACCCAAAGCGGAAATACCCACAAGACAAACCTATTAACTAGTGTTGTCTGGCTATTAGAAACGAAAATCTCGATGGGGATGATGAGTAAACCCAAACAGATAAAAACGCAAGAGGAGTATATACAAAAGAAAAGAAAATGGTATTAAAAGGAAGAGGAAGATATGGAACTTAGGGAAGTGGCAGGGACAGAGAATAAAACCATCCAGAAGAAAACAAAAATCAAGAACAAATCCAAAGACAAAGAATAAACATTGAAAAGGGTAGTAAACTCACTATCCATCCAATACCCAAAGATTTAATGATGTAAAAAATAAAGGGCAGGCCCCATTGAATGCCTACAAGAAGTACCAGTGAAGAAGAGGAAGAAAACCCAGAATTACAAAACACAAAACGAAAACTCACCCAAAACGAAAACGAAAACCAAACCAATCCAATCAAGCAGTGAGAGGTACCAAAACTGGAACAAACAAAACAGAAGAAAAGAGAGTAAAATAGGAAATGGGTGAAAAATGTGAAGAAGGGTAAAGCAAAAAGCGGGTCGAGAGGTGGTTTAATGTGAGACGTTTGAGAAAGAAGAAGAAGAAGAAGGAGAAGGAGAAGAGAAGAGCGTGGAGAAAGAGAGATGATGATGAAGAGGAAGCTTTATACACGCATGCAAGGTGGCTTTTGGTGTTTTCTTTATCACGTGTAAAAGGCTTGTGAGCACCCTGCCCCCCCCCCCCCCCCCCCCCCCCATCCATCTTCTCCGTTCTCTTTCCTTTTTTAAAAAGACTCTGTTTTTTCTCTTTACTCTGTTTTTCTCTATCCTCTAATTCGGTTCTGTTTCTGATCGCGCAGCCTCGGGGACGTACCACATACCATAAATTAAAGGAAGCATTAGAGAGAGAGAAAGAGAGTCCAAAAGAGACGACTGAGTATTTATAAAAGCAATCATACACAGAAGAAGAATAATTCGAACTTGCAGTCCTCTCTCCTGCTATGTTTCCTCTCTCTCTCTTTTCATTTTTGTTGAAACCCTTTTTCTTCTGTTTTTTGGCTGTTCCCTATGCAATGGTTTAATTTGTTAAAGCCCCAAAAAAATTCAATCTTTTTAAGGTAGGCTAACTAGACTATGATGCTGTCTATCTCTATTCTTTAACTTAATCCCTTCTTCCTCTGCCCTTTGTTACCCTCCTTGTAACGGTCCATTCTTTTTGGGTCCACTTCTCTTTTCTCATTTTCTTTCTTTCCTGTTCTCTTGAGATTGATTTTTTTTAGTTGGTGTCATATTTAGAGTGAAGTATTTACCTTTTCAACTATAATGAGTCTCTTTTTTTAATGTGGAGTCTAGTTGAGAGAACTTGAATTGTGTGGATGAACTAGGGATTTGATTATATCGTTTCTCTAGGTTTTGAATTAACTAATTTTAACTTATACAATCGACAAGACCTCTTAATATTAAACAAACAACGAGTTTATTTGATTACAACTATTCAAAATAGAGAAAATATAATTTTAATTCGTCTTAATTTTAAACTTTTGAATTTAGCATATAGATCTAAGAGAGTGTTTGGATTTATGGTTTGATGTAAAGACCGTCCATCTTAATACAATAGAAAAATATGGGATAGGTTCAGGATCTCTTTCAAAGGAGTTGATGCTTGAACATATATACATGAATATATACTTTTAGTAATTCAAACGATCATATGTGTTCAATAAAATTGGATTAATCATATCAGCAATATAATTATAAGTATAAGTAGGTAGTACTTTTTCTACAAAATTGTAAGAGAGGATGTTATATGTAATAATATGGTCACTGATTGATATGAGTTTTTTGATGTCGAGATGGTAGTTGTATAATTTAACATATTTGTACGTATTTGATTGTAACCTACCAATTTCAATACTTTATTTAGTGTTTCAATCAAAACAGCATCGATCCTAGTAAGGATAGTATTTCCTTCTTAGAGTTAACAAGATAAGATAATTAGAGAACGGGACGATATACATTTTACTTTTATGAGTACTAAGTTTAGTATGTTTCACGTGCCTCACTAGGATCCATTTGGTATTTGATGACCTAAGAAAATTGGCCCTTGTGCTTCAAATCCTACCCTAACATTGCAAATTATAAAACAAAGGTAGAACAATGACAAGTCAAAACTACACTTTATCCCTTTTGTTTTCAATGGCCATTGCGATATGAACATAATATTGAAGTTGAAAAAAATTACAAAGCAACAAAAGCATTTAGACAATCCTAACAAAATCATGCCTTACTATGGATAACCCACTTATGTGATCTCTCTCTTTCACCACAAAACTTTTACAAAGTTCCCACAGCCTCAATACTTTTTCCAAAAACATATATTCCCCCCACATGTATGCACAAATAATTAGAATGTTGATAGAACCTTTTGACCAAACATATTTGAATTATTATGTATCACTCCTTGATTTTAACATTTTCTACCCTAGTGAATGTGTAGATTCAGTATCTAATGTCCATTGTTTTTAGTTTTGATATCAACAAGGATTGTTTTTAAAGCACATCGACACTAACTTCTTTTGTTTTAGTAGAAAGTTTTTCGATCGACTCTTTTGCAGTTTGTACATTATAGAACCTAATTTCAATGTCAATTCTCCAACTACACGGATTAATTAATATGTGTTTTTTATATTTATGATGTAAAAAAACTTTATGCTTTATCGTAGAAATGGTAGTTTTTACTTTATTCTCTAAGTCGTGGATTTTGAAATGTAAACAAATCATAGATATTGGCCTACCCATAAACAATTCACCCATTGATCCTCGACAAAACTTCGTTTCAGGAGAGGTTTTTAGCTAAATTTTTTAGATTTTTCAAATGTGATTTTAACTTGGTATCAACTTTAAAGAATATGCTTGGTCTTCTAGTTTTGTGTCAAATAATGAATTTTAAGTCTTACAAATTGTTTAACGAAATTTTAGGAATTGTATAGACCCTTAATTTGAGATAGATTGAGTAAAATAGAATAACTCACTTAGCGTGTGAAGTGAGTGTAAAAAAATTTGTGAAAGAAATACCGATGACCAAATCCCGCAATAACTACTATCGACAACTACCACCAATGACAATCATCACCCATGGCATGTTCTCCGACGACAAATTCAACATTCAGAGACAAAACTTTGACGACCAACTCTAACAACTATGCTTATGACAACCAATTCAAACGAGGTCCTCCTCCAACAATCAACAATAATATCCACCTCAAACGGCCAACTTCGTCGATCATATCCAACAAATAAATCTAATGATCAACTCGAACGATTATATACCGAAGAAACAAAAAAAAAAAACTCAAAAGGTGAAAGTATGTTTAAATAAATATTTAAATGTAGCTAAGACAAACTTGCGAACAAAAACAATGGAAAGAAGATGTGAATAAACACAAATTATTTGCAAAGTACGATATTCAATATTACCACTACTTGTGTGTAATGAAATTAAAAAAAAAAAGAGCATAATACAATCTCATACTCCATAACTCAATGTTAAACTAATAATCAGCACTTCAAATAGATTTTATCGAGTAAAAGTGGACTACGAAAACTGTCAAATAAGATCGATCAGGCTCCATCAGTTGTTACAAAAAAAAAAAAAAAAAAAGCAACAAACTCAGCCCTCAAAACAAGTTTGTTAGACTTATAATTCTGCATGTAATGAATTCATAATATATAGTTGATCAAGGGTTGGAAAAGAAGATCAGAGGAAGATGAGATTAGAATGGAATGGTAAGTAGGAGATCAAAAGAGATCTGTGGGTGTGATATGGACAAAGGGGAGTAGTGATTGTGTATGATGACATCCACGACTTTATAGAGGGGGTGAAATATGGGTCCCATTTGCCACGTGTCCATATTATGCAATGAGTTTGATAAAGAGTACTCATTACATATTTTGGAGGGTTGTGATTGCTTGTGGTTGGTAGATGAGATATGATTACTATGGTTGACGATTTGATTGTCATTCATTTGCACTGCGCACCCTCTTTGCTTTGGTGTATGCAACCTCACACGCAATCATTCCTATCCTTTTATCCACCATTATTCTCCCCACCTAATGCCTAACCCAAACACTATTTTTCATACTTCAAATCACATTAAACCTGAGTAACGTTCGTTGTTTGATACATTAATTCTTCAGCTATGTTGTTTCATACATTCTTGTAGTTCTATTGAAATATCTAAGTAGCTAATATTTAGTATATATCCAAGAGACTTGAGTTTTCTAAATTTTACGGTCTTTATATAATACGTGCATATCAAAATTGAGTAATATCAATATCAATAGCTAATCTAGTATTAAAACTTTATCTTCTTTTACTTTTGACATTACTTCATAGACTTTACCTCTAGATCTCTCCTAAGACTTTCGACACTTATAGATAAAATTTTAAATCAAGTTTATTAAAGGGTTATGAGGAAAGGCGTATGCAATGTAGGTTGATTACATATTAATTTCCAATTTTGAGTGTTTTGTATATAAAAATGTGATATGATGTGACAGTAGTGAAAATTGGGGAAGAAGATTTAAGAGGAGGAGAGAGTAGAGTGTGATGTGTGTGTTATTATTAATGACCAAAGTATTTTGACAAAATTAGTAAAAGGATGTAATGCAATAAGTTGGGCAAATTAACTTAAAAAGGGTTTAGGACCACAAAAGGAAATGTCTTTAAATGCTATCAGTCATACAAATCTATTTTGAATACAATCCTCCCTCCACCCCATCCATCTCTCCATTCTTTTAAAAGTGGATTCAAAGTTATTTCAAATCAAACACTCAAAAGAGAGAGAGAAAGTGATGACGAGGATGAGGATTAGGATTAGGGAAAGGGGTTTCTCTTCAAATTGAAGCCCACGTGGATTTATTGAAGTTTTTTAGACTGCAACATTTAACTAAGTTTTACTTGAAGCAAAAATACAAATCTCCCACTATTGACACTTTCCTCTACTGATATGGAATATTGTTTGTTACAGTGGAAAAAGTAGTTAAATCGTGAGAAAATGCTAGAAAACCAAATATTCCATCTCAAATTTGATATACTAGTTCAACTATACGATATAATGTTATAAAAGAGTGTTATTGTATCTAAGGTTGAGAAAAGATTGACATGTAATTGTAATAAAATTTTGTAATTCTTTTGTTTTGGTTTTTTATATAGTTTGTAATTTTTCGAGGTTAATTCTTGTGTTTTTTATTTTACGGCAGCAGTGGAGCTCTTCTTTTTCCTTTTTTTTTTTTTTTCTTCTTTTTTCAACAAAATGAGATGGATGGGGTGTTTTTTTTACACACAAAGTTCAAGGATATGCAATAAATGCACAAAATCATTAACCCCACAACACAAAAGAGAGAAATAAATAAAAGAGAAGGCTTTGTGTTGGAGGCATGGGCTTCTTTTGTTCTATTTTGTGTTGTTTCATGGGGTTGTGCCATTTTCCCTTTTTTATCAATGGAAATAGAGTTTTTTTTTTTTTTTTTTTTTTTTTTTTTTGAGTATTGGATTAGGGAGAAAAAGGAACAGAAGATGGGCAATATTTGTTTGATTTTGAGTTTGGGATTTGTTTTCCCTTCATCCAACTTAATCTTTTTTTAATTAAGAAAAAAAGAAAGAAAAAGAAAGAAAACAAACCTTTTTTAAGAGAGACAAAGAAAAGAAGGAATAAGGGGGAGAGTTTCCCAAGTAAAATGTCCACTTCAACCATTTGCTCAAAGGAAAGAAGGAAAAAAAAAAAGATTAAAGTTGTGTGCGTGTGGTGGGTCCTAAATTCCACCCTCTAATACACATTCTTTTTTGTTGGGTGCTCTTCCTAGACATTGTGTTCCTAACATACCTTTTCTTTTTTAAGACTAATAACAAACAAAACATTACACCGCCCCATGTAGTGCATTTGGTTCCTACTCGTCTCCGAACAATAACTTCATTCCTAACAAATCTACACCATCCTCATAACTCTTAATTTTAGTTTGAAAATAAAACAAACGTATTTAATAGATTAGTTTTAGAGATTTTTCAATAGTTACTTTTTAACTTCGCTAAAACAATAGTTGTAGTGGTTTCTTGTAAGCAAGTGGTGACAAGTGTTTTTTTTTCTTTTGTTTTTTTTTTTTTTTAAAAAAAAGAAAAAGATATTTTTATTGTCATTGTTTTTGGGGGGTCAAATGCTTGTAAAGTGTAAAGGTATGGTCCAAGGAATTAAATAAGAATATGGTGAAACTCCATAAATTAATATCCACACATGACCCCAATTAATTCCTAGTTTTCGATTTCCTTTTATTTTACATGTTTTTTTCCCTCCAAGTTCTTTAAACTAATTTTTTAATAGTGAAGCTATGTGGCGCACGTATGTAACATGTCATGTTGTTCTTTGTAAATTTGACGATTTGAGTTCTATGTTTATCTTTTTTATTGATTGAAATATTGAAATTTTAATTTACGAAAACATAATAAAATCTTGATACGAGAATACGTGTTAAGAATAATCAATTTGAATTAATAAATAAACATCATGAGTAGTAATTACCTATTATTCATATATTATATTTATATCAGTGGTACTTTGTTGTATCTAACATATTTTAGACGATAAACTCATCTATTCTAGTTTGAATATATTGTTTCAAAACAAAGCATTGAGTTGTTAAATTTATAAACAATTTTATTTATTTGAATAAATCTAAACACATACAAAACATAAACGTGGATTAGATTATTTGGAAAATAAATATTTTAAAAAAAACTAAATGATTGAATTAAACGAAGGAAAAAGACGAGGACATGCATGGTTCACGTGTCACATATTTTTGTTTGTGTTTTTTTTTTCCTTTTATTGTTTTTTCATGCGTACGTAAATTTGTCTAGAGCAACTTTTTAATAGAATTCACCCTAATGTTTTGAAGCAAATTTTAAATATTAAAATGAAATGTTTGAACGTTCTAAGTTTTAATTGAAAACCAATTGCATAGTTGAGGAATATTCTTCCTAATTCAACATTATATTATTGCTATTAGTGTCCACTTTTGTGTATTATTCTCTTTGGTATGCATCATTCCAAAATTATGTTACACTATGATAGCTATGAATTTGTTCAAGATAATTAAAAAAACTTCTCAAAATTCTTCTAAAATGAGTGTTTAATAATCATATACAATAAAACGTTAGTTGTGAGTACAATCATTCTACATCAATTAGATAAAGAAAAAGATCATATGTACATAAATAAATAAAAAAAAAAGAAAAGAAAAAGTGATTATTTTTATTCGTACGAGACTTTTTGGTAAAATCACGAATAAATACATCCTAAAACTACATGATTTTACTTTACTACCCTATCTAAAATAACTCATATCAATAAAGAGTGCAATGGTTACTTTTATGCATACAACAATTTAATATTAAAGAACAAGAAACAAAGTGGGATTTTAAATATAAATTATGAAAAGGTATTAGAAAGATAATAAGTGTATGGGGGAAAAAAAAGGTGAATATTGAGCGTGAAATCTGAAAAGATAGAATTGAATAATGAAGAATTGATTAAGTTAAAGAGAGAGTGATTAATAAAGAATTAATTAAGTGAATTTGAAAGGAGAGATTATATTAATAAAGAGAATTAATTAAGTTAATAAGAGTGTTTAAGAAAGTGATTAAAGAAGGTGAAAATGATGGATAAAGTAAGGAAGAGGGAGAATGGTTGAGAATATGGGCATGCATTGCAAATCCAAATAAATAAAAACCCCTAACCTTTTTGTGATTATTAATTAAATTAGATTAAGTACCCACACTCAAACTGCAAAGCCCTCCTCCTTTTCATTTTTCAAATTAATAAACAAATCACCATATCTTCATTCATTACCTTGACATGTTATTGTTTATAAGGGTAAGAATCAATTAATATTTGAGGTAATGTACTACACATTATTCTTTGTAAAAAGAGACAAAACAACTAATAGTAATAGGGGCATGCCTTTGCCTAGCTCCATCTTCTGTGGACATGATGGTAATAATAACTATAAGAGAGTGATAATCATATAAAAACAAAAACACAAAATGGAAGTTGGATGGATGGATGGATGGATGGATGGATGGATGGATGGATGGATGGATGGAGGTGGTTGCATTGAAAATGAATTTGTACCATAAACATAAAAGCAAATTAGAATCTTTCCTTCATTTTTATGCCCTACTCCGAGTCTATCATAAGCTATCATCTATATAAAAAAGGACTTATGTAAACCAAATTAACCCTAATCCCAACGCCCCTAAACCCTAAACCCCTTTTCACTTAGTAGTACTCCTCAATTCTCTCCCACAACACTATTCTTAATCCAAATTCATTACCCACTATCCATTTACTGTTTATCTCTCGCCAAACCCCATCCCATTTTTCATATATCCATTGGATTTTCTTTCCCTCTTAATATCTCCAATCACATAAAAGACAAATGGTTAAATTACCCCTACAGAAAATGGTAAAATACTGCACAAATTCTTTTACAATACCCTGGGTGATTTGAAACTTGAACTTGTACCGTTACGACAATTTAAGTTTTGATTTTAATGACTATCGAACTACTTTCGATCTCAAATTTTGTTTAACACTATAAAGATTTATAAATAGTTTTAGAAAATATGAATGAGAAAAATGGAAGAATAGTGAAAATATCAATTCGTTAACTTTTTAACTTGTAGATGTGGAAGCGAAATTTTACTCATAAGAATGAAAAATGAATTGTTTTACGAAGAAATTCAGTTTATTGTCCTTCAATATTTTTGAAAGCCTACAGTTTAAGTTAAAAAAAAATTAATATGTAATGAAGATAAAAGATTGAGATGGTACATTTAGGTGTTGGGTGATGATAAATGATATCAAAGTTAAATCTCACCTTTAAGAAAGTTTAGTGAAAAAAGAGAGATGACTACTAATTGACTTTGATTATGCCAAAAATCTTTCCCTTTCAATTAGTTTATTGTCTTTTCATCATTCTTTCTCACCCATAACAACGTTATTAATATTCTAATCCCAAATACTGATATTACCACCAACCAAATATCTCTCTTTTCTTTTTCTACTTGGTTTTTTCTTTTTCTTTTTCTTTTTTTTTTAAATGGTTTATTTTCTACTAGTTATTGAAAAACTTGGTAAAGAATTAGAAGATATAACATATCAAAATGGGACCTTAAAATGTTGAATATAGTAAAAAAGAGAGGGGGGGGGAAAGAAAGGTAGGGTTGTAATAAAGAAAAATGATTGAGATACCAGGATTTGTCACTCTTTTTTAACAGTCAGTGTTGGGGACTGTTTTGGTGGGTTCAAATGAGGAGTGCTTGGCTTAGAGTGTGGAATTTGAAGGAAATGGTCAATCCAAAAGGCCCATTTACCAATCTTTATTCTCTACATTTGCTGGGCCACAACACACATACGAAACGAAACATTCAACCCTCCAACTATTTTACAATAATCATACTCTTATAAAATAAATACATCAAAAAAAAAAAATGTCAATAATTAGCCAATTTGGTCCCCAAAATACAAGAAAGTTATAGTCATGTTTGAGAAGAGTATTTGGGTTTTGCAACTTTTGAGAAAGATTGTTAATTAGATACATTTTTCCAATTGCCTTTTACACATTTTAAATATTCTTTTACCCACTTTTTCTTTGTTTTTATTTCTTTATCCTTTTTTACATATATTTGAATTTTAAAACATATGAGCATTTAATGAGATCTTTTAGAAATAAAGATAAATTTTACTTCATGTGATTGTCATTTTTTAAAAATAGAATTATAACATAATTCTTGTTGTATAACTAAGCAGAATACAACAAATAAAAATAAAAATAAAAACAAAAAAAAAAACATATTTGTTCGAAACACATTTCCTTCTTGAACTTATAAATAATATGGTTAGTGTACTTTAAAATTTATAACATAACTCTATTATATATAAAAAAGAAAAAAAGTCAAAATTTTGTGAATTTTTTTATTACCTTGATCGTTTTGTAAAATACAGAGACTTAGTTGTTACATAATAAAAATATACATTTAATTTGAAGGAAAGGTCGAAAAATATATATTAAATTATTATAAATTTTGAAATTATAAAAAAAAAATTATTATAAAATTGAAGTTTAAACTAATTAAATACAATTTTAGCTAAAAAGTGCCAAAAACCTTACTAAACGCACAAAGGGTCTCAATCTCAATGTCATCTCAATTATTTTGATTCATTTATAACGTGTTCTCAATTCCTATTTATTATTAAAGTTTGAATGTTTAATAGAAAAGAAAACGTTTTTCTTTTCTTTTTAATAGAAATTAGTGAATAAAGTTTTTTATTTTTCTTTTTTAAGAGAGAGATATTGAAATTGACTCACAATCTTATCACGGGAAGAATAGAAACAAACACTATTCCATTGACAATAATAGGATTTGATTTTCAACATTGAAAATTAAATGAAAAAAGATATGGTTTTGTTTTAATTTTTTTTTGTATACATATATTTATTATTGATACTAAGAATTTCCAACATTTGAAACAACGACTGCCCAAAGTTTGGTGCAGCCTTCCAACTTTCATCAATCTATCTCTGTCCCCTTCCCCATTCCCACATCATCCAAACTCCACAATTTAATAACCCCCCCCCCCCCCCCCCCCCTTTTTCTTGGGTTAAATTTATTATTTTGGTCCCTCCACTTCATCACTTTTATTTTTCCACTTTCCTCTTTTTCCTTTATTCATAAGTGTTTTGGACTAATTTAGCATGCTTTTACGTATGATACAACCTACATAATCTTACAATATTTGATTGTCAATACACCATTACAAGTAGATTCGTATTTTACCACCAAGTCAATTAATACTATTTATGACTCATTTTGTTTTAGTTTAGATATATTAAATATATTATTCAATTTTCTCTATTTATTAAAGGATAACTGAATTTTAAAAATTAAAAGAACACGTATTAAAATGGAACGAGTGCAAAGTGATATATATATCTTTTTCCCCTTTATTTTTGTTTTGAATCTTAGTATATTTTTCCAATGGCATTATTGTCTTTTTACGCTATATGACTCCTTTTTTTTTCTTTTTTTCTCCACTTTGGGTTGGCCATGTTGCCATCAAAAGGCACCAAAACACTTTAATCCTTCACCCAAAAAGCAAAACGGTCAGAACTCCCAAAAAAAAAAAACTAAAAAAAAGAAGAAGAAAAAGAAAAGAAAGAGAAGGCCCAACAAAGTACTTTGGCAACCCACTTTAATCATCACTCATTCAAACCCTAAAAAACACTCTTTATCATCCTCACTCCCCCATCCCCAAGAGAACTAAAAAAAATGAAACAATAAGCCAGGGGGGGGGGGTACTTCCGTCATTTGGTCTATCTTAGAAAGTTCCCATAAAAAATGAAAAAAGAGAAAAGAAAATAAAAATTTGTCTTTTTATTGTCTTTTGTTGATGGGGCCCATACGATAAATATATAAAAAAAAAAGAAAGGGGGAGGGGGGGGGGGGGTGGGGGATGAGATCATCAGGACATTGTGGGCCCCATGTGATCTCCTCCCTCGTCCGTACAATCTTTGTAAACAAAATGAAAGCGAAATGGATGAGAGACTCTCTTTGAGACAATTTCTTTTTTTTAAAAAAAAAAATCTCATTTTAATTCTCAATCAAATAATTACAATCAATCATTTTGAAATGGGTTTTCGAAATTGAATTTTCAAATTTGGAAAACATATTATAAAGTTTTATAAAAAAAAGAAAGAAAGAAAGAAAGAAAAAAGTGAATGAAAGAGTTTGTTTATAGAAAGGGAGGATTTATTGGGTTATTGAAAAGGGGGTATGTATGGGTTGATGACTTTAACTTTAAAGGAAGAAAAAGGAAAAAATTGTTGGCAAAGAGAGAAAAAGAAAAGGTGATTTTATGTTGGGACCAATGGAAGTGAGAAAGCAAAAAATAGTTTAAATAAAAACATCATCAAACATTATCTTTTATTTATTTATTTATTTAATGTTGACTGCTTATGTCTCCTCTTTAGACCATTCTTTTGGATTCTCTCTCATCACCACACACTTCTTTCTCTCTCTCTCTCTCACTCTTACTTCTTTCCTTTTCTCTCTTTTTGTAGATTGATTTTGATTCTCTATCATTATTAAACACACTGTTACAGTTTTATATCACTCTTTTTTAGCTTCCAAAGTATTCCCTTTCTAAATATCAAAATATAGTATCAATAATTAATTATGATTTCGTAAATTCAATTTTTAGCAATCCACCGTTTATCTAGGAATAAATTCATACAAGTTTCTTTGAATTATTGTAAGATCAAACAAATTATTCCATGGATTTGTTGAGACGTACCTAAGTTGATTCAGAATGTAACAAAAAAAAAAGAACTTCTTATTTCTTATGATAGGTTAGCTTTCACAAATTATAAAACTTAATATCATTTTTTTGACAACCTTGGAAAATCAAATATCTAAGTCAAAATTTATAGTGTATTTGGTAGAGAATTTAGAATATGTTTTATGTTTTCAAATTCATTGAATTTAGCATCTGGCATACGATCCTTTCTCAAAATTGTTTTCAGATTATGTGATCCAAACAGTTCAAATTTTGAAAACATTTTTTTTTTAATGTTTTCGTTGTTTCCAGAATATGGATTTTATATTTTAAAAAGTATGATTATATTAAAAACATTTAGAAATACAATATATCGGGTTACAAACTCAATTCATATTTTTTTAATATAAGATGTATTATAAATCGTATCATAATATAAAACAATAACTATATAAATTACAAATTTGGTCCCTATGGTTTTAAAATGATAGAATTTAGTCTATGCGAAATATAACTAAAACTTAGTCATTTTAGTTTGATAAAATCAAAGAAAATAGTATCGTATGTATGAATTTTTTTATAAAGGTTGTCAAATCATAAGGACTGTATATGAAGGTTTATCAAATTATAGGTTAAACTCTAACTTTCTTCGAACAATCGGGACTAAAATTGCAATCTAACCAATTTTTTATACCTAAGTTATATTCATAAATAAATTAATGATAACTTATTGTCAACTAAGTCTTAGTGGATGAGTAAGACTAGTTTTATGATTTACAAATATATAATATGAAACACATTTGAACATTTTTCAAAATTAAAATCCAATTTTTTAATTTACCACTAAATACATATCTGAAAACATAAAATACAACTTTGATTTCACATTTTTTGTTTTCATATTCTTTACTTCACCCTAAATAGCTACCAAATAAAATTTAAATGTACAATCAAACACACATTAATAGGTATTTTAGAAGCTAATTTGAAAAAGTCCATTATCATTATATATCTCAACCTCTCTTATACTTTCGCACATTCAATCTACGATATAAATAGGGTTTTAATTACATTGAACTAAAACGTTAACACATAAAATTTGTACTATAGATTTCGAAGTTAGAAGGGTGAATACTCTCTTTCACTAATTAAAAAAACTAAAGTTGTTAAGTAGTAACTATCATTTATTATAGACATAGAAAAAGTAAAAAAAAAAAAGATTTAAAATCGTATATGTTATATGCCAATATGGCAAACATGACTACTAAAAAATTATTAATTGTATACAGAAAAAAAAAAACATTAAACCAAACGCATTTTACTAATTATCTCGTGTGCGCAAGATGTGAGAAATAAATCTTTGATTTCAAAGTTGATAGAACAAATACAATGTCAATTTAACTATGTTCATTTTAGAATGAAAATTCATAGTTATAAAATTGAGTTTAAACAAAATAGTTTAATGATAATTAACTTATCCACTATGTTTGATTTTTCTATTAAAAATAAATAGTTTATTTTTCTTTTGTACTTTTAACAATTTTCCTTAGTTTTTAAGGTTAGAAGGTTAAAATTGTCTTAATTATATATAAGGGTTTTCAAATAACCGAACAATACTCGGGTTATCTAACTCAAGTTATAAAAGTCGGGCTGGGTTCGAGTTACATTTTTAAAAATCCAAGTTGATTTAATTGAACCTGAATTTGTAATATTACTAAAACATATATTACAACTTATAATATTATAATTCATATATACTATTATGGTTTTTTTAAGTTTGTAATAGATATGTTGTATTTTGATATAACATTTGAGTTTCGTTTGAGTTTTATGAAATTTTAGTTATTAAATTGTGTTATAGACAAATGTAAGTATTTTAAGTTAATAAATAATATATATTTTTAAAAAAATAAATAACCCAACAATTTAATCCAACATGAATTTTGAGAGTTAAGTTGTTGCGTTGAAGATGTTATTTGGATTCTCAATTTGATTAACCCGAACAATTTTTTTTTAATCCAATCCATTTACCCCTAATTCTATATGTTGTATTAGAAAACCATAAAGTAAAAAAATTAACATCATCGACGGACACGAAAGGGCACTCAAAATCATCTTTTAACACTTTTTTTTTTTCTTTTAAGTATGAGCATTGCATGTGTTATTATAAAGTGCTTTTATGGATGATGGAAACTATTTTGCTTTTCTTTAAATCTTTGGTAGTATTTAGTAAAGGTTTTAGATAATGGTAAAAAGTACTTTCAACTTATTGAAAAGTTTTTTCTTTTCCTTCATATTTTTGAGAATTGAAAGTAGTTAAAGAATATCTAAAAATACCTTTTGAAATAATTTCCTTTTTTTTTTCTAAAATAAAACTTTAAATTTTTAGAAAGTGAACATAATTGATAATAAGTTTTCATGATACCATTGTTTGAAACTAAAAATACCATAATGAAATGGTTTGTTTGAATTTATTGAAATCTCTCGATCTTTAACTCTATTTGAAATTCAATTGTTTCATCATACCTATTAAATTTATGAAATGTCATTTTATAATGAGTAAATTTATGTCTATGTAATGTCCTAACAATGATTTCTTACAAATTGTTTTTCGATTCACATATATTTTATCCATTACGTGTTAATGATTATTGCTTCAACACTATGGATTGTGCATTGATTTAATCACAAATCAATCTAAATTGTTATAATTAAAAGAAAAAAGAAACGATATCATTACGTTAAACTTGTATATGATTATATTATCGCCTTAGTTTTTTTTTTTTTAATTACATTGATTCATAAGATTATAAGTTTTATTTTTAAACTTTCGAGTTTATTCTATTCTTTTTCTATGAACTTTTATATGTCTATTAATTCTAGTTTTTAGAGTTAAAATAAAGTAATTAGGTTTTGAAAGTTTAAATTACAATAGACATGTTTAAGTGTAGAAACTAAGACAGAAAAAAAAAGGTGAAATATTTATAATCTAAAATAAACTTTTTCCAAAATTCAGATAAAAATAGTATACATTTGAAATAATATGAGATAAAAAGAAAATTCAAAAAATTCAATGGGCCTTTTGTTTGGGCTTGGCTTGGGAGGTTGACCCAAAGTATTGATGGAATGGGCTTTGACTCGAATCCATGAGGAAATGAACTCTCCATTCCCTCATCTTTGGTTTAGGAATTGAATGTCTAATCCAATCTATTGTCTCATTCACTACATTTTCTTTTCCTTTCATTCAATTCTTTTATCATTCTTTTTAAATACTCCAAATGATTTTTTCTCAGAGATCAATAGAGAAAATATAAAAATATTTGTTGACATAACGTTATATTTGTCGATATCTTCGTAAATCAAAGGGTTCAATGTTGATATTCAATATTCAAGTTTGTTTTGAACATATTTGATCGTAAAAAAAGGATGTTATCTTTTTAATCTAACGTGAATAGTAATTTTAATAAAACTATGCTGACTTTGTTTGGGAGTAAAAAGTGATTTAATTATTAATCTAAATAAAATTTATAACTTTCATAAATTCTACAATTATTGATAAATCTAAAAAAATCAAAATCTTGATATCAATATCACATCGATACTCGTTGCTTGTTAGCTTTTAAGCATATGTACTATTATGTAATTATACAACTCCTCAATACTAGAAAAATTGTCTAAAAACTATCCTCTTTTCTAACTATACCGGTTCATTTTAAGGGCAAATTGTCAAAACTATCTATAATAAAAGATCGTGGTAGTCGTAAATACTCTTGTAAACATTTGATTGTCAAAATTAAACTTTTAAACTTAAATAATTGCAAGTTTGAAAGTTTAACTTTTATGTTTAGAGGTTTATTATTTATAATTACTTTTAGTTTTAAAATAAAAAATTTTAGTGTTAAAATTATAAATATTACTATAGATTAGAGTGTTTTTGCAATTTGTCCTAATTTGTTTTGCCCATCAAAAAACAAATAGACCCCACACAAAAAAGGAAAGAAACTTTATCCAAATGCAATCAAACCCTATGAGAAAAAACTTGTCCATCTCAGAAACATGAATTATAAATATAATAGAATACTATGATTGCAGAGAGACCATTTAGTCGCAAAAGAGAAAAAAAAGTGCGATTATAAAAGCATTTCATTTAATTAAAGGCAGCAAAAATGAGAGTAAAATCTTTGAATTCAACAAATTTTTGCTATTGAAAAGAATTGAAACAAAAACAATAATAAAATGGTGGCGGCTACAGCCTATCCGAATCGTAAGCCACGAGGTTCTCAAAGTCTGGTCAAATCCAAACGCTTAACTCCAACCCAACACCCTGCCCTTGGGCCCTATTCTTAATCTTTTTGTAAATTTCACCTTTTCCCCATAGATTTTGGGATCAAATACATATGTTTTAAATTTTTAATTTTATATGATTTTGAGTTTATTTTCTATTTGCTTAATTTCAACCCATGAGTTTTAAGTTTCATTTCAACTTAGCTTAAGAATTTGAATTTGTGTTGTTATGATTTTCACGTATGATATTTATATTTAATTACTTTTTCACGATTTTTCATCACAACTGAAATTAATTAAAAAAAATTACATCAAAGTTATTTAAAATTAGTTAATTAAGCTAATATCGAATCTAAGATAGTAAAAACTTAAATATAAAAAGTGTAAAGTCTTAAAAGTCTGAATTTAAATATATAGAACTTAGAATTCATTCCAAGTTTAGCATTTTGAAGGAAAAAAAAGGTAACTAATACTCAAAATCTATATAAGGATATTCCTTTTTAAACAGTAAGAAGATGAAATCGTTGGTATAAAAGTAAATAAAACATAAAAAAGAAGAAAATTTAGATTTGAATACTCTTTGTGTTAAGGTTTGTGGAGTTTGAATTTAGCCAACAAAATGGGCAAAGTTCAAATAGACAAAATCTAAAAAAGAGATCGTGTTTTAGTGTTTGGGAGATAGTGAGATTATTTGTGTTCAAAGATGAAGAAAATTCCACGAAAGTGAACCCGCATCTTTATCTATGCAATTTGGCCTTATCTTCCTATAAATTAATTTATTATAACCAACTCCACTTTTCTTACATATACATAAAAAAAATTGAATTACACTTGTCTTTATTAAATCTTGATCATCTTTTTAATTTCACCACCAACAACAAAATTTCTACTAATTTTACATAATGAAGCCATTGTCTTCTAAATATAATGCATCTAATTTATAGCTTAACATGTTGTTTTCTTCTTTCACGACATATTTTAAATCATATTCTCTACACAATAAAGAAGTAAAATTCATTTCTCTCTTATTTTCCAAATCACAATGGAAGAAGCCCAAGTGATCTTTTTACTCAAGAAAGAAAAGGGGGAAAATCCCTAGTAGAGGCATTAATTTCTAGGCAATCAAACTGAGGTTCATATTTATATTAGGTAAGGTAGCCAAAAGAAGGGCAAACAAAAGGCCTTTGAATGAGAATAAAAGAAATAGAGTACATAATTCTGGAGCTCTCTATCTCTCCACAAATTGTTTGTTTGGTCATTTCTTCTAAATAATTTTCTACACCTTTTTCTTTTCTTCATTTTTTTGAAGTAAAACAAGACTAGTGGAATCTAACATACCTCTCTCTTGCCATCAAGGTGATGGGGATGACTCAGCCAATAAAACCCAAAAACAGAAAAGAAAAAAGTTTAATTATTCACAATTAAAAGGAAACCCAACAATATATTTCCATAGAAGTTGGAACTTAAAATGTCAAAAAAGAAAAAGAAAAAGAAAAAAACATATATAAGGAAGATCAATGATGAAGTGATGTTACCCTACGCCACGTCTCTTTCTAAAAAGGATTAATCATTAAATATAGAAATCGCTACATGGTAACATTTAATGAGGTGCAAAGGCTCCACATTTTTTTTCACAACAAAAAATGAGCTAATCTAACACAACAAACATAAGGCAATTACATTAGGACAAATTGCATAAATGACATTCAAATAATAATAATAATAAAAAAACAATAGAATAGATAGCACAGTAGTAAAATAATTGTATATGTAACACAAAGGAGTAAAAGATTAAAAAATCCACACCCATCTACCATTTCAAAAGTTTCTTGTTGGATTATTAAAATTAAAGGTGATTAGTGATAATAGCTATCACTTTAGCTGTCATCATCGATAGCCTTTAATTTGGAAAATATGATATTAGTTACTATTATCAATAGCGGTTATCGATGATAGTTTATATAAATGATGGCTAGTGAGGAGCATATTTGAGAATTTAAAGAAATTTACTAGTTAACAAGTCAATATTTACTATTTTTATAAGTATTTTATCGTTTGTACTATATTTAAAATCTATTTTCTAAATTATGGTATTTGTTATAATTTCTCCTGCAATTATGCCAACTCCATCCGTCCACTTCTTTGAAACTAACGAAGAAGAGAGGAAAAATAAAAAAGCGTTGGCCGTGGATGAAAAGAGAAGAGAGAGATGAAAATGGGAAGAGGGAAGGTAACATTTTTATCCAAACGAAAATGAATTTTCTTTTTAAATAAAGTATTTTTCAAAAGTAAAATTAAAAATAAGATAGAAAAAATATTAATAAAAATAGGATAATTTGGATGAAGTCGTATATGAGATATATTCAACGATTTCAACATGTTCAACAGACATTATTTATACCCTATTTTTCATATTATCTTAAGAAAAGATTCAATTCATGGTAAGGGTGTGTTTTAATTTTCACAAAGGTAATTTAACCTTCTTTCTACTTTTAGTTTTTTGAGAAAATTTGACGTCAACTTACTATGCATTAATACACTAATAGAGAAAACCTAAAACACAGAGAATAAGATGAAAATTCCTAAAAAAGAAATAAAAATAGAGAGAACATAAAAACAAAACATATATGTAGAAAATTATATATCTTTGTAACGGAAAAATACACATCACCATTCATTAATGTGCGACCTATGGGTCCGATTTTAAAAACTGCGGTGACCAATATGGGAAATTCAAAAACTAAGAAAGGAAAGAAAGAGAACAATGACGTCGAGGGAAAAGGGGTGTCTAGGTTCATCCTCCCAACGAAACGAGAGAAAATTGTTCATTACCCTCTCAAACACAAGGAATCTTCATTCCCATCTTCGATTCTTTTTTATCTCTAACTAAGTTGAATCATTATAAATTTATATCCCATCCCATTAACTCAAAAATAGTTGCAAAATCCCCCTCTGATTCTCATTTTCGGTTCTCTTTTTCTCTCCCACCTTTTTACCTCTCCCATTTCGTCCTTTTCCCTAATTAATCTCAAGCTTCGAAGCCTTGGTCTCCATCTCAGATGGCGTCCATGGCGACTCGTTTCACCAAGACCCCATCCCCATTTCATTCTATTCAGAGAACTTCTTACACCCATTTGGGCGCTCCGATTAAGGTCTCCATTGCTACCTCCAAGTCGAAGAAGACCCATCTCCGGCTCCGGGTTTCTGCCGGTTTGATCGAACCGGACGGCGGGAGGCTGGTGGAGCTTCTTGTTGAGGAGCCCCTGAGGGGTTTGAAGAAGAAGGAAGCCTTATCCTTGCCAAGGATCGAGCTTTCTAGCATTGATATTCAATGGGTTCATGTTCTCAGCGAAGGATGGGCCAGTCCTCTTACCGGATTCATGAGAGAATCCGAGTTCCTCCAAACGCTTCATTTTAATTCCCTCAGGCTTCCAGATGGGTCTGTGGCCAACATGTCAGTGCCCATTGTTCTGGCCATTGACGATGCTCAAAAGCACAGCATCGGGGACTCCACCAGTGTGGCTCTCTTTGATTCTAAGAACAACCCCATCGCTGTTCTTAAGGAGTAAGATTTCTCACTTTGGTTTTTCTTTTTTCATTTCTGAAGGCTCTGTGGTTCTCATGAATCGGTCTATACTGATAAAGCCATTGTGCGGTTTTGTTCCTGAAGAATCTATCTCTATGCTATCTATTACTATGTATTATTCGAGGATTTCTCTCTCTTATTTTCTGTCTGGAAATGGAAGTCTCTTGTTTTCTTTCCTTTTCGTTTCATCCTTTGAAGGTCAGTTCTGTAACTAGTTGTATCAGAAAAACATCCTAGTTTAATTAAAATAGCTGGTCTGCATAGATGAATCTCACATGTTAGGGATTGGATTTCACATCTTTTGTCTCCTAGGATCATATCATCCATTGATGGCATGATATCAAGATTTTGTGTAACATTTACTTTCTTGAGACCAGATTGTTATACCCGTTGAACTGATTCACGCTATGCTAAATGTCTAATAGTAGAGTAGCAATAACTTAGCTGTTGAAATCATTTCAAACCGTCTAATGAAGTCTTTCAATTTCTTGTGTTGATGTATCAGTATTGAGATCTACAAGCACCCTAAAGAAGAAAGGATAGCTAGAACCTGGGGCACCACCGCCCCGGGGCTCCCTTATGTTGATCAATCTATAACCAATGCTGGTAATTGGCTGATCGGAGGTGACTTAGAGGTTATAGAGCCAATCAAGTACCATGATGGCCTTGACCGTTTCCGACAGTCACCTGCAGAACTACGGGAGGAATTTACCCGGCGAAATGCAGATGCAGTGTTTGCATTCCAACTTCGAAACCCAGTACATAACGGCCATGCATTACTAATGACTGACACCCGCCGTCGACTGCTTGAGATGGGATACAAGAACCCCATTTTGTTGCTTCATCCTTTGGGTGGCTACACCAAGGCAGATGATGTTCCACTTAGTTGGCGAATGAAACAACATGAGAAGGTACCTAATTTTAAACCATCTATCACTCTGTTTGTTGATTGGATATGGATAGCTCTAAAATTTAAGAACTGCGTCTACCAGGTGCTCGAGGATGGTGTTCTTGATCCAGAAACAACAGTTGTTTCCATATTTCCATCTCCAATGCACTATGCAGGGCCAACTGAGGTTCAGTGGCATGCAAAGGCAAGAATTAATGCAGGAGCCAACTTTTACATTGTTGGACGCGACCCAGCTGGAATGGGTCATCCTACTGAGAAAAGGGATTTGTATGATGCGGACCACGGGAAGAAAGTGTTGAGCATGGCACCTGGACTAGAGCGGCTAAACATCCTTCCTTTCAGAGTAAGTTTATTTAGAATGTCATGGTATCAAACATGGAATTTTAGGTCGAGAGAGTTACTCATCTATTTTGTTACACGTTCAGGTTGCTGCTTATGATAAAACTCAGGGCAAGATGGCCTTCTTCGACCCCTCTAGAGCTCAGGATTTCCTTTTCATATCCGGCACCAAGGTAATTGCCTGCTAATACAATAAATTCTAGTCATTGCCACTTTTGATCCTTTAATCTCAAACATCAATTATCCAATTAAACATCAATTATCCAATTAAACATCAATGAAACACATTATATGATACTATTGAATAGGAAAATTTTCTAGTACTACTGAGAGATCTTACCTCCTTTGTCAACTAGAAAATTTTCGTAGTCCAGTGGACTCCACAAGTGATGCCATATACGGAGCCATTTGACTAGAGAATTAAGAATAAGGACTAAGTTTATAGATCAACAGCATATTTATTGTGTAATGACAAAACGTATGTTTTTATGCTGCAGATGAGAACATTAGCAAAGAACAAAGAGAATCCGCCAGAAGGCTTTATGTGCCCAGGTGGATGGAAGGTGTTGGTTGAATATTATGATAGTTTGGTACCTGCAAGCAGTGGCAGACTTCCTGAACCTGAAGCTGTTCTGGCGTAGGCTTAGGGTGTTGTATCACGGAAAAGTATTTAAACTTTTGAAAATACAGTGCCTGTGATGAATAAGATCATGAGGCGATGGTACAGAAGCATTGCATGATTTGCCTCTTTGTAAATTAGATGCATTCACCGCATCTTTGGGTTTGGTATAACACAGCATATTGTTTATTAGTGTGGCTTATGTTCAATTCTATGAAAGAGATGGGTTTGCTGAACGTCATCATTATATTATTCTGATAGAATCCTTTTAGCGGGTTTTCTTTCAAAGTAGAGATAGGGACGACTGACATTGTTATTCATAGGGGTACATCATTGAAAGTTAATGGATAATCACATAGTTACGGGTAGGTATGGGATGTAATTGACATCGCCACTGAAATCAGCGGACGGAAATTTTAGGGTCTGATTTCAATTATAGATTATACAATTGGTTTTACAGCTCATCAGTCATCACAGAGGCTTATAACTATATCCTTTTTTTTTCTTTCTGAATATTAGTCAGATATTCTGAAAATTAAATCTACAAACATTTTTCTTACCTAAATTTTTGGTTTTGATATTTATTTTTTAGCCAAGTTTAAATAGACATAATTTTTTCAAATAAAAAAAGAGATAATTATCAAACATGTCTTTAGTTTTTTGTTTCCAAAATTAAACTTTGTAAATATAACTTTTTATTATAATAGGTATTAGTTTTTAGAATAATTATTAAGTGTGTAGAAATATTTAAAAAAAATTGTAAATATAGCAAAGTCTATCGATGATGGATTTCTACTCTTATGATTTACCAGTGATAGACCAACATTTGTTACATGGTCTATCAATGATAGACTCCTATCATTAATAGATTTTGGTATATTTACAATTTTTTTAAAATATTGTTATATACTTAATTACCACGACTTAAAAATATGATTTTAAGATTTTATTTTTTATTAAATTTTGGTTAAGAATTTACTCTTTTTTTTTTTTCTCAGCAAAATGGGATATTTCGCTTAAGCAGTTTGGCCCTTGAAGATAGTTAATAGGTAAATGTTGTTAAGTTGTATCTATAGGGTGTAGCCTTGTAAATCATAGAGTTTGTCAATAAATCAAAAAAGTAGATTTAAAAGAAGAGTTAATCTAAAAAATAGAAAGACGAAGTTACTCTCGTACACTAGTTTACACAATAATTTTAAATAGTTGATTTAAAAAAAAAGAGTTGAGGTAAAACATAGAAAGATAAAGCTATTCTTAGTTTACACCAATTTAAAAAATTGGGTTTCATCAACAAATCATTTATAGTAACGTCAAAAAGTGAAATTTTAGTAAAGCTGAATATGAAAGGTTGGTTTGAAATAAAAGCCCATTTAGAGGATAGATTTAAGTTTAAAAATGGAAATCAACGCAAAAACTTGGTTAAATTGTTCGAGAAAAAGAAAACCAACTTAAATGAACTTTATAAAAGCTAAAAACATAGTATAAGTCTTTTTTAACTACGTCAAGTTTTAATAGATCAAATAGAAATAATTGACTGACTACTTCATTTTTGTAATAACTAAAATTATCAACAATGATTAATCAAGTTAGAACAATCAAGTTAGAAGTACAAAAAGTTGAAAACTACATTGCAACAGAAACAATGGAAAATATACTGTCCCAATGAGTATAATCATTTCCATTATCAATTGTTTGCCGGAAAAGCTGATTGGTGGTTATCCCCCACCATTTATTATTTATTATTATTATTATTATTATTTAGGAGCCCACTATTTTTCTTTTGATTTTGTTAACGACGAAAAAGCAAAACAGGCCAATTATATAACTTTTAAAGCTGTAATAGACAGGTAGAGAACATCATACCAAATTACTAAGATATAATGAACTCGGCCTCCCAAATAATGGAGTTCAGCCACCTTGCATCAACCACAAAGATTAAAGCTTAAGAAATCTTGAGTAATCGGCCCACCTGTTAAAGAAATCCTCGAACAGAAAATGATTATATAAGTTCGAAGTGGTAATTGAAGCTCCAACTTTAATCAAAGTGACTCCTAACATATTAATAAGTAATCAAAAGTTCATTTGAACCATAATTCTCTTTATATACCTACAACGATGTGATATTGTTACTTTAAGTTTAAGGCTAAACAGTATTCCATTTTCAATTCTATCCAAAAGTTGAAAATGTTGTTCTTATTTTGATATTAAAGGTTCTTCTCCCTTCTAATCATTATAAGATTTTCTATCTCAAAACAAAGTTGAGGAGTGCAGTTCATTTACAGATGTCTTATTAAAATGATGGGCAACACAATAATATAGCAATTGAAGTTGTAGTTAGCCGACCAGTTCACTTTAAAAATAGAGCAAATGATGAAAATTACATGTGGGGAACTGAATTTGTTAATGAAAAATGCAGCAAGAAGGCGCTTTTAACCCAGAAATTGCAGCTCCAGTTATGTCCAGTTTGGATGTAACCCTACTTTAAGGTTGCCATTGCCCCAGTCTTTTCCAACAAACAGTATTTAAAAACAGTCTCGAAATTTTAGTTGCAAAAGCACAATCATGATGACAGATCGTTCATGTGATCATCATAGTTGCAGACTGTTGAACTTTATGTGCTAAACAAAATCGTCAAAGCTATAAAGCTGACGATATATGAGTACTAGTGTCAGAGACGAACAGAGAGGCTGAAGAGTTTGGCTGACAGATTACTCATTTAAGGCTTATGATCTAAGCAATATTTCTGAATTTGTTTAATCTTGTGCCAACAATCTAGCTGTCTACAACATATCAAGCTGTCAAATATCATCACCATCATCACAATGGTAAGGAAGTTCTGAGTATAGAAGTACCCTCCATTTAGTTCAGATTTTATTCAAGCTTGTCTAGCTATACAATTGTGAGTGTTTATTAAACCCTTAATAACAGGATTTGTTGAGTTGAATATGGGAAATGAGATGGGAAACAATAACACATCTGAGTTTAGAGGTAATTTTGAAGTCCGATTAGCTTGGTAAAGACTAGTTTATTACATGTATAATCGTGTTTTGCTTTCTATTGGTTCAGAGGAAGAAAAGGAAAAAGCCGAAGGTCCAGAACTTTTTTTACTAGAAGGCGGGAAAAATGAAGGAGAAGCCGATGAAGTTGCAGGCTTCAGCCAAAAAGAGGCACGGCCGAGTTCTGGTGAGGCAGATAAAGTAAATGGTGATCATCATGTGAGCGAGAAAGGTACGGATAGAATTTGAAGATCTCTAATGCAGACAAATTCTAGTATTCTAATTTCTTATTCAGCCTACTTTCCCTACATATTTATGCAGAGGAAGAGAAAAATAAAGTATTTGATATAGAAGAGTTTCAAGTGGTTTCTGAAAACTTACATGATCAAACTATAGAGGACAATGTGGTCGAGGTCAAGTCTAAAGAAAATAAAGAAATGGAGTGCGACTCAGAAGAGAATAGATCCGATAAGCAGGCTTCAAGTCAGAAAGGTCAGCTGAAGTGCACATCTCTTTAATTTAGTATTTACGATGAAATTTCAATCCCATATAGAACTATAAAATTTTATAGCATATAAGCAATAGTTCTGTCTGCTCCAAATTGAAACAGAGGAAGAAGAGAAGAGAGGTTCCAATTTGAACACGACAGTACTTTCATTGAATGAGCCGAAACTTGAGAAGACTGAAGAAAAATGCAAGGATGCTTTGGAATCGAGCTCGAAAAACACTTGCCATTCAGCAGATTGTGCCGTGCCAGATTCAGAAGAAAACACCAATATGAATCAAGTTATTGATACTGACCGAGATACTAATAAGGAAAATGATGGAGAGAAAGGAAAGGGTTCCGTCATCAACATGATAACACATGCATCAGAAGATGAAAAATCTGAAACGACATCAGATGTTAATGTCGATCAAGTTATTGATAATGATGGAGATACAGATAAGGAAAATGATGGAGAAAGAGGAAGAGGTTCAAGCTTCAACACGACAACGCATGCACCAAAGGATCCAAAATCTGAAATAAATTCAGACTTCGATTCTGATCAAGTTATTGATACTGATGTAGATGCACATAAGGAAAACGATGAAGAGAGGAGAAAGGGTTCCAACTTCGAGATGACAAATTCATCAGAAAATCCAAAATCTGAAAAAACTTCAAACTTGGATAGTAATCAAGTTGTTCGTACTGATTGGGATGCAGATAAGGAAAACGATGAAGGGAGGGGCAACAGCTCCAACTTCGACATGTTAATAGATGCATCAAAAGATCCAAATTCTGAAAATAGTTCAAATCTTAGGTGTAGTCAGCACGAGTCACCTGAAACCAACGCTGAATCATTGACAGGATCAAGTGATGATGGAGGCACGGATATGGAGAAGAAAAAGGGTGATCTAGTGGAGCCAAGACAATGCCATGGGTATACAGCGCCAGCTGCCAAAAATGTTGATACTAAAGATAAAGGAACTGTGACAGATGTGATATGTCATAATACTTCAGGCTCGCTGGCAGAAGAGTGTCTGGTGATAGAATCACCCAATTCATCTGTGCAAGTTCCTGAGGTTGAAGACAAGGTAGAATTCCAATTAAGAGAAGAACGTTTAGGAACTGAAACAGTCGATGAAGACAATATTCCAACTCAATCTAAGATTTCAAATGAGGTCCAAGAGGAATTTAACACAACTGAGTCACACTCTGAGAAGAATGCAGAAGAAGCTGAAGTTTCTCCTGAATTTGTTGCCGAGAACAAGAACGAGGCTCCTGTAGAGGATTGCGAGGATTCAGATGGAGAATATCTGGAAATTTCCGAACAAGGTATGGATATTTTAAATTTATCTATTGGAGATTGCAAGCATAAGAATGAGGAGATGGGAGAGACAACTGAACTTTCAACAAGCAATGAACACGAAGCGGAAAGACGAGAACCAGATGAAAGCCCATTTGAGCCTATTTTAGGGTTTCAACCACAAACTCAGCAAAAGGAAACTACAATAGTTTTTCAAACTGCAGAAAGTACAGATGAATCGATTTCAGCACCGAGGCAAGAAACCGATACAGAAACTGAAAAATCCAAGAGCAATCCCTCGGATTCCCTAAGTTATACCCAGACAGCTTCATCAACACCCACAGAAACTAAACCATCGACAAATCCAATCGACGAACAGAGTTTAGCAACACTTCCATTCTCCACATTTGGAGGAGAAGATCAAGATTCTCCAGGAAGAACAAGCAATGAATCAATTTCAGAAAATTCAATTGGTCAAATCGAGATGCGTAAATCACCTAGCTTCAATATAGATATCCAAATCGAAGGAAAAACAGGAGAAACAGAGAAAACTCCATTGCTATACCAAATTAAGACAATCGAAGACTTATCAAATCTGCAGGAGATTAGCTTCCCAAATCCAATGGAGAAACGAGTAGTGAAGTTGGGAAGAAGCGACTCAGAGAAATCGAGGCCTTCTTTCCCAGGGTTCGTGAAAGAAAAAGAAGAATCAGGGATGGAATTCAAAGCAATCGATCAAAATAACTTCGTCAACGAGAAGAAGGTAGCGAAAAACTTACCACCGCCATCGCCGATCCGTAAAGGGAAGCGCAGAACGAAATCCCTCATTTTTGGGACCTGCATCTGCTGTGCTACAGCGATCAATTGAATGGATTTTGTGGAGATCATTCACATCCAGCATTGGGGTTTCGGAGTGGTTTTCTTTCATTGATTTTTCTTTCATTTTTCTATTTTACTATTTCAGCAACGTTTCAAGAGCGAAGAACGCCATGATCGGCTTGAAGTTGAGCTCGTTGTTGGCCTTTGAAACGAAAATATGGTTGGACTTGCTGTTCTTGTGAATTTCTTTTCTTCCCGCCCAAAATACATAATGTGATATTGTGATTTAAATTTAACCCCTTTTATACCTTTCATTTGTTTGTTAGTCGAATTTCATTTGGGAAGGGATTTGTAATTTATTACATATATACGTTTTAATTCTGTCACTAAACTATGCTTGTAACAATAACTATAAGATTCATCGTTCTAAATTGTTGGTATCAACTGTTCTAAAAATTTTATTAGTCTTCTCTATTCATGTCATACTCTAATTTTCTTTTGTGTAGGATAACAGGAACACTTAGATTTACTGGTCATATTATTTTACTCAAAAACTCATTCATCAATGGTAGGAGAAGATGCATTGGATGTCATCCTTCTCTTCTTTGACTTTTGGAGTTTGTTTAAGGAGGGAGGTTAACGATACCATTAGTGCTAAAGTTCCCAAAATCCCTAATGTCACAAAACATAATAATTACACACTCGTTTCATGTTGTAACACTATTAATAAGTACAAGGGTTTAATTAAGAAGATACACTGGCACGAGGCTTAACCGCTACCTTGTCTCCCAGAAAGAGATTTGACTAATAACTAAAAACTCACAACTTTCATCAAAGTGTTAGTTTGTTTGTGCTAGTGTTTGTATTTCATCTACGATGTCTACATGATCATCAACCCTTGTGATGTCTATCATTTCTTTGGTGACAACTACTTGATGTAAATAAGATTTATTTCACGATGGTAGAAAAATAATTTTCAATTAGTCAACTTGCTAAAAAGTATCTAATTAGTTATCAAACACAATGAATTTCACATGACAATGTTCCAAAGTTTGATTCCCCAACTTTGCACTAGTATTGTACTAAAAAAATCTAATAATCAACTTTAAAAGAAAAATCCAACAAATACAAATATGATTTATCTTTGAAAAATTGATGACTAAATTATATATTTTAAGATTTTAATGATATAAACTTAAGACATCTCAAAATTACAATAGATATTTTTGAAAATCTAAGAGCTATACTATAGTGATATAACTTTTTAGACTAATAATAATTTTGGTTGCATACAAACCTTTGGTCTCGTTGGCATTCATTTACATTTGGTTTTTGGTTTATTATTAAAAATATAGTCTGATAGACCTTCATCTTGCCCTACTTATTAATGTTTTCTAAAAATTCAAGTCAATTTCTTTCCAAAAAAAGTAGTTACGAGAAATTTGTTTCTTTATTTTTTAACGTTGACTAAGAATAGTTCAAATATCCAAATCGTCGTAGAAAATTTAGAAAAAATAAATATAATTTTCCAAAATAGAAAAAAAAAACTAGTCGTTACTTTTTGATTTAAGATTCAATTAACCATATGTTTAGTTTAGTATTTGGAACTGTGTGTGGCACTTTTATGATTGTGATCATATGGACTTTATTTTTTAAAAGCAAAACTTTGTTGAGAGTTCTATATATTTTTTCTACTCATAAATGAACGTTCCTCCTTTTGTCATTGATTTAGCCCAAACTCAAATTTGTGATCCTCAAATCAAATTTCTAAAACATTAACATTAGTTAAAGGCTCAACAATAAACTTCCCTCCAAGAATTTCTTTCCCTCTTTGTCTATATATTTTTCAAACACAAAGCAGCTCAACAACTTCACACCATCATCATATATTTCTTTCTATATTCATTAATCCAATATGGCTAACGTAGAATGATTAAAAAATTCTTTTCAATTTTTTGATTGGACAATGTCTGAGCTAGATTTTCGTCGATGTCATTCGTGAACTCCATTTAAGTGGATTTTATCCATGGTTTCGTTTGGATCAATAGTAAATGTAACACTGTTGTGCATGATTTAGCTATATATACTCAAAGATTTCACTTTTCTGCTTGTGGCTTGAGGAACATCCCATGGATTTGTTGACTAATATCCACACCCCATTTGCTATTTAAAATATTTTATATATAGCAATTAGGCACTGTATAGTTCACCCTAAAGCATATTTGAATACTAACCAATAAATTCCACCAAAGTTTACCTAATCTAAGTTTAGATTTGACTTTTGCATCGACAAAAAACTTATTTTCTATATCGTAAAAGGAAAAGACAAAAAGAATGAATAAATAAATTGACTAAGATGAAAAGAAAAAACTCAAGATTGTTTTTTTTACGAGGTACAGTAATATGAGACAAAAGATTCGAACCTCTTATTTTTCTCGATGAGGTAATGCATATTTTATGTTAATTAGTTGAAGTATATACATTGATATATAGGTTAACTTCCCATGCTTATCATTTTTATTACCTTGGATAAAATAGTAGTTTGACAACAATCTTTCCCGTGTTACAAAATACGTATCATTCTTAGTCAAACAAAACAACATTGAAACTCAATTATACTAATTTAGATGATGAAATGAATCTCAACTACCATAAATGGTATCTCTACTGTCTATTTGTCCTCTTTTAAGTAATTCGGTCACTTTGTTGAAATGTTTTTCAAATACAAAAATTTGTGACTTTAACTATCTACGAAATTAAATATAAATGTTTTAGAATTATGAAGGGAAGTTTCAAACAAAATTAATTTATCAATGAAATTAAAATTTTTAAAGAAGAAATTGTAAAAGAAAAAATTTAAAAAATAATAAATGGCAGAAGAAGAATCTTAAAAAACAAAATAATAAAATGGTCTCTATCTATAAACACGCGTTTTGAAGGTCATTAGATTATATATTTGAACGGCCTAAGCCTTGTCCCACCCTCTCTTTCTTACCACAATTCAACCATAAAAGTCATAGCTTCAAATTTACCTATTCTAAATTATTGTGCAACCACTTATTTAAATTTACTTTTCATAATTATCAAGGGTTAAAATTTAATCTTATAATTTAACCCCTCAACCACTTAACTCTAATATATTATCTTTGAACTTATGTAGGTGAAACATGTCTAAATTTAATTATCTAATATATATTATATAAAGTTGAAAAGACTTGTTGGTGGTCTTCAAATCACAATATAAATTTAAGAATATATGTTTTTGAACTAACACAAAATGAATTTCATTAAAATGAAAAAGGGATTTTGTAAGATATTTCAGAAAAGGAGCCTAAAAGAGATGAACAATAAAAATTGTTATTAAGAATAAAGTGCTGCTTACATTAATGAACAAGTTGGGCTAAAAGGGGAAAAAAAAAGGCTACAAATTAATTGATAATTACGTAAAAAAAAGAGAAGGCAGGAAATAAATGAAAGTATATGAAAATAAATGAAATTGACTAATTGAGTAGTAATCCCATATTTTTTGGGTCCGTTGATTTTGATTAAAAGCTACTTTTGAAACAATCATCCAACGGCCATCATCATCTTGACGAATTCTTCAAAGTTGACTTGACCATCACCGTCAAGATCGGCCTCTTTGATCATTTGCTCCACTTCATCATCTGTCAGCTTCTCCCCGAGGTTGATCATCACGTGCCTCAGCTGCACCATTATTTTAAAAACAAAATAAAATCATCACTATTTTTCTCAGCCGTTAGATTCTCTGCTGCCCCTAAAGTCAACGAATAATCGCACCATCTTTTTTTTTTATATTACCAATATTCCTCAATCCAGTGCGGGGAGGTACATGGTACTACAACTACGTACTACATATACGGTTCTTTGTACTCTACTCCCATCCCAATTATCTTCTCTAATTTATCACTACCAAAATTAGTTTTTTTTTTTTTTTTTCTAATTCAAACCCTCAATAGATCTTGAATGAATTTTTAAAAAAGTTAAGGAAGTACAAAAATCAAATGTGTTATATTTAACATTAAAAAAGCAAAAAGAAAATAAATTAATGGAGAAGTTGTAAGTGAAAAGAAATAATAAAACGAAGTACCTCAGTGGCTGAGATGTATCCGTTTTGATCTTTGTCGAACACTTTGAAAGCCTCCTTCAGCTCTTCTTCGGCATCGGTTTCCTGTTAAAGGAAAAAAGAGAATCAATGTTAAAAAAACGTTGACTCTTGAAACGACATGTCGTGAGGAGATTATTTTGGTAGTATAGTATACCTTAATTTTCTTGGCCATTAAATTGAGAAACTCAGCAAATTCGATAGTTCCATTGCCGTCGACATCGACTTCCTTGATCATATCCTGAAGCTCCTCCTCCGTCGGATTCTGATCCAACGATCGGATCACCGTCGCCAATTCCTCGATAGTAATGCACCCTAAAATCACAGCTCAAAGTCATAAAAAAAAAAAAAAAAAAAAGAATTTGATTTTCAAACCACTCTGTAAACGAAAAGAAAATAAAATGAAAACACAGGGGAACTCACCATCGCCGTCCTTGTCGAACAGACAAAAGGCTTCCTTAAACTCCACGATCTGTTCTTCACTCAGTACTTCCGTCATGTTTTTTTTCTTCAGAAAATTTTCTCGGGAAACAAACAGAGAGAGAGAGAGAGAAGGGGGGAAACGGGAAGGAAGAGAAACAGAGGAGGGTTGAGAATGGCGGAATCTGAGCTGGGGGTTTATGTAGAATTCCAAGGATGTGAATTTAATTGAGAAAATTATAAATTTTCGATTTTTATAAATAATAATAATAATAATAATAATAATAATAATAATAATAATAATAATAATAATAATAATAATAAAACATTCCAATATAAAAATTAAAAAGCTAATATCAAGAGTCAAATTTAGCTTTTTTGGTATAGAAAAAATCACCAAGTCATCACCACCTTCACAAAAAGGAAAATTTTTAAAGGCAAATACCTATTTGCCTTTTAAAATGCTATAAATTTACTATATATTTATTTATTTGACCAATATCATACGGTTATTGTTATCTATTATTAATAAATATACATTAAATGTTCATCACTGTTATCATGATAAGAAATAAATTTTGTTATATTTGTAAATATATTTAAAAGTTTTGTCAACTAAAATAATTACTCCCGTTGTTTTCAAACCATTTATGATCATTTTTCTCAATTTTATGTTTAGGGTTTAAAATGATTTTAAAGATAGTATAATTGCCCCTTTTGAAGTATTTTTCAAAATTGATAAACAATTAGTATGAAAAATAGTTTAAATAAAAATGATACATTTAATGACATTTTCTTTCATTGCTCAATTCAAACATGACTTATACATTCTCTCTATAATCACTTATGAATTGTTAAAACTGTCATTAATGGAGGAAAGACACATTCAACTCTTTCAAAAGTCACATCAAATTCAATTCAATTCAAGTGAACCAAAGTCGACCTAAAACTTCTAAATTAAATAACAAGTTTAGTCTGTAATTTTCTACAATAAAGTCTAATAGTTTTAGATCTCTAAAATGTGTTTTTAACATGTCATTGGGCATTTATTTTTATTTTAAACTTTTTTCAACATAATATATTAAAATATGTTAAATCTATACCCACTTTGTAACCAATTGATCTTTGTTTTAAAAATGAAGCCTTTAAACACCACTTCGATCCACTAATCTATGTCTCTCGTTATCTAGGTTTTTAGAAGTATTTTTAAAACGAAAACCAACTTTTTTTAACATATAGACATATATAGTATTTTCAATTGTAATAAATATTGTGTTTCTAATGTTTTTTTTCTCTATGAATTGTAAATAGTTTGTTTTGTTTTTTATTTTTAAAAAAAACCTCTCTCATTTTAAAATTTTCCTTTATCAAGTTGAAACTCTCTGGATCAATTAAAAACAATTTTTTTTAACATATGTAATCTTTTAAAAAGTTTATACCAAAAAATCCTAAGCCAAGTTTAAAATTTTACTGTTTTTGTAAGTAACAAATTATTAATTTTTTTTTAAGAACGTATTAATAAATAAAAGTTTAAACACTCGTCGTATACAAAATGGAAAATACAGTGATGAATTTAAAAACTAAATAGATTAAAAAAAACAAAACATTGCAATTAAAACATCATTAATTACTTGGAATGATTTAGAGGGTTAATTAAAGGGTAGGAATAAGATAATAAAAAAAGATATATGGAGAAGAAAAATGACAGCTGTGAGGGCTGAAGGAGAGGGGACAAAGGGAAAGAGAAGCATTGAAAAAAAAAAATTTGTGCTTATTGGAAGATGTGTAGTGTAGTGTGCAGCTGAATCCTTCAACCCCACCCACCACTCTCCATTCCCTATTTTGCTTCCTTCATTCATACACACACTTCACTTTAATTTCATATATATGTGTGTGTGTGTGTGCGAGTTTAAGGTTTATAAAATTACTTAAAAACAATTTTCATAACTTTTTAATTTTTTTAAAAAAACAAGGTTAAAATGCACCATTTATTTAAATACATACTTATACATATATATATATATATATATATATATATATAGCTTTTTAGGGAATATATAAATAGGAGTATGTCATAAAAGGAGTCAAAGGTAATGAATTGAATATTTTGTTATACTTTTATTGGGGTTGGAGGCATTACCATTTCAAAGGTTCAACTTCCCTTTGATTCTAGGGTGGTATAGTTAGACTTATTCAAAAACAAATCTTTCTTTCCTTTTTTATTTTCTTAATAAGTGATTTGGTTTTTTATAAAAAGAAGAAAAAAGAAAGAGAGAAAACAACTCGAATGAAACTAAAATAGTAAAAAAAACAATAATATAAAATTGGATTTTAATATGAACCCAAGAAGAAGGGACAATATAGTAAGTAATTGTTGGTAAAAAAAAACAAAGCATGTGGAGATCAAATATATATGTATATATATCTTCCTTAAAAAAAGAGTAAGTGAAGCTTGAACAATACGTGTATTTATTATATGGATAATCACAAACCTATAGCTACACACACTCTTGGGGTTTGTTTATTTCTTTTGCAAATCTCACTATATCTAGCATATCTATGTCATTTAATTTTGTTCAGTTTTAGATACAATTATATATACAAATGGATGTTTTAGCATTATTTAATATCAAATTACTTGTAGAAATAAGTTAGGAAAAAAACTCTCATTTAATTAAGAGAAGAAAAGGATGAATGAAGATAAAGAGAAAGGAAAAGATGATTAAGGAGTAGGATTAATGGAATGAAGAGAATGGAGAAATAGGAAGCATAGGGATTGGGGGAGAGAGATGATAAATAGGAAGCAAAATTAAATAAGGAAAAGAAAACATTAAATGAGAGTATGGGTTGGAGACGCGGTTTCTGTGGGAAGAAGAAGTAAGAGTAGGAAATTGGATAATATTTGAATAAATGTGAAGGAAGAGGAGTTAACACGTGTGCACGTGACAGAGGTGTTGTTCAAAGTTTGGACTTTGAAGGATCGGAGACGGAGACGGAGGAGACCCTAAAAAACTCGAACACAACGCGGTTATTGGAATTTAATATTTCCTATTGACTTTTAATTCCCTCCCCAATTTTAAGATATGGTTTGGACATTGACTACTTGACTCTTCCCATTATTATTTTCAATTTCGTCTTCCCACATTTTTACCTCTTCAAACCTCTCTCTTTCTTTCCTTTCTTTCTTTCTACTCATTTTTCTTTTCCATCCTACCACCAAAATTTATTAAAAAAAATAAACATGACTCGATGAGTTTGATTAAATTTTATTTTCATATACCCTTTCCAACTTTAGAATTTAAAATTTCTGAGGCAAACCAAACTTGCCTCAATTAGTTTAGATCTGTGTACCCTGGATTGTACTTTAAAAAAAATAACACTTGGAGTAAAAAAAAATAAAAAAAAATAATGAAAAGTATCTATTTCTACTTTTTATCAAAATATATCAAAATAAAGTTAGCGAGATTCTTCCAGGTTTGTTTCTTCTTTGTCAAAACTCGTGGGATAGAATAAGACAATGTTGAAGGGTTTGGTTCATGCCAAAATCTTAACTATGTAAATTCAATTTCATGATATTAAAAGTTAATGGCGAGAATTGAGCAAAATAGAAAGGTTTTAGCCTAAAAATTACTTTTCCTTCGTAACAAGAAAACAAAGAAAAAGAAACTATTATCAAAACATATTTTTAATTAGTCTCCTTCCATGAACATCAATCAAAAGAAATTTACTAGAAACAGAGTCTACATGAAAACATAATTAATATTAATATCAAAGTAAAAGGTCTCAAATTAAATTATAGGCTAGCATGTAAGTGTTGCATCAAAGAAACGGTTGTAAAATTTTACCAACAATTTGGTAGTAAAAGTAAAACAAAAACAACAATTGTATGCAGAGTATATGATTCGTGGAATTGATTTCCAAGATGTGTTTGAGTTGAGCTTGAAAAAGGAGAGGTTAGGAAACTCAAACCTTCAATTGGGCTTTAAACATCACAAACATAGGCCCAAGAAGATAAACCAAATTTAAAATAGATTTGAGTGTAAATTACAGAATTAGCTCCCGTGGTTGTTTCGATTATACAACCGACTAAAGAATTAAGAGTAAGTTAGTTTAATTTTAATTTTAGTGAGCCATAAGTACTTTGGAGGGTGAAATTGGCAACGTATTCTCACGTACATAGAAAAGTTTATACCGAGACATAAACGAAATTGAATTAGATTAAAACATGAAATTCAACTAAAGTAGTACGCATTAAATGTACGTCGGAGGAACCAGATCAGTTGGAGACGGCGACGTCAATATCTCTGGACCAAAAGGTCTAGGTGGACCAGGAGGTCTAGGTGGCATCTCCTCCGGTGGCGACGGCGGTAAAATTTCTGGTCCTGGTACTGGTGAACCAGGCCATGGTGGCTCTATATCTGGAGGCTTACGGGGTGGTACCGGTACATCGATTCCCGGAGGAGACGGCGACGGAGGCTTCGGAAACTCTGGTCCTGGCGGCCGGGGATCAGGAAAATCCGGCTCCGGAGTTATCGACGGAAGCTCCGACGGAGTGCTTGGGTCAATCTCCGGAGGAGGCGAAAATTGTGGAATTTCGAGGGGTAAAGAAGGCGGTGGAACCGGGCGGCTTTTGGGAAACTCCGGCGAGTCACACGAAAGCATAGAGCGCGAGAGAGACGTGGAGTATTCATTGAAGGAGAGGAATTGGGAATGAGAAAAGAGGAGAGGAGTGACGAAATTGGAAGAAGAAGGGTAATAACTAGGAAGCGTTTTTGTGATGAGAGTGAAAGAGAATAGGGAGGTGCAGGACATTCTTACGGCCATGGCAGTTCTTCTGTGGAAGCTGAAACGTTATTTTAGCTCTCAAAACGGAACAGAGGAAGAAGGGGAAATGAGAATTTTGACGACACGTTGATTCACACTTGGATTGCATATACTTCCACGTGTGCATTTCTAAGATTGCCGAACCCACGTTGGCTTTCCTCTACGCTCACACGTGTATTAACATCGCCTCCAACTTTCCTTAAATAGAAGTAAGTCTACACTTCACTGCACTTCTCCACCACACAAGACAAGAAACAATTACATAAAAAAGATGTTTCTAAAAAATAAAAGATGGCCACGTGACGAAGTTAGGCTATATTTGGAATGCATCACTCGAGGTTTCCTATATATATATATATATATATATATTAAGCTGTATAGATCATTCAATAGTTGAGTCTTCCAGTGTGAAGGAGAGATCAGTTTAAACCTGAGAGTTTCTTTTAGTTACGCGACCGTTCTAAAAGAACATTGAGTTTGTAGGCCCAAAGAGTTGAATCACACTATAATTCTCTAGTTCATGTCTTATTACATCTTTTCTCTTCTTCTTGAAATCAGTGTTATATAATATATAGTTCCATCTCAAAGTCAACTAGTAACCTAAAGATAGTTTATTAATATTTCTTGATATTTTGAATGAAATTTTTCTTAACCGAAAGATGTGTATTATTATTTTTCTAGAATTTTGCATGCTATCTGTAGAAGAAGAGTAGAGCCTCTTACAAGTGTAAGTAAAATTACTTTGATGATGTACTTGTTTTGTTACCGTCTTTATTCTGTCACAGTCCCTTTATCTTAAATTTTGGTTTTTTAGAGTATAGTTTTCTCGATATTTGGTTGGATGATTATTCTAAATTTCATTAAGAAAAATTGACTCTACCTAAATTAAACATACTTTTCACAATTTGTAGAAAGAGAACGCTTGTGAAAATCACTGTCAAATGGGCTCCAGCCACCGACAATGGCGTCGGAATAGACAAATTCTGACACCGGCGAGGGTAACTAATGGAGTCAGTGGTTGGAGAGATTTGTTGGGATTTTTTTTTTTTTTTTTTGTTTTTTTGACAACATAAAAACGCTTTTCCGCATAAACAGAGAAAAGCTAAAGGAAAATAAAAGAAGTTTTAGGATACTTTTTGTGAGGAACTGTTCGATCTCATGCTTTGCAAAATCATTTATTCTTACTTTTTAACAAATCATTTAAATCAATAGTATTCAAAGAAATAGTCAAAATTAATATAAACACCGCATTATTATGATAAACATGATCTTGAACTACAACAATCCATATGCTTTCAAATCCTCTCTCCTTTTATCATTATCACACTTTACATTCACTTTGTTCATACCAAAATTAAATTTTTCTATACTTTTTTTCTTCTTCTTTTTTAATAATTCCTATTAGTGCCAATGTTTATCTCTACTATATTAAAAGGGAGAAACTTTACATTCTCATTTTGTCCCACCTTTAAATGTATGTCTTTACCTTAGTGGTTAGTTATAAAAAGGATATCTTTTAGCCAATGTACATTTTCAAGCCTTTTCACCCAAAACACCTATTGTGCAATAGGTTTATCTATCATCTTTCATTTCCTTATTTTGAGTTCTCTCTTTACAGCGAGGTTAGGTCATTGATATATTTTTATTCTCAATTTTACTGTTGTTTAGTGTGCAATGTGGGTGATTTGGATACGTGTTTTTCAACGATGTTGTGCTAAAGGTATGAATAGATCCATATTATTTGTTTATTTGTGACTCATTCTATCCCACTACCACGTGATAATCTTATACTTATCGAACAACCAATTATTTATATTCCAATGTTCATGGTGCAAGATATGCTTGTTATGCGCTTCATGAATTATCACAGGAGGGACTGAATTCGCGGGTATTTGGAGTTATGAAGGTGTAGCCAAAGCACATATTCTGGATTGTGTTTCTTAGCAGTTGTGTTTCAGTTATTGGATGTATTGGGTTCCAGAAATATTTGTGATGAACCTAAGGTTTTTCATTTGTTTATCTCAAGGTTGAAATTCATCTAGAGGTGAGAAATGTATGTTCGATTCAACCTAGCTAGTTCAATTTCTTTTTGTTCCACCAAAAGGTATAATTTCATAATTAATGAAATCGACTAATTTATTTATTTCTTGTGTTGATTAATGTGTTTTTAGTCTGCGTTTCTTTATTGGCTTTCTAAATAATTTTTTGTCGCTATTATTCTTCAAAAACAAATGTTAGGATTTAAGTAAAAAATTGTTGGGATTTGAGTGTATACATGGGTGATGAGTAGTTGATTGAGATTAAGTGACACAATATATTCCTGCTAATTTAATTTTTAGAATTCTGTATTCATAATTATTCTTCACGTAGTTGTTTTCGATATCATAATGAAAGAAAATAACTAATTATTTATCTTTTCACATTGGTGTGACTTTTACATTGTTTGTGTTGAAAAATTGTGTTATGAGTTTTACATTGCTTTCTAAATAATTTTTCTCTTCAACAAGAAATTGTGTTGAAGTGTATAGAAAACATGACTAAAGATAAATTTTTGTAAAAAAAAAAATAGAAGAGTATGAAAGATATATCAAGATGATTCGAGAAAAATTAGGGTTTGGGGTTAAACAAAAGTAGAGATCCATTTAAAGTAATAATAATTTTAGACAATCTATGTTGACATAGATTTTAAAATTAAAAGACAACAAATATAAAAACACTAAAATAAATATTGTTGCAGTCTAAAATTTTTATAATAATTAAAACGAATTATAATATAGAGGCTTTCAATATTCTAATAGATCTGGCAAAAGTAATTATATATACTTTACTATCTATATAGTTATTAGTAATAGTAATTTAGCCAAAAGTAATTAAGTGTAGCATGCCAATAAAAGCAAAATATTTGATTACTAGTTGCTTTATTGACTATTATTCAACAAAAGAATCTTTAATTATAACAAAATCACAACATGGAGTCGTCAATCGTCAAAGGAAAGATAACCCCCAAATGATGTATTTTATTTAAAAATTGTGTTATTTTGGAGCATAGATGTTTAAATAACCAACCACTCTAACAATTTGAACTATTTAATTTAAAATATAAACTAAAGATGGGATTGAATTAATTTAAAATGTAAAGATGGGATCGAATTAATTTTGTTATTCGATCGGATTAGGTCAAATTTTTTCTACTTCTATTTGGGTTGAACTAGAGGTATGCTATAAAGAAATTTGGGATGATCCAACTTGGTTATGTTATATATCAATAACAAATATGTATACGCATCTTTTTATTAATTTGTTAATTTTTAAATATTTGTCTTTTTATATGGTTTGTTTAAATATTATAGACATTTGATATTTTGTATTTGAAATGAATGAGAATTTAGTTGTTAATAATGTGTGATCGGTAAACTTAATTATACAACTCGAATTTTAAAGATTGGTTTGTAGAATTTATTTGGATCTTTTGAGTTGTTAATCCAACTAATCCGAATATTTAAAAAAAAAAACACCTCTTAATCTAACTAAATCAGACACATTACATTTTTATTTTAGAGTTAAATTATGAGGTAGGTAGCATTTTAATCTTAAAATCATGATTAAGAATTATTTGATTTTGTTAGTTAACTGAACATATGAACGTCATAACTCAATTAATAAGTTTGTATATTTTGTTGTAACAAATGCATACAACATATGCCCCATAATTAATTTTATATTTTCCTTTTCAATTTTCCTTTAGTAATTTTAAAAATAATTTTTTTTAAAAAAAAAGTTATCAAATACACATGTTTTTTTTTAAGTATGTTTTTTTTAATTACTTTAAAAAAAAAACAGCCAACAGATGATATTTTGATTCTTAAACTTCTAATGCCAAATAGTTATATTTAAGCACTAAATTTTTAGATTGAATGTCTTTATAAACTTTTAAAGATTTTGAGAAACAATTACTCTAATTTACTAAACTTAATTTAATATTTTTTTGTCCCCATTTTACTTAGGATCCTCACTTAGTTCTCTCACCCTTTTCCCCTTTTAAAAGCATTAGAAGATTGTTTTTATTATTATTATTATAGATAAAAAGAAAGTTGAATTCTAAATAAATGTTGATTTTGGAATGATACCACATTTTGTATTATTATTTGAGTTAAAGAGATAGATTTGAAAAATCATACAGTTGTTTTGAGAAAGTGTAAGTGGTGGACAGAAGGTAGTGTTTAAAACTCCAAGTTGAGTAACAAGTTAAAAAAAAAAAAACACATTTCTTTTCGAAACAAAATAATAAAACTTTTCCAACCATACCGACTTCGATTCATCTTTTTCCAATTTAACTTATAAGTAAGTCGTTAAATGATTTAACATAATATCACAGAAAGCCTAGATAGACATTCTATCTTAAAATAAAAATTGAGATCCTATTTAAAAATGATCACCAAGAGATACACAATCTACAAGAAACACATGAAGAATCAACTAGTATAAATTAAGGGTTAGAAATTTGAACTAAAAACTAATTAGTCTACGTTACATGTGTGTTAGATGAACTAAGCTGAGACGGATGGATGCAGAAATTGTGAACAAAAAGAGGTATGCAATAATGGGAGGTTGATGAGGGTGGAAATGAGTAAAGGCGTGGGTGAGGTAGACAGTAATTAGGGGAATGTCCAATGGAAGTAAGACAAAGCCACACACACATACAGATAAGAGAATCATGAGAAAAAAGCATACAAACTTTTTTAAACAAAATTCACTCTTTCTTCTTTCCCCTTTTCACTTCTCTCTGACACACAACGACAACAACAACAAAGAGAAAAAAAAAAAAAAAAAAAACCCAACTTCCCATTGCTCTCTTCCATTTTTCTCTTCTGCCACTCATGGCGGAAGCTGCTGTTCCTATTCCTCACCGGATACTCTCCTTATCCGCCCTTGACGCCGTCGGAAAACATAGGTTGCTCGCTGAAATGAAGCGCCTCGAGCAAGAGGCTAGATTTCTAGAGGTGGGTTTTCTTCTTTTTACTTCTTTTTTCTTTTTCAATAGCTTTTAGTTTCATTTGAATTGGGATATTTTGATGGGTTTAATTCTGATTCTGATTTTTTTTTTAAGTTTTCTGTTTTTCTGTTCTTTCTTAATTTATCTAACCGTTGTTTTCACATTTCTTAAGCCACAACACGTTTACATTTTCAATCCAATTCCTTTTCTTTCTTCATTTCACTTTGTTTTGGTTTTTTTTTTTTTTTTTTTTTTTTGGAAAACTTTGATTGAAACTTGTAACAGAGTAATATACAAAGGCTCACTTCGATAATCATTTGACTTTTGGTTTTCGGTTTTTATTTTTTGAAAATTAAGCCTGCAAATCTCATTTTCATCCCTTTGTTTTCCAGTTTTGTTGGCTAGAAGTGTTTCTAAAACAAGTCAAATGGCGAAAAAAAAAAGTTTTTAGAAGCTTGTTTTTTGTATTTGAAGTTTAGCTATGGATGGAATCTGTATTTAAGAAATACGTGAATACAGATTCCATCCATAGCTAAACTTTAATTTTTAAAAATTAAAAAATTAAGGTCTTCTAATTCTAGGATAATCAGTTTTTCATTTTTGAAAAGTAAACTTACAAATACTAATTCCAATTTTGTTTTCTACTTTCGTCTTAAAGAACCAAACTGAAAATAATTTTCTAAAAGTCGTATTTGTAAGAGTTCAACTCAGAATTCAAGTGTTTACTCACCGAGCTTGAAAAGTATTTTTGAAAATTTTTGAGGAAAATGAGCATTTAGTTGAAAAAGAGAAAAACAAAATTGTCGCAAAACAAACAAATTAAGAGTAAAGAAATAGAATGAAAATGGAAACTAAGGAATTCCAGTTTGTTGAATCTGCAGGAGGAGCTGGAGCAGCTTGAAAAATTAGACAAAGCATCGGCATCATGTAAAGAGTAAGCTGAAATTAGCAATAAATTCCATTCTTTGTTTCATGAAAAAATCCCAATAAGTATTCCTTTATTTCTTTCTAACTTAACAGGTTATTGGGCAGTGTAGAAATGAGATCAGACCCTCTACTTCCAGAGTATGCTATCTTTACTTAACATTTGCTTATTATTCATTTCTCATCTTCAAAATCACGTTCTCATTCATTTCTTTTTACACCAGGACTCTCGGCCCGGTTAATCCAGTTTGGGATCAATGGTTCGAAGGCCCGAAAGATTCAAATCGATGCCATTGTCGATGCAGATGCTGGATTCTGTAACCATTTTGTTTGATTATGTATACAATTTTCTGGTTCCTACAAAATGCGAGGTCCTGATTGCCAAATGAATTTGAAAGAGCTCTATCATGTGATGATCTTTGGCAATCTCAAGATTCACTCATTTCTTGTTAAAAGGGCTTTCACATTAATGGATGTTCATGTTGTGGTTTTCAAAAACAATTTTTATAGGGTTTTGTTGGTAATTGGTACAGCTATAGAATTATAAAATATAGAGTGAGTTTGATTATTATTTGTTTGCTTTTTATTGGAGGTCGGAAAGGGCTAATCCAAGAAGTAGTTTCAGAAGGAACAGTAGTAAAGTACGTTATCCAGAAGTAATTTAAAACATTATTTTCTCAATTTTCGTGATATTCAATTTGAATAGTTTTTGAAATTTTCGAAAAAATAATTAAAAGCTCAGAACTTTTCGTGGTTAACCTCTTTTGTTGTAAAGAATCACACGGCAACGTGCTGCAGTCAATGATAATATTCACTCATCTTTAGTTCTCACCACCGACTCTAAGATAAGAAAAGGTTAGGTTAGGAAAAATTCTATCAATCGCGTCTTAAGAACAGAAGAAACAGCTCATCCTTCAACCCAATTCTTTTGATATTGCTCCATCTTTTTTAAAAAAATATTTAATACAACTCTGAAATCAAAATGGAATTAAACAGGAGATGCAAACTGCTCTCAGACTTGTGTAAAGGTGAGGAGTTTAACAACAAGATTACAAGTAAGAATGAATCTCACAAGCAGTGAGTTCTTTATCAACTAGGTGCTTTACCGGTTACTTGCTGTGCAATCCATCCGAGACCATCGTATAGACCGTCCCCGGTGAGGGCAGAGCAAGCTTGGATATGCCAGTCGTGATTCTTGATGCTGTGGAGTGAAAGAGCATCGGTGATTTCAACGGGAGTCATGGCATCCTTAAGATCCTGTTTGTTTGCAAAAACCAGCACCACAGCTTGCTGAAGATCTTCGTGACCGAGTAATCTGAAGAGCTCGTCTTTCATGATGGTGATTCTTGCTCTATCTGTACTGTCTATAACTGCAATCACTGCATGAGTTCCACGGTAATACGTTGCCCATGATGTTCTAAGCCTCTCTTGCCCACCAAGATCCCATACCTAGAGAAACACATAGCCAAAAGAAAACAAGTTTTTAGCTGAGGGAAAATTGAAGAGTTTAGTTTCACTTTTCAAAATGAGGAAAGACAGGGTTTGTCCGAAGCTTCCAACAATTGCTCTGGTTTCTATTTTTCCCCTGTTTGGCAAATAAGCCAACCCAGTATCTGAGGAAATCACACGCAAATCACCAACCAAATCGATCAACTATGTTCCTTCTGAAAGGCTGCAAATTGAGTGGGATTTCGGCGAAGTTTCCAGTTAAATGCTCTTATGAAATGTCTCACAAAAAGCCAGAATAAATCTCATATTTCGGCCAGGTTGTTCACAAGACTAGCCTTCGGAAAGAAAAAAGGGGAATAAGTACGTTTCTTTATTCATGAACTAGTTTTGGACTTCTCACGCAAGGTATCAAGATTTACAGATGACACACAAATTGCTATATCTTGCACCAGAATTTCTTTTCTAGGTTAATTTTTTGCATCAACCAAATCCCAGAGACTCACGGTTTCAAGTGACAACTAAATACCGATAGGCTGTAGCATTCAAGGATCACAGTGCATAACCAAACAAGCCATCACTCTAAGAATCCCCAATGGATGGAATATAATAAAACATCAAACAAAGAGCACACGTAAAAAGAGAAAAAAAAAAAAGAGTACTAAGAAGGCAAAGTAAATTGATAGATTGACTGCACCTCAAATCGAATGTTCTTGTACACAAGTTCTTCAACATTGCTTCCCACAGTTGGATGGGTAGTAACAACCTCACCCAAGTGCAATTTGTAAAGAGTAGTCGTCTTTCCAGCATTATCCAACCCAACAACCACGATCTTGTATTCTTTAGCCGGAAATAACATGAACCAGAATCTCGATATGAAGGCCCCCATCGTATCAGACACCAGTAAATCGCCTGAACATCAAAACAGTGAAAATGCATAAATCCCTCATTAACAGCAACGTAAAAGTTCAATACACAGAATTCGATGAAGAAACATAAGAATAATCGCATAGAATTGAAATCTAGCTACTTAATTGAATCGGAGGAATGATAAATTGCAGATCCAGATCGGAATTGCTTCAGATAACAAAAAAAGGGTTGAAATTGAAAAGAAAGTTCGCGTACCTGAATTAATCGATGCGGGGAATCCGATAAGGAAGTGGAAGGTGGAAGAGGTTTACAGAAGAAGCGATGGAGAAGAGAAAACCCTAACCGCGATTCAGAGATGAAATTTCGTTAGCTTGAGAAAGAATAATAAAATTTGGGGAGAGATGAATTGATAATATTACTTCGCCGAGTTAAAGGAACTTCGGGGAAGGTGGTGGACAGCAAGGATTTTTTGATCCAACGTGGCAGATGACGTGTGCATTCTTTTGTGGGGTCATATTAAACCCAATCCACTATATTAGTTTATTGCTAAACCATTTATGCTCGCACTAATAAATAATAATCACACCTAACAATATTAGGCCTAACAATACACCACCTTACGATATTTTATGTTTTACTTTCTTCCCACATAAACTATCCTTTTCTTTAAATTTATGTAACGTTTTACATCGTTAAATAAGTATTTTTCAAACTCTTAATCATAGTTTAATTTTCTTTAACAATAAATTAATAATCACATTCGGATATAGACTAATTAAATAATTAGGATATTAAGTTCTTCTCATTTTATATTTAACTGTGAAGTGTTAACAAAACAACAACCAATTGCCACTTGAAAAATAAATTTCTCAATACTTAATTTGATAAATTTAGTTTTTCTTTTCTTTTGGGCTTCATGTGGTTGGGCTGTTAGATCCAATCTTACATATTGGACCTAGATATGGCCGAAGCCCAGCTCAACAAAACAGAGCCCGGCTCCTTAATTTTGACCTTAGCTGTGGAGCTATATGTAGAATTTATTGTCAAAATAATAATAATAATAATAATAATAATAATAATAATAATATATACAGATAAATTAATTAATTAATTAATAGACATTAACCTACAAAAAATAAAGGTAAAATTGTAAATCTATGAAATCGAAACAAAATTCAAATTTTATTGATATTATAGTATTTTGAAATTTATAAACTAAATTGAAATCAAACTCAAAACTTTAACGATAAAAAAGTAACATTTTAGAATTAAAGACTTAAATATTTTTTTTTTCTTGCTTCTTATTAATCAAAGAGATTAACTTTAGCATATCTTTTTTGCTTAGAAAGAAATAATAATAATAAAATAAATAAATAAATAAACATGTGACTTTTTTATATTATACTTTAATATGGTCGAAACCAAGAGTAAGTTGGGATTCCAATTGTCCTTGAAAATTAGACCTTTCAAGGGTAGCAGGTAAATCTTTAAATACTCAATTGAAATATTTTTTTTTTTTAAAAAAAAAAAACATATTTTTCATAATTTTGAGCATTAAAAGATACCATATATTGGCAGCCTATTTGAGTTAATATTATTTAAATATTTGTATCACCTAAAGAATAACAAATGTGAAACAATTAAGAGCCATCTCTGTCTAGTGTAATTTAACCAATTAAATCATCAAAATTTTCAAACCAAATAATAGTGTCCTATACCAACTAACCATTTGTGTCTTACAATGACACCATTTGATAATGGTTAATTTAACTCTTTTAATATTGTGTACTCTTGGTGTTTAAAATATTTATCATTATATGCTTTCATCTTTCCCAAGTACATGTTTGATTTCTAAGTTAAATTCTGTATTTTTAAAACTCTGTCCTAGTCTAATAAGCAGCTGATATTTATTATTATTATTATTATTATTATTTTATTTTAAAAAAACAGTAACCTTATAATCACTATTACCACATATTCATTTATTAGTTTCTCAATCTAATTTAAGGTCCATTTGGTAACTCATTGATGGTCTATTCTTGGTTTTTTATTTTTAGCTTTTAAAAAGCAAATGTGTTTGATAACTATTTTGCTTTTTTTTTTTTGCATGCATATACAACTAAAATTGTTACTAAATAGAACATTTACTTTTAGCTTTCAAAATTTTGTTTCATTTTTCTTTTTTAATAAATAAGCAGTAAAAAGATTAATAAATTGAAGTAAGTAGTTTTTTCAAAAATATAAAAATTGACAACTATTTAAATTCTAGAGAACAAATCACATAAAATAGAGAGTCTTTTCAAAAATATAAAAAAATGCACAATATTTACAATCTATACAACAAATTCAAAAACCGAAAAAGCCTAGAGGCCCATCATGTAAAATACAAAAATTGTATTGTTAACCACTCCGTCAACAATGCACGCCTAATATATTTGTCATCGTTTAGATTTCGTTATTGTTTGGTACATGATTGTTTAAATATGATTACAATTTATCTTTATAATTCAATCATTTAATTTTGTAACACGATAGCTTAATTTAGTTACGTTTAAATTACTTACACCATCAATTTGATCATTTCCAAATCTAAATGATTTTTTTCAAAGTTTGGTAACGATTTTTTTAATTTTTTTGGTATATGATCCTTTACTTTTTTAGATCGTTTACATTTGATTATGATTTTTTTTTTAAATTTTTTATACAAGGTCGTTTAAATTTCGTTAACCAAAGTAAACAACATAAAGAAAGAGAAAAGGAAGAAAGACGACGGAGAGAAATTGAAAAAAATAAGAGGAAAATAAGGAGAATAGAATAAATAAAAAATTGAAATATAAGAAAGATAACGAAAATAAATTGCAGAAAAAACAAAATAGAGAAAAGAATAAAGACGATGAAATGAATCGAAGGAAAATGATAAAAAAGAAATCGGAGGAGGAAGAGAAAAATATGTATACCAAAACAAATGTAAAACTACGTTTGCGGGTTCTTTGTATGCGTATGTGATGATAACTGATAAGGGTAAAATTGAGAAAATTAAGTTTGTAGAAAATAAAATGTAAAACTATATTATTCAAAAAAAATTAAAATTAAAATTAAAAAAATGTATGGAGGGGACCACATGCGACGAAAGTGAAGTGGAAAGTAAAGACTTTGCTTGGGCCGACAGGTCCAATCATCAACGGATAAGGCCGAGAATCTGAGGAGCCCATCTCTATTATTATTATTATTATTATTATTATTATTATTTCTATCCATCACCAACGTCTTTCTTTTTCTTTTTTTCTTTTTTCAATAATTGTTGGTCACATAATATCAATACAATTAAACATGGTATAAGAATGATATATTTGCTTCAATGGACAAAACAAAGGACAAACTTTGAGTAGATGCTAAATAAAATGTTATTACCAATTTTACCTTTATGTGTAGGGTAGAACACTAATACATCGACAATAAAAATAGGGGATGATATCAATGTTAGAGTGGAGTTGGTAGTGTACCTTCCTATATTTGACTCTATGAAAAATATGATTAATATTTCTCTACTCTTCCCTTTTCAAATTGGATAAGCTCGTTGTAGATTCTATGAAAAATAAAATGTCAATAAATTCAACCTCTATGTTTTGAATGTTAGTCACATGGTATTTTTCAGAAATGTACAAAATAGTTTTTAATCTTCAAATTTCAATTAAGTACGTCTAAAAAAAATTATACTTTTATTTTCAATAGAAAAGCTTGGTTTTGCCATGTTGAATGTTACTAGAAGGTATAACTTAGTATTGAATTGACTATAACATACACATGTTTACAAGTTTGAAACATCAAAAAAACTTGTGAATATCTATCGTTATCATTGAAAAAACAATATACCATATCAAATGGAACCGTATAAACAAAATATTTAAACAAAGAACTTTTTTTTTTTTTCAAAAAATAGACATCCTTTCGTTTGACCATTAAATTTGACAAAAAAGTAAATATTTTACCAAAGAGAAAAAACTAAAAATTAAGACGTAAATCTTGAATAACTTATTTTGAAACTTCAAAAGTGGATTGTTTTATTTTTAAATTAATTAAACCCAAATAATATATATTATAATTAGTATTATTATATAATCAACGTTTAGCATGAGCAACCCAAGTTGTCTACTCAAAAGAAAAAAATCCTCAAGTTGTCCTAAAACAAATACAAATTTGTTGGATTAGTGAATTTTGGGGATCATCAAAATTTCGAATATATTTTTGTCTACTCTTGTCAGTAAAATATTGGGAGTTGCATAGTATAGTATAATATAAGTATGCCCACATCAAAATTAGAAAATTACATATACCAAAACAAAAATAAAAGCAAAACCCACCAAAGCATATTCCAAGGAATATATAATCCACAAAACAAAAGAGAGAGAAAAAAAAAAAAAGGCAATAGTCCAGGGCAATTACTATACGGATTCCTGCACCTTATCCTTCCCTCTATTTTAATTTTTTTTAATTTAAAAATTTCCCCTTGATATCGTGTGGCTGAGAATAATAGATGAAAATCAAGTTTACACCTTACCAAAGCAACCTCCAATTTTTTATCAAAAAAGAATAATATATATAAAAGAAGTAGGTGAAAGGTTGCTTTCAACAGCGTACAATAATAATAATCATTATAATTATTATTACTATTATTATTAAAGAAGAAAAAGAAATTTACTAAAGAAAAAGGGGGGGAAAAAAAAAAGGGAAGAAGAAGAAAAAGAACCCACACCTTCTTTAAATAGTTATTGTCTTCTCAGCCCCTTTAGTAACCGACCCTACCCACTCCCCTCAAAAGTATAACATACAATTATATGACATTATTACCCTTCCTTTATTTTATTTTATTTTGAATTTTTAAAATCAAAATAAACAAATTTGATTCGAATAAAAATAAATAAATGGGGGGAAAAGGGTGAAACGGTCAAAACAGGCCAGAAAATTTAAACACGAGGATAGAGGGAAGAGAATATCACGCCGTTCTAATGACTTCATTTACCGTCACGCCCTTCGAGACTCCACGTATTACCTGACTGCCGTCATCTATTTCACATTTTCACCCACCCCTTCAAACTCTCTTATTTGCAATTTCATAATGGTCCTTACAAGTTAGTGAAATTTCTATTCTACATAGCAAAAACAAAGAAAGTTCCCTTCGCCATTTATGGATATTGTTTTGTTTCCTTCCCAGGAAACCAACCTATATCACTATATTTCCTTATATTATATTATATTTTAAATACAAATGAGCATTCACGAAATAATAAGAGAAGTATCCAAATATTATGAACGTATTTTATATATATATATTATATATATATATATAATTTTTTTTTTTATGTTCATATATATTTTTTAATCAAAAGGGGAAAAAGAAAAAGGAAAAATCCAAAACTTTTTTTTTCCTCTCAAGATTTCTCTTTGAGAAGGGAAGCTAATCCGGTAACTATCTTAGCTCCTTTATCTATGCTCTTTGGCTTGATCGCAGGAGGTTGCCATGCAGGAGCAGACGCCGCCAGCAGTTTATTTTCACTGGGCGGCGATTCTGAATCGCCGGAGGTGGACAAGTTGGGACTCTTGGGAGTCGATTCCTCGCCGAAGATCAACTCGAATTCACCGCAATCGGTGTAGGTTACCAGCGGGTCGCTCGGGGTAATTGGAGATTTGGTTTCATCGGGTTCGGTCTTTGGAGAGGCGTTAGAGAGAGAATCGGCGGTTCTGGTCGGAGTAGAGAGCCATTTAGCAAGCATGTACTCTGCTTTCCTCCATGGCGGAAAGTGCATTCCTTTCTTCTTCAAGCTTTGTCTTGCGGCTTCCGATACGATGGATACAATTTGTCCGAGACGATCGGATTTTCCGACGAAGATGTACGGTAGCGTCTGAAGAATGGTCTTATATGTTCCTGTTGAACGAGCAATTTCGAATTCAGACCTAAAATCGATGTCAATGAGTAATCGATCTCCGTCCAGAATCACATCCACATATTCGTATTCACCTAAAACAGAATTGAAAATGAATTTAGGAATTGAAATTTAAGAATTAGTGGAAGAAATTAGGGTTTTTAAAGGAGGAGAATTGTGTGTATACCAGCTGGGAAAGAAGGGGATTTCTCCCATTTTGATTTGCAGATGGAAGAATTGTAACCGAGAGACGAGAGAGCATCGGTTACGATTTTGCGGAGATCGTCTTTCCGTTTGTGAATTTTGTTATGCTTTTCGACAATTTTCGAAGCGTCCGCCAAAAGATTTCTCTCCGTAACGCTCGTGCAAGGAATTAAACCCTGTAACAAAAATGTCGTTAGTCAAATAAACTATGAAAAAAAGCTCAAATCCCAAAATTCGGTGTTTTCGGTTAGAGGAAGATGAGGAAGATGACGAAATGTGAAGGAATTACCTTCAGAATATCACATGCATCCCCACCGGATGATCCGGAGGTGATCGATTCACCAAAACCCCCAAATACATCGAATTCATCGTCGGAGCTGTCATTGCTATTGCCGTTGAAGCAATTGCAGCGATTACGGCCATACTTCACGGTTGCCGGTTGCTTTTCGTTGTTCTCCTCGATGAAATTTTGCACCATCTTATCCAAGCAAACTGAACTTGGCTCCAAGTCGGTCCCTCCTCCTCCTCCATCTTTGCTGCTAAACTGAGCTGATTCTCCGACAGTAATCGGCTTCTCAACTGCAGAAATTCTCAGAACGCTCGGAAACGGCCGATCGAAAAGTCGCCTCAGTCGTGATTTGAACACAGGCTTGGCCGACTCTGTACGAACCTGTTCTCTGGCCGTTTGAACATCGATATCAATCGGTTGGATCTTCATCGGAAAAGGCATGACCCAGAAGAAATGAACAGAAAAATCTCTTCTCCCTCGAGAAATTTCCGAAAAATAAAAAAGGGCAAAGAAAAAAAAAAACAGTACAGATTTTCTCCGGTGAAACTTCCTAACTACGCCTCCTGAAACTCTCCTCTGTGCAGCTCGATTTTCAGATACTAATGACAAACACGGTCTGGCATTGAAATTCACGGACTGGTAAAAACGAAATCAAAGAGAAATGAACTTCAGATAGTTGCATGTGGAACCAAAATCTCCCAGTCAAAAACGAAGAACCAAACAGCTCTGGAATCAATGTCACTCTTCCACTAATCCTTCCACACGCTCACCGGTCAGCTACTCCAAACTCAAGAATATCCGTGCAGCGATCGAAAGCGAAAAAAGCACCGCAAAAATGTATATACAAAGACCGAAAGAGAAAATACCTCCGGAAAAATGCTGGAGCAAGAAGCAGTACAAAATAAGGGGAAAGGGGGGGGGGGTTTATCTCAGAGATTTTTCGTGAAAAACATGACGACGATGATCGGAGAAGGAAACAGCAAGTCCAGATCTGAAAGGAAAATTGATCGGAAAATTCATCTTCCGACAAGAAGGTAGCCGGGGAAGATGAGAGTGGTGGTGGTCCTGAAGAAGAAAGGAGCGAGTGAGAGAGAGTAATGGGAGTGGGGGGAGGGAGAAAACCGGGCCGGGGGAATTTATAAGGAAAAAGAAGAAGATGGGTTGCTGAGTGGACATTATATGCCACGTGGAGTCCTACATGGCAGTAATTATCCTGAAATTGGCAGTTTGCTCGCGTGACAATTATTACACGCAGTTTGGGTCCATGGAGATGGGCCAGACAGCGATACGTGTCGCGTGAGTGAAGTGGTGGGTAGTTTTAACATTTTTACATTAATTTAGTAGATGTAAAAAAAAAAAATTAAAAAAAGAAAGTGAAAATCCAAAAACACCCCTCCACTAGTATGGAATATCGGGTAGATGCCCCTCGTTTTCCGTGGATATCGAAAATCATCGAAGAGGGGATCGTGGCAAATGCGCAATTTTTCTTTTTTTTTTCTTTTTCAAATTATTATTTCTTATAGATGAAGAAGTGGGGGCAAACTTTACGGTGTTAGCAAAAAAAATTTACTCTATCGAAAATAATATTGATATTAAATATTTTCTCTTAGGAAGACGTTGAGAAACCGATTTTTTATAGAGATACTCGTTTGTGGTATAATATTTTCTTTTGTAAGAAAATGAATTGTGGGTACAGTCTCGTGTTTCGTAACAAAACAAAAAAAAAAAGTACACATATATAGTTTGAAGCTTCAGACCTTTCACAGATTTTTCAATAAGAAAATTACATTTCTTTTTTCCTTTTTTATTTTTATATTTTAGATTTAGTTATTTTAAATTATAGTTGAATACCGAAGGAATTATGATAGCTTCCATAAAATAAAAGGGCTTTGGAGTCGTACATGTTGTAATTTTTTACTTAAAATGCAGTGGTTTTGTTTTACCATATATAAAGTTTTTCTTAATAATCAGTTGAAAAGTCATTTTCATCATCATATGATAAGTACATGAATTTGAATATTTTTAAAGTCTGATACTGGAGGAAAATTTTTCGGTTGGTCTACCACATCAACCTTCTAAATCAATATTTAATTTGTTTTCTCATTATATTAATAATAACAATAGGAGAGGGACCAGAAGGTCAGACTTTGAATTTTTTATCTAAGGTTTTGTTGAACTAAAAAAAATAATTAAGTGAGATTTAATTTAAATTGACTAAAAACCTATTCTTTTATTAAAATGAGATTTAGAAAGGTTTTAAATCATTATGGAACCAAGGGATTGGTGATAAATCATTAATTTTAAGATAATAGTTATGTTGATCAGAAAACTTTGTTTGTTTTTAAATATTTGCATTGAATTAAATGGAAACTTTAGATAACTAAATATTCATATTAGAAACTTAATAAAGTACATAACGCAGGTGGTGATGACATGTCAATTTTCCCTTAATTTAATAAGAAAAAAGTTGACAACAAATATTAAATACAATTATAGGGGTTAACCAAAACAATTAAAAGGATACGATGTATGGCATCAGGGAGCAAAGTGCAAAAGTTATATATATTAATAATATGGAGATAAGTTTTTTTAAGCAGAGACCCACGAACCATACCACAACCTAAATAGAATAAGTTATTATACTCGTAGAATGAGCCATAGAGGATAAGGAATTTAAAAATTGAAGACTCGAAATTCTCCAAAACTATTTGTAAATGAATCAAGTGTATCACTACATTTTGGTTGTATCCAACCCGAGAGAATGAGACAATTCACATTTCGTTGCCTCTAATCAAAGATTCATAAACAAAGAAAGAAACTTTGAACAAATTAAAGTCATTCAATAGTTTAACCACCTCCAAATAGTCGAACTCAACTAATAAAATTGAAAGAATAATTAAACACTAAATATTTTGAATGTATAGTACCTCGTGTAAAATAAAAAATTAATCGTTGTTTGAAACGATTGAGCGAAGTCAAATAGAACATCTTTCAACAAGCTAAAGATAAGTTAATTGTGGTTTTTCATGAATTATGTTTTTTCATAAATGAATGTATCTTTTTATTTTTTAACTAACTTGATGAACATACACGACAAATTGAACGAGACCATGGATTAATATATAAACATGTCTTTTATCTAATTAGAATTTTAGTTTTTTATCAACGTCATTCTCTCATAAAACATTTCTCCCATTTAAAAAATCGTGAACTTCAACTTGCTTTGGAAAATAGGTTTCATTAGATTTCGTACATGAGAAACAGCATTTTGCTTACTCTTGAGATAATGAAAATTACCAAATGTCTCCTAGCGAACTAAATAAGAAATCTGTTGTAGAGTAGTGTGACAAAAGTTTCATACACCCTTAAAGTCTTGGAAAAGAATTATTGGGTAATTTGTTGGGGGTGGAATTGATATGTGGGGGAAATAATGAAATTGAATAATGGTTAAAATAAAATATCAAAGACTATGGTTTTTGGTATGGGTTATGTGATTGAATTATTTAAAGATATGGAGAAGGTTAGGTTATAATGAAAGGTGGACAATGGACATAGGACATAGGGCCGAGTCGCGATCAGTGCACATAGATAGTCAACATTCCTTGTGACTACGGACCAAACTTCCCCAGACCGCTAACGCATGGGTCCGTACATGGTTCTCTTCTCTCCACTCTCTTTGTTATTTAAATCGCTCTTTTATTTATAATTTTTTTCATCCTATTTTATAAAATTTTGTTCGCCAAATTTAAATATAAAATCTTTGTTCAATAATTTCTTTTAATTTATAAGTTGTATACGATCTTTTATAAAAAAAATTGAGTTTATAAATACTATATCTCTCTTTAATTTTTTTGTTTTGTCTTGAAACTCTCAGTTTATATATTAAAAATTTAACTCTTTGAAGATCAAGAAATTATTTTCAATTTTTTTTTATAATTTAATATTGTAAAATCCACAATAATATAAAATTTAAGAAAAAAACAAGCATAATTTTTTTTTTTAAAAAAAAACAACTTAAGGATGATTTACTTATCAAACTAGCAATTCTACTTTCTGTTTTTAGTTTTAAAAATTAAGTTTTCCTAGGTTGATTATAATTTGTTTGATTTACTAAGCTAAGTTTTGAAAATTTTAATAAATAGTTTTTAAAAATTTGTGCAAGAATTCAAAGTGTTTTAATTAGTTAAAAAAATGAAATAACGCAAAAAAAAATTATAGAAAATATTATTTAAGAAAAATCTACATAATCATGAATAAGAACCTAAATAATCTCAATGCATCAGATTCGATGATTATTAAAAAAATTCGTTAAACTATGCTCACTGTGACTGATGACAATTATTTTTAAGTTGAAAAATATGACGTTTATTAGATTTTAAAATTTAAAACATCTTAAATTCACAGAAGATGAATATATACGAGTATTTCTTAGGGTATTTCGTTCTCCTATATTTAAAAGTTCAACAATATTGGTACTATAATATTTTTTTTCAATATTTTTTTACATATAAAAAATAATTTTAAAAAGTAAATATATGAATCTAAAAGCATAAAACAAATTTCACATCATATACTAAATATATATGCATTAAAAGCTATAGTTTACAAAGGAATATTGAAAGAAAATAAGTGGAGAATAAAAGAATTAAAATGAAATATTGTTATTAAAGTGAAACATAACCATTTAGTAGTATTGGACAAAGGTTTAGAAGTGTGGAAAAGACAAATTTATATAAACATACTTCAACTGATATAAGATAATATTCACTTTTACTATGCTCTCAATTTTACTAAGAACAACATGTTCAAATAGGCAAAAAAAAAAAAAAAAAAAAAACCAATTTTCTTCTATTTCTACAATTATTTTTCACATATTTTCCATTTAAAACCAAACATATACCCATTGCTCGATTTCAATTTTAATGCATAATTTTTATATATATCGAGATGTTAAGTTTTCTGGCTTTCAAAAATTCTCTTACTTTTGTAAAGAAGACATACATTGTTATAAAAAATTACGATATGAAGTACTTTTAGAATAAATCTTTTTGTTAATACTCATATAAAAGTTAATACGACAAAGAATAAATGATTATCTTGCATGTATATGGAAGGTGAGGTACAAACATAGAAAGAAAAATGATCTCGTAATTGATGTATATGGTTGGAGTAAAAAATTAAATCGACATCAATCGTCAATGAAGAAAAATTGATCGATCGGCTAGTCGGGTTGATTTAATTCTTTCACAAACCAACACCGACCGACTATGATTTGGTCGATTAACTCGACTTTTCGATCTATCATATTTAACCCTACTTAAAATATACATACATGTATTTGTTCAACTTTTGAAAGCAATAGATTTTGTTGTTTCTTTTTAAGTATTATCTTTAGAACAAATACCTACATTCTATTGCAAGTAAACCATATCCCAAGTTTTGTAGTATTATTTTTCCTCAAAGTATATTGCTTGCTTGCTTCTTTATCTTTCGTTGCTTTTCTTTTTCTCAAAAAGCTAAAAGAATTGAAATGAAAAATAAAGGAGAGATTAATTAAGCAAATGAAAAATCAAGTTGAATATATATTGAGTTGTTTTGCAAATTGGTGTATTGTGGCTCAAATGGGGACAAAGCCATTGATGCCACTTTAGTGAACTTCTTTTGATGATGTCTAATGAAATTATTGATTTCTCACTCTTTTTCTGAATCTCATCATTCTCTCTTTTTAAAGCTTTTGGGAACATGGGCTTGTCATTAGCTTTTGGACACTTTGAGATGCCTTCAATTTCACAATCTATTTACTTTTTTATGACTTTTAAAAGCCAAAATCACACAACTTAATTTTAAAATACTCTATATTTTTTCTATAAACAAAAAAAAAAAAAAAAAAGCAAAGAAAAGTTGGGTATTTCCTTCCATCTCTTTTCCTTTAGTGGGTAAGAATTAGAATTATTTTAGGATTTTAAAGGTCCTACCTTCATGATATTATACCCCTTATTTTTTTTTTCTAATCTCTTGTACTTTAAACCTTATTCCCTACATTAACCCAACATAAGGACCACATCAAAAATAACATTAAAAAAAAAAAAAAAAACCCTACCTTTTTCTTTCAATACTCCAATTTGGTCCAATTTCAAAATTCTTGCATATCACATACCATTTCTTCATGTTGCTTTCAAGGGCCTATATCTTTTGAGTAGTTCCAACTTACCCACGATATATATAAATCTCCGTAGATTACGTCAATACGCATTTAGTTAATTAATTAATTAGCTAACTAACCAATTTAAACACATTATGTGACGATTCATTTTCATTATTTTATAAAAATTTGTTAAAATAATGCTCTACTCAAATATTTTTTTAAATGATTGAATTATTCATACTTTTAGTTTAAACGATAAAATTAAAATTGATTTGACGATTACTTTCATTAGACAACTACATAATGAAGGAAACATAATTTTTCATTTAATGTATTTTTGTTACTATAAACAAAAAAAAAAAAAAGTAGTCCAAATAACTGTAGATATTTATACGAATTGATCTTCGATCTTTCACTTAGTATGAGAAAAAAAAATGTAGGAATTAATGAAATGGAAAGGATAATAGGTCAATTGCAAGAAAGTGGAAAGAAAAAAAGTCATGTGATAGAGAAATAGGTTTGTAACCATGTGAGCGAAAATTTCCCAAATGGAAAGAAAAATTAAGAGTGAGGGAATAAGATTAAAGTAGATGAGTGTCATTTTCCATCAAACTCATCACAGTTGGAGGATATTATTTATTTCTTTATTTATTATCATTTTTTATTATTAGTCTTTCAAAAAAAATTTATTATTATTATTATTATTATTATTATTATTATTATTATTATTATTATTATTATTATTATTATTGTGAATTGAGTACTGGGCCCAATGGGCCTACCAAATGTCTAAATTTCATGGCAGATGAGAGGTCAAATCCTTGTGGAGACAACCTTCAATAATTATAATACTTATATGTATTCAAAGAATTTAGGTTATTTTCTACTTAGCTAATCATCTACTTGGGTTCAGCAGCATAATTAGGTTTATTTCAATATCTATTTCTAATTATTAAATTGTTATTAACTTCTCATTTCTTTCGACCTTTTATCACATTTTAAGTTAATTAAACTATAATTTCGTCTAATACAACAATAACGAACAATGGTGGGTCTACTTTTACCCATCACACGTGAGAATGAAGTTTTAATGTGTCGACTCTTGAAAACAAGATTTTAATTAGATTAAAATTTAAATTTTATTCTTAAATTCAAATTTTTTTTTTTATTAGTTTGCGATAATCTAATTTAACGTGGTGTACTATTTTTCAAGATTGGTAGTTTGATGTTCTTACTCAATTATTGTACTTAAAAAGAACAAAATATTTGTTAGATATAATGCAACTGACAAATTAAAACAATACATTCAATGAAGCCATGAAAATGTTGAAACCTATACATGAAGATAGTCAAACCTAGCCACACAAATCAAGTGGGGGGGGGGGGGGGGGGGGGGGTTAAAAGACCTCATGTCTCACCAGTAACTACTTGCTTAATTAATTAAAGCCCTAACAAAATGCAATATAATATATGACTAAAAGAAAAAACAAAATTCCTACTTAGTATTCTCCGATCACATACTATAAAATGGTCACAATTCTTCTTTTCTTTCATTTTAAACAAACAAAAGAATTTTACTAAGCCATATGAGAGTAACATCTAAAACAATGCCTTGGAAAAACATTTAATCAATTGACAAATGGGTAATCGAAGTTTTAATCATTCATATTGTTAAAAAATGATACCGCCTTGATTACTAAGATATTTTTAAATTGACAAAAATAGAAAAATGTAAAGTTAAAGATTTTTAATTTTGTCGTAAGGAAGAGTAAGCATTATTCAAATTAATTAAAAAATTGTCTACTTTTCAAATTATATATTATAAAAATATAAATATAGAGTAGGAATACAATAAAAGACAAAACTATACCTTACCACAACCACAAGGCCCTTATTTGTATTTTTTCTCTTCTTCTTTTTATCTCACCTAAGATTTTAACATTACAAATTACATTATTTGAAATAAAACAAAATGGTGAATGAATAAAGTGCACCCAAAAATTCCAACCCAATCCACCAATTGTAATGTTGAAATAAATTGAATATGACAGAAATGTTAAAATATAAGACTATATATTATAGTTGAAAATGACATTAAAGTTCAAAACGTCGACGTTGCGGACGATCCCACTAGCCACTAAGGAAGCTACCATAAAATATAGTAAAGAAAGTCATTTTCCTTACAACCACCAAAACCAAATTAAAGTGCCAATTGGTTAATCTTACTTGTATTTGTCAATGCCCTCTATTTTTTCTCTATCTGTTGGCCTACCTCATCTCTTTAAATATATATATATATATATATATATATATATATATATATATATACATATATATTCTCATTATTAAATCTAGCTCTTATTTTCGGTTTGTTCTACATGTGTGGGTGAACATGTGTGAGGTCGGAGTATTCAAATCTCTAATATTTTGATGGACATATGTAAATATGTTGAACTATGTTCAAGTTGATTATTTTTTAGAAGAAGTATTTTAGCTTAAATGTAGTGTAACTAAAAGCTTCAAGACTAGTCACCAACTAGGAAAGAAAAAAAACAATTGGTATGGTGAGTGAGAAAATGTCTATTAGTATAGTAAAACGTTATACTTGTTCATTGTGGACATATGTAAGGAGGGTTGTCTTTATACCCATAGCAATTAGCTATAGAAAAAATTTTCAAATCAAACTATGTAGACATTCGATGAGGCTTAGTATACCGTTACTTTTTTAGTGAAATATATGGTCGAAAGTACAATTAAAGTTTCACATCAATGAGAACGGAAAAATTAATGGACATATAAGTATGAGACGACATTTCTATTAACTTGAAGCCTTTAGCTCTCAATGTCTATATCAAATAATTTAACATTTGTTTGGTAAGCATTTGGTCTTTGGTTTTTAGGTTTTGAAAATTAAGTTATTTTCATTTGTTAATTTCAATGAATATATACACGTTCGTTAATTGGTTTCTACAATGTGGGGTTTAAATCATATGGTATAGTAAAAAGTAACACTAATTTGCACTATAGTAAACATTAAGATTAAACTATATAAATCAATTAATATATAGTACTAGAGTTCAACGGCCAGATTGTTATTAAATATTTATATTTATAAGTTGGAATTACCAAATTTGTGTTCACCTAAACCTTTGTATGCTATATTTTGTTAGAATAATTTCATAATAATAATAAAAAGTTGATAACAATACTAACTAAATTATTCTTACGGACAAAATACTAAAATTTCAATGATTAAAATCATTTATTTTTTATTGACTCTTAAAAAGTGGTAGACATATAAGTTATATTGTCATTATTTTTAGTTTAATAAAATATCGAGGTAAATTTAATTAAAAATATAACTATAAGAACAATAATTATGGAGATAATATTATCATTTTTAAAAAAAATATAAGAAAGTCTATCAATAATAAAGCTATATTTGCAAAACCTGAACTATTATCGATTGAGAGATATCATTTATAGACTCTAATTATTTACCATCACGAAATAAAATCACTGAAAGATAAGATTTAATGAGTGTAAATATTTTGTCGAATATTTTTATTTTTAACCAATTTTCTTAAATTTTTAATTGTTATATTTGTAATAGAGAAAAAAAAGACATTTATTAAAGCCTTATCCAACAAAGATGTTTTATTTATAATAAATCTTAAATATTGTGTGCTTATAAAAAGAAAAGGCTCACCAAGAAATAATGAAAAGAACAATAAAGGCTAATGGATTAGGGGGAAAATTTTGTAAAAAGAAAAAGAAAAAGAAAAGAGGCAAACCCACATGGGTGATGGACCCACACTATAACCAAAAGGATTAAAAATGATAATGATTTAATGGATTAATTATATATATATTAGAAGATATGGTTTAGGGTTTAATGAAGATTATTGATAAATGGCCATATTCTTTAATCTATGATGGGTTTTTTTAAATTTCTGTAAAAAAGATAACATTCTTTAATCATATCCTAAAATATTCGATTCTTGTTGCTCTCTGATTACTTCTATGCTTTTATACTTTTATTTAATTTCGGATTATTTATGCTCCTAATGTTTCCAACCAAATCATCTCATCATTTACCTTTTCTCTTTTTCCATTTTTTTTTTTTGACATTTGGTTTCCACCAATCATGAGACAGATCAGAGGCAAATGTTATAAAATATAAAGGTTAATGGAGAAATAAATTTCAATTCTTTTGTTGTCGATCATCGAACTATTCTCGAATAAGATGAATTATATTAAGATATCGATATAAAATTAACGAAAACGATGTATTAATTAAGTATCTATACACATTGGAGTGAAATAACGTTATTCGATATTAACATAAAAAAATACGGAATTAAAATATATTGATATAGAAAATTACAAACATATCTTATAACACAAGTTTTGAATATGTTGAAAATAAATCATATTTAAAGTTGGAGGTTTTGATTAAGTGGTTAAGTGATTGTAAAGCTTTTAATTTTGGTATATATAGTGAAAAAATAAGGGTGAGGATAGTATTGTTATGTCAAATGCAACAAACTTAGTGTCCCAGCAAACAAAAAGCTTACATCATCCAATGAAAAAGAGAGAGAGAGAGTTGATGATGATGATGATGAATGATGAAGACATAAAGTTGTTTGATGAGGAAATCTATTTAATGTGTGTATATATGAAAAAAGAAAAGAAAATAAACAATGATAAAAAGAGGGAAATAATGTGTAATATTGAAATGAAATGATGGGTTTGGCTTTGTTTCCTCACAATGACAAAATAACATCTCTCATAAAAAGGACTCTTCTTCTTGGCTGTTTTCTTGGGGGGTTTTTTTGCCCTTTATTCTTCCTCCTTCACTCAATCCCAATACAATCCACAGTGTTACCATTGTCCATTTCTTCTGTTTTTATCATCATTTTATCTATGTGTGACCTCAATTCTTCCTTATTCATTTCTATTCAGAGGGGTCCAAATGTATACTACGTTGAAAATGGGTTGTTCAAAATCAAACTCAACCTCCTTTACGTTCAAAAGGGGTCCCATAATTTATATGGCTCAAATTTTACGATTGAAGATGATTTTTTTTCTCTTATTTTCGATAGAAACGTTACAATCATTCAACTTCATGTCTTTTCTTTTAGTTCAACGGTATATGTAAGGTAGAGATTTGAATTTTTGATTTTTTTGTAAAAAAATACAAGCCATCGTTTATTGTTCAATTTCAATTCATATTTTATTACTTTGGTTATGTATTGTTTTGAAACAAAACAGATTAATTAGATAGATCTTTTGATCGAGTCCTCATAACGTAGTATCCATTTATGGAAATGAAAATGTATATAATTCAACCAAAAATTCTCATACGGTACCTTTCTTAAAAAGTCAACTTTTCAAAGGGATTTTAAAAGAAAATAATGGTCAATTTTGATTTAGATACAAATAGCATCATTTGTAGAAAACTATATATAAATGAAAATAATAGCAATTTGGTCTATTGAATTAAAATATGTGATGCAAAAATAGTTGAGTAAAACAAAAAAAAAAAGAAAATAGAAAAAATAATTTAAGAGAGACATTTGTAGATAAAAGAGGGTAAATTAACATCTAAAAAATATATGGTTGAATTCTTCATCTTACAACAATTGTTGAACCCAACAAAATAGAAAGAGAGGTAGACATCAAAGCTACCATACAAAGAACACACCATGAAGTTTGCCTTCCTAAGTGTAAGAGATGAAATGTGGGCTTTCAATGTCACACCCCAACAGCTTTTTTTTTTTTTTTTTTTTTTTTTTCTTTCTCAACATCCCACAACTTGCATTGGCAATTGAGCATCAAAAAACTTGGGTCCATTCCATATGACATGATGTGATTGTTTTGTCCTCACATTACCCATCTTAATATCTATACCATTATCAATGTTTATCCAACCAATCACATTTCTTTTCTTCTTAACACACTCTTTATTATTTATTTCAACCTAAATATCACCCGCATTAACCCAACGGTTCAGGTTTGAAAGAAGTGACATGATTTGAAAGTTAAATCGAATTTCGCGTTATTCTTCTAGTATCATCTTTTCTTGCTATTTTGATTCTAACTTGTGAAGAGGAAAAATAAGGTTATGACTTACGAGTTCCTTGGAGTGCAAGGATCGAAAAGAATAAAGAAAAAAAAAAGAGATAGAAAATTAGAAATAGAGATAATAGGAGAGATATGGATATGAAGAATCTCATAAATCAAAAATTGAAAAGGAAAAGGAAAAAGTTTGAAAAGTGACATATTAGGTTGGTGTGTTGTGCATAAGGTGAAGGAGTTTGCAGAGTTTGCTTCCTCTGTTCTTCAACAATCCAAAATACATTTCACTTTTTTCCTCTACTTTTTTTATCCACTTTCTTTTCACTTTTCCTTTTTTCTTTTTCCTTAGAAAAAGAATCCATGGAAGTATTTGAAGAATGATTTCCTTTTTGAAGTGTGTGGAATCAATTTTTTTCCTCTGTTCTTTTGTTATACAAGACACATTTTTACTCAAAATTCTTGATATATATATATATATGTATATATACTTTTGGTACAACAAATGTAAATCGGAATTTCTTTACAAATGGAATGGAGGCTAATTTGTATAAATTTGGTAGCCTTGAAATAATCCTTCCATACAATGGGTGTTTTCAAATTTAGAAAAATGAACCAAATATTTACCAATTGTATCAAAATTTCAAAATCCATCAATTATAGACGTGGGATAGACATCAATAGATTTTAAAATTTTATATATTTGTAAATATTTTTAGTAATTTTATCGATTACTATAATTTTTTTTTCCATTAAATAAGCAATGCGAAAGATAGATTATATCGTACCTTAGTAATTTTGGTAATTAATTATGATCAGGAAAAAATATTACGAGTTTTAATTATTGTAATTTTTTAAAAATAAAAAATCTTTTAAAAAACTTCTCTTCCTTATTTAAACTATATATATATATATATAAGAAGGAAAGTAATGTGAATATGCATTTGATATTTATATAAAAAAATTAGTAGAGACTAGAAGTGTAAATATCAAATTAACGGTAAGGATAATTTTGGGCCTGACTACAAAAGAATGATGAGAATTGGGCTCAGAATTTTGGGGTAAAATTCGTGGGCCGTTGGCGGATATCATTTGACTTGGTGGGCAAATTGAATCTCCATCTTCGTGCCCTAATTCGATTTCCAGCTCCCCGGTTGCCACAGAATCGGATCGGATCGGATTGCCCTTGTCGTCGCTGCATCGCTCGAAGTCCAGAGAGAACGGGATAGGCCATGCAGAAGAGAGACCAGAACAAGTTGGGCGGAAATGTTAGTGGTGGCGCATCTGCGCCTCCGGCTAAGCGTGGCCGTCCATTCGGCAGCGTAAACAGCAATGCTGCCGCTGTAGCAGCAGCAGTGGCCGCAGGCACCGAGACCTTGGCTCCATCGACACTCCTTGGCCCTTCTCTTCATATTCATACTTCCTTCGCGGGTCAGTTCATTGAAACCCCATTTCATTTTTTTTTCTTAATTTGCGGAAAATCAGCCGAAAGTTTATTCCGTCTTCAAAATTTGTGGTTTTAAGTTTAGGCATTTCTTTGATTAAGTTCCATTTTTTTATCTTGAAATTAATCGAATCGAGCAGATCAAAACAATAAAAGGATAGTGTTGGCTCTACAGAGTGGATTGAAGAGTGAATTGACGTGGGCACTTAACACTCTCACTCTGCTCTCCTTCAAAGAGAAGGATGATATGCGTAGAGACTCTACTCCTCTGGCTAAAATTCCTGGCTTGCTCGATGCTCTTCTTCAAGTTGTATGTATTACATAAACCTCTCAGTCATTTTCTCGTACTTTCTTTTGTACTGAATAAATATGATATCGAGCTGGCTTTCTATGTACAGAAACTTGAAATTGGAAGAAGATTAGAACTGTGCTCATAATGTTATGTTTCATTATGCAGATAGATGATTGGCGTGATATAGCACTTCCAAGGGATCTTGTAAAGAAGCAAAGAGTTAGAACATTAGGTGCAAATTCTTCTGTAACAGGGTTTGGGAATGAATTTGAGGCACTGGGTTCAGATGGGTATGCATAAAATGATTATTCGTCTTTGTTTGTTTATGGTTGCCCGGTTAACTGAATGTTAATTATAACATAACTTATGCCTGACAGCCTGAGACCTGGTTCTTCAGCTTCAGAATCAACTGGTCATGCTTCTAAACCATCTTCTCGACATTGGTGGCTTGAGGAAGATGGACTATTCAATCTGGACGATGAAGGACGAGCAGAAAGACAGCAGTGTGCTGTTTCTGCTTCGAATATCCTCAGGAATTTTTCTTTCATGCCAGAGAATGAATCTATCATGGCTCTACATCGACATACTCTGGAAACAGTGTTTCAATGTATAGAAGATCATGTTACAGGTGAGAAGTTTGTGACCCTAAAGAATGCCTGATTAAAGTGTTTCTTTGTAGACGTTTCATATCATTAGAATGGTTGAAGTTTAAAGTTTAAGTACTGTCTGAAAGCTTTAGTTATTGACAGAGGATGAAGAACTCGTCACAAACGCACTAGAGACAATTGTGAATTTAGCCCCGCTCCTTGATCTTCGTATTTTTAGCTCATCAAAACCATCCTACATCAAAATAACGTGAGAACTTTTAAGAACTACTGATCTTTTAGGCTCACCTGAATGTTGATATTAAGCTAATAGGTTTACTTTATAATTTTTGACAGAGAAAAACGTGCAGTCGAAGCTATCATGGGAATGCTGGGATCTGCTGTCAAAGTTTGGCACTGTGCTGCTGCAGAATTACTTGGACGATTGATAATAAATCCTGATAATGAGCCTTTCCTTCTCCCCTTTGTGCCCCAGGTTTGTCTCTCTTAAATCCATGTAGCTCCGTCTTCTGTTGTATTAAATGGTAGACCATAATATGGTTTCTTTTGTTGAATATTATTAGATTCACAAGCGCTTAGTTGATCTAATGAGCATCCCAGCATTGGATGCGCAAGCAGCAGCTGTTGGTGCTCTCTATAACCTCGTTGAAGTTAACATGGACTGCAGAATAAAGCTGGCAAGCGAACGATGGTAATTCATTTCACTTTAGACCTCAATGTCTTTAAAACCGTATGACCTGTATTAGATACTGAAACAATTTTCTGTTTTTTCCTGGGTACTGCAAATTTAACAAGGGCAATAGATCGTCTTCTTAAAGTAATCAAGATGCCTCATCCAGTTCCAGAAATTTGTAGGAAAGCAGCAATGATTTTAGAGAGTCTTGTATCTGAGCCACAGAACAGGGGGTTGCTCTTAGCATACGAAAATGCATTTGCAGAAATACTCTTCTCCGATGGAAGATATTCCGACACATTCGCTAGGATTTTATATGAACTGACATCCAGACCAAACAATAAAGTTGCTGCTGCTCAAGGTGTATGGGGCATGTGATCAGAAGGGCTTATTCGTCAGCTCGAGATTACTTATTACTCGCTACTGATTCAAGGGAAGGGCTCACGACAATGTCATCGTTAATGACATGTAAATACATCAGCTTATGGGTTTATCACAATTAAAAGAAAGTCTACTAATTTTCAAGGTGTCGATCATTGTAGTCTGTATTTCTCAGTGGGTTCTGCTCACTTGTATTTTTATTACTAAAGAGCTCAATGTGTATGGTTGATGTCATTATAGATATGTCACGTTTGGAGTACCATTCTTAGATTATAGCTGAAACATATGGTATTTGTAGAAATTGTAACTTCAGTATTGGTTTTAGGAGTATAAATTTTGTGTAATATATTTCACTTGTTCGGTCATTTTCGTGATGTTTTCTTTTTTAACGAGGTGTCGAAGATATGCATAACATGAGAAACGATGCTAGAACATTAAGAACTATTTTATCACTAAAAAAACCATCAAACTAGCAACAAAAACTGTTTGAAAGAATTATTAATCCAAGTGCGAATTATAACCTGAAGTTGTAATATTTTAGATTTTAAACCAATGAAAACTTAAAAATATATTCAAAAAATTCTATGAAAAATATAATCTTCAGTAAAAGGTGCAGATCCCAACAAGCAGTTGAATATTGGTAAATGTTTGGTGCATTTCCTTTTTGGGGGCAGACAATTGATAATGGTTAGTAACTTGTGATTATTGACTTAAGATTTGCAATTCAACCCTATACACTTCATTAGCTTATACTTTAATTGATAATCTTTTATAAATATCAACACTATCTTAATTAAATTATAAATTTAGTAGTTCCAACTCCGTAATATCTTCTAAATAAACTATGAAATTTGAAAATGTCTGTTAACATAATAAGCTTGGTACATTTCTAAAACGTTCATGAATTTTAGTCATCTAAATCGAGTACCATGCTCTTGGAGAATGCAATGAAATGGAACATATATAGATCTTTTGGTCTTCTAGACTTTTATTTTCTCCGACATGCACTATGCAACCTTCTAGTTCTTGATATCCACGTCAATCCTACTTTTGACTCTATCTAGTGAACAATGAATTTGGCAAAATCTATTGATCAACAAGCTAGATTAAACGTTCAATTGGTTTGTTCCTGGTTATTGTGGACGACTTCTATTGGTTAACCCCACCTAAGGCGAACTCTAATTAAAATATTCTAGATGGTAAAGTGGATATTAGAGTTATTATTCCTGAATCAAAAGGTGATGTTATATGTTTTATGGAGAGTTACTTCTTTGTAACGAAAATTGTGGAGCTAGTTGAGGCCATTGTCATATTTAATGGTGTTTCCTAAAGCTTGAGGCTTAGCATCTTCTCTCCTCTTTGAATTGGAATTGATTTCAAAATTTTAAAATCCTCTTATTTGGGAATACTGTATATGTGAATTAAATTCAAGTATTCATTGATTCTATTCAAGATCTTCATTTCTATGGTTTCCTTTGAGCCATCAGCCAGCCACAAGAGTAACGTAATTGCACATGATTTAACTACCCATTGTCGCCAAAGATTTCAATACTTGACTTTGTGGCTTGAAGACTACCTTCCATGTGCAGATTTTTTTCATCTTTTGGATTCATTTGGTACTTAAGTTCTTTTCTTTTCTTTCCATCGATTGTAGTAAAAAAAATATATCTTCAATAATTTAACCTAAAAAGACAGAAAAAAAGAAAAAGAAAAAGAAAAAGAAGAAGAAAACGTATAAAGTAGGAGAATGGGCCCATAAATAGAGAGTGTGTGAATGAGTAATATTACACTTTGTTTAAACTAAAGACCAATTCCAATATGAACAATGGTTGGTTGTATAACAAAAGAAAGACACAAAATGATCCACATATATAGAGACAACATTTCTTTTTCTTTTTAAACAAAGAAGAAGAAGAAGAAGAAGAAGAAGAAGTAGCCAAACCAAACAAGAATTAAAGAGACCTAAAATGAATAATAATCCCAAAAGAAAAAGGTAAAAAGAATTTTTTTGACATTGTTTGAAAAGGAAAAGGCTTTTCTTTTCATTCAAGGTTTATGAATGGGGGCCACCCTTGGAACCTCCACAGGAAACTCATGTATCTCATCCATCCATGGATTCTTCTCCTTCGCCGGATCAACCGTCCTCAACGCCCTCCACACCGCACTATTACACTTGAAACCCGACCCGAACGCAATCTGCCATGTCCTATCCCCTTTCCGGATCCTCCCTTTCGCTTCACTATAAGCCAACTCATACCACAACGAACTGCTCGATGTATTCCCAAATCTGTTCAGCGTCATTCTCGACGGCTCCATATGCCATTCACTCAGATCAAGATTCTTCTCCAGTTCGTCCAACACCGCCCGCCCTCCCGCGTGGATGCAGAAGTGCTCGAACGCCAGCTTGAAATCCGGGATGTACGGCTTTATTTTCTTGATTTTGAAGATTTTCTTCGCTACCAGTGTTGCGAAGAACAGCAGTTGTTCTGACATTGGGAGCACGAGTGGGCCGAGTGTTGTGATGTTTGTTTTTAAAGCTTCTCCGGCCACCGCCATTAGGTCTTTGGAGAGACGTACGCCTACACGCCCGGTGTCGTCTTCTTGTTGGAAAACGCAATTATAGCATTTGTCGTCGGAGCCTTTGTGGGTTCGGACGGTGTGAATGAGTTGGTACTTCGAACGACGGCGGTCGGAAGGGCGGTTTGAGAGAAGGATGGCAGCGCCGCCCATTCTAAATAGGCAATTTGAGACAAGCATTGATCGGTCGTTGCCGAAGTACCAATTTAGTGTGATGTTCTCCATGCTTACTACTAAGGCATACGAATTTGGGTGTACCTGTTTTTTAGTTCAATTTTTCAATTTAATTAACTTCATTACAATATGAAAAACGTAAATTGAACTTTTTAAATCCATAGAAAAATGAAAACTTGTGTGTTAGAAAAAAGACAGAACAAATCTTGGAAGGGGAAAAACAAAAAAGTGTATGAAACGGTGAACAGTTTTAAGTATTTTATCTAAAAGCCGCTCACCTAACCATATTAAATTTTGTATACAACTTTGACTTTTGGCATATTAATTTAACTTAACATTAAATGTATTCATATATGTTTCTTCCCTTCCCTTTTATTTACATTCACATGCCATTATTCTTCTTCATTATACTGATAAACCATCCAAAAAAAAAGTCATTTAATTGAAAGTACATTTCATAGGAAATATTTAACTTTTAATTCAAACATACTCTAGTAATTAAATCATTATAAACCATTTCCAAACAACAAACATACAGACAGTCATTACTCCAAAAAAAAAAAAAAAAAAAAGAGAGAGAGAGAGAAAAAAAAACCATATAATTAGAATCAAAACTACTAACTATGAGCATAAAATCTACCTCAAAACATGCCAACTGCGGAAACTAAAGTAAATTACTAAGAGAGTTTAAAAGCTTATATGTTTATAAACACAACCATTTTAACTTCAAAACTTGTTGAAAAGTTTTAAGGAAGAAGAAGAAACCTGCAAGAGTTGTTTAGCAAGATCAATGGAGATAAGACCAGCACTGCAACCCATACCACCAAGATTATAACTCAAAATATTCCCTCTAAGCTTATAATGATTAACAATCATGGCAGACAAAGAAGGTGTAGGATTAAACAAACTACAATTCACCACCAAAATCCCAATATCCTTAGCCTTCACACCCGTCTTCTCCAACAATTCATCAATGGCACCAAACATAACAGCCTCCGCTTCCTTCCTCGCCTCGGCCATACAAGGATTCGGCGGGACTCTCATAACAGCCTCGGGCAAGTAAGTCTTTTCCCCCAAACCAGACCTCTCGAGAATCTTCTTCTGGAACCCCAAATTCTCCTCAGTAAAACTCCCAGTGAGCTCCGATCTATGGAGAAAGGTTCCCCTTTCGCAAGTCCTAGCTGGATCGGGCTTGTAACAAGAGAAGTTAAGGAGATAAACTTTTCTGGGTCGGGTCATAACGTAAAGGGTAGTGAGGAAGACGAGGAGGGAAGAACAGAGTGCAACAGAGAGGAGATTGAAATTGAGGATGTTCCAAAGATGGAGAAAGTCTTGGAATTGGAAAGTGGAGAGATGAGCAGAGAGAGCGGCGAGGAAAGGGAGTAAGAGAAGGTACATGGCGTTGGAGATTAAGTAATGGTAGCCGAGTTTAACGTATTTAAGGCGGACGGATAAGAGGAAATTAGGGAGCCTGTGATCGGCCATTGTGTTGTGTTGTGTTGCTTGTTTGTTTTTGATGAGGAAGATCAACAGAAGAAGAAGAAGAAGAAGAAGAAGAAGAATGGGATTGAAATGAAGTTGAAATGAGATGGAGGGGGGATTTTATAAAAGAGAGGGGGTGCGGAGGGGATGATGAGAAGTGTGAAGAGAAAAGAAGAAGAGAGGGGGGGAGGGAGAGGATACTGATACAACCACCCCAACGAACTTTTAATTGTGAAGGGAAGGGGAGGCGGGGGGGCATTCAATTTGCCAACCCGAAAAACTCTGTCTTACTTCTTCATTTACTTTTACGCTGATGTTTCATGTCGGAAATTTTCATTCATAAAGTACATACCATGTTAGATACATATATATTTTTTAATTATAATACTCCTCTTCCTTGATTGAGGGTTGTTTTAGCCAAGATTTAAAGTCTATATACATGCTTTCGAAGTTTAAGTTGATCGACCGATCTAGTAATTAATATATGTTAATTGTTGAAAAATAATTAGGTTGAATTCTAATTAACACCTTACAAACATGAGTCTGATAAACGTCACTAACATAATCATCAATAGATATGTATCATATGATTAAATTATAAGTGGGTTCTAAAGAGGAGAGTAAGTGATCTTCGAATTATAAATTTTATTTTGCTTTTTGATCGTGGTTAGCTAAACTAGCCATCATTTGTCTTAATTTAAATATTAAAGTGTATTAGATTTAAGATCATTAGTGCAAATATCCCTTATGCAAGTTAGCTCGGAGAACAACAAGACCAAACCAAAGAGAAGTGAGAAGGAGGAAAATGTTGATATTAGGTTTAAATTCTATTTTGGTCTTCAAATCTTGTATATAGTTCTATTTTGATCCATGAATTCTTAAAAACGTCTATTTTAATCTATAAATTTTTACAAATAACATATTTTGGTCCATGTCGTTAGGATTTTGTTAACTCTTTAATGATGGAATAATGTGGTGGTTTCTAGATTTAGATGACCACTAAGGTTTTTTTTCCTTTCTTCTTCCCAATTTTTTCTTCTTCTTTTCGTTAGAGAGCTTTTGCGATTCATTGTGAGAATATTTATTTGATGTTTCATAGAGTTTATTTTGTATTTTTATTGTATTTATTTTATTTTTCTAATTTATTTTAGCTTGATATGCACCAATATGTCAATTATATATACCTTTTTGTTCTATTCAATCTCGTTATTCTAATTTGCTTCAAGATTCCAATTTGAAGAAAAAACAATAAATAAAAGTGGGAAATCGGGGAATTGATGCAAGAGATGAAATTTTGAAGAAAAAGAAAACAACATTAGTTTTAAATTTGAGTTTATTTGATTGAAACACTGTATTGACTAAATTAGCAACATTTCTTGATCGTTTATAATTTAATTAAATATTGTGAATTCAATCATTTAAATATAGAAAATCAAATCATTATTCTCTCGATAAGTTAACAAAATTTGAATGACGATAATAAAGTAAATTTTTTTCAGGTTCATGGATTTTAAAATTTTAGGATTTTTTTTATATTAAATATGTCTGTTGTATTCATTTTTAATTAAAAAAACTTTTAATTTTCACTAAATTAGACTAATAAAATTAGTAAATTAAGTTGCCATTTTTACCATTTATTCATTTTTATTTTTATTGATTGACTACCCATTTGCCATACATTTCATACTTTTTAAATCATAGAGATCAGAGAATTTAACACTTTTTTTTACAACAACCAAATTTGTAATTAAACTTTTCGATCATAGTTCTAATAAAGATTATCCTTGTATTTGGTATATTTTTTTAATAATACGATGGAAAAGAATCGAATCTCTAATCTTAAAATCAAATCGATAATCATTATTTTGAAATCCTAAATAAATTTTTTTAATAATTGCAACAATTTTATATAAGTAATTTTTTTCCATTAAAAAACTGGTCCTAAGATAGACTTCCTTGATTTGATTTGATGTCATTTTCTTTCCTAAAAAGACAATTGGTATATCTATATTGGTTATGTAGAGATTAATTATAGGTTTAAATGCTACTTTGACTATTCTAATTTCAAATATCCATTTTAGTCCATAAATAAAACTCTTTTGTTTATTTTCATTTTTCATTTTTTATATTTTGAAAACCCAACTATTTCAATCTTTATTAAAAAAAAAAAGTTATTAATGCAAATTTATATAAATTCGTAGCTAAATTTTAGGAAAGTAAGAATATGAAATGATACTTCAAAAAGTTTTTAATTGATAAAAAGATATTGAGGCGATCATTTTGGTAAGCTAACTTCAAACGGATGAATTTTGTCGTAATAGAATTTGATGACGTGGCGGAAAACTAGTGGCGGATTAAAAATACCGTACGTTGGTAAACTAATGACGCGTCGGCCATTAGACCAAAAGCGTTCAAGTGGGTTGCCAAACCCTACACTCACACACACACACACATTTAATTCCCAACACTCATTACTATTTTCTATTCTTTCATTTACTTTTTACTTTATAAATAAAACCCCATTCAGTTCATTAAAATTTAAATTTGGAGTATTTCGACCATAATTAGTCGTCTAATATTGTTTGTCAACATGTTTTATCCTAAAAAAAATATCTAATCTCAATGTAGGATACCAGTCGGAATTGGAAAGAAATAGCAAAGGCTTGAATAATTGATGTTATAATAAGACTTGAAAATATTATAAAGAACAAAGTGATGTAGTATGTGATGAAACGATTTAATTTCTTTACGTATATATATATATGTATTTATGATGAATTTATATAGACATGCATGTGTTTGAGCAGAAACTTTTAATTTTGAGAGCAACCTTCATATATTTCTATTTTTCAATACCAAATATTCTCTCATGTATTTTTAGTATGAAAAATAATTACTACATTTTACAAAGGAAACAAGAGTTAGGATATGGTTTATAATCTTTCTTTTTGTCATAGGTATCAAAGATATATATATGAATAAAATCATCACCTTTATTTTGCTTTGTTCTATATTTACACATTTTTGGTAAAGGAAACAACTAGTTCTTTAGTCATTATTTAATCAATAAAAATATCTTCTTCCTATTTTTTCATTTTATTTTTCAAATTACTAAACATATAAAAACTCCATACCTTTTCTTTCCCTTCGTATACTTTGTGAGTTTAAATTAAAAATGTTAGAAAGTTAAAATAGACGAAAATAAAGTTTATAAATCACTCCACTTATATATTTATTTTTAAAAGTTAAAAATAAAATTCGAATCTATTTAAATAGATTTTAGATATTTTTAAGCTTCAACAATATAAAATTTGAAAGTTTAAGAACTAATGGATCGATTGTAAATTTGGAAAAAGTTAAATTTGTTGAATATATATACATATATCTTCGACTAAAATGATTAAAAGTTTAAATTTCATGTTAGATACCTTGTTGAACTAAAAAAAAGTTCAACAGGAGGGGGAATAGTACGCACTAAAAGCATAAGTTGTTTTGTTAGAAGAAATAATAACTTTTAACAATTTAATTGTCTCGATTAAGACATCTACATCTATATGTTATATTGGGGCATCATCTAAAAATTGATTCATATAGATGTAGAAACAATAATAAATTTGAAATTGATATGACCTATTAACATGTTTTAGCTAGCACCTTCAATCCCAACTAGGGTGGGGAAATATATATATATATGTTTCTTTCCTATGATTAAAAGACATGTCTTGAATATTCCTCTAATCATATGAGAGTTCTTTAATGAAAGTTATTCATAAATTAACATTTTGTTTAGTACACCCAATTGTTTAGATGAGAGATGGAATATTTTTTTAGTATCGACATTGACCCTCCAAAAACATCTCTCAATGACGAGATATAGTTCACTTTTTCCATAATATTGCTAATGAATTTGCTCATTTTTTTAGTACTATATCGAAATTTGCTTATTCTATTAGATCTATATAGTTATCTTCATTTATATGTCAAATAGAGCATTGCTCAAATGAAATACGTGAGTATGTTGAGCATGTGGTTTAAATCTCTCTACTCTTAATTATATACCCAAGAAAAAATCTTCAATTTGATAATCTATTATCTATGTAATGCATGTGACTCATTTTTATCTTTACTTACCAAATACATACTATTTTTCTCGATAATAGAAAATATTCTGCTCAATAACATGTTTTTTTTTTTTTTTTAAAAAAAAGAATACATTGGATCAATAGGTGTACCCAGACATCTCTATTAGGTGGACACCTCCTTAGCACCATCATCATCCCCGTTTTATTAACGATAAGAAAAGGAAAACATGAAGCTGAGAGAACGAAAACAAAAGAAGCTAGAAGTAAGTCCAATACAACTCAAAGTACAGTTAACAAGCATTTAAATTAAGAGTAATTGTGATGGCTATATAGTTATAGAATCAATAACATGTTAACTAAGCATCATGGATGAACTAGTTTTTCTTTTCTTTTATTCAAAATGGTTATATCAATTATTATTGAACCAAATCGTGTTTTATATATTTGATTGGTTGGAAATTTGAATTGAAATGGGCTCCCCAACTTTTTATTTTAATTGAAGGTGTCCTTATTTGTTGCCAAATTTAATTGGAGTGTCCTACTCAGTACCCATTGTCTCCATTGGACCCACCTTCATTAACCTCACATTAATGCTTCTCTTACTATTTCTTTCTAATTATATATATTATTGATAACCTTTTTAAGAAACAACTTTTGCAAACTGCATACCTTCAGAATTTCATCATTCATTTCTATAATGGTAATAAATAATTTACTCACTATGCTTGAATTATGGATCTCTGTGCTATCAATAAGATTTAAGTACGTGGAATTGGTAAAAGAAAAAAAAAATGATATAGATTATTGTACTTTTTTCGATTCCAACGTAATTGTTTCGAATGATAAATAATCCGATAAAATAATGAATCTAACTCAATTATGAAATTTAAAACCATCTTGTTTATGGAACATAGTTGTACTATCATATAAATCTACCAACATCTTTTTTATTTAACCAATGTAGAACTTAGATGTTATTATGGTTCAAAAATTTAATCGATGAAAGACAAATAATTCATTGAAAACTAATCATATACATATTCCCAAACTTCTAAACTTATTAATACATCTCCCAAACAAATTTCATGGATTAAACCTAGCACAGTTCATGCAAATTTTGATAACATAACCTAACTCAAATTGGATTCGAGTTAGGCTACTTTGATGACAGAAGTTAAAAGCAATTAAAAGCACGAAGTCTCATACTACAAACACGTAGTGTGAACGCAAAACTATGAACATGACCATTAAGTATAATATTATGAGCTTTAGATAAGAAGAAACAAGAAAAAAGAAGAAAAAGAAAGGAGTCAAAGTTGGGGGGGGGGGGGGGTGTGAAAGAGGTGGTGGAGGAAAGTATGGAATCCCATACGACACAAAGGTTTTGAGTGGGTTTGACTTTCCCAAAACAAACACGTAGACTTTGTCCCATAACATAATTGCGTGTCACAAATTAAATGCATTAATTTCACACAACCGATTGCTTATACTCAGTAAATACCAAGCAACTCCCCCTCCCCCTTTATTATATTATACATATTTATTAATCTCTCTAAACTTCCAACCAATAACCCACCTATTTATTGTTCTTCTTTCCCCATTCTTATAACCCTTATTTTTCTTACTAATAATTCATTTGTTTTTCTCTATTTTAATATAAAATCAATTACATCACTTTCTTTACTAATGTGTCTACGTACTTACTTAATTACTTAAAATAATGTTTCACTAAGTTTTGGAATCTATATAGTATATACTTCTATTTAGAAAAATACATATATACTTATGAACAGAAGTGTATTTAATTAAAACATTTATATGTGGTTCCTTGTATTTGCAAGTAAATTCTGTCGAAATACAAAATCAAAAGTAGAATATAACAAATGGAAAAGTATATGGAGAAGTAAGGGGTGATAGATGGCGAGATGGGATGGGGGAGTTTTCCATTCCGTCGTCCCCTTATAACAAATTAATGCTTATCCTCGCCCTTATCTCATTGCAAATCAAATTAAAGGTGAAGACGAAGACGATGACTGAGTTTTTCCATCAGACAATCGGACATCCACAAAAACCCATCTCCCAAATTTATGGAAACCCCTACTTGAGTTTTTTTCTTTTAAAGAAAAGAAACAATTTAATTTGTTCTATTAAACAAATATGTTATTGTTACACTTCACTTCTTAATCTGAAAGATTTGTTGAATATAAAACAAATTCTTCACTAATAAAAATAGGATTAATGTGTTAAATTCACCCACTTAGAGTCTAAATTACAAGCCAAATTATGGTTATCCAAGGCAACATCAATAGTTGATTTTCGCAAAGAGTGCACTACATCATCAGCATCAAGCATTGTTTATATATACAAATCTAAAGTTATTATATGAGGTAACTTCTGTTCAATTCCATTTGAAAAAACAACTTTAAAATATTCATAAATTTGATTTTTTATAATTGACTTTTAATTTGGTGACCAACTTTGCATATTTTAGGGGAAAGACACTTTTCAACATAAATCACAAAACAAAGTTCTGCTGAACAGGTTTCTTTATCTAATCTATATATAATATTTTCCATGTTTTTAGTTTAACAAATCTAAAATAGATGTTCAAATATTGACGTATAATATATCTCACCTAGCTAAGATATAATCAAAATTGGTATATATTACATATAAATAGTCTAATTTTACAAGGTGTTAAATGGTTATATATTTATAGAACATGTCACGTCAATATATAGTTAACCTTTTAAAAAAGACTAAGTGTTTATTCAATTTAAGGGTTAATTGTAGTTAAATATCAACTTTTTTAATTGTTTAACTAAATTTATCATCATTTGACTTTGTATCATAGGTTTGGGTGATTTAGTGGGAGATTTATTTTTTAGCGAAAAGTTTGGAAAAGTTAGAGAAGAAATGAGAAGTACACGAAATGAGTGTTTTATTATATAGTTTCTAGAAATAGAATTGTGCATTTGTATGAGAGTGAAGTTTTAACTAAAAATATTGTCACGGTATCAAATTAAAAGATATGGAAATTTTTTTCAATCTTTTATTTATTTACTCTTTTTTTTTAATCTTATTTAAAAATTTTGTTACGTTTTCTAAATAGTTGATTTTATGTAATATAAAAAAAAAAAAAAAAAAAAAACCCCCACTTTTGGAGGTTCATTTGACAAAGGGATTATTAATTTGTTTTATAGGTTTTAAATCACTTCTATGTACTACGGTTAATTTAAAGTTTTAATTGGGCTTAAACAAATAAAGAAATAGTACATTAATTAAAGTTCGAAAAAAAAAGTACCGAAAGAAAAAAATGAATTACACATCGGCGTGGTTCTTGTCAAAACTATATAACAAAGGAGATCATTTTCAGATCAAGGGGCCTAGGAAAAGCATAGCCCCTAAAGAAGGTTGTATATAATGCACATCTCAACCTCAATTACCGAAGAATTAAGTTATTGAACAACGAGCTGTCTTAACCTAGTTTGGTGCATTGCCTCCTTCTCTGAGGTAATTTAAAACATGTATAGATATAAATTTTTCTTGATTAATAAGATGAAGTTAAATTGAGCTCACTTTACTATGACCTAATATTAATTTCATTTATTTATTTTCTTCTATAAATTTATAATATAATTCGTAGGGTAGAAATTCGCCCTAACATATCTTTCATTATTCTTCGTGGAAAAGAATAACAAAAACAGTCCATAAATAAATATAATATATTAGCAATAACTACAACTCTATAGTACTTAGTGTCACATTGTAAAGTAGTGGTATCAATCAGTAATGTCAAAAACCCAACCACAATCATAAATTAGAATAACAAAAAGTCTTTTAAGTTCGAAATGAAATTATTGATTCTAGAAATATAACAGGGCTTAGTTTCTTCAAATACACACATCAACTGGGAAAAATACAAAATAAGAATAATCAAACATAATACAAAAATAGACCCAAAGAAAACGACAATATTGAGGATTAATGCAGTGTTAATGGAATAAAATTAATTTGGATAGGGAGAAAAATATCAATTTTTCATCGGCAACTTTCTAACTTTCTACGATCAAGGGTGGATTTATTAAGGGACTAATCGGAACACATGTCCCTCACATTATCGGCTGCCTTCATTTTATAATTTTCTTTTCCAAAATATCAAATTACTTCCTAAAATGTCACAAAACATATTTTATTCAAAACATATTTAATTTTCCATCTCCAAATATCAAATATCTTTGTAAATTTTAATAATTTTATTTATATAAAAGACTCTAAATATCAATTTTATTGTCAAATTTCATTAATGTCATAAAACAAAGATAATTTATTAATAAGATGAAAAAAAAAACCTGAGATAAAATTCTAACTTATTTTTTTAGCCATCATTTGTTATCTAACAAATATTTAGAAAAGATACAACAAAGTTGGTGATCTAAACTTTCACTTTTTCAACAACATTCCATGAAAAATGTATTATTTTTTTTTCTTTTCTTTGTTGATACAATTTTTAAATTCACATTTACATTATTTATGTATATATTTATTTAATTTTGTACTATAAATATTGTGAAGACTCGACTATACAATCGAATGGGAGATCAATGAATGAATGATTATCTTCTAGCTTATATTGAGAAAGATTTATTGGATAAGTTACGTAATAAACTTATCATGGATCAATTTCAATAGTAATTAGCGTCTATTATTTTCTTTAAAATTGAAGATTTAAATTCAATATTACATCAAACTTGTACATGAAAGATCCCATATTTCAATAAAATATCAACTAGTTTAATCCTCCATTTTTTTTTCAACAATATTTTCTTATTATTTATTGGTATTTTACTACAAATTTTTTTAAACACGTTTACTAATTCCGATAAAAATATATTTTTAAGAGACTAACATTTAGGATTTATTGAACATACATCCAAAGCAAAGAAATATTTTAACCAAAAATCTTAATTACAGTCATAAAATATTTTCAATAAAAAAATGTAAAATAAAATAAAATAAATACATCTATGATAATTTATAAATCAGTTATTATTTATGTTCATAATCATTACAATTCTTTTGTTAGATAAACCCTTTTTCTTAATATGTTCAATGGGAATGTGTATAGTTTACTATATTATAAACATTCCCACACCATTTATCAATCTGTATAGTCATCGATGCAAATTCTTTAGTTAAATAAATTAAAGCATAGATATTATTAATTTGTATTACCATTGCTTCAAAAAAAAGAAAAAGAAAAATTAGAGAATTAATTGAATTAAGGTAATTAAGGGCAACACACAACATTTACCAACTTTCTAATTAATTAAAAAAAAAATGAATGCAATATAAATAAAAATTGACTCATATCAGTCACCTCCTATCAAACACATTTTAATACAACAAAAGAAAATGATTGATTCCTTAGTTCTTAACATTACAAATACGCAACTATATGTCTCCAACTTCTCATTATTAGTATTTGATAGACCAATTAATAATGAGATTAACACACTATTCACATTGTTTTTTTTCTTAATTATACTTTAATCCTTAAATTATTCTAAATGTTTCAAATTTTGGGTTCTTCTTCTTTTAATAAAACATATTTTGTAATAAGTAGTTAGGTTGTCAAAGTTAAACAAAATTTTCACTATATACCTTTGAAATGAGACATTTAAACAAATGTTATCAAATAAATATATTCTATGTTAGTAAAATTAACCCTCTCTTAAAATTGGAAAAAAAAATTAATTAGTTAAAATATAATAACGATGATTAATCACACTAATCATAAATTGGTAGTGCCACAAAAAATCCTCTTTTCTTAATTTTTTTTTTTTTTTAAAGTTTGGAAATATTTGCATGTGATTAACATGGTGGTCACATTTTGTGACTCTAAATTGTCAATAAGTAGTTGAAAGTTAAACTTAAAAACCATATAAGTAATTAATATGTAGGGGATAACAATGGGCATTTTAAGTAGTTGAGGCCTATCTTCTTTTGTCAAATGTCAACATCCATTAAAAGAACATAGAAACATTGATCCCTTTTACATGTTTGTCACACCACTATATCTCTATCAACAAATTAATAACTTCTCATCATCCTTTCAAAAACCACTTTCCTATTCTATACCCAAAATGTGTACACATATTGTCTATTTTTTTTTTTTTTAATTTTGAAATGATTAAAATTAATTGAACATCCCGTTTAAGAGTGTGATGTTAAATTGATATTTTGGATTATAAAACGTAGTTTCGAAAGGGGATTTTTACGATTCCCAAAATGAGTCGTAAGCAAACTTTAAGGATAGTTGTGAATGTGACGATAGTTCTATTGAAGTGTAACATTTTGACATGACGTAAGAGTCAAACTATATGAGATTAGATTTAAATAATGAATATCACGCTACTACGAACAACTATTATGTTCTATGTCTTATAATCTAAATCTAACCTAAAGTAAAACCAATTATATTCAAAAGATTATAATGTGAAACTAATAGAAAACAAAGAATTGTTGGAAAATATAGGTAATATTATTATCTTTAAGGTTTTTGGGCCATCTATTTGATGGGCCTGTTCTATCAATTGATATGCTCACACTCACTTCAATTTTGACCCATTTCAATTGCTCTAACAAAACATTTTCTTTTGAAATATTTTGAGAATTAACCTATTACTCGCCAATATTTCATACTAAATTTCACCAAAACCTTCTTTCATCTTTTAATACTTTATTTCACATCTTTTTAATTTTTTTAATATTTTAAAATAAAATAGACATTTTTAAATATGACAAAATAAATCAAATTATTTTAAAAAATATATAATAATTTTATCATTTTCAAACTCTTTCAATTGTCTATTAGTATCATTGATTTTTAACAGTTTTTTATTTACAATAAATTTTTTAAATAAAAGATATTTATCATTTCCAAATTTAGTATTGAATATTTTATAGAAAAAAAATGTTTATTCTTAAATTCATTTTTATATACTCTTTTTATAACATATACTTTAAAAACTACTTTCCTTATTGTCAAACACTCCAAATTTATTTTCTAATGACTTGTTTATTTTTTTTTACATAAATACTTGAAAATGTATTTCAAACATAATCTTAAGATTAATTACATAAGAATTTTTTTATTTTTTTAAATATCATTAATTATGTTATCTTCCATTCAACAAATCTTAAAATTATTTAATTTTTTCTTAGTAATTTATTTATAACATTGTATTTTAGACAATTGTATATTTAAACCAATTTATTTAGATTATATGCGTAAAAAAACACCCCCATCCATTTGCTGATGGATTGTACTTAAATTCATGTACTATCAATTTTTTAGGAAAAAAAAAAAAGATTGCCAATGAAATGATGGGCTTGTGAATTAGACAGAAATGAATTATTATATAATTTAGACTATGATATTTTAATTAGTTTAGATTTTATTTTATTTTATTTATTTATTTGGTAGTTCAGTTATATGTATATAAATAAATAATATCAAATCTAATGAATTAATGTCCAATAAAATCTAAATTAATTAAACTTCAACGGGACACAGACAATAAATTAATTAAGATCCTTACTTAAAAGAATATAATTTGAAATCATATATTTTAGTCAAAAGTCAAGGGTCCGCCCTCTCTAAATCATTAACTCCTTAAATATACCACCATTATATTAGTAGTAATTCAAACCAATATCAACATTATATTTGGGGTTGAAATTTTCAACCTTCTAAATTCTGCCAATAAAGAAAATTGTTTTGTTTGAATTTTTCATTTGTCCTGTGAGAAAAATATTATATGAAACCGTCCAAAAAAAATTGAATTACTTTGGGTCTATACCAATCAATTTGTCGGGAAACAATTTTTTTTGTTTCTTAAATATTGTAATGGGTAAAAGATGCGGTTAAGTTTATCATTTCTAAAGTTGGATGTTTTAGTTCGAGATAAGTGAGTTATTTGATTATAAGTATTAAAGAAACACTACATATACCAAATTACATAATAGGTTAAAAGATCGTGACGACTAACTCTAAGAGAAAATAACGTCAAATTTTGTAACGTTTGCATTATTGCTTGAGCCCAACTAGTAAAATAATGTAATGGTTAGTAATGATACATATATGATTGAAGAAATTAATTAGTAAATGAGCGTTATAAAACTAGAACCCATCACTAAAATCACTTTGAAATCAAAAGCTCATTAAATAGAGGGTTAAGGAAAAACATATGCATCAATTGACGCCTCCTTATTGGTCCACTTAGGCAATTGATTTGCCCTTAAAATATTGACAAGTGGAATTTGTTTTAAATCGGTTTTCCTTTACAATAAAATCAGGGTTTTGTTATTATATTAACAAATACCCACTTGGTTTTATTTTAATCTATTTCTTAACCCATGATTTTGATGTCTTAACTTTTAATACTATCTTATTAATTTGTGTGTTTCCAATTGCAATGGCTCCATCATCATTGAATATGCTATGTCTTTTTCGTTTTTAATAAATAATCTATGTGGTTGCTAAACAAATGGAGACAAAATTCATAGATTCTTTAATTATTCTTACATAGACCTATGTTTCTTAAATAACTTATTAAGATGTTCCACTAATGTGTCCAAAGTCTCTATGGAGAAAATATCTTTCATGACATGTTGAGAAGGTTACATTCTCATTTTTAAATAGTTGATGTTCAATATCAACTTAATTTTACTCTTGTTGGAATGCTTTTAATTTGATATCTCACACTTTGAGTGACCAAATATGCAACTTCTTTATTTATATTTTCTTTAGTTGCTCTAAAATTTGCTTTTGGTAATGATTTTGATATTACACAAAGTACTTAAGTCTTGTTGTTCTTTCCTCTATTTACGTTTCTTAACTCGAAGATTTAGAAAATCACGCAATTTAGACTTTATAATTTAATCCTAATGGTGTATTTAAATTACTATCTCTAATAAATGAACTAGTTTTTTTTAACCATCTAAATCTCACTATTTATTCTCCATTATTTGTGCTTTTTCTGATATATTTATTTTGAAGCCCTACAACAATTATCAAAATGATGAAGCATATAATATAAAATGATGAATGGTATCCAACAACATAATGGGAACAAAAGAATTATAGAAAAGTTAATAATAATAAAATAATAATTGTAATATTAATATATATATATATATATATATTTCCCATGGACAAAGAATTATTTTATTTTAACGGCATGAAAATATGCGGATGGTGCCTTGGGGAAGACGACCTTCTGCCACCGTGGCAAGTAGGCCCTTTAATATTTACCAAATTGTCACCTTACTGCCAACGTGGCAGCCTCTTTTGTCGCCGACGTCATCGCCAGCTCCCTTCCATTTTTTTTATATTACTAATATACCCTTCTTTTTTTTCTTCAGGCGGTGTGTTTTCCCGTAGATTTTTTCTTCATTTTTTATTCAGATTTTTTTTGGACATTCCACACTACATTTTCAAATAAATTTTACTATTTAATTTATACAGACTTTCTCTTATTTATAATTTCTAAACACAGCTGATTTTAAGTTATAAATTTAATACAATTATATTATTAAATTTTTCCTTACCACATTCGCTCTTGAATTAGGTAATTTATTGAAATTACATAATTAAAATTTTAATTTAATTATCTTCCATCAACTTGATGTTAGAATTCATATCCATATACTAGTGAAATTAAATGTATCAATCTCAACCACATGTATTTTGTAATTAGCTTAAATTTCTCTAGAATGTCACTTCAATAAAAAAAATCGTAAAAAAATAACAAAATAAATAAAATATTTATGATTAATTTTATTATTATTTTCTGTTTTCGAAAACATGAAAACAAAAATATATCACGAACCAAACATGACCTTATATTTTTTTTCTATCCGTCTCCGTTTTAAGTTTTGAGTTTCATCGTTGTTACTTCGATAAAAAAAATTAAAATATTTATATAACTCATGAATAGGGTAAAAATTTAACAAAATACAATGAATTGATTACAACAATTAACAAATTTGAATAAATTAAAAACGAGTGGATATTGTAATTGCAACAAGCCTATTGTTTATAGGTGGTTTGCGTATATTTTTTTCCAACCTTCGTAATTTTAAATTAAGCTTGGTTAAAGGATATAATTAAAGAGACAAACCTTTGGTTAGATTTTTGAATTTTTTATTTGATAATTATTGTAAAAGGGTTAAAATAAATATTTTAAAAATATGTAAATCAATATTATAAATTATAGAAATTAAAATTAATATTCTAAAAGAAGGACTATAATAAACTAAATTTCATTTGTGATTTTCCACCGGAAGGAAGAAACTAGAGTTGGTAAAAAAAAGCGACGATTGTTATTTGCAAGTAGAAGGGTATTTTAGTAAAATACGATTCTCAAAATTGAAAATTAGGCGAGTGAGTGACAGCTAATCCCATGCATCCATTTGCCAATACATTATAAAAACCTAATTTTCCATTCCCTTCATTGCAACTACGCTTGATTTCCAACGCACATTCCATTGCCGCCGCCGCCGCTATGGAGACGGGGCTCCGGCCCACTCCCTCCGCCGCTCCTCTTCTCGGAAAGTACCAATTAGGCCGCCTCCTCGGTCGTGGAAGTTTCGCCAAAGTTTATCAAGCAGTTTCTTTAGCAGATAACTCCACCGTTGCCATCAAAATCATCGACAAATCCAAAACCATCGGCGCTGTCATGGAACGTTGCATAGTCCGGGAGGTTGCCGCCATGCGCCGCCTCGATCACCATCCAAACATCCTCAAAATCCACGAAGTCATGGCGACAAAGTCCAAAATCTACCTGGTGGTTGAATTCGCTGGTGGCGGCGAACTCTTGGCTAAAATTTCCCGTCGTGGGCGATTCACCGAAACCGTCGCCCGCCGGTACTTCCAACAACTCGTCTCGGCCCTTAAGTTCTGCCACGAAAACGGCGTCGTTCACCGTGACGTGAAGCCGCAGAATCTTTTGCTGGACGAACAGGGCAATCTGAAAATCTCTGATTTCGGTCTCTCTGCTTTACCCGAACAGCTCAGAGACGGATTACTCCACACGTCTTGTGGAACTCCAGCGTACTCAGCGCCAGAAGTCATGACCTGTCGTAGTGGTGGCGGATACGACGGCGGAAAGGCTGACGCCTGGTCATGTGGAGTAATTTTATTCGTAATGCTCTCTGGGTTTCTCCCTTTCGACGACAGTAATCTAGGGGCGATGTACAGAAAAATCCGCAGGCGAGAATTCCAAATCCCTGATTGGGTATCGAAACCTGTCCGATTCCTAATATATCACCTCCTCGATCCGAATCCCAAAACGAGGATGAGCATTGATGCGTTAATGCAAAACCCGTGGTTCAAGAAATCGTTGCAGTTGAAACAGGGCAATGGGAACCTACTGCAATCGATGAGGGATTATCGAATGGGGAAAGAGAGGGGAATTGGGGAGATGAATGCGTTCGATATAATTTCGATGTCTTCGGGGTTGAACTTATCGGGGCTGTTTGAAACGACGGAGAGGAGGGCGGAGAGGAGGTATACGTCGAGGGCGACGGTGATGGAGGTGGAGGAGAGGGTCAGGGAGATGGGCGGAGAGTTGGGGTATGAAGTGGAGGTGGGGGGGAAGGGAGGGGCGATCGGTATGGGGAAGAGGGGAGTGGTGGTGGTGGTGGAAGTGGTGGAGGTGGCAGTGGCGCCGGCGGCATTGACGATGGTGGAGGTGAGGGTGGTGAAAGGAGGGGAGGAGTTTGAAGAACTCCATTGGAGGTGTTTTGAAGGTAAACTTGAAGGATTTGCAGTTCCATGGCAGAGGAAATGTAATTTGTGAATTTATGAATTTATGAATGAGTCATTTTTAATTTTGTAAAGCTGTTTTTGTTTGTGGTTGGGGAAAAAAGGGAAGAATAGGGATTTGGAACTTCCAATTTTCATGTAGTGCTAAACTACAATCATAAACTTCTATTCCAATTTTAGTTTTTGTAAAGCCTCTTTTTGTTTTTATATATATGAATGTCTCGATCGCAATCCAATCAAATATAATTTTGTAATTTGGAGCATACATATAGTTCATCTAACCCTGATTCTATTAGTTTAGGTAATAAGACAATAATTCAAATTTCCTTTAATTTCCCTTTTTTTCTTTTTGGAGTTACTAAAGTTTTATCATTTTAAGGCTTAATTTAAATTCATTGGATAATATGTGTCTATGCTATAACTTTTAAAGTCATAATAATGTTTGTAATTCTCAATTAACAATAACTTTTAGTTATAACAAATTTGGTTGATTGTTATTATATACACGTAAAAAAAAAATGAACTACCATTGGTGGGTCAATTTAACTATAACTATACTCATGTAGTATGTATCTTTTTTCTTCTACTTGGATTGCCTCGAGAGAAAGTGTTTTTCAAATTGCCACGTGTACATGTTCTATTTTATTCATTCATAAGTGGTAATTGCCACGTATACACGATGCACTACGTGGAAAAACTTAATTGGTTATAAGTGCTATTGAAAGGAGACTGGGAAGTTACTTTTAAGACTTTTATCGTTAGAACAAAAGGCGGGGATTTAACGTTCAGAAATTAAAGACGATAAACCCAAAAATGGCCTCCTCTTCTTCCCTCCCCGTTCTTTCTTTCAATCCAATCCCCAAAATCATCTTCGGATCTTCTGAAATTGTTGCTGCACCGTTTTCGATTCAAACAATTCGGGGAAGCAACGGAATCTCTTCCTCCAAGTTGCTCGGAAAATTGACGAGGAGAAGCCTCTCGCGGCGGCTGAATGCGGCGGGATTGTCCGAGATTGAACCCGACTTAAACGAAGACCCTGTAGATCGTTGGGAAACCAACAGCGTCAGCCCTGTATGAACTATGAACCGCTCTCCTTGTGCTCTCGCTCTGCTTCATTAACTCTTTGATTTTGTTGTGTTTTAAGTTTTGAAGTTATGAGTTGTGATGAGTTTAATTGGATTCGCTGATTTAAATTAAAATTAAATTCAATGTCAGTTAATTTCGGGACGGAGATGTTGATAATTTTGTGTTTCGTTTCATAGGAAGATTTTGAGTATGGAGTATACGATGGACATCACACTTACTTTGAAGGGGAGAAGAAAGGTTGGTTCATTAACATATGCAACTGGGTTTTTTTTCGTTCCTTGTTTGGGAGAATCTTTTAAATTTGGATTCTAGAATCTACCAGAACTTGTTTCTGTTTAGGCTGAGTGGAATGTGGATTTAATCCATGGAGTTGGTTTTTGATTCTTGGAGCCCTTAGTTCTCTGATTTAGACATTCCAAGCATGAAATTTTGCTTTCCCATAAGTCCTTTAATATCTAATTTCGGGAGTTTTTTAGTAGACTTCACATTTCTCGATGCCATGTGCCATCGCAGTTGAGCCAATGTGAAACTGACTATAATCAATCTCACTCAGACTGTGTACCAAATGACTTTAAGCATAGTGACAAAAGGATTTTAATTAATTAAAAACACTATGGAGCTTCTCAGGATGTTTTGTTTTATACTAGAAGTAATTTTGAAAATGTTAGGAACACCTACAACCAAACCAATGTTTTGATCTTTTCCTAAAGCACTTCATTTGCACTTCCTTTAGAAGTTATCCCGAACTAACTTTTTAATCAAATTGAGAAGTTGATGATAACTTTGGTATAAATTTTTGCATCTCTTTAAGCAGTATCAATGACGAGGAGTACTGACCAACTTGTGCTGGTAGTATGGATATTTGTCTCCCTGCTAATTCCTTTGGCTAGTAAATTCTGGTACTGATTACTTTTCACTGGCAACTTCTTCATAGGAACATTCTGGGGAGCCATTGCAGATGATATTGCTGCAGTTGGACCCCCAACAGGCTTTCAGGGTAAACTATTGTCGCTCTTTCATAACTCAATCCTCTAACTTCAACACTCTTTTTATTATTATCACATTTGACATTCTTGGCAGGCCTCATCTCTTGGCTCTTCCTACCAGCAGTTGCTGCTGGAATGTACTTCAATGTTCCGGTACTTTCAAGCATACTTTGGAGTGATTTTTGAAATGGTTAAAATCACTTTTGTCTTGTTCAAGATTGCTTTTAATAAATGTATACTATATGAAAGTAGCATTTAAGTGAGATTTATCTTAAAATGTCATTTATCTTCTTCTTCTTCGCCATTGTCGAGGACACTTGGTTGGTTCTTAATGGACTCTATTTCAGGGGGAGTATCTATACATTGGAGCAGCTATATTTACAATAGTGTTCTGCATAATCGAAATTGACAAGCCAGACCAGCCACACAACTTCGAACCTCAGATATATAACATGGAGAGAGGGGCTCGTGACAAGTTGATATCAGACTACAACACCATGGACATCTGGGAATTCAATGAGAAGTATGGAGACTTGTGGGATTTCACTGTCAAGAACGATGATATAACAAAGACATGATTGCCTCCTCAGTGGATGTACATTGTAAGGCAAGTGAGAATTCTTTATCAAAATCTGTATGAAAATGTATATCATACAATACAACAATGTTCTTGGTCTTCTAATTATAGTATTAGTGAATGTAAATTGTAATTATGAACTGAACTTATCATCCGTTTAGCAAGAATTTTTCTCTTGTATTTCTTTTAATCTTCTTGCGCCAAACCCACTTGTCAAGTAATTTGAGGTACTTTCACCCTCCCTCTTGAGATCTTTCACAAGCCTAGTTCACTTTCCTGATGTCTCCATTAATCGTTTCTATCTCATTGATCTGATTATTACTCATAATTTCTTTCATGTTTATAGAACTTTATAGTTCATGCTCATGGCACAGAAAAATAGGTTAAAGTAGGTGTTAGAAATGCAATCAAAGTCTCACATCGGTTAAATAAGGGGAAGATCGTGGATTTATAAACGAGGACAACTATTTCGTATGCTATGAAGTCTTTTGAGGTGAGACTGTATGTCTAAAGTAAACAATACCATACTAGTAGAGATATTCAAAGGTACATTGTCTCAACAGGAATTCCTCTTCTTATAATTTGAACTACTGCAACTGAAAATAATGGATGGTTTTATAGGGTCTTAGTCCACTAATTAGTTGGCGTGAGAAAGTCAGTATGAAATCTATCAATCTTTTGGAATAATTGAACCAAACTTTTCTGCCATTAGCGACTGAGTCAACAACATTTATGTGTGTCTGCGTAATGCATACATTTGAAAAGGAGAAGTCTAATATTTTATAGTAAAGGGAAACAACAGTCCAAAAGAAATTGGATAAAAAAAATGAATGTGAAAGATGACTGCTACCAAAGAAGAAAAAAAAGGTACTCAAGTAAAAGAGAGAACCTAATCCCAAATTAAAAAGAAATATAAAAAATAAATAACTGCTACCAAAGAAAAAACAAAACAATTTCTAAACTAAACCTAACTTTGATGAGATGAGATGACTTAGTGGTAATTCTAATTGGTATGCCATTAATTGATTGAGTACATATAATATTTTTCAATATCAAAATAAGTAAAATCAAATTAATTGTCCTATACGATTATATTGTGTTTTGATAACAGATTTGAAACTAAATTGAACTAAGTTTTCAATATCGCCTAGCAGACAGTGCATCAAATAATGAAGATTTGGATTTGCTGAAACAATAGTGAACTGATTTTTGGCTTGACTTGACCCTTTTTTGAGGAGGACTTGGACTTAATATGCACTGAAATTAAAGTGATAGAGATGAGTGGGGGAGATGTTCACAAAACATAATACCAAAATGGCTTTGCCCACAAACTTTGTTACAAGATTAGATTAGGTTGCAAAAATTCCACGATTCTAAATGTATATTGCGCCACTTATTCATTCATTCAAATATAAATCATGATATCCTTTTAGTATTGGGCAATTAATATGTATCAATCTTTTTCCACAGGGGCAGAGGCCTTAATTAGGGGTTTGATCCCATTCTACACGGGATGGAGAAAATTATTTTCTTCTTAATTATTTCGATTTAGAGATGATGAGTCTCATCTTAGCCTTTTTTATTTGCTTCAGAAAGTACACTGTTGTTTTTTTCGTGAGTTTGCAAAATCTCGTTGTAGTGATAGTACAGACTTTTTTCCACACAACGAGTGCACGTCTAAAAATGAATATTGTGTTATCTTGGAGAAGTCTCCAAAAAGTGATATACCAACGAGATAATTTTGAATTGTGAGTTGGAAAAGATATCTTACCTAAAGGCTTTACTCGATCTAGTTTCTCTAAGATTTAACAGGACAATAATTTTGGATGTCTACTATTTCAAGCTTGTTTGCTTCTATGTGATGGGAAAGAAAGAGGTCAAAAACTACCCAGGAAAATATTCTTTTAAAAATAAACTACAAAATATGTATTTTTCTTTTCTTTTTTGAAATTTTTTTAAACAACAAATATTAGTGCGGATTCAAACCGAAGACTTTTTGTTCTCCAAGTATGTTAGTTGAGCTAAGTTCTTGATGGTAAAATGTGTGTTTTTAGTGAAGTCTAAGTTGCTAATTTGAGGATAAGATGAGTTCAGCTAATCGACTAGTATAGATCAGTAAAATGTATGTCACTCTAATTTCAACATAATTTGATGCAAGGAAACGGGGAAGAATTGGATTAGATGCCTTAGGTTTTGCTCTCTTCCTTTGCCAACTAAATCACCTGTGGAGTTTTATTTATTTAGGATTCTTATCAATATAGTCATTAGACTCAAAATAATGACATATATAAACATTATTTTTTTTAGTTACAAATATAAAAAAATCAATCATATTTTATCGAGGATAGATTTTTTTTTGAATATGTTGCTAAATACTTCATTTTTTATAGAGTATAAATCCATTTATAATGTTATATGATTTTAAGAAACTATTATTTTAAGAAATCTGAGGGGAGTGGAGTGGATAGCCCACCCCACGTTTCGGGTATGGTTTAAGAGAAAAGAGGATTTTTTAATTCGGAAAGAATCTCAGGTTTGATCTCGATCGAGATTGACTCCTAAGAAAAACAAAATTTTCAACCGTCTTGAGATATACTCTGTCTAGATAATGAAACAGTACGCGATAAGAATATGCCTCCATTTCTTTTGAAAAATTTCCTTAAAAAGCTTTTGGCGTATCCTCACTTAGGTAGCTGTTCACTTGCACTTCGCTAAAACTCTCATCTCAATATCTCATCTCGCATTCAAAGCTGTGAGGTCCTTTTTAAGGGTTCGGTTCATTACAATATAAAAACTTCATATGTCACCGAAGAAAATTACAAATTTCATTCTTCTCTCTCCAGTGGCACCACCGTAAATTTCATCAAAATAAGTCCTTTTGATTGGCTTGACTTCCATGTTGACTTTGACTACTCATTTCTTTCCTTTTTCTCTATTTCGGCTTTCCCATTTAAAAACCACATTTTGCATATCAAACCCAAAACACACCCTTCCCTAAACCCCCAGATATGTATTCCTCAATCCGCCATTGCTCCTCTCTTCTCTTCTTACTTTTCTTCTTCTTCTTCTTCTTCTTCTTCTTCTTCTTTCATTACTCCGCCGCCCAAGCCCCCGACGCCGACGGCTACACCTGCTCCGCCAACCAAACTGCCAACCCATGCCAGGCCTATGTCTTCTACAGAGCCTCCCCTCCCAATTTCCTCGACTTGGCTGCCATTGCTGACCTCTTCTGGGTCAGCCGCCTCGAAATTTCCCGTCCCAGCAACATCTCCGACTCCAACGCTACTTTCCCTCTCCTCCCCGGCCAACCTCTCTTCATTCCCATCACCTGCTCCTGCCACTCCGTCAACGCCTCCGTCAGTATCTCCTACGCTAATCTCTCCTACAAAATCAACGCCGGCGACAATTTCTGGCTCGTCTCCACCTCCAAATTTCAAAATCTTACCACTTTCCAATCCGTGGAAATCGCCAATCCCACTTTAATCCCAACCAATCTCGACATCGGCGTCAACGTTGTTTTCCCCATCTTCTGCAAATGCCCTAATCCCACTCAACTCCAAAATCGGATCAATTTCATGGTCTCTTACGTGATTCAGCCCGCCGATACTATGTCCTCCATAGCTTCAAGGTTTGGAGTACAAGCATCGGAAATCAGAGCCGCGAATTGGCCAAACCCGCAACCATTCGAAACGATTTTCATCCCGGTGAGTCATCTTCCCAATTTGACACAGCCCATTGTGCTGCCGCCGTCTCCGGAGCAGGCACCGGCGCCAGTGAGAGAAGTGAAAAACAGAGCAGTTACAGGGCTGGCAATTGCTTTGGGGATTGTTGGGTTTTTGCTGATTTTGGCGGTGGGTTTGTGGGTTGTTGGAGTGGGGAAGAGGAGGAAGAATGAGAGGGAAATGGAGGAAAGATTTGAGAAACAGAGAGTGCAGGATGTTGGGATTTGGAAAGGGAAAAGGAAGGAAATGGAAGTTGATTTAATGGCGGATGTGTCTGATTGTTTGGATAAATATAGAGTGTTTAAAATTGAGGAGCTTAATGAAGCGACGGATGGATTTAGCGAAAGTAGCTTGATTCAAGGTTCGGTTTATAAGGGAACAATCGGTGGAGTTGATTTTGCTATCAAGAAGATGAAGTGGAATGCCTATGAACAGCTCAAGATCTTGCAGAAGGTAACAAATTTCCTTTTTTAATTTCTTCTCTCTTCATTTACTTTATTTTATTATTGCATTTAATTTATAATTATTTACTTAAAAACATTTTTTTTCTTCTAAAATTCGTTATTCAAAATCTACTTAGGAATTTGTGTTGTGTGTGTATATTTTAAAAACTCAAAACGTTTCTTAACCTTCGAAGAGAAATTTAACTTATGTATAGTAGTTAACTTAATATACTTAAATATTATAAGTGCTTTTGAAATTATAAATTTTATTTACATTGGGTTCAAGTTTTTGCAAACAAGAAAAATTATGTCGTTAACCAAACGTCTTAAATCATATACAATTAAGCAAAAAGCGGTCCCTTTGAATCTTAAATGTAAATGAGTTGTGTGGTATTAGCTAATGGTTTTGGAAAATTAAAGTTGAATGTTATTTAGTGCATAATTGAATGATTAAGGAAAAATAAATATCTTATTAAATAAAAATATTGAAAATTAAGTACGAAGCGTTGAATAAGACAAAGGAAAAGACGAAAAAGGGCAAAACAACACTGCTTTCATTTTCCCCTTTCCTTTTGGGGTTGGGAAGCTGAAGGTTTGACCTTTTGAATACTTTTGTTCATTTTTCAATAACCTTTTTTTCATTTTGCCTTTATAGTCTCTCACGATTTTTGTCTTTATTCTTCTTCTTCTTTTTTCTTTTTTCTTTTTCTTTTTCTTTTCCTTTTACTCCTTTGAATATATATATATATATATATATATATATATATATATATATATATATATATATATATATATATATTAATTTATGATAAAATTCGTATGAATATATGTTTTCATCCTTTATTTTGATTTTTTTATTCAATTTGATCCTTTTAAGTTTTTGGGATATTTCAACTATATATTTATTGTTGGTGAATGAATTTACTGAGCCTAATTTGGAGGATTAATTAGGCTGTCTAAGCTAAGAGAGGAAGTTTTCTAGCTTGTCATCCAATTTTCTTAATATTAGTTAATATAAATGGTACGTGAATTGTTTTAAATCACGGAATAAGCTACTATCTAGGTCTTTTGCAATTATTTTGATCAGTAAGTAAATTAGTTTTGCTTACTATATAAATTGATCCATCACTTAATTTAGCGTTTGTGAAATCATTGATTACAAGTTCTACAAATTATATTTAAAAGAAATACCCAAACATTGGGGAAGGTACAAAAATGGATTTTTTTTGTAAGTGTATTATAGAAGAAAGGATTTGTTTTACCTTTTAAATTTCATGATTTTAAGTATTTGATTTCATTATTCATAGTAGCCTTGTATCATGCCTCCACAATTTTTTATAAATGTTGATAAAAAATATTTTGAAATTGAAAAAACAAGTTTTCAAAGTTCTTTTAAACGTCATCTTACACATCTAACATTTTATAGGCTCTTAATAATGGTAATTGTAGTGACAACAATTATAATCTTTTGTTTAATGAATAGTTTATACACTAATGAGAGTGACATATCTGGCTCTTGTTCTTAATTTAAAGGCTATATTCTCTTATCTCCAACTTCCACCATTTTAAAATAAACATGGGAAAGAGACTTGAAAAAGTGAAACCTTAACTTTAGCTAATTGTTTGAATTTGATTGTTGCGATGTCAATTTCTTAGTTGTGGGTATTATATTCGATCATTTTGGAGTAATTTAATGTGTATGGATGGATCATATTTTGCGTGTCATTGAAGGTAAACCATGGTAATCTAGTGAAGCTTGAAGGCTTTTGCGTTGACCCTGAAGATGCAACCTGCTACCTAATTTATGAATATGTAGAGAATGGTTCACTTTATTCATGGCTACACGAAAGCCAAAAGCAGAAACTAAACTGGAGAACAAGATTGAGGATTGCGATCGATGTTGCTAACGGACTACTATACATCCATGAGCACACGAGGCCGCAAGTTGTTCACAAAGACATAAAAAGCAGCAACATTCTGCTGGATGCAAACATGAGGGCTAAGATAGCCAACTTTGGGTTGGCAAAGTCAGGATGCAATGCCATAACTATGCACATTGTTGGGACTCAAGGCTATATAGCACCGGAATACATAGCCGATGGAGTCGTGTCGACGAAGATGGACATTTTCTCGTTCGGAGTTGTTCTGCTCGAGCTGATATCTGGGAAGGAGGCCATTGACAACGAAGGAGATGTTTTATGGATGAGAGCCAGTACTGAATTTTTGGACGGAAAGGAGAAGGATAAGTTGGAAAGTTTGAAGAGTTGGATTGATGAAGCGCTTTTCGAGCAATCTTGCCCGATGGAGAGTTTGATGGATGCGATGAATGTGGCTGTTAGTTGCTTGCAGAAGGATCCAACAAAGAGGCCGAGCATGGTGGAGGTGGTTTATGCGCTAAGCAAGACCGATGAGGCCGTGTTCGATTTCTCTGATGATAATTTATCAGCTCCTCCCTTAACAGCTAGGTAACTAAACTCGCCTGCTATACAAAGGGAAAAGCATATTGTATATATATTACTACAATAATTAGAAGCTTAAAGAGTATAGTTTTGCAATAAAGTTTGTGTAGATACATTTGGATAAGTTTTTGGTTTAGTTATTGTACAATACTTCATTTTTGTTCTTGATGTTGTGTTTTTTGTTTTCATTTTCTCATCATTTTATAGTTTGTTTTGCTTGAAAAAATGGTTGATTTGTATATTGTCAATGTCTGTCAGAGTAAGAGCAACTAGCTGGTGGTTTAAGATATGTATATATATATATATATATATATATATATATATATATATATATATATATATATATATATATATATCAATGAAGTTTGTGTTATTAAATAGCCACTGTTCTTTTTTTATTCTTGATTTAGTTAAGTACAAAGAAACAACTGCAAAAAATGATTACTACAATTTAGACTATAGCTGATAGCAAGAGTGTTGAGATAATTTTATAAAAATGCATCGCGAACATCATAAAATCTTGTCGATGGACATCTTCTCATTACCGTTACATAACTACCATTATCGTTACAATTGGAAAATTATAACTTTTGTCTTATTTATTGTTACTATTATTGCTTGACCCTCAAGGGTAAAGGAAAGGTAATAGTAAGTAATTTTGACAAAATTCTTAATCTAAGAAATGCGATAAAAAAAAAAAAAAAACTATTCAATTACATTTATGGTTAAAACTCATTACAACTCATCCATCAATAAAATTCTATTTCAATAAAATTCTATTACGATGCGTGGATATATTATAGTTTCAGTTAGCATATTTTGTTAAAAGAATGTTAAAACTGGTCAAAGAAATAATTGTATCAACCCAAGGATTGGGTCACTGCATGCTTATGTATTTAAGGTTCAATTGACCTAATGAAAGCCCAAACAATGCTTCAATTCCGTTTGACTTGGGACCGCTCATCTTCACGATGAGTGTGACACTTGAATGCATTGTTTCTAAAATTAAAATTGTAAAGTATTTCAAATAAATCGGGTTGTTTGTTACCATATATAAGAAAAATCATTGATTTCAAATCCAATTTTAAGGTTAATTTAAAGAGAACGAAAAAAAACTTTGAATGATCAAACCCAATCTAATTTTATATCACATATTTAATCTCATTGTATTCTAATTTTCAATCAATTAATCCTAATTAAAAATCTATAGGAATAAATTTTTAATTTTATCATCCAAACACAAAAATAGTTTCAACCACAAGAATTAATTGCAACTAGGTTTTGTTCAAACTGAAAACCAAAATGGCCACTATATCACTTTCCTTTGGTAGGGCATAGGCCAGATATTAAGACTTGGGTCACTTTTTTTTTTTTTTTTTTTTTTTTTTGTCTTCAATTGGTTGAGATTTGAGTACACTTTTTAACCACCGCTTGTCTTGCCCACAAACAAAAGTGCAATATTGGCCTTGGTAAAGTCATTTCATTACAAGCACCCACACGTTGTTCATGATGCCGCCATTACACTGGCTAGTGGATACGAAGTTAGGGGCCCTAATTTTGTTTAGTTTGAAAATTTATCCTTAATTTATTTATAAAACAACCTTTTTTTACTTCAAAATATTTATTTAAATTTGTTTGTTAATTCAATTTGAATAATTTACAGCGCACGAGAGTGTGGAGCCGCACGTGGGAAGTGAATTTGGACAAAGCAGAGTTTAACAAACGATGACGTATGGTCCATTCATTCCAATAAAAGAAACAAAGATGCCTCTAACCACGAGGGAACCACATGATGTGATCCACACATCACTTTCAACTATATTATATATATATATATATATATATATATATATATTATATTCTATCCAATCTAAAATCAATTCATACACCTCAAATTTCGAGGTTGTTTTTACTAAATATTCAAATCACAAATTTGTATCAAATTTACATATCTATAAACTTTACACTACCTCTCTAGTTCCTCTCTAATTTTAGGATCCAGTTGTATCCTTCAAAATTCAAACTATTGTTTTTATAACTATAAATAATATTATTATTATTGTTCTTCTAATAAATATAGAGTATTTCATCGCTTTTCTAAACCCTAATACAAACCGGTCATTGGTACATTTTTAGAAATTTAATGAATGTATTGTTGCAACAAACTTTAGTTAAATGATATGAAAGAGAAAATTAAAGGAATAAGAATATGATGTTATTTTCAAAACCCTAGATTAAAATAGACCAGCACAAAGTACAAATATTAAAATAAAATTAAAAAGTTATCTCTTATATATAAATTAAAATGAATAGGAATCAAAATTATTGGAACAAAAAGACAATATTCAAATCATGAAATAAATATTATACCCAACTCACATGCATATAGCTAAGATATACCCTAACTACATAACTGAGATAACTATATCGTATTAAATAAATTTGTTTGACATTAGATCGAAAGTTTCCACAGATCTTTATTAATATCATTTGTTTTTTTTTTCTTTAATAAATATATGACAAATAAGTTCAACCTCTGTATCTAATGAGAAAAAAAAGTCCAAAATAAGTAACATATTCACACGCAACACCTATTTTTTAATTATTACATCAGTACGATATAATTAAATAAAAATAAAATATGTTTCGATACTATAAATATCTCGTCATTTGTATAGATGGGTAAGCCCACATAATTAATTGTTCTCAAAAGAAGGAGAAAAATAGACCGAATATATGAGAATGATGGATATATTCAACGACATGTCTTATAGTTACTAAAAGTATTTTAACGACATATTGAATTATATACTTCATTTAACTTGTATGTTTACAGTTACCTTTTAAAAAAATTTATACTTCACTAATTCGAACATTTGTAGCACATAAAATCAATGTCATATTATTATCATACACAATCCTTTATATTACATTATAGTTATTTTATTTATTATTAATGTAATCATTATTGCTTGATTGTTAAATCGAACATAGCTTAATTGACATGTGGATTAAAATGCAAACTAAATTTAAATTTTCACTTCTATTATACTTAATAAAATTATAAATTTGCTAGACTAGAGCTCTCATTAATTTTTTACAATATTTATGCCTAGTGTGAATTAAATAATGTCGTACATCAATTATTGGTTTACAAACTTAGGAAATATATATAAGAAACAGTAATAATAACATGGTTTATTAACTTATATATTTCAAGTATAAATTATTTATAAACATCACAAAATTGATCGATAGAAATAACATTTACTCTTTACAATTTATCATTCCCACTTCCTTCTTTTCATAATATAATTTTCTGTTAGGTGTTAAAAATATGTTCGTTCATTTTAATATATTAGAAAAATAACCAATTTTGTTTCTCTCTTTTATCGTTGTTGGGAGTGTTATTTCGGAGGAATATATATATATATATATATTGTTAAAAGAAAACAATATTTGGGTGGTCCAACTACAAATGGAAATGTCTACCACCGCTGTTTTACCTACCGCGCGAACCATCGCTATCTTCCCTTTTTGATGGCCACACTTATATGGATTACAAAATTCACAATTCACTACTTCAACCATCATTTTTTCCACTTATTTCATATCTATATATCTATCTATATATATATATATATATATAAATAAATAAATAAATAAATGTCGATGAATTCATGAACTCCAGGGATCAAGTTGAACAAACAAAACACTACATTAATTATAAAAGAAAATAACAATCAATATATAAATATGGATAATTATTTTTAATCAAATTCATACCAATTATATAAATAAATATATTTTAATAGAAAAATCAATTTGGTAGTGAATAGGTTATTGATATTTTAATTGTAAAATAAAAAAGTCGCAAATTTATGGCTAAGTAATGAAATTCATCTCTAAAATTAGGAGAACCCTATAAATATCTATCACAATGGATATCATACTTTTATTATATTTGAAAACAACATCGAAATAATAACCGAGAAAATACAATTTGTAAATACATTGGTAAGTTTTAGGTAAAAATGTGGATAGATAATATCTAAAAAAACAAAAGAAAAATAAAAATGAAGATTAGAATTTTAGAAACGAAATTACTTGGGTCAATTGGATTAGTTATTGTGTCGTATTATAAATAAATTTGAGATGTTTTTATTTATAAACATTTTCCACCCTTTAAAATAATTTTCCAGAAAAAAAAAGAAAAATTAAAAAGAAAACGTTCGGTAAAGCAGCGCTGAGATTCTTTAAATTTAATATGGGAAGAGAATACACCGGCCATTTTCCATTCTTTGGTCGTCTTCCTCCAATTCCACCCTTCTCCGGCACTCACCGTCTCCTTCTTCGTCCACCATCTCTTCATTTCCAAAGCATCGCTCAACAGCCACGGCAATACGCAGATGCAGAGCCACATGTTTCTTTGTCAACATCAATGCTCAATCTTACGCCTTTCTCCCCCCTCGTCACTTCCTCGATTCCGTCGCAACATTCCCTTTTCGAATTCCAGGTACTTCTTATCCAATCTTCGCTTCTCTCTTCCTCTCCATTACTCCAACTTCCTTTTCCACCACCACCCTATCTCCGACTTCACTGAATACCATTCCACTTAATCGTTCTTTCATTTTCGCGCGTAATTCCTTTACCGCTTGAACTGCTACGATTTCATTACGGATTGAGATTTTGTTGTGTATTGGAAACTCCGCTGTTTCTTTTATAAATAAACCCGATGATTCCCACTACACTGTTTCTCAAACGGAGACTTCTTCTTGTTCTTGTTCTTCTTTTGTTTTGGTCTAATTAATTGCATGATTAGACGTATGTTTAACTGTTTCACATCATTTTTCCAGCAGAACCTTGCCATTCCACTTTTCGTGGACCGACCACTTGGATTTTAATGCTTGTCCTCTCTTGATTAGTGGAGGTGAGTCTGTCGTAGATGTATCTTACGAAATGTGCCTTTACGAGAGTACGATATCTGTTTTAGACTTGAATACTTTGAACTTTCAAGACAGTCTGATTTATTTCATGGTCCCAGTTTAATCAAAACGGTTATGGTTTCGGCTTTTCACCGTTTCTTTCCTTGTACCACATGGTTGCCTTTGAATTAATTTGTTAAGCTACAGTACTACGACGGTTTTAATGTATGTTGTGATTTGTGTACAAACCGGCGTTCATCTCTTGTACAGCTTCTTAGCTATCGAATTGATCCTGTAGATCTGTCGGTTTTATTCTCCTGATGATGGTGATTCTATGGCAGGGATATGGGAGGGGTATTCTCAAAAGAAACATGATCGAGTACGGACTTCAATGTGTACAAGCAGCTCAAATGATGAGAATGCCAGTGTATATAGAGTTAACCCGAATATTTTTTCTCAGGTGAGTGTTGGATAGGGCTGAAAAGCTGTTTTATCTTTTGGGTTTTGCATTAAGGTCCTATTGCCAACTTGCTTGGTATCTTGCCTTATACATCTAGACTTTGCTGTTTCGTAACTTGATAATTAACTCTGTGTAAATAATGGGCAGTATTTTTTTGATCTGTACTGTTAGATTTTCTAAGAAACATCCAGAACTATTTAATTCTAAGAAACATTGCTGGTAGAGCAAGTTCATGATTTTTTTTTTGATCTCTTGCCATATAGAGAACTTCTTATTATATAACTATGCTTTTAGTTCACAAAAACTTGCTGATTTCTGATAATGATGCACTGGAATTGTATCAGGCTATCCAAGCTAAGGTTGCGGTCAAAGTTGTATTTTCATGTTGCCTTTTAAGTCTGACACAAGTTACCTCCGTTAAGTCTATAGCCAAAACTGTCCTAGAGATATTCCCCTTTATTGTTCAAAATTTTGGAGCTAGCTTGCCATTTGCATGTGTATCTAATGCCTTGAATAAACCGACACCCCTTCAATTGGATGTATACCTGCCTGCTTTTCGAGATATCAGATGGAGTTTTGCACGACTGATATACCTATTCAACATTCAACTTGAGAGAAATGTTGGCACGTAAGTGAGGTGCATATTTGTTACCCTTGTTCATATTTTGGGGGAGTAATTTTCACTCATCTGAATTGATACTGTGATAGACTTCAAATGTAACGGAAGAAATAGATAAACTGCAAGAACCCTGTATTCCATGAATGTTTTGCATTACTCTCTATTATTTTCTTTTTATTTTTCAGAAGAGATCCCTTTTCTTACAAGTTTGTGAAATCATTTGCGCTTCCTTTTTTTCAAATTTTAAGGTTCTTAGTGGTGCTCCTTGTGGCATGCATCTCATTTATTTTGATCGGTGGTTTCCTGTTCTTCAAGCTCAGGTACTCTACTTTTCTTCCTTTCTGCTAAGTACTAAACTGCAGCTTCAAACAGACTTCATGCTTTAGATGGTAAGATCTGATCCATAGCATATTTAACCCTTCCCATTGCAAACCTGGAAAAGTGATTTAATTCCGTTCTGTTACCTGTGTTCAAAACTGGGGAGTTCAAGTGGGAGGATTTTGAATCTGTTGGGGTATGACTATCGTCTCCTATCCCCTCCAGTCACTTTCCCTTGTCAATTTTAGGGGAAAAGAGAACTGCATTGATTAATGCGACAGTTATACTAAAAAATAAGATGTGACGGGATGAGCAAAGGCCTGTTTTGTTATACTTTTGTCTTCAATTTTCTATTTTAAAATAATAGATACATTTTCCTAACAATTTATTTGTTTCATCTTTAATTTTTAATAACAAGATAATTGACAAAATTAGATAATTGACAATCTAGTTTTATGTTATAATTTTTCTGTCAGTTGATTTTTGTTACTTAAACTTCTAATATGTCAAATACTGACATACGTTAAAATTCTTGCAATCAATTGTTAGTTTGATCCTCATCTGTTAGCTCATTGATCCTTCCTTCATGTGATGCACATTCTTATTTGCCAATCTGGGAGTGTCTTGTACAGAGGTAGCACTCAATCTCTGGAGGACTGCTTATGGGAAGCATGGGCATGTCTATGTTCATCATCTACTCACTTGAAAGTATGCTGCATTTTCATTTTAAAGTCCTTGTGATCTATGTTATTAATGATGAATATCAACTGTTTTCTTAAAATCATTCAAGTATCTAAGAACTTTTATCTGACTTAGAGAATTTTATATTTTTTAACCGCCAGCAAACAACACGAGTTGAACGAGTTATAGGCTTCATTCTTGCCATATGGGGCATATTATTTTACTCCCGTCTACTTAGCACAATGACAGAGCAGTTTAGGGTAAGCTTCAAGACAAAAAGAAAACAGAAGAGAAAGTAGTTGCTTACAGAAGCTAATTTCCATACACTTAATACCTATGCTTGTTGTTTGGGCAGCATAACATGCAAAGGCTGAGGGAAGGTGCACAAGTTCAAGTTTTGGAATCTGATCACATCATCATTTGTGGTGTCAATAGTCATTTGACTTTTATACTGAAGCAGCTAAACAAGTACCATGAATTTGCTGTTCGCTTAGGCACTGCGACTGCTAGGTAACTGTTGGCTCCTCTTTTCATAGAGTCTATGTCAACACCATGTGTTATAAACATTGACAAGTACAGTTTCTTTTTGGTCAATATTTCAGGAGACAGAGAATTCTTCTCATGTCTGATCTTCCTAGGAAACAAATGGACAAGTTAGCTGATAATATTGCGAAAGATCTTTACCACATTGACGTTCTTACAAAGAGGTAATCATGATGAAGTTATTTTTGTAATTTTTTTTCATGTAAATAGGAGACAGAAATTATTTGCTGTCTTTTAGATCTGCATTTGGAGTTGCCTTATTTGATTTTCCCAAAAGAAGTGAAGTTACTAGATTATTTTCTTTATTGCTCTGACTTATCTTTGGTCTCATCTAACTCGGTTGAGCTTTTGGTTTCACAGTTGTAGTCTTAGCTTAACTAAATCATTTGAAAGAGCTGCTGCCAGTATGGCACGAGCGGTAATCATACTGCCAACAAAAGGAGACCGGTAAGAAATTGTCTGTTACAAGTATATTTCTTTGTTTCGTGTCCTGTAGTTTCATAGTGTGGTTATCTTTCCTTACTTATTATCATTTTTTCTCTGAAAGTTTTGAACCCATTTTTGTTCAGTAAAGATAACGATTCTGTGCAAATGTTACTGAATTTTAGTAGTTGGCTCCAAAGTTGATGCAATTTGTATGAACTGTTGATCTAGATTAATAGTTTTATGGAGTGGGGATGGCTATTCTGGTTTTCATAAATTGTAGGCAGTTGCTTTTGACCTTTATATAAAGTTTCATCAAATTTCAAGAATGTCTCTCCTTTTAGAGAAGTTGAAGTTCGTCTAATGACTTATTATTATTAATTTATTAGTTTTTGAAGGCGACAAAAGATACATATTTTAGCATTTCTTCCAAAGCTTATAAGAGTTAACCTGTCCTTTCAAAGGGTAGGTGGGTTGGTTTCACAACGCTTTTAATATTTTGTTTTCTTCCAGTATTTTATGGTTCCTTGATTGTATTTATGTGATAGACAAATATGATTACTTCACTTTGTTCCTTCCACTGTTCTCCAGTGGATATTGAGATGAATTATCCTCTTGTGTAGGTTTCTCAGCCATCCTTAATTTTTTTTTTCTTCTACAGTTGTGGTGATATAGGAAGTAATCGTTGTTATAAGAAATTTTTTTGAGTAGTTATCCTGGAGACTTTTAGAAGGAAAGTTTCTTTTGGGACCAATTGAAGCTAAAGGTTTCTTGGATATGTAGTCACACTGATTCCTGCTAAATAGTGCTTTTGGTACTCATTCAGTTAGCTAAAATGCACTTGAAATTGAGGTATTGTCCAGTCTAGGATGCAGGATTGCTTATTTTAATCTTGAATAGGAGAAATCAATCTTGGAATTATTGATTAACTAAAGCATATTGCCCACAAGTTTATTAGGTATGAAGTTGATACAGATGCATTTCTCTCTGTTCTTGCACTTCAACCCATTGCAAATATGGACTCCATCCCAACTATTGTTGAGGTATGCAATAAATAAAAACTTGATTGGTGTTCCAAATTTCTCCTATGAATAGCTAAATTTGGACTTTTTTTTTTTTTGAATTCAGGTTTCTAGTTCCAACACATGTGAGCTCTTGAAGTCCGTCACAGGACTGAAAGTAGAGCCAGTGGAGAATGTTGCCTCTAAATTATTTGTCCAGTGTTCACGGCAAAAGGGACTCATAAAAATTTACAGACACTTGTTGAACTATCGGAGTATGTAATAAATTTGTGGTTATCCTAATTGCTTAGGAAAGTACAGGGAGAAACTTATTTCTTGGAACAACTGGAAGAAATATTGAAAAAAGAAACTTTCATCTTCTCATTCAAGTGTTATCACGAAGGATGACTAAATGAACCACAAGAATTAAGGAAGTAAAAGACTAGATGCTCGTAACATTTAAAAACTTATTCTTTAATTTGTTGGCCTTTCAGTTTCCCGTCTACTTAAATTTGTAATGCTTTGAATTGCAGAAAATGTATTTAATCTATTCAATTCCCCCGATTTTGTTGGTCTAAGTTATAAAGAATTACGCCAAGGATTTTATGAGGTACTTATTCATCAGCTAAGTTTTTTCTCCCCAATCTCTTTCCTTTTTGCTGAATGGGTATATCAACAGGCAGTTGTGTGTGGTATCTATAGAAATGGGAAGATACACTTCCATCCAAATGATGATGAGATTCTGCGGCAAAATGACAAGGTATGAATAACAATCCTCAAACGCTAATTTTCTCTCTTACTCTCACTCTTTTTTTTTCTCTAAAGAAAAGAAGCAGCATTGAATTTTGATGGTCCTAATCTGGAAAATGTATCAAATTACTGTGTTGCACCTTCGGGCATAGTAACTCAAACACCAATTTTTTTATTGTCAGTGCTAAGAAAGATTTTCATTTTAGTTTGTTATAAATAAACCATTTCCTTTTCAAATAAATAAATCAATATGTGCGCAGAAATGATTTAAAAAGTATATTATGCTAGACTTCTTACTTCTTTTTGTTTTGTTGAAGTTTTTATATTGAGTTCTATTGGACTTATGCCTGCAATCCGAAGAACAAAAACTAATGGTTTAAAATTCTTGTGTATGATGTTCTTGTAATTTTTCAAGACACGGTAGTCTCCATTTTCTCTGATAGATAGATAGGCTGGGTGGCCGTGGAGGCAAAAAACTTGATACTACCTTTTTTTAGACACACAACATTGAATATATGTTGTTCAACGTGGACAAAAAAATGTTTTGCTATGGACTAATGGAGTTATATGGTGATTTGATTAGTTCTCAAGTAGTTTGTTTTGAAGGAAACAGCTTTGCTTATTCCTTTTCTCAGTTGAATTTGTGCACCTCTAGTTAATTATTTTCTAATGTAGGTTCTGTTAATAGCACCTCTCCTTGGAGGACATAAGGGAACGGGTGGTCATGCAAATGTGACCAAAGAAGGAAGTAATACCATTAAAAAGCTGGAAAGTATTAAAAACAATAATGTAGGTTTACTTGATTCTCTGGAAACAGATAGGAAGGGATTTGAAAAAATCATCAAACATCCAACAAAATCATCGTTCAAGGTAATATTTAAGTGGTTTGTATTTTCAACAAGCCACTGAGCATGGTAGCTAATTTTAACATTGCTTTCAGGCTTCAAAGTGGACTGAGGGACCAAAAGAATGCATACTTTTGCTTGGTTGGCGCTCAGATGTTGTTGATATGATTGAAGAATATGATAACTATCTTGGACCTGGTAGTGTATTGGTAATGCTCTTTTCTGTATGAGTTTTATTCAAGTTTGCTAGACTACAATTTTTTTTACTAGATCTTGACTCTGCTGACATCACTTTTGGATGAAAATCTGGTGTGCCCTGCGATAGAATACTGCATGCTTATAATAGTCTAGATCTGATGAAATCAAGATGCATGGTCATATGGTTGATTAAAACTTGATTAGAGTGTAGATTCATTACACTTTATCCCCATTCTGCTTCTCATCTCCCCTTGAATGGAAGCCGCTTCATGGAAAGCTGATCTCTATTGACAGTGGCAACACCTAGGTTGTTAGGAATGTGAAGTTTGAGAGTCATGAAGTGATGCACTGGACATTTTTTTATAACCGAAGTACAGATGTATAAAATTGATTCTTCAACCCCGTAGACGCTAATCAAAAGTGAATGTAGCTGTTGGACCATAATTGTTAGCTCCTGTGTATATGCAGGAAATTTTATCAGATGCATCATTTGAAGAAAGGGAGAGGGCTAATAAAGCTGCAGACCACAAGAATTTAAAAAATGTCAGAGTTTCTCACAGGGTACTGGGTATTGTCTTAATTGAATGAAGATAAGAGTGTAGCCTCATTAAGCATTTTAATTCGTTCTTTAAGCCACCTTCCACAATTTTGTACCTCTGTTTTGTATGATGCAGATAGGAAATCCGATGGACTATGATACCTTAGAGGAAACTTTAATTAATATTAAGAGGTCTTTCAAAAAAAATGAAGATGTTCCTTTGTCCATTGCAGTGATATCCGACAGAGAATGGCTTCTTGGGGGTATGAATATCAAAACTAACTTGTGTGTTTTTGTGCTTGTATAACGTTTATATGTGTAAATTACCTGAAGATGGATTGCATTAACTTGCAACTTTTCAGATCCATCCAGGGCGGACAAACACTCAGTATATACTCTTCTCCTTGCTGAAAGTATCTGTAAAAAGCATGGAGTTAAGGTATTTATTGTTTATAACAAAATCAATATTATCAATAACACAACCCTCTTATAAATACTATAGATCTATCCTTTGAAGTGTATATATTTATGAAGTTCGATCATATTATATCATAGTTCCCATTGTGTTTTTGTGGAGAAAGTAGTTCTAAATAGTATGTCAATTAATCTCAGGTACAAAATCTTGTTGCGGAGATTGTTGACTCCAAATTGGGAAAACAAGTAAGTGATTCGTTTTGCAATTTTCATGTGCAGCTTTTTGTGTGTATTTAAATTTTGATGTACCTGTTACAATGCATGTAGATAACCAGAATAAAACCTTCCCTGACATACATTGCAGCAGAGGAAATAATGAGTCTTGTCACAGCTCAAGGTCTGAAAATGAAATAACTTCTCAAATATTTTCTGTGCAAGTGACGTCATGATTCAACTATATATTTTTGTGACACAGTGGCAGAGGATAGTGAATTGAATGAAGTATGGAAAGATATTTTAAATGCTGAGGGCGATGAAATTTATGTGAAGGTACATCTCTATTTCTTCATCGACATTACCTTTTGATAGCTTTGAACAATGAAGTAAAACGATCAGGTTGAAAGTAGAGTTTTTGCGCTTGCCTTAGTTGAGCATTCCTGGTCACGTCATTAGATGACTAATATAAGTAAATGCAAATCATAGTAACGGAGTAGTAGGCTCAAGTTAAAGGATGAGACATAATCGCATCATGATTTGCATATATTCTTGCTATATAGGATATCAGTGGCTACATGAAACAAGGGGAGGATCTCTCATTTTCAGAACTTTCTGAAAGAGCACATCTAAAGCAAGAAGTTGCCATTGGCTATATTAAAAACAATAGGAAGGTAATAATGCTAGTGGAATCTTGGAGAGAAATGTAATTATACAAATCTGATGCATTTTTATGGTCATTGCAGGTAATCAATCCCATTCCCAAGTCTGAACCTCTTTCTCTTGAATTGACAGATTCGTTAATCGTTATATCAGAGCGTGAATAACAAAACAAAAAGAAAAATAAAAAGAAGAGGTTCTCTTTCATCCCTATTTGTGGTGTTATGTTCATATATACGATTAATATATTATTTCTTTTTTACCCTATAAAGGTATAGAACAAAAAGTACCACACAAAATTGTCAAAATATTGTAAATAGTCTCTATATAGACACATCATAGTGCTTCAAAGATTAAATCACAGTGTAGAATTCCTTTTGAAGAACATATTTTCATTTTTGGATAAGGAAATCAGCTCCAGATGCTCAGAAAGGTTGGATCATAGATATTAGATAGCATAAATGAGCCTTTAGAGTTCTTGTTTGTATGTGTCCCACATTTCTTTTCCCTTTCTTGTGTTGTTGTTGTTACTATTAAAATCAGACAGTATTAGAGTTGGTGGAGTACTGAAATGATATTTAATGACAGCGAATCTCTCTTGTTATTAGGGATTCCTACGAAAAACTACCTTTCTCGAGACAATTAATTATAGAGAAGCCATTCTATTGTTGATCTTGAGCCCCATAATTAATTTTCTATCCTTGTATTGTTCTAAAAAAATGTATCTGTTTCTAAAATTTGCTTATTCTTGTCTTTTATAATTTTTAGACCTCTCTCCACATCTTAAACCTTTTATTCTCATCCTTTATATAATCATAATAGGTATCGAATAATATCAAATTATTCAACACCTCAGTATTATTACTCACAATGTTCTTGTTTTCCTTATATCCATGTGTGTTTTTTCTAAAATGTTTCTGTAATGTGCATAGTGATTAAAGAGAGATGGACATATTATAGCCTATTTAAGTGTATTAAAATTTGATTGATAAATTCAAATGAGTGACATAAGTTTCACAATTTTTTAATACTATCAGTTTGAGCATTACTTTCAATCATGACCTCATATGAATCAACGTACTTCAGCACTTTTGTACTCTCTAGTACTCTCAATTATTCATTCTGGTCAAACGTTTTTTTTTCAAAACACCAATATGCATATTTAAATTTCTCTTGCTTTTGGCATCATATTTACAATCCCCCGTTATTTGATAATTATACAAATCTCGTTCATGAATACTTGGTCCATTTTTAATTTTCTTATTTTGTTATCTAACTTCCACCGACCATTTTATAAATCATTCCAAGTTTTGAAAACTAAAAAAATTGTTTTTTTTTTTTTGAAACTTGGTTAAAAATTACCTTTTTTATTTAAGAAGGATGAAAACGATGATTAGAAAGGAAAAAAAAAAGAAACAGGGTTAATTTTTAGAAACGAAAAACCAAATGTGAGTTTAGTTTTAATTTTGGAAGATTAAGCCTATAAATACCATTACCATGTATTGATTGTTATGGTTTGTTCCTTGATTTGGAAACTGAAAAAGATGGTTTTTAGAATTTTGTTTTGGTTTTGAGAAATTGGTTAAGAAATCTAAAGATTACATAGGAAAATAAGGTTTTACCTTGTAAGGGATTCCTATGGTTTGACAATCTAACCTTATTTTTTGTTCAAAATAATTAAAATAGATATAACAATAAAAACAATAATAAAGCCGCTAATGTTATCGCAACTTCGACATTCTCCCCGAACTCTTCTCTCTTTCTTGAAAGATGTCTTTTCTGTTTATATATTCGTATCATATGTGAGGAGAAAGTGGTAAAATAACTTGTTGTAGCTTTGTGTTCCTTATAATAAATCTTGTACATATTTTATTTTTCCCTTATATCTATCGTTAAAAAGAAAAAAGAGTAAAAATAAAAAGTTGCCATAATGGAAAGGAATTAGATTTTTTTAACCAAAATAAACATAAAACTCAATAAAAAGAAAAAACTAACAACTAATGTTATAGATGGGAAAAAGAAAAGTAGGTTTTGGTAGGAAGCATTAAGCAAACAAGGTGAAGGTGTAATGTCAGAATAAAAAAGGCGCTAAATAAATAGGGATTTGCATTAATTAAGAAGATCGTCCCGAAAGAAAATCCAAAAAGTTAAAAAGAGAAAAAACTCATGTTGGGAGAGTGAAACAAAGAGAGAGATATCCCTCTCCGCCTCCGGTGCTATGAACACACCGGTCTGGTGCTGAGAGTCTCTTCGCAAAACCCTTGCCCTTCAAACCACGTTCTAGGGCACAATCTGACAATCACAATCCCCCCTCTGCCCCTCCTCTTCTCCCTTATCTCCTTTTTTCCCAACCATGGCCCATGGTGGCTACGGCAAGCGCAGGGTCAACCCGGCGGCACGCCGATCGAAGGGTTTGGCCGTTGAAAAGAAGCCCAAGTCCGTCTCCCTCAAGAACCAAATTCGATCTGCCGAGCGCATGCTTCGCAAGGTTCCTTCCAATTCTTTTTTTTTTTTTTCCTTCTTTCGCTTTTAGAAATCGTCGGTTGACATTGTAGTTCTGGGAGCTGTTTCAGTTCGTTTTAGGGTTTTGGGATTTGTTACCTGTTTAAGTTTGGTAAGATTTGTTGCTGGGGTTTCTCTTACGATCAAATAAAATAACACTTGATTCTTAGGATAGTTTTTTTGCATGTTGAATTTGATTCATTGGGATTACTGGAGTTTAATATTGACATGTTTTAATTAGGATAAGTGTGTACTTACTATATGAAGTTACTCAAATGTTGAGGTGAAGGATGTTATGGAGGATTTTTTAGTTTCCGTGTGGGTTTGGTTTTCGATATATTTTTTGGTTATTACACCGAGTATCTTTTGATGAGGAAGATGCGTACCTTTGTTTGTTTTTTTTTTTTTTTTGCTCCGACGTTTACTGTGCGTGTTTGTTGTTAATTTCATTCCTCCAGAATTTACCTGCTGAAGTGAGGGACGCTCAAGAAAAGAAGTTGGAAGGACTTAGAAAACAGCAAGAAATTCATTCTCGGTTGGCAGTTGAGCGCAAAATATTCTTGCGCGACAGGAAGATAAAATTTTTTGGTAATACTTGGTAATAGTTTTTCTGTCATTTGATGGGGTTTGTTTTTCAAGCATGTATCCAATTTTTATTTATTGTCTATTGTTCATTTTCTTTTAAAACCTTGCCCTTAATTCAGAGAGGAGAAAAATTGAAAGAAGAATTAGGCGGCTTGAGAAACTTCAGCGTGCTCCATCTGGCCAGTTTCAAGATTCAGATGTTGCAGATCAACTGTCTAAGTTGAAAGAGGATCTTGAATATGTCAGGGTATGTAATAGAACATTTATTTGTTGTAGAAGTATGCATATGTGAGTGTATGTGCATTTGTATACATTATGCATATAATATATTTATGTATGTATATAATGTATATAATAAATGCTTCCATATGCTGGAGATCATCTAACCTTTTCTTTTCTTTTCTTTTTTGGTTGTAGTTACTTCATAGTCTTCACTATCCTGTTTTTCTTTCCTAAAATATCATCATGACACACATTTACTTTTTTTCATTTTTTCTAATGCCAATACAAATTCTTAGACAACCCTGAATTCTTGCATTGTTGATTTACTTGTCTCTCATAAACTAGAGGAGGTATAAACTGTAGATTCAGCTTTTGTTTGCCACGTGCTTTGTTATTTCCCCATTTACCCCTGAATGAAGAATCAACAATAGTTACAACAGATGTAGTGATAAGTATAGCACTTGGATTTTCATTAACCTCTATAATTGCAGACATGAAAGTTTTTCGTTTGAATGCAGTTCTTTCCCAAAACAGAAAAATATGTAGCTTTATTTACCGGAAGTGATGATTCAGACATGGTTGATAGGAGAAAGAAGTTACGTGAGCAGATTAAAGCCAATTTGATTGCTGCGGCGGCTAGTGGAAAGGATTTAGAAGGTGGTTTCTTTAACATATTTTCTACTTTTTTTCTCTCATATTTTTGGCTTAATTTTTTTTTTCTGCCAAGTAGTTGGGGAATTTTCTTAGAATATAGGTTTATGGACGAAGTGCTACCTACAAAATTTAGCAACCTAGTTAAATTTTAAAATCAACTTATTAGAAAAATGTTTAAATGTAGCCTTTTTTTTTTCTGAAACCTTTGGGTTGAAAGAAAGACAAGGAACCTTGATACACGAGAACCTTTGGTTTGAAAGGATACCTTGTGACAGTTCTTATATTTAGTTTTATTGGCTGCTTTATTTAAAATCTCCGTTGAGCAATTATAGTTTCAATGCTATTTTAGCAACCCATAGAACTTTTTGTCTTCTCTATGTTATCAACTTGTTGAACAACTTTTTCATTTAAACAATTTCCATTTGCTCAATGGAAATTGGTTTTATATATAGAAAAGTACATTTCCCCTAATATTTTGAATATTGTAGTTTTTTATAGTTGTTTTTATCAAGATCTTAATAGGCTCTTTTTAATGACGTGGAATTGACTCAAACAGAGACCGGTAGTGAGGATGATGGGTTGCTTGACATGAGCGAGGATGATTTCTTCTTATGTGGCAGCTCAAGTGATGAAGCAGATGCAGATGATGAGTGGACAGATAAAAGTACAAGGTATGCAGGCTTTGAAGTTTCTTTCTATTCTTGTTTGATAATTTTTTGCGAGAGTTTGGCCGTTTGGGTATATTGAATGATCATCCTATGCTTTGGCAGGGAACAAGCTTCCAGTACTTCCGGCAAAGCAGCATCCGGCATGTCTAGTGATGAAAAAAATCATCAGGTTTATATGTGATTGCTTTTGTCTTGTTCCCTCCCCGTCACGCACATCACTTTTTCCATCATCCTCTTATTTGACTAGCATTTTATGTAGAGGCAGATTTCTGCCAGAGCCTTGATGCCTCCTCCTCGTCCTACCAAATCATTTTCAAGTTCAGCTCAAGCTTGGACAAAAGCTGGATCTTCGTTGAGAAAATCTTCCACAAATCACAGGGCTGAATTTTCTACATCCAGCAATACATCAGGTGGTAGAAGTGGATCTTTTAAAGCTAGGGGATCCTCAAACTCCTCGCATACAGGTCAGAGCAGTAATATAAGTTCCAATTCTGATGCACACAAACCCAGAAGAAAGAGGAGGCCAAAAAAGAAAAAACAACAGGTATACCCCTTTTTACCAAAAATTCATTCCTTCACGCTAATATTTGTCTTCTACTTCATTAACTCCTGTGCTATGATAATTGAAATTCAATATTCGGAAAATTCTTATTGAAATTACCTGATAATTATAGCAGTATAGCAAGTATAAATGTATAATGCATATTCCTAGTCTCGATCCCCTTCTCATATATCCTTGTAAGAAGTTGGCTGTTGCTTCAAAGTCCTCTCACTCCCCAGTTCCCACCATACACACACTTGTGAATTATTTATTTCCATGTGCTTGTGAAAGTACTTTGTACCATTGACCAGTCCCCTTTTCACAGGTATGATAGATTGGCCTTGGTGCGCTGTAACATTACAAGCCTAAACCTGACTTCTGAAGCGGATTCTGAATTTAACCCTTCGATGAAAGTATCTTATCTTATCGGTTCTCGACCCTTTTGGCGGTTTGCTCTGCATATATCAAGGGTTTCAGAAAAATTATTTCCTTTAGTTGTGTAATGATCTCTATGATCTTTTATTGTGGCTCTTTTTTTTCCCCTTGTTTTCTTTCCTTTTGGATCATCAGAAAAATCTTCACAGGTTGTGGTTTTGGGTGGTTTTCTTTTCTATACGGTTGAAACTTGTAATGAAACCTGAATCTTATATACCATGCTTACTCTGTGGCCTTCGTCAAAATTACTTCCTCTGCTTCTTTCGAGTTCAACCCTATTTTACCTACTATTTTTGATTCCACACAAGAAATAACGGTGTTTGAAATTGTTGTCGGATTGGATCATGTTATATATATATGTATGTATGTATGCAAATTTTTAATATTTAAATTGTACAAATTAGAACTCCAACGTAGGTAACAAAAGAATTTTATAATGAGAAGTCGATGTAGAAAAGCATAAACTTCGTATACTCCCTTAAAGAAAATGCCAATACTATTATCATGCAATGTCTTCTCAGATTAAAAAAAAAAAAAAACTTATTGAGATTTAAGAGATCAAAGAATTGAATCTTCATTTAAAATTTCTTTCAATTTTATTTTAGGATAAAAGAAAAATGAAAATACAAACTTTGATGTTTGTTTCATTAATACTCATTCTCTACAACATTACCCTGAATCCTTCAAAAACTTCATCAACATTGCTAAGGTCCGTCTTTTCAAAATCGTCTTAAGTAGCTTTCAAAAACTTTAATTTTCTATAAAAATAGGAACCAATCTTTTAATTTTCTATAAAAATAGGAACCAATCCAACATGTACAGATTCTTACTTCAGATTGTAGTATTCTTTTTTCCTTTTCCAAAAGAATGTATACTTTTTAAACAGAAAATATAAGTTTAGTAGTTTATTCTTTATTTCATGTGGTAAACTTTGAATTCAATACTAACGTTTCCTCTCATTGTTTTCGTCCAAATAACCTTAATTGATATCTGTCAAAAAGTACAAAGGGTGTTATTTTTATCTTTTAAAAATTTGAATGACTCAAAGGTAAATTTTCCATTCCAAATTTAACGTCGAAAAAAGAAAAAACCATCCCTTCCTCCATCGATGTTAAAATTTTGGAGCGGAAAAGAAAAAGAAGAAAACCGAAGAAGAAGAAGAAGAAGAAGAACCACAGTGGTTTTCATTCTTCAGAGTCGCTCAGCATCGAGAGGAAAAACCATCGATTGAGAGATTCTAATGGAAGCTCCTTCAGCTCAGCTTCCTTTCTTCTTTCTCTTTCTTTTACTCTCGTTTTCACTCCCCATTTTCGTACAAAACTCTCTAGCTGATGGTGTCACTCCCCAAGAAGCCAATCAACTCAGAGATGAGGTATTGATTCCTTCTCTCTTCCCATTCAATCGTGTTGCAGAAATCCATTAAGGACTGATAGTCGATTAATCCTTCCTCGATTTCAATACCCTCCAAAGCCATAGCCTTTTGTCTCTTTTTTATTGGGTAAACTCGTCGGGTGGCCTACATTGCTAGTTATGGAATTGGTGGACTTTGAATAGTTTTTTCCTGATATCTGAAAGAATTTTTCTTAAAATAAATCTCCAAATTTTCGTTTTACCTGCCAGTACATGATGATTTTCATCGAGTTTATATGTTTACACATTCTAGTTAAACCGGATTGAGGACGGAAGTTCTTAAATCTTACTTTACAATGATACAGTACCGAGAGCTTCACTGTCTTCATTGAAGGAGGACAGGGGTACGAGATTTGGAATTAGTGTTTTCATGATATTATTGATAACTCGGAAATATTGTCTGTTTGAGTTTCATTTGCTTATGATCTGTCCCCATTTCTCTACTGTTCATCTATTTTCTGATTGTTTTGAGCAAGATATAATTGCTATGTAGGTCCGTGAGATGTTTTATCATGCTTTCAATGGATACATGAGGCATGCTTTTCCCCTCGATGAATTAAGACCTCTATCGTGTGAAGGAGAAGATTCACTTGGTGGTTATGCATTGACTTTGGTAAGCTCATTTCTTCTGTTTTACGTTATAAATCCAAATAATAAGTTAACTGATTGAGAGTTATCGTATTGGGATTGTGATGATTGATGCTATGTTGTTCTCCCATTTTGTTGTCACAGATTGATTCTTTGGATACACTGGCTTTGCTTGGTGATCGGGAACAATTTGCTGCATCTGTTGAATGGATTGGTAAAAATCTTCGGTTCGATATAGTGAGTAATATACATTTTTGTGGGGGTTGCTGTCTCGATTAGAGTTATCTAGTGTTAAAATCTGTAGTGAAGTATTTTTTATAGGATCATTACCTGGTTAATGGTTTTTTTCCTTTTAGGTGCTTGTAATTTCTTTTTCTTTGACCTTCAGCTATGTGATGAATTTACGTGTTGAGCTTTTTCTTCAGCATGTAGTATTATATGACCAAGTTATCTTGGTCTTCGAGTCTTAGTGCATGACCTCTATTTTAGGTGTTTCAAGTAGTTCTCGGATGTTTTATTTTTTTTATTACAATTTCTGATAAAGTCTAGACCGTATTAGTAACAGATAGAGATACCGAGCCATCTCAAAATCCTGGTCTTTGTCAACTTAAAACAGGAAATTACTGCTTCTGTTCCGATGGGTGTGACAGTTTGCTTGGCAAAGAGATTCTCTCTGAAATTCTATAATAACCAGAGCATTTAGGAGAGATGCTAGGGGTTGGTGAGTTAAAGAAATATCAGCAGATGATGTCTTTGCAGACCGAGGATCCCTTTTTATTCGTGGTCGATAATGGTCAAGGACTTTGCTTCTAGTAAGAGAGTTGGAGGGTAACCAGGCACTGCATATTTCCGTTTGTATCTACGGGAAATTTCAATCATATTATGATTTTTAAACAAGGTTATTTAGTTAAGCGTGCTTGGATAAAAATAGTACTAAGTTGGGTGGCCACTTAGAAAGTTCTCGGGTTGTACCCCTCTAAACAGGGTTACTTAATAATTGCTCAAAGATGAGTTATTAAGTCATGTGTGTGAAACGTTTCATGTATTACTCAAACTGAATATTGTTTCAGTTTTGTACCATTGTTATTCTAAAATTATATGTTTCTTCAACTAGAATCTTATGTTATAATTACAGAATAAAACAGTATCACTCTTTGAGACAAACATTCGAGTTCTTGGAGGTTTACTTTCTGCTCATCTTATTGCAAGTGACCACACTACGGTAATGATTTTTATTTATTTATTTTTAATTTTATATATTTATTTAAAACTTCATTATTTATATTTTAATTTTTCTTTTTACATTGCATCTGTGTTATCTTGCAATTACATTACTTCAAATTCTGATGGCATCACAAAATCAAGGTTCTATAGTCAGCCAAGTAGAGTCTTGTTTTCACGAATAGTGTAACAATAGTTGCGTAAATATCATTAAAAATTATTTCTGATTTCTCAACAAAGTTGAGCACTTGGATTGAGAAGTGGTGAACATTTTGATTAAGGTAAAGCACAGAATGAGGGAATCCATATGAACTGTTTACAATGATGGAGTGGTTTGTAAAGGTTAAGATTATTGTAAACTTGAAAAATATTACTCACCAGCATGTGATTCTCAAGTGAAGAAACGTATCTGTTTGTCTTAAAAAACTAGTTATCCATGAGAACAGATTTGGATAATACAAGTTTAATTGAACAGTAACAACCATACACATTTGGGATTTGTTTTAGATGAGAGACGGTGGCTAAATATTTACATGCCATTCTTGCTGAGGTCAATTCTGCTTCTTTGGTTGCATTGAACCTCTGAAGTCCGTTTTTTAGGTTCATTAATTGGATAACGAGGAATTAGAAAATTTCAAACCACATTTAAGTTCTGTTCAAGTCTACCTTTTCCCATCATGCTGTGATAGTATATTCTCAAATATTGTATGCCTTCCTCCTATAGTGCAATATTCGTTTGAAGATTAACCCATTAGATGTCCATTTCTCATATTGGTTGTAGCTGTAGCTAGTTTATCCATTGATACCGTTTGTAGTACTAGTACCTACGTTTCTTGGATAGTTGTTCAGTTCTTAAATATGAGTATCTGATTGATTCCCTCCCATCCCTATAGGGCATGAAGATTGCATCCTACGAGAATCAACTGCTTCACTTGGCAGAGGATCTGGCTCGAAGATTACTGCCTGCGTTTGACACTCCTACAGGTTTGTTACTGAAGTATTTCCATCTTTGTATAGTTAAGCTCACATGAAGAGAGCAGCTTTTGCAAATTTTGCATACTGAAATTTCAAAACTTTCTCCCGTTTTCCTTAAACAAGATGATTTCATTAAAGAGAGAAGTTAAAATAAGATTAGAGGATATCCAACCAAATTCAATTGCCTGTGCCTATGTATATTGAATTTTCATTTTTGGCACTTCTATTTCTACCTTAGTGCATGCTTTTCAGTTTTATATTCCGATGGTTGAATTGCCCATACATAGGCTTAAGTTTGTTATGTAGTTTATGTCATGGGATTGCAAGGTCTTTTATTCTAGATTATATGTTTGTGGATTTTATCATTCAAAAAGCAAAGCAAATTTTCCCAAGCCATTACTTTCGTGAAACTAAGCTGGAAAGCTCTTTTTTGGGTGTCATAGACAAAGTTCATATGCTATTGGTGGCTATTCAGTGACAGTCTATTTCATCATACTATGCAGGAATTCCATTTGGATCAGTTAACCTACTGTATGGAGTTGATGAACATGAAAGCAAGGTAAAGCTTTTTTCAGCCTTTTCTTATACATGTGATGTCTAATGATCAACTAGAAGATCATGCTACCCATTTAGGTTCTAATAAAGAAACCACATAGCTAGGAGATAGTTTCTTCTTCCATTACATTAGAACACTCGAGGACCATCAGAACTAGCTTACCAATGTGACATTGAGTTACCTTGTATGAACACCAAGGACTATTGATGTATATCATATGATAATCACGAATTCATGTAACATAACCAGTAATTATTTAGCAAGCTCGGTTGTGGTTCTAACCCACATATTTTGTTCTGTTTCTCAGATAACATCAACCGCAGGTGGTGGAACCTTAACTTTGGAATTTGGTGTTCTAAGCCGTTTGACAAATGATCCAAGTGAGTGTTGCAACCTAAACTTGAAGTGCATTCTTATCTTAATTCAGTAGTTTTTAGGGTTTCTTTGGAGCTTTTGGTCCCTAAGGAAACGCCTCAATTGTAGGACAACACCCCCCCCCCCCCCCCCCCCAAATCCATCATGTTTGTGTGAATAGGGTGTCTAGAATATTATTTATGACACTAATATCAAAATGGGTTTAAGAACACCATGCAGTCCACCCCCCAAGCAATTCAACGGTGTCAGTCGCCTCTGTCTTTAGTTCCTTAAAATTACAATTAACTGTCTGCTCAAGTCCTTGTTCCTATCCTACATATACCCTGCCAAAATCTAGCTAATTGCCAAAACTAATGGTTCCCTTTTTCCCCCTCCCGGAGTACACCTTTATGAAATTGTTTCCACGGAACAAATGTGAAATGTGTTGAGTTATTTGTAAATCTTGTCACTATTTAGTAAAGTGGTTAAGTATCCTTGGAACTATACAAGGTTTTAGTTACGACACTTCATTCTTTTCTTTCTTACTCTCTCCTACTTCTTGCTTGGTACTTGGTAAGTATCTGTTGATATCTCTCATGTATGGCTTCTTTAGAAAGTTGGTTGACTGCCTTTTGATCTCCAAATGCTCATTCCACTTGGTTCATAAGATTTCACACATTTCCATTTACCATTGGAACACAGTTTTTGAACAAGTAACAAAGAATGCAGTACGTGGACTTTGGGCATGCCGTTCAAAGCTTAATTTAGTTGGTGCACACATTAATGTTTTTACAGGTGAATGGACACAGAAGGTAACATACAGGCTGTTGAAGTGTATTACATGCTCAATTTATTAATGCCCTATTAGTTGCAAATAACAAGACTTCTGAAAACTCTTCTGCGAAATTTTTTTGATTGGAGGGAAGTTTATGATAATGGATAGATATGTGTCCTGATCTTACTAATTTATCCTAGAGAATATTAAACACAGGTCATATAGATGTAAGCTGAGATTCAATGTTTTAGTTATGCACAAGGTTGGAATATAATGCTCGCCTCTTCTTGGATAAGAGTCATGACGTTAGTTATTTCATTTTTTATTTTTCTTATGAAAACAACTTTCATTGAGGGGAAAAAATGAATACAAGGGCATATGCCATTAGTTATTTTATTAATTCTACTTCTCTTTTAGCTAATATACAAGGATGGGGGAGAAACTTCCCAATCATATTCCTAATATATTCATTCGATGTCACATTTTATTAACTTACCAATCATACAAGAGGAGGTTGTCTCTCTCTTGTCCTTGATGGGGGAGTTATAACTTTAGGCTTGGGAAAGGGATGTGTGTGTTTGGATCCCTAGCCCATTAGGGGGTTTCTCTTTTAAATCATTCTTTCATATTTTATTGGGCCGTTTCCCCAATAGGGAGTATGTGTTTGATGTTCTTTGGAGGATTTAGATTCCAAAGAAGATTAAGTTCTTTACCTGGAAAGTTTTACTTGGTCGTGTGAACACTATTGATTGGCTCTAAAGGAAAATGCCCTTATTAGTTGATCCTTTTTGTTGTACTCTGTCTGAAGGTAAAAGAAGACCTGAATCACGTTGTTTGGGGTTGCAAGCTTGCAAATTCTATTTGGTTACATTTGTTTCAGTAGTTTGCATCTTGCCTGCTTTCTGGAGGTATATTATGGATGTGATCAGGAGTTCTTCCTCCATTTATTTTTTGAGTAAAAGACTGTTTTCTTATGGTTTGCTGGGGTGTGTGCAATGTTATAGGACTTGTTTTTTTTCCTTAAAGGAGACAAGCTTCTTTATTATTAATAAACTCAAAGTACAAGAGACTTCTACATTGAGAATAATAGAGAAGCCTAAAAATGGGGGAGCGAGCGAGAGGATCAGTAGGTGCACCCAGACATCTCAACTAGGTTAATACCCCCATAGTGCCCTTATCATATCCTGACTTGTTGAGAGTTAATGTTGTAAAATGTAAAGGCCATCTTGGAAATACAGTGACCGGAATTCTTTACATGCCCCTCTTGTAATATTCATACTTCTAGATTTTAGTCCTTTGGTTTCTAGAGGGAGATATCTTATCTTGCCTCTTTCTTGTTAACTGTTTCTGGATCTAATAGAAGTTTGTCAGCCTAAAAAAAGTATCTTCATTTCTTGTCTCGCAGGATGCAGGTATAGGTACGAGCATCGATTCCTTCTACGAGTATTTATTGAAGGTTAGCAACCCTTATTTAAGCAGCTTTCTGGCATTCCAAAGAATATGCTTCCAACAAATATTCATATTCTGTCTAATTATTAATACATATATTCTCTTCTGCTCATCGAGGGCGATGAAAAATTTTGCTTCAACTCTTTGTATCAGTTGCACCATACTTGAATCAACTATCTTCTACTTTCACGAGAAGTTTCTGTTGTGTTTGTTTTATCAATCTATTATCTTTTCTTTGCACAGCAATTGGTTCCTTTTACGTGGACAACACACAAGCTTCGCTTCATTAGGCTTTAAACTTTAGGCAATTGTTGTTGATGTCTTTTCTTCAATGCAACTATATTCATTTTATTTGATAATCATCTTATGGTATACTGCCAAATGCTTGATTCTGCAAGTATTCAATAATTATCCATCTAATTGTTAATTAATGCATAACTAATCCCAATCTTATACCCCGTAGATTTCCACTGTTCATGTATTTATTTACTTTTATAATTGTAATATATGCTTTTAGGCCTATCTTTTGTTTGGCGATGAAGAATACCTATTCATATTTCAAGAAGCATATGGAGCTGTGATGCATTATCTTTTCAATGATCCTTGGTAAGGTTATGCATTCTGTGTCTAATTGTGAGGATTAGGAAGATATTTTAGTTTCCCTCCTCTCCTGCCTTTAATTTAAAATGATCAATGGGTGTGTCTTACATTTGATATTGTGACCGGTTTCCCATACATGTAGGTATGTGGAGGTAAATATGGATTCTGGAGCTCTTGTCTGGCCACTATTCAACAGTTTGCAAGCATTTTGGCCAGGGCTTCAGGTTTTAGTTTTTCTCTTACATATTTATACTGTTAATTGTTTATCAGGCTTTCCTGTAGGTTATAAACTCTAGTTCAAAGAAAAAGAAAAAAGTCAAAAAATTCTTCTATTGTCTTGAAAGGTTTTGGCAGGGGATATTGACCCTGCAATCCGGACACATACTGCTTTTCTTAGTGTCTGGAAGAGATATGGATTCACACCCGAGGGTTTCAATCTTGCTACACTCAGTGTTCAGGTATCTTAATTATCAATACTGGATATAAGTCAACTAATATGTTTTAATTTATGTTGTTAAATCTCATTTCTTTTCAATTATATTTTCTTGAATAATCGAACTTCCACCAAGAAAAATGAAAGAAAACATAAGGCATACATAAAAGACCCAAAAAGGACCCGCAAAAGGAGTCCAATTTAAGAAATGGTAACAAATAGTTACAATATGACTTACACTGAAGCCCACGTATAGATGTTGAATCTTTTTAGGGTCCAAACATCACTCCGAGGTCTCAAATTCTCTAAAAACTTGGTTTTTCCTCTCCTCCCACACTCCACAAACTTGGCACGCCCTAGCCTGCCATAAAAACACTCCTCCTGGAGCGAAAAGAAAGACTCCATCTCTGTAGCCTCTATGTTTTGCTAAACTGTGAACTCTTTGAAAAAAACAACACCAAATTGCTTGTGCAAAGTCACAGCTGTAGAGGATATTATTAAGATCCTCACCCAATAGTCTATAAAGAATACAAACCAATAGGTTAATCAAATTCCCCAACCTTCTCGAAACTCAATCCAAAATGTTAAGCCATCCATGGAAAACCTGCCACACAAACATCTTAACCTTCTTTGGGTTTTTTACCCTCTGCAACAAAGCAAAGACACCACTGGAGGGAAAGGGATTGATCATACAGTGAAAGAAAAACTTGCAAGAGAAGCCATCAGAACGACAAGGGCTCCAAAAAACAGACATCCTTGCTCCCCAACCACAGCAGAATTCCCCTATCAGCGAGAGAAGGGTGATAACATCCGAGTTTTCCTGTCAGACAAGGAACATCTGACCCCCAATGTGGCGGGAAAAAAAGATTTGAGAAAAGGACAACTCATTTTTGCCGACAGGTGATTTCTCATTGAGTAAAAAAGATACAATCTATAGAGACGAGAGTAGATGGGTCTATCTCCTGACCACCTATCCCTCGTAACCACCTTTGCTTCTTATATGAGCTTCTGAAGCATGCATCTACCCATCCATTTATATGCATGCATTTGTCTATATATGTGATCATTTGTAAGCCCTAGTCCTCTATCAGGGTTCTGTTTTCCTTCAGCTTCTACTGACAAATATAGTATTTCAGAGACTTCAACATTTTATCTTTTCCTATTTCTGTAGGCTCCTCTAAGTACATGTCCTTATATTTAATTTTGGTTAAATTGCAATTTGAATTCCTAAACTCCTAAGTTTGTGTCCGTATGGTCCTTAAATTGTCAATTGTGCGAACATGTTCTCGACACGTTCAAAATTTTAAAAAACTAAATGATCTATTAGATATGAAATTTGAATTGTGTGTAAGGGAATGTTAAAATTGGGTTGTCTTGTAGGTCCAAAATTTAAAATATTGAACAGATTAAGGACTTGTGAGAAACAAAATTGAAAATCTAGGGAGCTATTATACACATAATTGAAAGTTAAAAAACTTATTAGATAATTATAAAGTTTAGGAACCTATTGGACATAAAATTGAAAGTTAAGAGTCCATTAGAGACTTTCGAAAGTTCAAAGACTAGATAACTAGAAACTTGAATTAATTGAATTGTTTTTTTTTTTATTTCCTTTGCATGGTCATTTTTCTGATTCATGTATCATTGCAGCATGGGCAGAAAAGTTATCCACTACGCCCAGAGTTAATAGAGAGCACTTATTGGCTCTACAAAGCCACCCGAAATCCCAGGTGAGCTAGTGAAAAGTGGTTGTGCTATACAAGGAGCGTAGGATTTACGTAATGTTCATAAGTATGTGGTTGTGGCCCTACTAGCGTTCTTCAATATCATCTTTCATTTCTAGTGGGCCCACAAGAATGATTAATTTAATTTCATTCCTTTTGAAACAACTATTCAGGTAGAAAGTGATCAGCTTTTGTTATTGTTGGATGAAATTTTCAAATTGTGAATGCATAAAATCTAAAACATTTAGGATATTATATTCCTAGAAATTGCTCCATGTCTGAAATCTTTCTTTATAGATATCTTGATGCCGGACGGGACATGGTCGCTAGTTTGCAATATGGTGCCCGATGCCCATGTGGATATTGTCATATATCAGATGTTGAGTTTCACAAGCAAGAAGATCACATGGAAAGCTTCTTCCTTGCTGAAACGGTGAGGAAACTCCTCCTCCATTCCCCCACACACTAAAAAAATGAAACAGAAACTATTATCTTACATTGTTACTTTTTGGTCAATGACTCAATGTTTGTTGGATTAGGTAAAGTACTTGTGGCTTCTTTTTGACTTGGCCGCGGGCCCTGACAACCTTGTGGAAAATGGTCCATACAAGTAAGCTATAGGTTCTTTTCAAGTTTTGTGTGTTAATGGAACACCCTTTCTCTACCATGATATGTAATATATTTAAAAGCAAACTACACCTGAATTCCTCTTATAGGTATGTTTTTAGCACAGAGGGCCACTTGTTGCCTGCAACCCCTCAAATATCCCTAGTTAGGGAACATTGTTCATATCTTGGGGCTTTTTGTAAAAGTGAAGTGGAGCCCAAATCTGGTAACTTAAATAATGCAACTGATGTTGAAGAAGCTAAACGTTCATTCTCCGAGGGAACAACTTCCACAGAAATTCCGTCAAGCTCTGATTTTTCTGAGCTGACATCAACAACTGGGTTGATCAGGGTAATAGTTTAAATTGCTTTAAGCTTGATTCATATTGCTCTCTTAATTTATTCGTATCACTGCGTTTTTTTTCTCACTTCGTTAAATTGATTTATAATATTTAGAATATTGTGAAGAAAACACATTTGCATTTCTGCGCCGTACGGATACTTGCACTGTTACACAGTTGTTGGTTATTGTACTAGACAATGAAAGGAAATTAGTCAAACAAATTAAAGAAATACCGAGTGGAAAGTGGCATCTGAAATTTATGCCATTCATAATCGCAGTCCATGGCCAAATTGAATTAGGTCGACTTTTTACCAAATAGATTCTTATTTTATGTCACACAGGGGTTTTGCCCAGGACTGACTCATGGACAGAAGTTTGGTATAACGTATATTGGCTCGAAAATGGCAGACGAGTCCGTTAATGAAAGAGAAACTGTCGAAAAACATTTGACAGTGGTTGAAACTGATCAAAACTCCGGGCATTCGACATCTGATGAAATAAACCATGATAATTCTCAGGAGCCTGGGGAGGACTTTCTGAATGACCCACATGCTATTTAAGGAACTCATTTTTTCAAAATATATTTTTGGAATGACTTAAGAAGATCTGATGGCGCCTGCCATCTGCTTCTCCATGGATCCTCCTTACTAAACTTCTTTGGGATATAATAATTGGAAGCATGAAAGATTCTAACTGCTGGTGGAGCTTATTGTCACAACCATGGAGGTATATTTCGTCATTAACGGCGTGAAACGAGAGCTTGGTAGCAAAAAGCTGACATGTACAAACAACTTTGCTTTGTTTTGCTGATTAATATTGAGTTCATGCAGATTCTGCTGATTGATGCGTTAACTTTTTTTAAACATTTTGGCCATTGTAACATAGAATTACTACTGCTTTGTAGTATTTTTCTTTCTTTCTTTTTTTTTTTTTTTTACAGAATTCGGATTTTATTTTGTTTGATACAGGAATGGATATTTGTTCACATTGTAGAAATCAGATCTATTTTGTTTGTTTGTTGTCTACTTGAACTGGTAGTACCCAAAAGTTAATTATTTCGTATTTTTCTCAGTTATGCATAGAATTTGACCAGTTGATCTGACAGCATTCATCCAGCTATATGTATGTATGTCTATATATGTACATATGCGTGTGTATGTATGTATTTCCAAAGTGAACCCTGAAACGGTTGAAAATTATGTGCAATGTTGCTCGAGATTAAAATAGAATAGCTCTTGGAAGGAGATTGTTTCTATCCAATAATCTTTAATTTAGACAATTTTTCTAAGTATAAAGAATTAGAAACAATAGAGTAAAGAAAAAAAACCTTTTAGGTTTAGTTTCAATTTTGGTTAAGACTCTAAAACGTAGTTTTAAGATTTAAATTTACTTTATATATTTCAAAATATTGCAATTCCTATTAGTTTTGTTTTGACTATTAATTTTTTTTTTATTATTAAAGACTCACTTTTTGGTGTTTATTCATTAATTTAAAATAATTATGAATTTTAGTTTTAATAAAACTTAGTGACACTCAATCGCCAAATTGTACCCATTTTAATGAAGTAGATTCCAACCAAACGTGATTTTTAATTTTGGGAATCGTGATCGGTGAGAATTTGAGTTTAGGAATTTGTAAGTTTATTTTGCTTCTTTTTACTTTTTATTTTGTAGATATCGGAAAAAAAAATAAACAGATCCAATTCGAGTGATACAATTCATATGCACTTCATACACCTAATACATATATTGTGATATACATTTACTACACCTGATACACATATTTGTATATATAAATGTTGAACATGACCAAATATTAAGGTTTTTAATTTAATGGCAATTAAGCAAATATGCCTAATTACATATAGATAAATAAAACAATCTAACATTCTTGTAAGTAACTTGATCTTTATTAACTTTAGAGTCAAAGAAACGTGAAACACTTTTTCACGAATGTTTGGGGCAAGGAATGAGCTATTATAATCCTAGGTTATTATAGATGAGTTATAATAATTTTTGTTTGAAGGATAAATCGTTTTAGTTTTGATTATAATAGTATGTGTTCATGGTCTATATTTTTACCACAAAGATATGTATGTATTTTTTTTCTTAATCTTTTAACAAAAGTTTAAAATCTTTTATCGTAAGTTGAAACATTTGGTGTATCGAGCATATATTTAATGTATTAGTGAGTATCAAATGTGTACAAAGTGTTTATCAAGTATCTATTAGAAGGTTATATGTGTATCAAAATGGATATCGATAGTGTATCAAGTGTATTAGTGTATATTTTGATTGACTTTCTAAGTATTTAAAAAAAGATTTATAAATGCAAAAAAAAAAAAAAGTTTATAAATATTTGGAAAGTCAAACCAAGTGCAATATTAGTAGTGTTTATTAAGTCTATCACGTGTATAACGTGGGTTTGAGTTTGCTTTTTTTTTTTTTTTTTGACATTTTTGTAAAAATAAATAAGTTTGTTATATGAATCTAACCTTTTAAACTTATTTTGCCAATCAGGTAAGAAATTGTTTCAATTTTATCCCAATATTCGATTGTGTATCTTTTAACAATTTTATTATGAAAAATGTTACGAAAAAGAAGAAAAAGAAAAAGAAAAAGTAGATGCTTTTTATTGGGTCTATTAGATGATTGGACTTCGAATTGTTAAACTATATATAGTGTATCTATTGACACATATTTTGTCACAAACAACAAATTGATTTAACAAGAAGTGACAAATAAATGTAGGATATATAGTTAGATAAATAAATTAACATTTCCTTAGTATAGCATATAAATTCCTTTCACACATCTTATCAATTCCTATTTTCACTTTTGTTTTGTTGTACACTTTTCTTTGTCATTTGTCTATTACATGACATCAAATTAGTCAACATTTATTTAATCAAATCATGTCATCCTTTAGTTGACATTAGACTCAAATGCAAAAAACTGTATTCAACCTTACCATAGGTTTAAAAAATACTTCTATTTTTTCTTAACCATTCAAACCTCTTACTACTTAAATATAAACCATTTGAAATGTTAGACGAAAGTGAGATTCGGAATAAATGCGATGATGACTTGAACGAAATTGATGATATAAATTTAATGGTATCTTTTTTGCGAACTTTTAACGTTACGAGCTAACTTATTGAAGACTTAAAATAAAAGAAATATCCAAATTTAAGTAGAAAAAATCTGAAAACTTAATACACTGAATAAGGGTGGGAGTCATTATTTTTTATCATTTCAAAAGGACAGAAATTGTTTTATTCTGTTACCCAAATGAATCTGAACATCTTAACTAAACCCAACATTACTTTGAATTAGGAGTCTTAATTTATGATGTCGGATAATTATGCTCTTGGATTAATTAACTTAATCTATAGATACATATAACACATTAATTAAAAACCGAATAATGCATATAATTTTATATGATTCCTATATAAAAATAGTGAACCTCGTAAATCTCATCTTTTATATTAATATTAGAGCTTAGGAATCAGAATCACATTCAGTGCACTCTGCAATTTCAATAGAAAAGAAAGGAAGAAAAAGAAAAAGGATAAATTAAAATATGAATAATTCCATAAAACAAAAAGTAAAAAGTAGAGAGTGCAATTTAGGTTTGTCCTTTGGTCTCCAAATTCATCACCACAATATTATATTTGAAAGAGATTAATTTTTTACAAACTTCAAAATATATATGCTCGTTGCTCGATAAGATTTTCTGAATATGTATATATATATATTAATGACATACACTTTCAACTTTAGGAATGGCTCAAGTTTTGACATTAAATGGTGGGATTTGTTTACTTCCAATTAAGGATTAAAATATCATATATAAACTATACTTAATTTCAATTTTAATTAAATATACTATATTACACCGATAATTCTACCGATAAATAATCTACAAAAAATTAATAATTTTCTTGTTTTGTTTCATAAATTAATTAAGTTACTTTTTACGCATATCTTATTGTTAGTACTCTGTATATTTTTATATTGAAATTAATTTCTTTTAACAATATATCATAGGTCAAGATCAATAGACGAACTTGAGATTACCCTCCTCATATTTCAAAATAAATTTAGATGATTTTTTAAAGATATTTTAATTATATTTATAAAAACTATCATAGATGTATTTGTTGGTCTTTAATATTGATCATAAAGTTTATATAGATAATAAGCTGGTAATTTCAAATTGATATTCTATATATATTTAAAATATGTCATTTTGGAATTAAATAGAGAAATTGTCAGAAGGTAGAGAGAGGCCACCAAAAGGGTTTCTAAAAAGTCATACTTTTAGTTTTAACAATAAGGAATGTAAATAATTAAGAATCTAGACAGAGTTCAAATATACTTTGTGTACTACGTTTAAGAAAAATCTATGATATTAGATTGATGGGTGAATTTTGTCTTTGTTTTTTTAGATTAATATATATATTTTCTCATAATTTCTCTATCAAGATTATATACATGCATGGTTTTTAATTTTATATATACATTTCTTAAGGATTCATTTGTTCAATATAATATCTACAATTCTCATTTTGTTATTTATATAATAATAATGTTGTAAACCTCAGTTAACTGTAACAATTTGTAATATCAACTTCAACGGCTGGAATTTGATCTTCCAATTTATATATTCATATTCTATTAGTTTGATCGATAGACAATGTTTAAAGTCTATCAATATCGATGAACAAAATACGAAGTTTTGTTAAATTTGGATTGATTTTGCTCTCTTAATGTTTTAATTGATTAAGCAAATCTTGAGTAATGGTTGTGATCTAATTATGAGAAAGCATTTGTTCTGGAAGGTTAATTAGTCACTCAAACCTATTAAAAATTTAAAATTGGTTGCTTTATGTCTCTTTTTGGTAATATTTACAGGACTTTGATTTTAATAATATTATATTAATCTTTTTTTTTTTTTTTTAATTTCCTTTTGTGCTTACATACAAAGAAGTGAGAGAGAAAACGAAAACACAGACAAAGGATGAAAAGAAAAAGAAGACTGTTTTTAACCTAAACACAATGTGTTGGAAATGCTTTTTCATTACAATCATTATATAATGTGTGTGTGAGCTGTGGCTGTTTTCAATTAGCCTGTTTTATATATTGACAACAATCACTTCAAACCAAACCTCATCTTTCTTCTCCAAAACCCTAATTCTTGATAACATATGTAAGGTCAACAATCTATGTCTGGCATTACTGTATAAAGATAAGATGTGATTTATAGATCATATTTAAGCCAAATAATTATAACATGTTATGGTGGTTTGATGTTTTTCTTAATCTCGTTTGGGTCGTAAATATTATTTTATAGATATAGATATTAAATGTCTTGAATTTGAATGTCTAAGATAATTAATATTGGTGTTTGGATGTACATGATAATTAATTTTTGAAAGTTAAGAGAATGTATTTGCTTTATCAATTTGTATATAAAACCCGGCCCAAACTTAAATAATTATGAGACAATTTTAAATATAATAAAATAAACTAAATATTTACAACATATAACAAAATTTTGAATTCTATTAATGACAGACTTCTATTATTGTTTATCAATATGATCGACAGAAGCATATCAATGTTTATCATTGATGAAATTTGAAACTTTACTATATTTTGTAAATATTTTATCAAATTTATCAAATTTTATAATTTTTTAATAATTATTGTAGTCATAAAATTAGATGAATATTATTAATGAAGTATAATTAAATTATTTTATTTAATGATTAAATAAATATAATTTAATTAAAATATGAATAATTAATTATAAAATATTATATGGAATAGTTTTATATAATTAAGATAAACATACAATATCAATGATAGGTGTATTAGTTAAATTTTTTATTAAGCATAAATAATATATTTATATCCAATAACTAATTAATAATAATAATAATTAATTGATAATGATAATTAATTGATATTAATTTATTAATTAGTCGGACTTCATTCATTTAACATGCATAAATATACCAGAGGCAATAAAAAATCTATATCATATGGGTTTTAATGTTTTCTAGATAATAGTATATCGGGTTTTAAAAAACTAAGATAATTAATGTCTGTCTGAAATTTTATGACAATTATTGTGAAATAAAAGGAATCTTTAAGAATTTGTATATTGATGTGTGTTAGTCTGATTGAAATATTTGGTACATCGATTGATCTGTTCTTCTTAAAAGAAAAAAGGTAGTGACCTGGTTCAACTGAAACACCTATAAAGTTCTCTAATAAATGTAACTCTTTGGCCGATTGACCACCTAGGGTTTTATTTTTCGTGATCCACCAAGTTCTAAAAGATGCATCTAATAAGTCTAAAGTCTTATATTTGTTTATTTCCTTTCTAAATATTTTAAGAAGTGTATATATGTTGGTAAAAATTAAACGTTAATTCATTAAATTCATTAAAAGTTAAGTTGTAGATATAAAGAAAAAACTATGTACACTAGACACTCTTAATCCAACCTTATTATTATAATTCTTTTGTTGTTGTTTGTGAAGGGTAAGTTTGCTTATATTGACAAGTTTAAAATGTTTTTAAAATTATAAAAGGAATTTTTTAAAATTAAAAATAAATTGTTTGTCAAACCACAAGTTAGAAGGCTTGTTTTCTTTGATCAAAATATAACTATATGTAATATATATAAAAAATAATTAATATTCCATTACAAGTTGAACTAGTTATTTTAAAAAATAAACAATATTTATAGTCATCATTAATTAATTCAATTTAATAAATGAAATCCACTTAGTAGTTTATATTGTGAAATATGCAAATTATTTTGAGCCAACACATGTGAAGATTCTTTTATTCTTTTCTTTTTCTACTTAATGATTCCCAATCACAAGCTTATAAATTTACATATTAATTAAAAACAATTGACTTTTCTAGTCAAAATTTTCAGCTCAAACATAGTCTTAATTAATTAAGAAAATAAAAATTAATTAACGACGAAAAGAAACTACAACTAAACCACCATAAAAGATGAAAAATTAAAGTTGCACTAAAAATGAAAAAAAAAAGTGAAAAAGAGAAAAAGTTATTAACAAAAACCTTGAAACTTCTGCCCTTTTTTCTTTATTATTATATCACTTTTAAAAATGATGTATATATATATCTATATATATATACATACATATGTATGTATGTATATATATATGTATGTATATATGTATGTATATTTGAATCTAACTCTTACATTGTATGAATAATTTGATATATATAAGAATCTTTTAACTTTTATTTTACTTTGTTTCATTTTATTAAGAATTTAAGACTTGATTCATATAAGAATAAAAGAAAAAATAATATTAGTTTTATTATCCATATATAAAAATAATTTTATCAATTTTTTTAATACTATGAAAAATCTTATTTTAATATGACTAAACGGAAAATTTACAAAAATAAAAATTTGAGATGTGAAAGAAAAGATGGAAAATATAATCAAGATTTGTCCTATTGTCTATTTGTAAACGTTTCTAGTATGAATGTGATTTTAGAACCCAAACAAAAATAACTAACGACGGAATTAGAATCTTCAAAATTAACTCAATTCTAAGATCAAGATTTTAAACTAGGTGTATTAGATTGAGGGATAGAATAAAAAAGAAAGAAAGATTGCATTACATGATTTAGATACACAAAAATTGATATAATATAATCAACAAATTTTAATGATCATATAATTAATATAATTTTTTTGCATCAAAATTACATTAATATCAATAATAATACTAATAAAAACAAATCATTCTCTCTGCTCCTTGCAGATAATGATATGTAATTGGGATTAAAATTCCCACCATGAGACACTCGTGATTATCTTCCTCATAAAGATGATCAAATTGCAGCAAGAATCATATCATCAAACGATCCCCCAAAAACATCCAAATTTCTTTGCCAATCTTTTTGTTTTTCAAATCCAAATCCGATTTTGGTTTTTTTTTTTTTTTTCTGTTTGTTTGGCTGCATAGAAAAAGGAAAAATTCCATCTTTGAAGAAGAAAGATCCTCCTCGAGCAAAAAACAATTAAAATCTTAATAATAACAATCCTACATTCTGTTCTTCTTTTTCTTCTTCGATAACCCAAGCCTTCAATTTTTTTCCTCTTGTCTCAATCCTTCCATTGATTTTGTTCTGATCTCTTAAAATATTGTTTTTCTTTATGCAACACATCCTAATCCCTTTGCTTCGGATCCTTTCATGATTCTCAATCGTTTGCAAGATGACGTAAACATTCTGTAAATCAAAAACCCATTTGAAATGTCAGGTCAATTTCAAATTTTAAACAAATTTCCTTCAAAAAGTAATAATAAATAAGAACTTACTCCCATGGGACATCTCCAACCAACATCCAATCACCATCTTTATCTTCATAAGTTGGAACGTATTCAGATCCTTTATAGCCTTCTCTCTCAGAGTATTCACCTAAAGACAAGAAGAAAAAGAATTAATAATTGTTTTAATCAAAATTTGATGTGACAAAAATAAAAAACTGAAACTTTACGTCGGATAAAATTAATAAATTCAAGTAATACATACCTACGGTGAATTTGAACATGTCTTCTAAAGTTTGGAGGAGTTCAGGATATCCTTTGTATAAACTAAGATCAATTTTTCTCAAATAAGGTGCTCCATCCATGCTTACTTTCACAAAATTTCCACTACTCTCCAGCGCCGCCGTTGTCGCCGCCACCGTCGTCTTCTTCCCTTGAAGGCTATTTCTTCTAAATGATTGAACCGGTGGCCATCCCACAATCTGAGCCCTATATCACATACCCAAAAGAATAAAATTAATAACCCATAATCTAAAAATTATAAATTACAACTAAATCAAAATAAAAATTGAAACTTTTTTTTTTTAAAAAAAAGAAACATACTTGGAGGGAGGTGGAGTGTCAAGAGTGGCATCAGAGGAAACGGATACATTTGATCCCGAAGAACTTTGGTTGGATTCTGGTAATAGTAACGGTCTTTTGTTGATTCTGATAGATTGAGGTTGTTCTTGTAATTTATTGTCGTCGACGCCCGGTGGTCCAAGGCGGAGCTCCGTCGCATCGAGGTTTAACCCATTTTCAAATGCCATTGTTCCCAAATTTCGCCTTAAAGTTTGATTTCTTTTTTTTTTTTTTTTCCTTTGAGGATTGATTTGGTGGAAGGGGAAATGGGAAGTGGTTTTATTTTTATAGACAATGCTTTAAAAGCAAAAGGGTTATTTATTTATTTGTTTATTAAAGAAAAAAAAATAATTAATAAATTTGAAAATTTGGGTTTGAATTGAGGACAAAGGGAAAGGAAGCTGTCGGTAGCAAAGGCAGCAACTTTGAGGCAAAGGGGACAAGAGTGGGACATTAGGGGAGTTTGCCCACGAGGAAATGGGGGAAGTGAGAATAAACGGCTCAGATTTGTTGAATTAGATGAGTGGGGAGAGATCTGGAGCGTTGGATTTTAGGACATCCCCACGTGAAAGGGGTCCACATTCACTGCCATGTGGGACACCAACCCCTTTGCTACTGACCTACCAATTAAACTAATTATTCTTTTTTTTTTCTTTCTTTCTTTCTTTTAAGTCCCTTATTATTCTCTTTATAATTTAATTCACGTTTAAGGTGTCGCTTTTTATTGGAAAACTACCCTATTCCTTTAACTTTATTTATTCTTTTTTTCTTAATTCAAACAATTTATATTTGTATCTAAAGTTACTTTTGGAATTTGGTTCCTTCGTCTTTACTTCATTACTAGTTTTTTATCTTATTAAGATTTATTTATTTATTTATTTATTTATTTATTTATTAAAAGGGTTAGTTTAAGAAATAATTCTTTATATATATATTGACTTTATCTTTAACAACTAACAAGTCTGTAATAGTGTAAAATTCTAGATATATTATTATTTCGAGTTTGACATTTTGCAAAAGAGAGATAATTATCAAACGGATTATTATTATTGGAGAGACTTGATCCCATCAACTTGTATTAGTGTATTAATGGAGGGCAAGTACTAAACAAAAGCTGGCATGTCTTGGGAAATCTTGGAAGATAATTCGTTTCAAGTTGTGAAGGCAGATTTTTAGTGAATAATAATAGCATTGTTCACAACAAAAATCTTTAACAAAATAGTTTCCATATTTTTCTTTAGATAATATCATCTTTATTATATATTTCTAAGAATAAATTGTACTATTTTCATAGAGTAACCATGGTTATTTTAGTATGTTTTATCTTCATCACTCTCACATACTTCTAAGAAAATCTTGTTGGGAGTCACTTAACATAAAATTATTCTCTGGAAATTCCTATGATTAAACCATTGAAAATAATAAAGATGCATTGCAGTAGTTATTAACGATTCTTAAGTATTTTTAAACCATATACTTTCAAAGATTCAAATGTTTTATATGCTTTTTTTTAACTAGGATGTTACAATAATACTAGTGTACTACAAATTTACTATCATTATTCTTTTTATTCGCTCTATAAATTTAAACCTCCTTTTATAAACATTTATTTCGAATGTCGATCAACTCTACATAATTATCAAAAGAATGTTGATATACAGTGACTATAGTACTTGAAGATTTTTCATATACGTTAATTTTGGTCTAAAATAACTAAAATTGGATGGATAGAGTAATTAAATCAACTATTTGTTTGGGTTAGACAAAAGGACATGAGGAATGATCCATGAAGCATCAATATGAACAGAGAAAGGAAAGCATAATTACTACGAAACTTCTGAAAGAACAAAAATCTCTCAATAATTTTGGATATTTAATGAAATGAAATTAAAAGGGAAAAAAATAAAGAATAGAGGTTGAGGTTTGACGAGTTGTCTGTTGAAAGAGTATAAATGAATGGTAATTACATTAAATGTTTAGCATATGGTAGGCCGAAACAAAAATAAAAAGGCTGTCTTAATCTCATCTTTCTTATGGCCCGACATGTCGACCTCCTATTGCCCCTTTTTCACTTCTTACTATTTCCTTTAGACTAAAACTTAATTAGCAAAAAATACAATATATAATAACACACATCCACCAAATTTGAACATATGGTTAAAATACACCCGGTGAAAAATTACTACAAATTAATTACTATTCCCGACTTAATTACCTCAAAACTTTTGAGTGCGTATTTTTCCATTCTCAAATTAGAGAATAGGAGAGAAATTTAATTAGAATTAACACATTATGCTTAAACTTCTCTAATTAAGATAACTTGAAATTAGAGGTATCGGTTCATTTTATAGTAGTAGGAGTTTATCACTTTCTTCAATTTGTTCATTTTATAGTAGTAGGAGTTTATCGCTTTCTTCAATTTTTTAAGGAGACAAAATAAACTTGCTACAAATGAGTTAAAAAGAAAAGGATGGTTATTATGTACTTTTAATACTTAGAGGATGATTAATTAAGGTTGATCCACATGATTTAAATTGAGCTAAGAGAGGCGATTTTTAGTCCATGTAATAAAAATTACTATCGAGTTTTTATTAGTGTATTTTTTTAAGAAGTTTTTTAAAAATAGAAAAAACTGACAAATTAGTTATATTTAAGTAAATACTTTGTCAAATACTCTATTTTTGATCATTTTTATTTTTTAATTTAATTTATTTTAGTCGTTTTTATAATTTCAAATATCTAAATTAGTAGTCTCTGTTATTGTCTGTGATGATTAATTTTCCAGAAGGAAAAAAAGAAAAGATATTTATTTCAGCATTCCTTAAAGACTAAATTTATAATTTGTCAACAATGCAACTCAGTTTATGATTGTTAATGTGATTTGTTAGGCCACAGAAAATGTTGTGTTTTGAAAATGTATTTATTTTTCATTTTTATATTATTGAAAACGTAACTACAAATATAATTGGCTATTCAGAATAGCTTTTGTTTTGAAATTTGACTATATATATATATAACTAAATGGCTGATGGGTTCTTAAAATATTGATCACTAAAAAAATTAGGGTTTGAATAAACTTATTTATTGAAGAAAAAAAAAGTTGTTTAACCAAGTCCTCAACAAATTAAAATGAAATATTATCATATATAGATGCTAATCCAACTACTAATTTAGTAGGCCATTTTATTGTTTTCCAATTATTTTTTTTAAAAAATGCTGTTCAATCTAAATAGACATATAGAATCTAAATGAAAGAGATTGGGCACAAAATGGAATTTGATTATTATGATATATTATTAAAGTTAGATTGGAGTTCACACCTACTGTTTCCTCATCAATAATCAATATAATTATAAAAAAAAATACACAATTCAATTACTTTAATTTCTAAATACTGTTAGAAATATATGCATATAACTTAGATAACTAAGCTTTGGTATTTTTGAAAATGTTTGTTTTTATAATATCATTATTCTTTTCCCTTTTACTTTTAGATGAACTTTTTTCCCCCTCTCTTTAGTAAAATAGGTAACTTTATTAGGCCATTATTATATATTTTTCTTCTCTCTTTGATTTTCATCTCTTTCTCTCTTTGCTTTAAAAAAAAGGAAACAAAGGGAATGAAAAGACATGGCTTTATTACAAGGGGACTTGGGGCAGGTTTTTGCCATTAATACATCAAACAAAGCTATTTACAATTTTCTAAGCTGTTTCACCATTGTTGGCTAAGGGCAGATCTGCCATTAATTTGTTGAGAGGGGGTTGAGGGGGAAAAAAGAAGAAGGAAATTTTTTTGTGGCAAAGCAAGAATGAAGAGGAAACATCAGATTTTAATGTTATACCTTTACACCTGTGTGGAAGGTGAGCCAAAAGCTTGGCACTTCCTCAAAACAGAAGATTCAATGGAGAAAGATATGGAGATATAGTATTAATTATGAATTAGATTTTGGTCAATTTATGAAGGTTGGAATTGATTTGACTTGTCATTATTTAGGGTTTGCTAGTTAGGTTTGGCCTTTGGGCAGACTTTTCTTGATACATCACTTTGATGCATTCAAATTTAATTATATGTACCCCTAGCTAACTAAGTGATTCTTATATATTCCTTAATCTTGATATTTCATATTCTATATAATATCTCTCTCCCTTTGTTTATTCAACTTTTAAAGGAATGGTTTGAAATGTTTTCATGGGAAGCTTTCAATGGTGTAATTGCAAATAATATTTTCTAATTTCTATATTTTTTTAAGACGTATTTTATGTGTCTTTTTCCTTTTTGTTAATATGAAGGGTTTTTTATTCGTTTTCAGGTGGGAATGTAGTGTTTTAGTTTATTATTATTATTATTTTTTTTTTTTTTTTTAAGTTCAGACAAGATTTAAATTCTAAATATTTAGCTCAATATATATTATCGAGTTATTATTTAGGGTGACAAATATGTTTGATGAATGGTTTCGGACCTGATGAAGGTACTAAGAAGGTGAGGTGTCAACCTAGTTGAGATGTTTGGGAGCACCCGTTGTGATTCCTTTGGTATTTTGTTAAAAATATATATGCTCAATGAATAGTCTTTTATTAATAGGACAAATATCAATTTTGTATTCCTAAACTTTAGAGATTGTATAAATTATTTAAACTCTAAACTAATAATTGTACAAATTTAAACCCTAACTTTCATAACTGTGTCAAATTAATATCCTTCAACTTTCATTAGTATATCCAAATAAAACATAAAATAAAATATTTAAATTGATACAATTATGTTAAATTAGAGATTAAATTGATACACACTTATAAAAGTTCATGTTCTAAATTAATGCAACTATTCGTTTGAGATTTAAATTGATATCATTTCTCAAACTTTAGGGTTTAAATTGATACAAACACCAAAGTTCAAGGTATAAATTGATATTTCCTCTCGTTAATACGTGTGATTTAGGGCGGTCAGTGGGAAGTGATAAAAAAAAAAAAAAAAGACCCCTTAGAATCAAAATGTTTCTAATGGATTAAAAACACTATACTTTTGATTTTCAAAAATATTATTGATGAAATAAACGCAAAATAAAGTTTTAGGGTAGATAATAAGAAGAATTAATTATGGATTCCTTAGCTAAGTGATGGTTTAATATCTTTACTAATACAAAACCTTTTTTTGGGTGGTTGATTAAAAACTAGCAAATTAAAGTGTCACACACTGGGTGGTCAATTTTTCAAAAATAAAAATATAAAATTAAACATAAATTAATAGTCCATTAACTTGTGGATTAAGAAGTAACTCAACAACTCAAAACTATCAACTAAAACAATACTTTTTACAAATGTCAACATAAATTGAACTTGCAAAACGACATATATACAACTGAACTTAAATATATATATTATTTCTTTAATTAAACCAAACAAACAAATATAGTACACTACATGGTAAACTTAAACCTTGTTCATCTTTTAACTTTTTAATATATTAATTTACACACAAACTCAAAATGTTATCGAAGTCCGAAGGCAACAAAAGGTTAAGACTTTTAATAACTCCATGTGTCAAACACTAGTGCCTTAATTACTCTATTAATTATACTAATTTAGTGGCTCAAATTACCTAGAGTTCATCAAAATCAAGAATTAACGCCACTAACAAGAAAAGAAAGAGGGTACAAAATTACGGAAGGAAACCCAAGAAAAGCAAAAGGAGGAAAATAGAAATGTAATTAAAAAAAGGGGGGGGATAAGGATATGTAAAATTAAGAGACAAAACACACATGGAAAGATGAGAAAAACATGTGTTGTTGGAATAATATGTGCAATAGTAAAACAAGAACAAGAACAATCAACAATGTCCTTCACCCCCATTACACACACACACACACACACACACACATATAAATATATTTTCCATTTTCTAAAAATTGTATATTTGATGTGGGACTTGAATGTTACAAGAACAGCTAGGGTGTGTTTTGTTAATGGGATTGGAGAGTTAGTGGAAAAGCTAAAATTTTAAAGTGCATTAACAGTACTATAGAAAGAAGAAGCAAATTGTTAAAGGCATTATATATGAATAAGGAAATTCTCTTTTTAATTTGGACTTTATAATTTTTTAAATTTCCAGCTCATATTATAAAGTCGGTGTTCCTACTATCCCTTCTGGTTATGTCTTCTCTATGTCTTCTCTGAAAAAAACAAACTTAAAGCATAAGATGATTAAATATGTACCGACATCTACAACTACATCAATCAACAATAATCTTTATAAAATTCCCACTTTAATAAAGTTTCAACCAATATCCCCTCTATTCATGCCCTTTGTATCTTTTGTTCTTCTGTATTTCAACCCTAATTAACTCAATTCCTTCCTACATATAAAAGTTACATCCACGAGTAGGGTGAGAAGCTGTTTTCATAATCATGAAAAGAAACATAGGTCACTCAATGTAGAGGTCTAAAATAGAAATATTGAAATAGTAGTTCTAATATAATTGGAAGAAATCAAATCCTATATTAACCTAATAAAATTGATTGTATAAATATTATGTCAATTGAGATAGGTGTATTATGACATTCTCATCTATATATGACTTAGGTTTATAGGCTTAATGTTAAATCATTGATTAACTAAGAGTGTCAAATATAACAAATTAAAGAGTACTTCTGACGAATAGTGATTCTACCTTTATCATATTTTGTTCATTTAAAATGACTGATATATGATAGTCTTAGCTCATTGTATGTGTGAATATGCATATAGAATAATAATATTTACGAATCACTTAAACTAATAAACCAAAACAATATATAAGTTAGAGAAGCTTTCATTTTGATCTATAAAATTTTGTTAAAGGTGTTATATGAAGTTACATATTTGTTGTATAGTTGGTCATTTGTATGGTTCATTAGTTTGAACTAAGGTCCAAAGGCATTATTACTTAGGGGTAATATGTCACTAGTTATGTGTATATTTAACCACACGTGAAGAATGAATATGATATGCTCAATTAAATTATATATTTTTCTTTGTGTTTAATTACGTTTTTCTCTAAACTTAACATAATATTTAACATGGTAAATCTCTTGTTTAAGTTTAAGGGTTTTGATTAATTAGAGATAAAACACAATAACTCTCTAGATTCTATATCAATGAAGTGGGAACGATAGAGGTCCTAATGGAGTATCTATTTAGTGGAGATGTCCCAATACATTTATTGGCCCATATATTCTTTAAAAAAAAAAAAATTAATTAATCAAAGACAAAACACAATGTCTTATCCTAATAGTTAATCTCTCCTTTTCAATTCTTCTTCTTATTTGAATATTTAAACGAAACACAAACACACTCTTAAAAAATTAGCACAATGGGATGGATGATCATGCATTTAAATTCATCCTCACAAAATTCTCTATTTAATTAATTTTGTGGGCCAATCTCTATAGAAAATTCAAAAGGAATTGGTTTTCTTGTGAGGAATTATATTCAAATAATACTGACCCTAAGTTTCTAATACATACATACATTTAAATAATATTGATGTTAAATCTTGAACTAAGGTAAGTGTACCTAACATTTATGTAATACCAATAGTAAAAATATGCACACTCGTGCAGTACATGCTTGTCATACACTTCGATACCCAAGCTAGAGAGTGAAAGAGTGAAAGCAAGAGAAAGTTTGTACGTCAGACAGACTCCGGTTACGTCGTATGAAGTTAATTATGTATTTATAATAAAAAGGTAACCAATCTGATCGAAGGGTATGCTTGGTTTTCTTTTTGGCTAGAATCAAGTCTAACCTCGACCAAGCGTCCTCCTTGGGTTATTTTTTTGCTTAAAGTTTTGTTTTCGGTAATTGGGGCATGAAATGAAACATGTCCTTTGACAAGGGCGGCCCTCAGCCTCGGTCTAGGCCACAGGTTTGGGTTTGACCCAAAACAACTAATTCTTGTTTGTAGGCCCACTTCGATTTTTAATTGTCAATTTCGACTTGCATTATTCTTTTTCTTAACTTTATCATCTATAAATGTCAATTATACCTTTGGGTCCAAAATCACTCCTAATACATATATTCTTAAGAGAAAAAAAAAACATTTATAATTATGTAGATATTTAATATTAAAATAACTATGTAAACACATCCATGTACATACATGTTTGTCTCTTAAAATGTAAAATTATTATATATAATTATTATTTTTAACAATCATACCAAGGAATGTATATGTGTGTGTGTGTATATATATATATATATATACAGCTAGAAAAAAAAAATAGAATTGAAGTGTACCAGCTGTGTGTGTGTGTTTCCCTTTAGTTGCATCGAATCTTTGGCCATTTTGTTTATAAATGCAAACCACTTTTATGGGCATATCAACAGCTTCGAAATTGCTATTTCACACCAAGTTCCCTGAATGTTCTTCCAATAATATATATTATTCAAAATATATCATATCATTATCATTGCACCAAAAACACACCTATTTTTTCCCCAACAAAACCACTTTTCAGATTCTTTCACTATTCTTCTCTCTTAAAACACTCTTATATGACCTTTTATATCTTTAAGATAGAAAATCGTATAAATTATCGTTGAATTAAATTTATTTTCATCATTTTTTCTTCTTCTAGTCTTAAAGATGTTTGTACAATCTCATTCATTAACTTATGGAAGTTTTAATATTATATGAGTCTTTGTTTGATAAGATCAAATATTATTAGATTTTATAGATTATGATGTCATATTAGACATAATATATAAGATTTAATATCAAAATCAATCAACAATCTAGAAGGTAAAATCTTTTGATTTTTTTCCTATGTAAAATCTCAAAATTCTCAATATATATGTACATATATAAAATATTTTATATAAATGGCTCTTTCCAACGTGATATATATATATATATATATATATATGGATTTGGTTGACAGTACTATTTGTTAAGAGAAACTGAAAAAAAGTTTAATTTTCTTCAATAGTACAGCAATCATGAAACAGCAATGAATCGAACTTTTAATCAAATAAAAAGAGCAAATAGTCTAAACACATCATCATATGTGATATGCCTAACATATATATATATCCTTAACTAAACATGTCATAACTACATACCACCGCACTCTTTTTCATCTATTAATTGAGTAACACATGAGCTACACTAAATTATGATGATTTATATGTTAGACAACGTCATAACTCTTATATATAAATAATAAACACACTATTAAGACTAATGAATAATTAATGTACAGGAGAGAATTGAGAAATGGAAGAAATTTTGTGACAAAAACGAGTAAGTTGTGATATAAATCTTTGAAGAAAAAAAAATCCCTTGACCAAAATAACAAAAACGCTGTTTTAAACATTATACAACTATTTAAAATATTAGAAAATAAATAAATAAACTATTTAGAAATATGGAGCGCGTGAAGAAGAAGAAGAAGAAGAAGAAGAAGAAGAAGAAGAAGAAGAAGAAGAGAGAGAGGAGGAGGTGGTGGGGACGTGGTAAGGGTTGCATGTGTGGGGGGTCTGAGGTGGATATTCCACAACTTAAAAGCGGGTCCCACTCAGAATCAGGAAGCCACACGGGAGGTACGGTTGGACCCCCCACACCATCATATAATAAGAAAATCCCATTCATTAACTTCGAAAGTTGGAGCCCTCGTTGCCTGCTTGTCCTCATCTCCCTACGCCACGTCACCAAATCAAATCCTTAATATTTGATATAAATTAATTTCCACAATAATTCTGCCTATTTCTTTTTTCTTTTCTTTTTTTCTTTTTTTTTTTTTGCGGTTTTTAAGGCCACTTGTTGGGCTCTCACCCAAGCCCACTTTCCTAACGCACACTTCCTTTTGATTGTGTGGGCCCTTCTTCTTCTTCTTCTTCTTCTTCTTCTTCTTCTTCTTCTTTTTTTCCCTTAAACACCCATTTTTCTTTGTTTATATAGATTCCTTTTTTCACGCGTACAAAATGATTTTAGTTTGATGATTGCTGAAAGTGTTTCAATTGAATTAATTCATCGTGTACAATTATTTGGATTCTCTATTTGTTCAATTTAAAATAGGTATATGTGGATGGTTCTTCGTATTATTATTTCAATAAATTTCCACTATCAAATAGCTAACTTATTAACATTTGATTTTTAACAGAATCCATCCATCATCAATCATGATTTGAATGTCCTTTCTATTGCGTAGCTATTTGAACGGATATTTGGGCTGGGCCTGAAGAAGATTGGGCTGAAACGATAAAAATAGCCCAAAAATAATGTCGGTTCTGAAAGAGGGGGAAACAGATCTGCCAGTTGTCATTATCAAATAGGAATTTTTGAGGAAGAGAAACACAGCACAACTCATACGTCAGTTATGTTCAAAGATTCGATGAATTTGATGTTCCCGCCGCCATAACCACCAATTGGATTTGACCATCAATTACTCAAAACTATATATATATATATATATATATATATATATATATATATATATATATATATATATATATATATATATATATATATATATATAGTCTTTTTTTCTTCTTTTTGACAAATTCTTCAAATTTTCAAAATATTACCAATAGAAATATTATTCTTCATTTTATTATTGTTTTATTCTACCCATTTCCCAAGACATAGCTTAAACTTAAAGGACTGTTAGTTGAATATGAACTATAACTCGGTTTGATTCTCTTAATTAGGACCAAATCTCATGTTAATCAATAGTTAATTAAGGACACAGCTTGAGTTAAGGGTTTTGATGAATGTATCGGCCTGATTAAACTCGTGTTTGATATATACATGTATCTTATTAGAACGTTATGTATAGTTTCAGGTTAGAATTAAAATGATAAACATTATTTTTATTTACAAACTAATGCATTTGGTTCCTAATTACAAGTCTCAAAACTCAACACTCAAACGAATATTATTCAATAGTTTAGACTTAGTTTAAAGCTCAAACAGAACCTATTTGATTAAAATATTGAATTTTGTAAGTACGGTAGAAACTACTTACAAATATCTTGAAGTTAATTTTTAGTATTAAATAATAACAACAATAATTTTCATGCATTAGAAGTAAAATCCGAATAATTTATGAAAGGAAGTTGATAGAGATTTTCTTTTTTGAGAAATTACAAATAAACAACTAACACTAAAGTAAATGAAAACCATAACAGTATTATAACCTAAATCTATAATCAAACATATAAATCAGCAACGAAACCAAACTTAATTTAGTTAAGACTCTTTAATCAATCGATCATCCTCTAAATTTAAATGCAATAAGTGAAATTAAAGCTGAGGGACCCTTGGAATTAATAGACATGAAAATGAGATTTTTTTTTTCTATCCGTTGGGGGCCTCAAGCTACCGACTTCATAGTCAACAATACAAATAATTATCGAACTACAATTTTTGTCGTATGAAAATGAGATTTAGGGTTTAGGAATGTATATATAGTTTCAAATATAACAATCAAATCTAAAATATATAATAATAAATAGATATAACACAACCTAAAAAGTTTTGCAAATACACCAAAATTTAATTAGATTCGATTGTTAGAGTGAATACTTGCAAATACACATAATTATCGGTCTTAAATAAAGTAGTGATTGTAGTATTTAATTATGGGGGAGGTTATGAAAAGAGAAAAATGGTGTTATTTTTTTTAGTTTGAATAATAAATAGAAAGAAAAGAAGGGGCATAAAAGTAAAAAAAGAAAAGAAAAAAGGAAAAGGTTTGATTTTATTTATATGATAATGATAAGGAAAATAATGTTAATGTGTAATGTACTAAAACACTCAAAGCAAAGGGGGTGTCCTGGTCAGCCCCACCCACGGTACCATTGTCTCAACTTCTACCAACATTTCGAATATTTTGTTATGGTGCGTTCAGATTCTTTCTTATTTATTTTTCCATCCCTACACAGTTTCATTTATTATTTGCCTCTCCATTCAATTAACCCTAATAACTCCACTTTAATTATGTCTCCATTTCTGTTCATGCACACCTTACAACCACCATTTATACTATGTCTAACAATATATATATATATATATATATATATATATATATATATATATATATATATATATATATATATATATTCCTCATAATAGTAAAATTAGGGTTCTCATAATGAACAATATATATTCTTTGGTTTAGATATAAAGGCGTTGTCTAGACGACTTACAACATATTATTGAATGAAAATTTGTACGAAAACCGACTTAATGACAATGTTTGTTTGGAACCTTTGGTTGGAGCGTAATGTATAGGACTACTTTTAATGATTCAATCTAGGACCTTCTAACAACATTTGGGATGATTCATTGGCCATGCCTTTACTCTTTTCGTTTACTAAATTTAATCTTTTTTTACACGTATGATGTTGCTATAGTGGCCCTCAATTGTATGGTTTGTTGATAGCTTTTTTTTTTTCCTAATCGTCGCTCCTTACACCCCTCCATGAAGTATCATATATGTATATATATAGATAGATAGATATCAACACTATTCTCCTCATCACTTGTTTAAAAATTTGTAGAGCAAAGATCCAATATCAAAGTATTGATCAACGTTAAATAGAGACACCGGTGATATTTTGAGGATTCAAACACAAGACCTCATGCTCTTAACATTATGTTAAAATCACTACTCCATCCCAAAAGCTTAAATTGGTAGATAATTTTAATTAAGAGTCCTACTCACTATTGAACCATTATTATATACCTAAAATCTTAAAAGATAATAGTTTGGCGCATCTTGGAATACACTCATCTTTATGCATTCCTTTCTTAACACTTACACTAAACATGAATTAAAATGTTTCAAAAAAAAATAAAGACGAAATTAACACATGTGATGAATAATGATTGAATAATTAGATGGAATGCATGAAATATATAAATGAAGTCTATGATGCACATAAGAACCAATACATAAGTATATATTTCTAACTCCAACAATGGCCTTTAAGCAATATTGTAATTGACACGTACTTCTTCCCTCACTCCCAACGGAGATATTTTGTTCATCATGTGGCTTAACTAGATATGAATTTGACTTATCAAAGTTCAAACAATATGAATGATGAATACCATTTAGGAGTAATCTAATTAAATGACATTACACCTAGTTACGAGTACTGATGAATTTAGGGGTGTTTGAATTCCAAGTAAGTATTATAACTCACTTTATGTTTGAGACTTTAGTATAGTTATTAGTGTGTTTCCAACTTTGTAACCGTGTTTACTATTTTATATATTAAGACTAAAAAAGATTAATTCAAACACAAACTATTATAACGTAGATGCATGCTATATAATAACTAATTTCAAACAACTGTTAAAGCTTTGTACTTTGGGATCATGGTTGAGCGAGAGAGAGAGATAAGAAAGGGGAGAGCTGTTTGAGACGAGGAGGATAACCATAACCATACATAAGGACCAAAAAACATTATATGATTTTGACTCACATATAAAAGATATGTATATAAGTGAATGAGTGGGATATATATAGTGGGGGTTTAGAGAGTAGTGTGTTTGATGAAAGAGAAGACGTACGTGTGGTTAGGAAAGCATTCACATCAGGGATTTAATAAAGGATTGGCTAGAGAAGAAACATTGTGAGTGTGGATATATATATATATATATATATATATATATATATATATATATATATATCAAAGCTTTAAAACAGAGAGAGAGAGCAATTGAGGGGCTTTGAGTTTTAATTTGAGAGAGCGACGTTGACAGAGCAAGGTTACCTGCTACCTTTACAAATGTTTCCTTCTCTCTCTCTTCTTAGATGTGACTTGTCTCTAACTTACCACCATATTCTTTCTAACCCTAAATTTAGACATACCTCCTCTCTTCTATTCAATCAACCCTTCTTCTTGATATTTCGGTCCTAATGTTTTAGTCATTTCATGTTGATGAAAACATCTACGAGTTTTTATAGAAAAGTAGATAGACTAAAATGGACATATTATGTGTTTGAGATTGTTGTGTTTGTTATTGAGATAAAAAATAATTGCTAATTTAAAACTAAACGATCAATTTGTTTGTTGGGATTTTACAACTAAAGATCAAAATTACTATTACTTATTAGAAATGCATAGACCAAAGTGGATTCGTGAAATAATCATGAATGAACCATAATATACATTTATTTGAAGAGGTTATCACGATGTGGTTGACAGTTTTATATTATCGGATGTGTGAAAAATAACATAAATTGGATTTACATCTATTAATTATAATTTCAAGGACACTCCTTTTGAATCTATATCTCAAGATTATCATGAGAATAGTCATTGCAGTCATAACCTCGATGAATGTATAGTTTTTCAATTGAGATCATATGTCTATAAGTACTATATATAAACTAAAATGGATAAAAGTAAGAAATTATACTAAACTTTAGCACATCCTAGTGTGTTCTGATTTGCATATAATGTCTTGTGGAAATGGTTGACCATTTATTTTATCGTTGTCTGATAAAATACTTGTTTTTATCTTTTAAGGCAATCGAGTTTTCATATCTATGCTTTACCAAATTATCAATTTTCAGTTACAGGAGATACTTTCATCCATTCATGTTTGTTTAGAAAAACAGTAGTATGTTTGAATTGGTTTTTCGAATACTTAATTAAAAGAAGTATTTTAAAGTGAAAATAAACAATTTTAAACAGGTAAAAAAGTCAATCCAAAATTCTGTTTGGTTGAATATGTATTTGGTGGTACTAATACAAAGAATAATGGTTGTTAACTAAAATCATGATTTGGATATGATATTATAGGGTTCTAGCTAGCTAGAGAAAGAGATCTAATTTGGAAAGAAAGGGGTGTGTGTGTGTGTAGCATTGAGATCAGCTTGGGGTGGAGATGAGCACATGTGATTAATGGTTGACTAATTGGAATTAGAAGAGAAAGATATGATGAATCATAATTGGAGGCAAAGCCATGTTACCCTGGCTCCCTCCAAAACCAACCACAACTTGCCCAAATAAAATCACACACACACATATATATATATATAAATATATATAGGGGAAGAAGTCCAAGATCAACGGTCCTATATTTCTCCACGTGGCAAAATCCCATTAGTGAGGGAGCTTGATAAGACATGCACATGCAACCACACGCTACACAAACTTCCACGCACCTTAATATTATTTCTCTCCTCAAACACCCAAACCCCGACCCCAAATTTCCAAATTATCATAACATAAAAAAGAGAAAGGATCAAGAAAGTGGCAAGCCAAATTAAAAAGCTCTCTAATTTTCTCTGCCTTATTACCGGAACAACAACTTTCCATGGAGGTTAGCCGCAAAATGGTCAACATGCTGGAAACTGATCTCTGTCTCGGCCTTCCCGGCGGTGGCGCCGAGCCCGAGACTCCCAAAGCAAATGGAAAAAGAGGGTTCTCTGAAACCGTTGATCTGAAACTCAATATCCAATCTAAGACTGGAGTTACCGTCGATCTGACTCCAAAGAATAGTGATACTTCGACTGATGAGGAGAATCTCATAACCTCTAAAGATCCTGCAAAGCCACCTGCCAAGTATGTCTCTTTCTATTTTCTCAATGTTGAGGATAATCGTTATCGTTCCTGATTATTCTTTAACTCAAACGTGTTAAAGCTGATAGACTACGATAATTTTTTTTAAGTATATGTTGTTTGATGGTATATGAGTGAATATTTTAGGGCACAAGTTGTGGGATGGCCACCCGTGCGATCCTACCGGAAGAATGCGATGTCTCAAAAGAGCCCTGACTCCGGAGAAAAAGGCGGAAGCAGCGGCGGTTCAGCTATGTTTGTCAAAGTTTGTATGGATGGCGCACCTTATCTGCGAAAGGTCGACCTGAAGATGTACAAAAGCTACCAAGAGCTCTCGAACGCCTTGGCCAAGATGTTCAGCTCCTTCACCATGGCCGGTTAGTTTGTTTTTTTTTTTTTTTTTCTTTCTTGGTACTTGTGAAGATGAGTCTCATTAATTTTCTTTTCTCAGAAACAGATTAATTACTTTACTAAGTTAAATATTAGTGAGATAATATTAAAGGTGATATGGTTTATAATTAGAAATATTTAATTTGCACTACTTAGTTATCTCAACATAAAATACATTATTTTCAATATGGGTATTTTTATTATTTAAATGAATTATTTATAGTATTATAAACATGGTAGAGAGATTTATGAAATGAATTAGGTTAGATCTGGAAACACAAGAACCCTTGATGCCAGAATATGTGGGATCATTTGGAATCATTATCAAAGGCACATCACAGCCTAGCTATGATAATGCTTTATTATTATAGTTATTATTATTTCTCAAAATAATTATCATATGTGTTTGAATTAAAAAATTTAATTAATTAATTAATTAGCTTTTTTTTTTTTTTTTTTGGTTTGGGGGAAGTGTTAATGATAATGTTTAATAATAAAATGTAAAGGTGACTATGGGGCCCAAGGAATGATAGACTTCATGAATGAAAGCAAGTTGATGGATCTTCTGAACAGCTCTGAGTATGTGCCAACTTATGAAGATAAGGATGGTGATTGGATGCTGGTTGGAGATGTACCTTGGGAGTAAGTTCTTATTCCAACTAAATACTTCCTTATCTCCATAACCAATCAATCCCCCACACAATTATATTTTTACATCCATTAATTATTAATTCTCTCCTAATCTTAATATTAATTACATTTTAATCCACTTTAGGATGTTTGTTGACTCATGCAAGCGCTTAAGGATAATGAAAGGATCAGAAGCTATTGGACTTGGTATGTATATTATTTCATCTAATATAGTTTTCAAATATATAAAATTTTGAATCAAATAGTAAAATTTTAGTTACTTTTTATCTAGAATAGATTGCAATCGACTATATAGATATTTATTTTTTTTAATGATAGACACTTATGGATATCTATTTTTAAGCCCATCACAAATTCACAGCTCTATTCATAAATATTTTTCATAACTTTGTCATTTAAAGCATCTTCTTCCTTATTTTTTTCAAATTTGTTAATTAGTATTCACGTATGAGAAAATGGTAATTCTCAATCAATCAAAGCATGCCCTATAAGTGTATATTAAAGAATGTGAAATTATGGGGTCCATGATATTGTACATTTCATCATGATCAATTTTTTTAAAGTGTCATTCAATAAAGAAAGTACATTGAAATCCCAAAGGGAATTAAAAACCTTATGATAATAATAGAAAAAGGGTTTAATAAGGAGATATATATAAAAGAAAGAAAGGAAGGAAGAAAGGAAAGAAAGAAGTGAAGCTTTTAAAGTCCTAAAGTTAGTTTAATTTAAATTTCAGCCCCAAGAGCAATGGAAAAATGCAAAAGCAGAAGCTAAAGAGGGCGGTGGTTCCATGATTTGGTCGACCCATAATTAAGCAACAAAGGAGGCAAGACAGATGGATCGAGCATATGGATCTTGTTTGATTGCAATGTCTCTACTTTTTTTCTCTTTTTTTTTTCTTTTAATTTTAATTTTTAATGTTTTATGATTCGTATATAGATATTAAAAGAGATTTGGGACATTAATTAATTTGTAATAGCCAAACAAGGAAGGAAAAAAAAAAAAAATAAACTCTCTCTCCTAGTACTCTGTCTGGCTGTTTGTTTGTTTGTTTTGCTTTTAAAATGTTTGTTTAATTATTACCAAAAAAAGAACTATAATGGGCTTTGCTTTTTATATGCTTTGATCTCTCTTGTTAATTATTATTATTTGCATTGTTTTCTTTTGTGTTGGTTTTGGTTGGTTGTTAAAGATTATTTTGATTCCTTTTAAAATTTATATTGTATAGTTAATTGTGGCTAAAATAAGATACCCATTTGTCTTCTTCTTTTTTTTTTTTTTTTCCTGATTTCCCTATATATATATATTAGTTGTTGCATATATTGTAATGATTTGAAGGTGTGGAAGCCATTAGGGTTTTTTTTTTTTTTTAAGAAAAAAAAAGGTAAAGAAAAGTTTTTATTATTATTTATTATTCTTTGGGGGAACATGAGCATGTGGATGCTTATGAAGATGTTTAATTTATTATATGCTTATTATGAGTTAAGTTTGTTTTGGGTTGCCCAAGACTAACCCAACAGCTGAAGGGTAAAAGGGTCATTACAACAAAAATATTATTTAACTATTAATCTCTCTAATTTAATATATCAATAATATTCATTTGTTTAATTACAAGTTATTATATTGGTATATTAATATTATATTATGAGGACGGAAAAAGAGAACTTAGCATTTTATTAGTCTTCCATATTAAAGATAAAAAGTAAGAAAAAGCATATTGTTTTTACATGATACTAAAGTTTGATAGCCATATATTTATTTTAAATTTTGTTGTTAAAATTGTTACAAAATTTGTGATGGGCTTTAATTAATATAGTATAATTAAATATGATTAATAATGTGTGGAGATAAAGAAGGGTGTGGAAGTGTTATCCATGTTTTTGTTGGAATTATGATGATTGATCGATGTAAATTATTATAAATAATTGATAGTGGGAGCAAAATTGTTTTAGATAAACTTCCTAGTTCTAATCAACTCTTTAGTGATTTACACATAAAAAAATTTCCAATTATTATTGTGAAAAGAAATTTCAATTATTTTTGTTGATCATTATTCTTTAGAACAAAGTTTTTTAGATATATTGTTTTGGATGTTGTGATGGAGTGTATATAATATAATTTCAAATATTTAATTCAATTCCAAAACCACCATATGGGTATTACTGTATATGGGATATTCAGATACACCCGTACCTTCTTATCTCACTCTTAGAGAAAAAAAAAACTACGAAATTCAAAGAGAAAAAAAACAATCTTTTTAAATAAAGGAAAATGTATATCAAACTTAATAAAATTGGCTATCCTTATTTTAAAAAATCTCTAAAGTTTGAGGAATATTAAACTTCACAATAATTACATTTGTGAGAGAGTTTACGTTATAAGACTAACTATAAATTAGATCGAACACACATCGAATTCAGAGGCTAGTTCAATTCATTTGAATTTTTTAACTAGTTGAAAAAAGATGTATAAATATATATATATATATATATTTTAAAAAAGATACATTAGGTCAGTAGGTGCATCCAGGCATCTCCACTAGGTAGACACCCTCTTAGTACCATCATCATCCCCACTTCATTAATGATAAGAAAGGTAGAACATGAAGCCGTGAGAACAAAACAAAAGGAGCTAGAGATAAGCTCGAACAACCCAAAAGAAAGTTAAACGAAAGCATTTAAACTAAGAGTAATGGTGCCAGCAGTATAGTTACAGAACTTTGGAGATCTAATAGTCCAAAGGGCAGTAAGCACACAGATATCTTCCCATATTTTAGTAGGAGTTTTTTCCTTGTCGTTGAAAATTATGCTATTTCTTTCTTTCCAAATCAACCAAAGAGAGACAACAGCCAAATCAACCAAAGAAAAAAGATGTGTATATATATAACTCAGTTTAAGTTATATTTGATTGATCAATCAACTTTGAATATCTACCTAAAGTGATCGAAAGAATTTTTTATTAAAACGATTTTTTTTATTGAACTATCCTTATTTGAAGCTGTTTTATAAAATGTTTATAAACTCAAAACTTTGTATTAAAATTAGGACGTCAACCGATGGACTTTCTTTTTACATATTCCACATTATATATATATATAGATTGAAAAGATTATTTCTCATTATATTTAGAACTTGAGAGTTAACGTGGATACATCTTGCTATTATTATTATTATTATTATTATTCTTTTTGGCCTTATAATATGATAGTAAGATGAATGAGTTTTTTGTTTTGATTTTCTGAAAAGCTAATGAATTTTGGTTTGGTTGTAATTCTCTTTTAAAATGATTTTAAATATAAAAGGACAATTTAACATTAGATAGGATATTTAATTGGGTAAAATATGTCAAATCGATCTTTCTATGTCCTATAGCTTTGTTTAAACATTTAGTAAAATATTTAAATATTTGTTCTTGAAAGAGTATTCTCTCAACTTTAGGATGAATCTTCTCTAATTTGGACGCTCTGAAGTTGGCATGTCGTACAATCTCTTCAACATGAGCGCGCATCACTAGTGTTTACGCCAAAATTATCTAAATTACTCAAAACAATTTTGACATTTCTAAACTATCAAATATCATTTTTTGAATAATATAATTTGAACTTAAAAAAACCTTTTAAATGATCACACACTAAATTCATTCATTTGTTGTTAGCGTAACTTAAATTATCGAAACAATTTCTTGTACGGTATAGAAAAGGTGAATTACTTCAAAGTTGATACCACATTTTATGTGTTTTTTTGGTTTGACTTTGATGTTATAATATGATATATGATTAATTTTAAAACTTGTTGAATATGTAATGTTAACCCATATGTATGAAATTAATAGGCATGGATGCTTCTGCTAGTGTTTTCCAATGTATAATAACTAAAATTAAATGCCTAAATAACTCCTCAATTGCTTCCTTCCATCATCTCACTGATTTCTTGGATCTGACGCCCTTCATTTATATAATAAATTATAAGAGTATATATTTTTGTATAATGTTATTTCTTTCATTAAAAAAACTATTAGAACTATATATTTTATTTAATTTATACAAGTGGAGGAAATATTTAATGATCTAACTACATAACTTATATATTAATATGGGAATTGCATTATGTACCAAAAATAATTAATATATTAGTATCTATATAATTACCATTTTTCAGTATTGCAAATATGATAAAAATACGTAAATATGGCAAATCACATTGTTTTTTCAATATATTTTTTTGATTACAAAACTACTCTCAATGGTTCAAATACATAGTTTCTTTTCTTCCTCCTTATGGCAACCAGTCGAGATTCATTTTCTCTCTTTTCTTTTCTTTTTTTTTTTTACTTTGCAAAAATTGGTTGAATTTCAAGCTGATTTTGTGAAGATTTAAGTTTTCCTTTCTCTTTCTTTTTCTTTCTTTTTCCTGTTTCATCCACTGTGAATTTGATTTGATTAGGTTTCGAATTTTTCACGATCGGTGGAAAATCAAGCCAAAATTGAGAATATCAGCCACTTAAAAAAGACTCTGTCATCAAGAATTCTATCCCGAAGCCTAATCGAAAATACCTACGATGACAACTTCAAAATCTCCTCCAAAAGTTTGTATATTTTTTTTTATCTCTCTAGGCGTGTTGCTGCAACTTAAGATCTACTAGCGTTGTCTCCTTCTATTTGCCAAAAAGAAAAAAAAATTACTAACTATGATAATCGGATAACAATACCAAACGCTACGAATTGTTTCAAATAACAGAAGTAAATTCATAAGGAAATCATAAGACAATCAAGGGGCACTATTCAAAACTACTAACTAATTGACAAAAACGTTATTATCATTACTATTAGAAACAATCAACTAATTAAGAAAAGAAATATAAAGGTAATCATATAACAATCACACGGTAATCATATTTCATATATTATGTTTAAATAAAAATAATAAAAATTAATCAAGGGTAATCAAACGACCGTCTCAAAAGGCTAAATAAAATTGAAGATACTTCAAAAACAATAGAAGGTAATCAATATAATCAAATAAATATCTCATCGAGCTAACTAAAAAAAACTACAGATGACAATCAGAAAATAAACAGAGGACTACATCAAAAACCTAATTGATTAAAACTGAAAAAAAAAAAAAAGTAACAAATGACAATCAGAAAGAGAACCAGCACTATTTTACAAGGCTAACTAAAATTAAAAAAATATCCTAAAAGGTAATCAAATAATAATAACATAACAATCAAATTATTTTAGAAAATTAAGGGCATTTTTTCTACTTTTCACTTCAATTTCATTAGCAAATTTAGATGGGGCTTATTGAATTTGTCATTTCTCCAAGTTTAAAATTTAAGTAACTGAACTTAATTTAGTTTATATATGTATTTATGTATATGTATATATATATATATATGTATAAATATGATATGTAACCTTTTATATTATAGAGATTAACAATATTTTATGTTATAATTCTTGCGTATCTTTAGTCTCCTTTTGTATCTCTCCCTTGTCTTGTGCCAAAGAAATCGAATCATGTCCTCTATATTTTCAACATCTTTATTTTTGTATTTATTATCATTATTTGTTGGAACTTGAAATCAATGTGAAAAATGTCAAATTTAGTTGTAAAATGCAAATCATACTTTGACTAATCTATCATACTCTTAATAGTTCTTAATTTTTATAAGGTTAAAGATTTTACTTGTAAAAATCAACCCTTTAGAATAAATGTGGCTAATGTCAAACATGACTTAGCAGCCAAGACATTTACTTTTAATTGCAAGATGTAACGTTTAAATCTTCCTTTTCTAAGGTCGATAGTCTTCTTTGGATGTAATGTGATCATAACCTGTAAAAGAGAAAAAGAAAAATATATATTGATATAATACTTGTCACATACATTTAGATGCTTAAATCAAACAATAAAAATATGAAGAAGCTGAAAGAGTTTGAGAGTAAGATTCAAATTACTCCATATGAGACTAAAATGATATATTTATAGATCGGTTGACTTAGGACTTCTCATATTCTATTTCGAAATCTGACTATATTTGATTTTCTAATTGAATTCTACGTGAGATTCTTAGGCTGGAGGGTGAGCTTAAGCAAGAGTTGGATTCGATCTCTAAGGCTGCCGAGGTGGAGTCAACCTCAGCCCAGAGTTCGGCCCAACCCAAACCATGGCCAAGTAGGCCTCCACACACTTGACCACCATTACCAAGGCTGAGGAGAGTGGGTCCACCTCGACCTTCAAGCCTGAAAAATCCCCTAGCCTAGTGGGCCTCCTCGGCCCAATTCCCTTCCTTTCAAAATCATCCATGGTAGGATTTTTTGTTAATTTAAAGAAAAAAAATCCCACTCGAATTAAAGAAAAATTTTGAGACAAAAATGCTCTAAGTGTCCAACACATGAGGGAATTAGCAAAGAAATTGTGTCATTACTTCGCGTGGGGGAATGAAACATATCCCGATTCACTCACCATAGACTTCATCTTCTAAATTTAAAAAAGACCTCTAGAAAACTCGAAGATCATAATTGACAAGATGAACGAGCTCTTAATTGTATCAATTCTCTTTCTTGGTGTTAACAAAAGTTGATTGACATTACATATACTATATATGATTGTGGTAGAGTCAAATAAATCTTGGAATTGATAATACAAAATTTTGTATCAATTGAATTACGATCATTTTAGCATTATCTTGTTGTAATTATGTACTTAAATGCATAGAAAAACATATATATTGTTTTTGCATTGAAAGAAGAATATATATATTATTTGTAGAGAAATAAGAAAAAAGAAAAAGTGTGTTAAAAGAAAATAATGATAAAAGAAGAGTGGAAGGCGGAACGAACGTTACAACGTTGTCCACAAAGAAAAAGGAAAAAACAAACATTTCCTAAACAAAAGCCCAACTCCTTACCCACGAGAAAAATGCTCTTAATCCTTTTCCTAATTTAATTCCCTCTTTTTTCCCCCCCTTTTTATTATTATTTATTTATTATTTTAATTTTATGCTTACACACGACACAACAACACAACCCTTCCACTAATTTCCTCTCTATCAACCACCGCTCTTTCGCCCAATGACGACGGCAACCGCCACGGTGAAATTACCCACTGAGAAGCTCATGCGTTGCTTGACATGCCCTCTTTGCCATAACTTGTTCACTAATGCTACCACCATATCGGAATGCCTCCACACATGTAATTCATAAACATTCAACCTTTGGTTCTTTCTTTTTTATTATGGTTCCTATGCTAAATTGTCGTATAAACAGATGTTGGATTGTGTTTTAGTTTGCAGGGATTGTATATCTGAGAAGATAGCTGAAGAGGAATTAGAGGGTTGTCCTATCTGCAACACAAATTTAGGGGGTGTGCCTTTGGAGAAACTCAGGTATTTTCCCTTTATACTAATTTAATCCTTCGTTAAATTTAGAGCTAAAATACAATCAGTGCTCGTTTGAAAATATGCAGGGCAGACCATACAATGGATGATTTAAGGGAAAAGATATTTCCTTGTAAAGTGAGGAAGGAGAAGGAACCTGAGAAAACACAGTTGTCATCCTCGTCCTCAGTTTCGTTGCCTACCAAAAGAAAAGAGGGATCATATACAACTACTGATTCTGGAACAACAAAAATGTTGTCAACATCTACATCACAAGAGAGCTTCGCCAAGCAACAATGCCTTTCCACCATGATTGATCACAAAAAACTTAACTTTGATCTAAATAAGCAGAACAATGGCCAAGTAATGGAGAGAATAACTGATGATTTGAATAAAAAGGAAGCAAGTGTAACATGCTCAAATGATTGTAAGATACAAGATACTCTCGCTAAGGCAGAAACAATCCAGATTGATGATAACTATTGTAATATTCAAGAACATGGTAACAAGCCAATTATGGAAAGAGTTGAAAGAGGATCTTATGGAACAACTTCAGGTTCTATTGAACATGAAAAATTGCAGGATATTTCGAGGGAAAAAAGATTAGCTAGCAGCAACGGATCCTCTGGTAAATTGCACGATCCTTTAGGTGACATTGATGCAGATAGACAATGCAACAAGTCATCAAGTCCTATATGGTTTGCACTAGTTGCTTCTGATCACCAGTGAGATTTTAGTAACTTTAGAACAAGAAAATGAATGGTTCTGTTTATTATTCTACTCCTGTGAATGACCAAACACTGATAAGAACTTTTAATTGACTTTACCAGGGAAGGAAATGAGCCTTTGCCTCAGATCTCCTCAAACTACTTGAGGGTCAGGTTAGTTCGATTTCCTACAGTAATAGTAGCCTATTTGACAATAAGCAAACCAAAGCAACTGCCCTCCCCTCCCTTGTCCTGCTCCTATTTCTTGCATATTTCGAGTAAATTAATAAGTTTCTCATTTGATTTTCCTTTTGATCTTCAATACACAGCGATGGCAGTATACCAGTGTCATTTATCCAGAAATATCTTGCGAAGAAACTAGGTCTTGCTAGTGAGATTGAGGTAATAACCCATCTTTTTCCCCTTAGTTACATTAGCTTTCCTTCTGTTTGAAAGATCTAAATAGATTCTACATATGTCACTTTATGCAAGCATGAAGGCATCCATGTCAAAATGAACTAAAATTGATGCACAGTTCAAACATTCAAGAAGCAGAGTCAGTTTATACAGCTATAAAGTAATAACATTTCCTCAATATTTACAGGTGGAAATCTCATTCAAGGGCCAACCAGTGAGCTCCACATTGCATCTACATGACATTGTGGAACTGTGGCGACATACAACCACAACAGTAGAACTAATACAAATATCTGTGGGCAGCTCAGCCAAGGATTTCGTGATGGTTCTATCTTATGGTCGGAAGTGTTATCACCCTGGAAAATTCACAAACATTTGTACTCACTTAAACAATGGTGTTCAATAAGAGATCAAATAAACACATTTTATGCATCTGTCTCGCATGTTTCCCACTTACAAGTTACACAACAGGCCTCAATTTAGAGGGTCAACTTCTTTCTTCTTCACTAAAATGGGTTAACATGGTCAACTAATCCAAAGAGAATCGAGCATACAATACGAGGAAAACTGACATTAAGGTCTCGAGATATCCTTTCTACTCTTTCTTAAATGTTAAACATGCTCATAAGTAGGAGAAAGGAAACTAAAGGCAAAATTTTCATGTGATCAAAACCCAAAAGAAATGAAAAGCAATGATTTGTTGGCTCAACAATCCATTTCAGTCACAAAGTTGGGAAACATACATCAACAGTAACAACCCAAGCAACTAATTTCAATTCAAAACAACAACGCACAAGAATCTAGATTATGGGCATGAATAATTTTCTGCAATTCATCGTGTTCTGCAATGTACATTTCATCTAAAAATACCAGTATATAGACCAGCAAACTATGGAACTCCTATCACTAAACCAATTGAAAAAGAAAAACAGAAGTTCAAATGGTTAAATCTCGAGACAAACCCACATTCAATCAGATACCGCTGTAATCACCTCTTGGACTCTCCAAAAGGGCATCCCCAAAAGGGTCTTGCATATCCCCAACAAGATCCTCAGTACTCCTCAAAGCCGCATGCAAGCAAACCACCACAGCCCCAATTGCAAGTGAAATCAGCACATTCACAAAAACCCCAGTCAAAGCCAGCGCCAAACCAGTAGACAATCCAAGAATGATAATCAAAACCAAATCATCCAACTCAAAACCAAAAACCCTAATTGGGTCATCGCGAGAAAAGTAAAGGAAGAACCAGGCAACAAAGACGAGTAAGAAGACAATCATGGAAAATGGATGGTAAATGAGGCCAAGAAAAATGAGAAGCAAGACGACAAGACAGTAATTGGAAAGGAAACGGGTCAAGTTATGAGAAATCCGAGTCGTAGCGTCGGAGAGGGAAGAAGGGAGGCTGAGAGCTGATGGGTCTAGGAATTCCCGCCATGGACGGCGAGTTGCGATGACGGATCGACCGGCTTCCTTGAAAGTGACGGCGAATTCAGCGGTAGACATTGGTATAAAACTCTGAAAATTCTCGCCGGAGCTCCGAAATGGAAAGAAATACAAAAGAGAGGAAGATCCCAATTCCCAAACTTAAATCTTCAATCTCTCCTTACTTTATACTGATTTATGTGAATGATCCAATTCAATTTTATAGATACGAAATTAAAATTTTAAAATAAGGAAAAAAAGTGTATATGAAAGAAAGAGCAGTCAACGGTCAATCTGGAAAAGTTCAACTGTTAACCACTTTGTTTTGAAATTTAATCTTCAATCTTCTTGTAATGTTGTATTCTTAAAAATAAAAAAACCAATTACGAAATTCAAAGAAATCAAATCATATTTTTATTGCTTTTTTATATGTTGAGATTATGAGATATACTATGATCATTGTTTTTTGTTTTTCAAATTCGATATGTTTATTTTATAAGCTATGAGTTTATTGATTATATACGATATAAAAGCCCATCAAGATAAAACGTGTAGGAATTAAATCAAAACATGTATAAAAGAGTTTTGAAGTGGTATTGAGAATATTTATGAATTTATTTGAATTTTAAATACTTCTTTTTATTATTATTTTCTACTCCACTTTGATTTGTATTGTGAATCTTTATTCAATTTGATTTGAAAACGTCTATTTTGGACTTTGTATTTTAACAAAGTTACCATGTAAGTCAATGTTCCCAAAACTTTAGTATAAATTTCATCAATATAAAGTTATGGATGGCTTATTGGGGGTAGTTTTTGTGATGAAATTATAATGGGAAAAAAAAAAAACTGAAAAAACATTGGGACCAAAGTCATAGCACTTTATATAAATATAAGAATGTGCAAATAAACCATAATTATGAATGAATATACAAGCAAAAAAAGGTACCACCAACATTAGACTTTTGTTATACAAGTTACTAAAAGAAGGATAACATCCAAAATTCTTCTTTATTTGAAGTCGAGATAACTCTAAAACTCATTCATCTTCTTTTAACCAATAATGACACTTTTTTACTACAAACATGATATATTTATCCAACTTGGACATAGATTTAAACTTATAAGGTGGATGAATAACAATTCACAACAACCCATCGCTATTTGAATCAATGAAAAACAAGAGATGCATTGGATTGTATTTTGTAAGGACATAGACATCCGTATCAGTGGTTTGACATATGCCATCACCCCCCCCCCCCCCCCCCCACCCACCCACCCATTTTTGTTCTTCAATGCAACTGACTTTAGAAGTAGAATATTGCAAACATCGATTCTATTAAGATCTTGAATACAAACTCAGAAGTCCAATACTGTTTTGCAAGTATCTATTCTCCAACTAAAGATTTAAACCATCCAGACCTCAAATGTCCTTAATGCAAGACATTCAAATTAACATTCCACAGGAATCTTGAATTATCATGGACTTTGAACATCGAACGGATATAAAAGGGAAGGAAGAAAAAACCAAGGCTTGTAAGAGAATATATAACAGTGAAACATTCCCAAGTTTGTGGTTTGTGTTCTAAATTTACAGGTCAAACTCATCGGAGTCCGACAATGAAATAGGTCCAAGTGAGTTGTTACCTTCTAAGCTAGCAAGCATCACAAACTCTTTTTTTATACATCCTCTTTTCTCTATCCATCTCACACCAAGCACACTGAACCGTACAACAACATCGTTTCCAATCGTAGCAAATTCTTTGCTTGAGAATACAGGATTTTCACCACCAACATACTGGTAGGTTGGCATTTTACGAGCTGAAAGAAATGCGTACTTGATCGGTCCACATTTTAAGAGTAATCCACGCTGAAATATGTGACGAACAACTCCATGTAAGATCTCCCCCTCAAAAGGCAAAAAGGTTCGGCAAATAAAGGTAATGGGGAACGAAACACATTGAGACTCATTCTTAACAACTCCCTTGCCTATGCTCTTCAAGCTAGTAACAGAAAGAAAATAGCCATGGTCTTTGTTGGCCTTCTCCTTCAGTAAGTTTTCTAATAAGCATGTTATAATGTACCTCTGGAAGTTGTGAGCATCTCTCTTTTCCTTTTCCACTGTGATTTCCACATCTCTCACTAGTTCCACTTCATAAAACATTTCCTAGATCTGATAACATTCAAGAAAACCAACATTTATCAATTTACATCTCGTAAGAAACAGGAAATTTGTTGAATCCGAAACAATGTTAAGAACAACAATGCAAAGAACATTTGATTCACCAAATTTGTTTTCTTAGACTATCTGATAAAATATGCAACCGCATTAAACTGTACGGACTCACCCACATGCCACATGGTGCCAAGCTAAAATATGATCCGTCTTAAAATCAAATGTTCAAATACCCACCCACATGCAATTTCTATGATGAAAAATGCTTGAGACTGGGAGAGTTAGAGCCATAACTCCAACCATCACTTGAAGGGTAAAACTAAAGCAAATGATAGAAAGAAAACATTTGCTTCATATCGGCCTATAAAGTTAGCGGAATATATTGGTAGCAGCACTTAGAAGGATTCCATGTCATAAATTTGAAGATCCACGTCGATTAAATACTGTTAACTCTTAAGAAAACGAAAATTCTAACAAAGATAGCAAAATGGTTGGTTCCAAAAGGAGTAATCCACGAATAAACACAGGATCCACCCGATTATGCTAGGAGATTTAGATTAAACCAAATCCGAATCTCTGTTCACAAACTGACCACACACACACATAAAAAAGAAAAACTTTAATTCGGTTAATCAGCACAAAAATAAGAAATTCGTATCACCAATCACCAATCCCGAATCCAGACAGAGGATCGAATCAAGAATCAAACCACAGAAGAAAAATCAGAGACAGCCACAAATGAAGAATGAAAGGAAAAAAAAAACGCATAGAAATTCAATCATCTTACAATTACAGAGAAGCAGAAAACGGGTACAGATCCGGAATTTGAAAATGAAAAGCATCCCTAAACTGTCAAAAATGAAAATAGGAAGCGAAGAAGCATAATCTGGGAAAGGGATTAGAAGGAAAAGGCGGAGAAAATGATGAGTTACCTGAGTAGGACGGCGAGGAGAATTGGGAAGAAGTAAAGAAATGAAATTGGGCGGGCATTAGGAAGAAGAAATGCTGGGATGTTTGTGCATCGGAGGAGCGGATAAAAGTAAAGGGGAGATGGGTTTGCCATTTTTATACAAAAACAAAAAAGAAAATATGGATTTTGGAAAAAAGGAAAGCTGCTCCGATGCCTTTCTCCGATATGATCAATGACGTGTACTACAAATATAAATCCTTTCGCATATACATCTGCTCATGCTTATCAGCATATATATATACATATATATATTAATTATTTATTTAAATATAAAATCAAAATTTTATTTTGTTGTGAATGTTCGAAAGATACACACAACTATGTACTGCATGATCGTAGTGTGCTATCGTGTCCATCTTTTCGACATCGAGTCTTCTTCGTTTTCATCTATTTTAGAATGATACTTACATAGTAAACAAAACGTTAAAGAATTAGAACTTTTAATGTCAACTTCGAGCTCCATTATCTAATTTGGATGTTTTTTGTTTTTTTAATTTCAAGTAATTTTTAAAAATCTACTTGTGAACTTGTTTGACCATACATTTGGATTGCATGATATTGTTATTCAACATTTTGCAAATTTGAATAGTTGGGACTTAAATAATAGTAGAATCAAAAGAGGGGGGAAAAAAAAGAAGAAGAAGAAGAAACATATAATAGAATATGATTCCTCAAAACGTTTATTTTTTTTTAAAAAAATCATTTTATTACAACAGAGGATCTTAATGGAAATTCTTAGTTATCAAATAAGAGATGAGAAACATAAAACTTTTCGATTTTTAAGGATTTTTTTATTAGAATAAATAAAGTACTAAAATGAGTACACTTGAGTTTGAGCCATTTTCCTTTAAATATTTTGAGGGCTACTGCTACGATATTTTAGAGGGGAAAAGTCTAAGATGCCCTTGAAAAGAAAAATATCACAAAATCGTCCATTTTTCTCAAAATCTCATCTCTCACGATTTTGGCAGCGGCGTTCTCAGCCGGCAACATCAAACGACCACGTCTTTCGACGGCGACGGCGAGCCTCCCCACCATTGCCGCGGATAATTTTCGATATTGAAAAGAATTAAAGAAAAGTAGAGCTCAGCAAGTTCGTATCTTCAATTAATCTGATTTTACATTACTTCTATCTACTTCGTTCGTGGTCTGGGAAGCAAGCAGTTATGCTTCTGTAATCACCGATGGCTTTATTACACAGTCGTCTTTGCCATGCCACGAACTTCTTCGATACATTTCAAACTGAATTCCACGGTTCTCACATTTTACTGAAGTACGGTTCGTCTGTTGTCTTCAGAAACCGCTCTTTCTGCTCTCCGTTTTATGATTTAACAACCGGTACTTTTTCCAATCGAATATCGTATAGGAGTTTAAGCTCACGAACACCCATTTACAGATATAATTTGAGAAGAAATTTATCACGTGTTAGTTGGATAGACAGGTGGAATGAAACCGCGAAACAAAATCGCCCTAAACCACCTCGTGCTGTGTTGGACTATCCCAGTAGCGATGAGAATGAAGTTTCAATTTCAAGAACAGGTTTTTCAAAGAGTTATAGAGCTAGTAGTCGGATTGATGATGATGGAAGTGGCGGGAGTACAATGGAGAAGATTGTGAGGAAATTGAAGAAATTTGGGTACATCGACGATGAGAATAAAGAGAAGGGGGAAGAGAGAGCCATTGAAAAGGGGTCTGTGGAGGACATACTTTATATTGAGGAAGGAATGTTGCCTAATACTCGAGGTGGGTTTTCTAAGGAATCGCCTATGGGAGATGAGGACATGTTTGGAAGTAATGGGGAAGTTAGGTTTCCATGGGAGAAGCCAAAAGAAAAGGAAGATACAGATGGGGATTCAACAAGGAGAAGGGGCAGGGCATCTTTGGCAGAATTGACTCTTCCTGAGCCAGAATTGAGAAGGCTGAGGAACTTGACTTTCCAGAAAAAACACAAGATGAAGATAGGAGGTGGTGGAGTGACTCAAGCTGTTGTGGGTGTCATTCATGAAAAATGGAAATCTTCAGAGATTGTGAGGCTTAAAATTGAAGGTCCTCCTGCACTTAACATGAAAAGGATGCACGAGATATTGGAGGTTTGCTTTCTATGCAGTTTTTTATTTGTTTGCTCGTGAAATTTTTGGTATTTGCAAAATACTACCTATTTGGTTTCCATAAGCTTAATGTTATCTCACAAAAAGCTGAAGATTGAGCTAGCAAATGAAGTACTTGTAATAGTGATGATAAACCGATTGGAAACTACCATGGTAGATAGAAGATCAAATGACCACATGGAAGGCGTTCCTTGCTTGCAAAGTTCCTTTCCTAGATAGGCTGGATATGGGCTTAGTTATCCACCCAGTGTGTTTTCATTGAAAGAATTGTCAATTGATGCTGGGACAACTGTTTGAGAGCCATGTCCCAGCCAATGATGAAAGCATGAAATTGTATATCAGTTTCCTTTGTTGACGTGCTACCATCTTCTCTGGATGTGATCAAGTATGCCTATATTGAATGTAGCATTCATGATTAGATACTGGGATAAATTTTTTGCAATGTTTCAGAATGATCAAAATACCTGCAAGCTTATTGATGTTCAGATTTTGATTTTGAGCTTTGTAAGAAATGATTATGTTCACAAAAACTTCTTAATAGATATGATTTCTATTTTTGCAACTAAAGGTGTGATCATTTATCTTGTTTTATTTGTTCTTTTAACAGAGAAAAACCGGTGGACTGGTTATTTGGAGGTCAGGAACTTCGGTGTCTCTATATAGAGGTGTAAGCTATGAACTTCCTGAAGCACCACAATTTAACAAACGGATTTACAAGAGAAATGAAATCACTGCATTGCCTAGAACTGGTGCTAGTACTATAGTTCCTTCTGAATCTTCTTCTCACCGTAATGTTTATGCTTTGCAACAAAAAAAAGAAGAAACTTCCATAGAGGGTGAACAGTGCAGCGAACAATTGACAAAAGTACAAGTGAATTATGAGGATGAAGTAAATAAATTGCTGGATGGTTTGGGTCCAAGATACACAGATTGGCCAGGATTGGATCCTTTACCCGTAGATGCAGATATGCTCCCAGGAGTAGTTCCTGATTATGAACCTCCATTTAGAATACTTCCTTATGGAGTGAGATCTTCTCTTGGAGTTAAGGAAGCCACAGCCTTAAGAAGACTTGCCAGAAGACTCCCTCCTCATTTTGCATTAGGTATTTTCTCCTTGTCAAATTCTTGGTGACATCTGCTGCAGGTGGTGATATTTTTTGTGGATACAGGCAGAAACAGGCAGCTTCAAGGATTGGCTGTTGCAATGGCTAAATTGTGGGAACGAAGTTCAATTGCAAAAATTGCCCTGAAACGAGGTGTGCAGCTGACTACTAGTGAAAGAATGGCCGAAGAGATCAAGGTAACATTTTTATGGATAATTGTGGTATTTTCATATTACATTATAGCGAGTTTATGAATTGAATGTTTAAGCGGTTGATGTAGAAATTGACAGGAGGCATTCTTCTGTCAAGAAACAAAGACTTTCTGGTATTCTATAGAGGAAAGAGTTTCTTGTCGCCTGAGGTAACTGAAGCTTTGCTAGAAAGGGAGAGGTTGGCAAAATCTCTACAGGACGAGGAAGAACAGGCAAGGTTGAAAGCATCAGCCTTAGTGGTACCTGGCATTGAGAAAACAGAGCAATCTGGAACTGCTGGTTCTCTAGAGGAAACACTAGATGCTGATGCTAAATGGGGAAAGGCTCTGGATGACAAGCACAAGGAAAACGTAATGCGGGAAGCTGAACAATTGAGGCACACCGACCTTGTTAGGAAGTTGGAACGGAAGCTTGCTTTTGTGAGTTTCTTGAACTTGGGTTAAATTCTGCTATCTTAGATCTTTTTCAAATTGTTAATTGCGTTTACTTTATCTAGAATTCTGCTCTTGATGTTGGAAATGGAACCTGCCTTTTTGGTAGAACTGGAGAATGTGAGATTTAATTTTGTTGATCTCCTTGTGATGTTGGCATTATAAACATAACTCATGAACTGACTACTTAAGATATGGGACTTCTTATCTCGATGTAGTAGAATCCTTTTTTATTTGAAATATCTGTCTTCTCTAGGCTGAAAGAAAATTGGTGAAAGCCGAACAAGCATTATTTAAGGTCGAAGCATTTATGACACCAGCGAAACGGCAGGCTGAACCTGATAGCATAACTGAGGAGGAAAGATTTATGTTTCGTAAGCTTGGTCTAAGAATGAAAGCTTTCTTGCTTCTAGGTAAAACAACTCCCTCCACCATATTCCATTTACTCAGAATCTGAAATCACTCACTTGGATGGTGGTGTTATTTCAGGTAGGCGTGAAGTTTTCGATGGCACAGTGGAGAACATGCACTTGCATTGGAAGTATCGTGAATTGGTGAAGATCATGATAAAAGCCAATTCCTTTGACCATGTCAAGAAGATTGCTTTGCAACTCGAAGCTGAGAGTGGGGGTGTCCTAGTTTCAATTGACAAAGTCTCCAAAGCATATGCTATAATCGTTTATCGGGGAAAGGATTATCAACGGCCATCTTTGCTGAGACCCAAAAATCTTTTAACAAAGAGGAAGGCTCTAGCACGCTCGATCGAGCTTCAAAGGCATGAGGTACAACATTTAAGTTTCTTTTCTAATAGTTGAAAAGCTCTCATGCGTATGAACTTATAGACAAAGAACGAAGTAAACATTTACTGATTCTTGGTTTTCTCACTAATTTGCTCAACAGGCTTTGCTAAAACATATATCAGCAATGCAGAGTAGAGTGGACAAACTAAAATCCGAGATTGTAAGTCTCTCGCAACTGCAGAAATTATTTCTACTTTTTGTTTCTCTAATTTGATACCTTATTTGATATCCTCTATGTCAAAAGGAACAAATGGAGAAGGTGAAAGACCAAGGGGATGAAGTATTATATAATACTCTAGATTCTGCTTATCCTACTGACAATGACTCGGAGGTCTGTTTATTTTTACTCGATACATTTCTGCTATGTTAGTATCAGTAATCTGCAGATCTAACTTCATGTTCTTATTGTTTGGTTTTTTGGTTGTAGGAAGAAGACTACGGTACATATGAGGCATATGGTGAGGATAGTGATGTTGAAGATGAAGATGATATCATCGCTAGTGACGAGTACCTAGAAGCAGATATTTCACATGGAATCCAAGTACAAGAATCAGAGGTTGAATATGAGACATCTGAATCACGTCGAGTATGAAAATAAATATCTAACACGTGGTGCTTGATGAAGAAGATGAAACAAAATAACAGTGTGAACAAAGGGATGGGAGCGCTGGTGGTAAAGGTCTCAGTCAGTGTATACTAGGAATGTCTGTCCAGTTTGCTGAGGATGTATAAATAAAACAACACCATCGATATTGTTGAAACGCTCCATTTTTTATAGCATACGGCAGAAATTCCATTGATGAAAATTGGAAAGAGATTTGCAAGGCAAACAAATTTTGAAAAACTACATGATTAGGAACGGACCAACTTCTGATTGAAGATTCTCTGATACCTTTTGATTGAGTTCAACGTTAAAGAATAAAATCAAATTTTCATTTGTAGCTGCAAAATTATGTCGTGTGAAGGTACTAGACGCTTGGACGATGCGTGTTGCCATTGTAAGGTTAAACTTTCAGCACTCAAGGAAGAGGCCAGTGGTTATAGTTACAAGGTACTTGACCTCCTCGAAGTGAGCCATTCCCATATAAATATATATGTGAAAATGTTGCTTAACACCCAGAATTTTCTTCTACATTGTCACTAATCGAGGACTTCCTGATGCGGTCATGAAGTGAGCACCAGACGTGGCCAAGCTGACTTAATTGGATCGTTGGGGACTTGAGTTGACAAGGTTTAAAGCAAGCCACTGTGTGCAAATAGGTGTCCGTAAACATGCATGGAACTAGATTCTTTCGATTAGCCTAGACATAATTTAAACTGATTAAAATGTTATATCAAAATGTCAGAATTTGACTAGATTATTTTTAAAAATAATTACACTCAAATGGCAATTCCTTGTAATTTTTCAACACATAAAGCTCAAATTCCAGAAAATATGCTAACCACGTGCGACATTCACTTATTGAGAGCACCAAAATTATCATTTGTTTGTTTATATAAGCAAAATATCAAGACTAATATTCTGAATTACTTATATATTTTCAAACGATTGTTGCTTAAAATAATTTTCCTTTTACGTACAACCAAACAATTTTATGCCTTTTACATTTAAAACTAATAAAAAGATGATTGTTCATTTCCCCCACAGAATAAAAAAAAGTTGAGTTGCGATGATCAACAACAATAACGTAGTAAGTCATATGAAACTACATCAACCAGTGACCAGTTTGTGCCTACAACCATCATAAGTGAACATATATAGGAAGAGCATCCAACTAATAAACAACGCGGCTCCAAACAATCTGAAAAAACAGAAACTTAAAAAGCACACAAAGACAATCCCCCACGAACATCTCAAGCATTCTTAGATCAAACAAATAGATGTCTTGGTTTAACTTTTGGATGGAGAAAGTAAATCAAGAACCAGCGTCTGAACCCGTCAAATTATCTTTCATTGTTTGTAGAAAATTAAATTCCAGTCAAAAAGTAGCCAAAAATAGACTAATAAAGAAAAATAATTAAATATCCATAAAACTTGAAGAAATGCAGAGTATAATCCAAGACCCAAAAATGGCTCTTCTCACTTGAGAGGAATGAACCTCGACGAGTGAGTAGCACCGATACCAGGTCTACCGTGCTTAACAGGCTTGTACGATATAGAAAACTCAGCTAGGTAATGGCCAATCATCTCAGGCTTGATTTCAACCTGATTGAAGGTCTTTCCATTGTAAACTCCAATGATACTTCCAATCATTTCAGGTACTATGATCATGTTACGAAGGTGAGTTCTAACGGGTTCTGGCTTCTCACCTGGTGGAGCCTCACGTTTCTGTGGATATAAGAGGTAAAAACCATATGAGACTGGTATCACTTATCACGATCTCCAAGCCATCATCAACCCACAAAAAAATCATAACCAGTAGCATTCGTAGAAGATAGGGAAAAGAATTTAATCTGAATATAAAAGCTAAGGGAGAAAGATGCAAATTAGTCATGATTGATGATGAATTTGACAACATGAGGGTCGGATTCTTGGATCATCAAGAACCATGTGGGAGATTTCATCCTATTTCACCACTAATTGAAATTTAAATAATTGAGAAGGAGAATAGCTCAAATAAGCGGAAATTCAAGCGAATCTTGTACTTGGACAAATATCAGAAGAGCCAACAAACCATACAAAACACCACATTTCCACAACGCAAATGCATTAGGGATATTGCATGCTTTTATCCATCTATGATATCCGTTTGAAGGTGCAATCAATTGACAGGCTTTGTATTGGACTGAAGTTAAAAAAAACCAGTAAAAGGAAACACAACAAATTACTTTCCAAAACCCACTCATCGAATATCAACCAATAAAACCAGCTATCTAGTTCACTCATATCCAACAAGACATAAACGCACCAAAATTATGAAAGTAATCGCATAAACCTGAACTAGTTTTTCGAAAAAACAAGAGTTGGAATTCACTATTCCAGTTACAAAATGGAACAAATTGGAAGAAAGAAAAACACGAAGTATAATAATTACCGCTTTACGCAGCTTCTTGATAAGAGCCATTGGCTTCCTTGTCAGACCCCTACGGAACCTGGAACAGAAGATCGAGGGAAGCGTCAAAACCAGAAAGTAAACTCATTCCAAAACATCACCCATATATATCATTTGAATTACCTTCTGCGAGCCCTGGCAGTAAAGAGCTTGACAAGCTCATCGGTGGACATGTCGAGGAGAGCATCCAAATCGACTCCACGGAAACTGAACTTCTTGAAAGTTCTCTTCTTCGGGACTCCTGCCGCCGCCGCCACATCGGGATTATCGTCCGCCTATGAACATGAAACTTAGGTCAAATGGAGTACACACATTTCATAACCGAATGCGAGGAATTCCTCGAGCCTTACCATGGTTGGAGTTCAGATATGAGAAGAAGCCGTAGAGTGAGTGCAAATGGGGATTCTGGCTGCTAGGGTTTTGAGTGGAGCGAAATTGTCAAATTAAGATCATTTATAAACTCTGAAGCCCTTAGACTACAATTTTATTTGAGAGCATAAACGGACCTGTAATGTTTACTATTCCACTTGGGCCTAAATGTAATTAATCGGCCTCGTAGATAAGTTGCTATGATGAAAATGGGCCCAGTATCCAATTAACGAAGCCCATAAATTTTTTGAGTTTTAAATTTAGTCTTTGAATTTTATTTTCAAATAAATTTTGTATTTAGCCTCCAAATTTTAAAAATAAATGTATCTTTCTAATCTTCAAATTTATAAAATAGACTTATTTGGTTCTTGAGTTTTGGCAATATTTTTTAAATAAGTTTAAAATGTCTTTCAAATAATTTTATACTTTTATTTTAAATAGTTAAAAAAAAATGATATTTTAAATTAGAAAATAATTTATAAAAATCATATTCTTTATAGAATTGTTTTTTCTGATTTAAATATCATTTAACTTTTTTAAAAAAACAAAACAAAAATACTTCAAGGGTTTTCTCAACTTATTTTGAAAAAATAGTCAACAAAGGTTGGGCATGTGGAGGGCTCCTTGGGAATTAACAATTTCCCACCAAAATGAAGATCTTTGGTGGTGACCTTTCTTCAATGGCCAATATTGCACAACCCAATGATCTACTTCAACGCGGAATTATTAACTCCCATGTGCATTCAAATTTGCCACCCAAGTCTAAAAATTAGTATTCACATGATATGGCATTCCCAGGGAAGTGGACAATTATTTTGTGGATATTTTTGTATATTTCGTTCGTCATCGTGAACCCTTTGTAAGTTTATCTGTTCGTCCACTTTCCAATCTGATTTTGTCTTTTGAGTTTACCTGCATAAAAGTTACTTTCACCGGCCAGTGTAATATAAACCCTAAATCTTCTAAACTCTAAGTTTGTAACACTTCAATATCTAAATTTGTATATGAAGTGTATAATTTAATCCAACTAAACACAAGAGGAGGGTGAGAATCGCTCTTTCTTGTAATTTACTTACTCTCTTTCAGAGGCTATCAAATAAAGTCGTATACAATGTACTTCCTTTTGACATTATCTAATTATGTCTAACTCACATATGGATAATGTGTTTGTTTACGAAGTCGGTGTGTGATAGTTATTTTACGAGTTACGGTTTTTTAAGTGATATAAGTAGTGGATGAGTTGGCGTAAAGTTGAAAAGTTTATATCTACTACGTCACTGCTTATTTGTTGTCATTTGGAAAAGTATCAAAATTTACTACCCAATTATGATTTTAGGTTAATTATTATTTTAATTTAAAAACTAGGGATTGTTATTCATATTATTTTTACGGTTTAAAAAACAAAAAATACAAAAGAAATAATAATTAAAACGTGTTTGGTATAATTGTATCTAACAACGATTTTAAAAAACAACACACGAAATAGCTAATTTTCTAAAACAATATTATAGTTTTATAGTTTTAAATTGACAAACAAACACAAATTTTGAATTTTAAGTCTAAATTTCAAAATTTTAAATTGAATGTTTTAAAATACAATCAAAAAAAGATTTTGTTTTTGTTTGCCACAAATTTTTTTGTTTTTAATTTCAAAATAATTTTTGAATCACGAATCAAAAGAAAACTAAATTTTGAAATGAATCCAAGTTTTTTACTACAATTTTGTTTTTAAATCATTAAGATTATAACTTTCATACATGTATAAGACCTTTTCAAATGCAACCATTGATTTTTAATTTAAAGAGAACTACGAAAATGAAATAAATATTAAACAACTATTCCTTAAATTCTAGTAGTTTTACCATTTTTGGTCTACATCTATTTTTCTCTACTCATTTTAGAAAGAAAAAATACATAGTGATAATTCGTTGAGTACTTTGGTGAGAATTTTGGAAGAGAATAACATTTCATTTAAGTTTGATTATAAAAAGAATCGAATTTAACTAATTATGAAGTACAATCAAAACGAGCTTATAAGCCAATAACTTGAAGTTAGAAATTCGATTTTTCTACCTCGCTGCATTAATCCAATACTTTTAGAAAAAGAATCTAAATCAATTCATAAAGTTAAGTTCAAACAACTCAAAATTTAAGAGGATAAATTAATATTTGTCGTACTTTTTAATCGTATGAAGTTGGTACCATGCCTTAAAAGGTTTTGCATGATTGGGTAGATAAACTTTTAAGGTAGGTGGCCAAGTAAATGTGTTGGCTTCCATAAATACCTTAAACGACATTTATTTTTCAATGGAAAGAATAAATGTTTTTTTTTTTTTGAATGGGTATGGTAATTAAATCCTTCTTTGTTTAATCTCTTTTATAATCTTAATCTCATTTGTTAAACCTTAAGGGTGCGTTTGGGGAGGGAAAGAATTATAGGGGAAAAGGATTATGATAATCTTAAGAGTATGATAATCCCACCGTTATGATAATACGTGTTTGGAGGAAAGGTTATCATTGATAGTGTTATGATAATATGTGTTTAGGAGAAAGAATATAAAAGATAATGTTATGATAGTATGTGTTTGGAGAGAGATTACGATAGTAATATTATAATAATATGTGTTTGGGAGAATAATTAAAATTGTAGTAATTTAAAAAACAATAATAGAATTTAGATTGGATAATTTGGATAAGATAATGTAGGGTTATAAAAGAGTATAAGATAGGGTTATCACCCTAATCTCATTTATCATAATCCTTGAATCAAACACGGTTTCTAATTTTCTAATCCTTTTCCACCCCAAACATACCCGAACAGTAAAACTTTTATTTTATATGTCCACTCTAATTTGTCCTCTACGTTTAAACCATATCATATATTCATTTGGGATGACCAATAAGGTCTGTCTCACATAGTTTCAACATTCTTATGAACCGAATGAATCGCCAAAAAGAAGCCGACAAATGCGTCGAACTGAATCAAAACCATAAGAAAAGAGAAGTATTGCGTTTGATAGATTAGTCAAAACTGCAAATGCTCCTTCTTCCTTTTAAAAAGTGAAGATTATCGTCTTTAACATAAACTTCACTTCAACCACCATGAAATTTACAAGTTTTTCATTGTTCTACTTCACTTGAGATTGTTCTTGAACTTTCTATCTTTTTAATTGCAGATCTCAGCTCTTTCTGAGAATGTAACCTCGAAGGGGTCAAAGCAATTTCTTTCCAGATGGCCTCAGGTTCAGAAAATGGGCTTGGGTTCGGGTATAGTTCGTAAACGGATTCAGCATCGGGGTTCAAATTGCTTAACGTTGTCAAACACGCACTTGCTTCCGCATCAATCGTCTGAAACGGGTCGGTGCCATCTTTTCTATGGATCAACTGTGAATATGGTAGCACGTTTGAAGTGATTAATACATATGAAATTTGACATTTTCTTGGAAAGACTGTATAATCAAGTTTCAAGGAAAAAATTTAGCATACCTTGGGTGGGTTGCCAATGTAATTGGTGGAATATAACCTGACACTATCAACTACTTCAGAGTATTTTGGAAAAGCATTAGCAAATCTCTTGTGGGATTGCAACTGTGAACTTACCCTCACGGCCCTTCCCATCATTATGGCTCTCCTGTTCAAATCCATTAGAACCTTTATTAGAACCATAAATGGCTTAAGATGTTCAAATTAAAGGCAAAGCTCCAAAAGTTTGAGTTATATTCTTACCTTATTCCTCTAACAACAGCTAGATGAGCATCACAAACAACTCCAACCAACTCTATTCTATATGGCATTCTATCTTGCATTTCTTCATCCTCTTCTTCTTCACTCACAGGCTCCCAGTAATTCTCTGTGACTTTGCCATTCTCTACCTTGTACCCAACTCCCATTCGATATCTACGCTTGTGAATATTTCGAGCCATTTCAATTGTCTGCATGACGTATGGCTCCCACGACAGAGTGCTGTCCAAGATCACATCCCGTCCCTCGTTTAATGCTGTGACCAACAACGAAGATGCAGCATCAATTGAAGGCTGGTGTACCTGTTGTGATTTATCACGCAGGTAAGTTAGTTTAGTCGTCAAAACAATTTGAGATGTAATTAAATGTGTGGTTTTGCGGAAGAGAAACACTCACTAATTCAGCAGTCTGAAGCATGTCGTCGTGATAGCCCATTGAGCTGATGGCTTTGTAGATAACATCAGTTTCTTTGAAGGCATCTGCCTCTACTTTCACTGTGTTTGTTTCAGCTTCCAACCAGAAGGGCCTGCATAATTTAGCAACTCACTATCAAAAACTTTGTTCGAAAAAATCTTAAAGTTTTGCCGATCATTAGAGACTCATGAACAAAATTACGCACTCTTTGAGAATGTCTTTGAGGACAGTACTCTTGCCAGCCCCCATGCCACCACCCATCAGAAGAAGCACAGGGCTCCTCTGTCTTTGAGATGACCGTGGAGTCGTAAGGGAGCATTTCGACTCGCCCTTAGAAGCAGCACATCCAATCTTCTTCATCTCCTCCACCAAAGTAGAGAACACCCTAGTCATTTTCAAATCCTTACTCACCCTATCAAATCTTTGCTTCCTATAAAATAACAGCCAGAAAAAAAAAAAAAAAAAGGAGACAATTATTCAGAATCTTCATTTCATAAAGTTATCTAAAGGATCTCAATCCTATAGTTAAGATGCTGTTGTGTTTAAAGTTCAAAACTCAGGAACCAAAATTGACTTCTCAAGCAAATTGACAAAGATGAATAAGGGAATCACCTAGTGGCTGCCACCACAAGGTCTTTCAACTTCTTGTGCTCGGAGTCAACACCCAAAACCTATCAATAAATCCGCCATTAATTAAGGGATACGCTGAAATTTTAAATTCGTGTTGACTTTTTTTGGGGGAAATTTGTTGAATTGTACCTGAGTGATCATCAATGAAGCTTGGCTCCAATGGAAGGCGAAATAACTCAAAATACATTGATCAAACTCATTCACTAACTTCACATACAGAGATTCTCCCTCAGCTTCACTAGCGAAATATGCATAAATTTCTTCCTCACACCCTTTCGTCTTCCTCAAATAGTTGTTTGCTAACTTGCAGAGTTGAGGACACTCATCTACATCTGAAATCCCCAACTGCCTCGCTGCAAGAGAAAACCCAAAATTTTAAGACTTAAAAAATTTCCCTTTTTCATAATAAAAATTCATTAGATAGTTAAAAATCCTAAAGATTTTACCAACATAATGCGAAAATCTCTCCAAGAAATCAACACGGCCAGACTCCGTCCTACGTAGATGCGGAATCAATTTCTGATTGTTGATGACAGGCTTGGAAGTCCGGCGGAAATGGCGGTTACCGGTGGCGGAAACGCCTCCGACGAACGACGTATTAAGATAGTGCGATGTTGGAATGACTTTCCCAAAACCGCCATCTGAGCATAAAACAAGTAGAAAAAGAGTTACGTTCATCATTCGGTGAATTTCAAAGAACAAGAAAGAAAGAATTTTTTTTAAAATGGGTTTGAATGAATACCTTGGTGCTTCATGATGAAAAGATTGAAAAAGCAGAGAGAGAAAGAGAAAGATGGGAGGAAGAGGAAGAAGATGTTGAATTGTTTGATGGTGTTTGAATTTGGAGGTTCATAAATAAATACGACGAGCTTTCCACTGATTTGAAAAGTACGTGGGTCAAAATTTCATTTTTCTATTTCATTTGGAAGAGTCTCAGAAATCAACTCATAATTTTACTGTTGTTTTAATTTATATTATTATTTATGTCACTACCTACATTTGCCTTTCCTTAATCACATAAATTATTAGGTCAATCACCATAACATTAAGGGTGTGTTTGGGGGAGGAGAAGAGTTATGGGGGAAAAGGATTATGATAATCCTAGGATTATGATAATCCTAGTATTATGATAATATGTGTTTGGGGGAAGATTTATTATTGATAGTGTTATGATAATATGTGTTTGGGGGAAGAATTATTATTGGTAGTGTTATTATAATATATGTTTGGGGGAAGAATTATTATTGGTAGTGTTATAATAGTATGTGTTTGGGAAAGGGATTATTATAGTAGTGTTATAATAATATGTGTTTGGGGAAAGAATTATTATAGTAGTATTATTATAATATGTGTTTGGGGGAAAGATTATTATTATAGTATTATTATAAAATGTGTTTGGAGGAAGAGTTATGATTGTAGTATTATTATAAAACTTGTTTGGGGCAAAGATTACGTTAATTAGATTTATGTTATTTTTTTAAATAAGGAATGTTAATATAAGAATAAAAAATATATAATTTTTTTTTCATGATCAATATTCAATTATGTAATTAGAATAATCTAAACATAATTCTGTAACTAGGTTTTGAAAATATAATTCTCTTACGTTATGTCGTCCAAAATTAATTCGTAAATCCGTAAGCGTATTTAAACCAAATTATTTCCACGTATTAGCAACTTATAAATATTGTAAAAAAAAAAACTTGAACGAAAACACTACATTAATAGGATAATACAACAATTCATACCATTACATTTGAAAGCGAAACGAAACTACAAACTAATTAACTTCAACAGAATTTAAAGTTCGTTATATAATAAGACATAACAAGTTAGAAGAATAACATATAGTCCAAGTAAGAAAAGTTTCATTAATACAAATAAAACAAACCAACTAGTCATTGGTTTTCTTGAAGAATGAGGCTGCAGTACGGGTACTTCATATGGTCGGGAACTTCAAGGAAAGCTTTCATGTCATCGACGTTACACATGAGTATACGCATTAAGCGACACCTATCCATCAATGTGAGCTCAGGGATGGCCTCCAAATGTCGAACAATCTCTTGACGTGTTTGGGTAGCATCTTGACGTTGTAGGATAGGTCATTCAGCAATGCGATGAAGTTGTTCATTTCCATACTCAATGGCAGTACGAACTATGTCCCCACTATCTGTGGCATGTCCTGGACGTTTCCGCTTAGACCCGCTTGAAACATTTCTACGTTCACTGACCCTAGCGGTTCTTGTTTCCATCAAATCATCAGGCGACATGTTCAATCTCGGACTGTACATTGGCGGAAAGTCCGTATCTGGCATAGCATCAGCAGCAAATGCGTCATACCCAGGAGGATCGTTTGACCCAATGTCCGCAAAACTCTCAGCCCGACCTCCTGTTGCACGATCTTTGCCAAACACGTACGACAGTTCGTCATAGTGGACAAACGACTTATTAAGGAGGCCTTTCGCCGCCGGATGACTCTGTATAAGTGCAATAATAAATTATTAGTCCATGTATTCAAATAATCAAACAAGTGTTCAAATATCTAGTAACGCACCTTTACCCAATCGTCAAAGACTTCTTTCTCAGCGACGATGCATTTTTTTCATCATTCCACCCAAAACCACTACAGTTTGGGCCACGCATCTCCGCAAGTGCGTGAAACATTCTCTTCATCAATTTGATTCGACTATCGATGGTTGAAGCATGGATATTAGAACCTGGGATCTTGAACGCCATCATTCTCGCCAGTTGATTTAAGTACCCGGGACGAAAGGTCCCATTGTCGGACCTCCACCCACCAGCATTTACCAACTCCACGAGGCACTCCACGAGGCCTGCCTCTTCCTCTTTAGTCCAAGTATGTTTAGGTAGTCTCGATGAACTTGTCATGCTAGACGTAAAACGCAAAACATATTAGTTTCATTAAGTTCCGTATGATTAGATAACATACATACGATTAATTTCATAGTACAATGAACTCCTGCTGAAAAACAGTTTGGCAGTAAGTTAATTGGTTAACCAATACATTCAAAATAATCATGTTACAAAAACTATGACAAAATAAGACTTATTGGCATAACTACTTAAGTATGAAAATGAACGGGGAACATTTAATTTTTCTATTGGTTACGCAACTCCCATTCAGTAAACATTTCTTCTGCAAGGTTGTCCCTCCATTGACTCCACTCATTCGACGTCTCTATGTAATGTATGTCATCCGCGGCAGTAGTCGCGTGGGTGGAATCAACCTCATCTATGTTGTCTTCTATATCAAAGTTTGTCATCTCCCTATTGATAAGGTTGTGGAGGAGACAACATGCGAGTATTGTGCGACATTGAACTTCTACAGGATAGTATGACTTTCCCCGCAGTATCGCCCATCGACCCTTCAAGACACCGAATGCTCTTTCGATTACATTACGAGCAGAAGAATGTTTCATATTGAAGAACTCTTTGGACGTTGAAGGTGCATTTTCAGGGCCACGCCATTCTTGTAAGTGATAGCGTTGCCCTCTGTATGGTGCCAGGAAACCCTCCGCATTTGGGTACCCGGCATCAACCAAGTAGTAATAGCCTGTAATCACAATGCACGATTAAAATGTCGCAGTTGTTACTTCTAAAATTCCATTCACAGGTACAATGCCCTTGTTACTTACCCTTGGGCACCTTAAGCCTATTAGGTCTTGAAAGGGCATCACGGAGGATGCGTGAGTCCGCAGCTGATCCTTCCCAACCGGCAAGTACGTAAACAAAATCTCCTTTCGTGTCACACACGCCAAGTACATTTGTGGCCACCTCCCCCTTGCGTGTTCTATACCTAGCCCGGTCACTTGCTGGAACGTTGACTTTTATGTACGTGCCATCTAATGCACCTAGGCAATTCTGCACCGCATAACTAAAAATTATTGAGAAGAACTAACGTCGTTGTGTTGGAAGTACGTAGTTCGAGACAAATGTGTACCTCAAACCACCTCCATCTTTGATCTGTGCATTCATTAGGCACCGGTTGTGGTTTTTTCAACAGCTCATCATGAAGTCGAATGACAGCCAACAAGACCATGTTGAAATGGCGGGAAATTGTCTCGCCCGACCGCATGAACTCTCGTTGAATGACACGATTTTTCACATCGTGCGCAAGAATGTGGAGGAACATTGCTACCATCTCCTCAACATCGACGACTTCCGTCGACGTTAGTCCAGCAATGGTCCTCAGTAGGTGACACAGAATGGCGAAACATCTTCGGTCCATTCTCGTACTTTGGCGACAGACAAGGTCTGACCCATGAATCATGCGAAAGTAAGCTAACTGTCTAATCCTATGCCTAGTTTCATACGGGATGTGCGTTATCCTCTTCGTATCGTTCTTCAAAAGCTCCAAAATTAGTAACAACTGTCGTTGGGATGCTATGAACGCATTTACAATAGACGCCAACTCATGTTCATCCATTATAAATTATAGATTCACACCCTGTTGGAAAATAATCCTAAGAACGTGTTAATTTGAAATGTTGTTAACGTAATCACCTACTACCAATCTAGGTTTTGAAATTTTGGAAATATCTTCAAAGGTAAACTAAGTTAATATGTTTACAAATTAAGTAATTGACTTGTACTACTTTTTTGAAAATACGTTCCTGGAAACTTCATTACGTATATTTGGAAACCCATTTTTTTAAACTAATTATGTGTTCGTCCAATAGAAATGCATTTAGAAGCGACACAAATGCGAAAATATGTTTTGAAATTTTATTTAATTTCAAATTAATTGTAAATAGTTTGTAAAATTATGTTTATAAATATACATTTTTTTTACATTAATTATGGGAGTTTAAACTAATTTTTGTTTCTTAAAAAATAATAATAATAATAATAAACATAATTTATTTGAATGACAAAAAAAAGGTGCTATTTGTAAATTAATTGAGAGATTTTGTAAAATTGGTTTATAAATTAATTGAGAGATTTTGTAAAATTGGTTTATAAATAGAATTTCTTTACATTATGTTTATAAATATACATTTTTTAGGAGTTTGTAACATATATTTGCCATTACTTTGTTGTAAAATAATTGAAGAAGTTTCTAAATTAATTTTTTTGTAAACCAAAATGTTTGTAAATTAACTAGGGAAGCTAGTAATTTTGTAACCCACTACATCTTACATAAAATAAAGTTAGTTCAAAAATATTATTTTGAATTCTATTTCCATTTAACGTTACCACCCAAATTACATACATGAATATCTCAATAATATTGTTGAAACATCTTCGTTTATTTAATTTTCTATAGCTCACTATGTTATTATTATTCATTTACATATACAATCAACTTTTCTTAAATAATAATGTTAATTAATTTTGATGTAATGACTATCAAATTCATCGATAGTAAGAAAAATTCATACATACGGGCAGTGGCAAGTTTTGTTAATTTCAAAACAGTAGCTAACATACATACGGGCAGTGGCAAATATAGTATGGAAAGAAATTAATAAAGAATACTATAATTTAACATACGAAGAAAAATACAATTTATAACATATAATGCAAAGTGTTTTATACAAGAAACAGAAATGAATAATAAAGAAAGAAAAGAATTCATTACAGGACATATACATAAACTTCATAAATGAATGAGGTTTAAAGCCGTTGTACCTCAATTACGAATTCTTTAAGTAGGACAACCTGAAGATTTACACAACCAACCAACATTGTCATTACATATGCATGGCCGTAAAGATTATGTATTGTAAAAAATAAACGAAAAAACGCATATGAAACATACCTTAAAAAGAAACGAAAGCTTACAAATCCATGGGACCGTACCAAAAAAAAGTGTTAGTACATAATGTATGGGAAAGAAAGTTGCCTCAAAGTTAATAAATACCATCAAAGACGTTCAAGAGAACGCATTTATGGTACAATTTAGTGCGGTGGACTTCGTAACATCACATGTAAAACACAAGCAACCAACGAGAGACATAAAATAGAGATCAACATGTTCATAAAAACGTCGGGAGTGTGAGAATACAGTGCGCAAAGGGAAAAAAACCATAGGGAGAAAACAGACTACAACACCAAAAAGAGGCCATAGGGAGAAATCAAACTACAACAACCATATTTGTTTTGTAAAAAAAAATTAAGTAGGAAAAATTTCAAGCACAAAGCAAAAGTGGCAATTGTAAAAAACAAACAAGTGTGGTTTTAAAAGTTAGATTAAAGATTATTCAATCGTAAAGTAGTGAAAACAATGGCTAAAGTGGCAAATGTAATGAAAAGCAATTAGAGGAAACAAATCTTATGAACATACCAAAGGGGACTGCAAAGTATAAGAAAACGGGAAGAGAATGGGGCATGTAATGCTGTGAGAACATCCAAATATATAGTAATAAATAGGTATACAAGAATTAATTTAGTCAAAGAAGAATCCCATAAAATAGGGGATTTGAGAAAAGCAGTCAAACCCTGTACAGAGTAGGCAGACAATTTTTTCAACACAAGTACACAGGCTACAAAAATGAAATTCAATGGAACAAATGAAATTTAAGAAGTTGTAAAAGAAATCCAGAGTTCCAACATAAATCATGTCAGAGGAAGGAAAAATGAAATGAAATTTAACAACTTGTAAAAGAAATCCAGAGTTCCAACATAAATGATGACAGAGGAAACAAAAATCAAATGAAATTTAACAAGTTGTAAAAGAAATCCAGACTTCCAACATAAATGATGACAGAGGAAGGAAAAATCAAATGAAAATCACATATGGATGTCAAGAACAGAGATTCATGATCATTAAACAAGTTCAGAAACGAATATGAAGAACAAAGAGGGATGTTCCACAATTGATCACATTTGAACATCAATAAGACAATTGATCACAAAGATGAACAACAAAGAAATCCAGAATTTATCACATATGAACATCAACAACAACAGTCGGATGATGGTTAACAAAGTTGACAAATAAAGATTTAAAACAAAATGAACAGAATCAGTAATATATAATTGAACTCATCACTGGCAATATGAAGAACAAATGAATGCATAATCGACTGAAAATAAGAACAAACATGAAAAGATGAAATCAGAACCACCACCACAATCCTCATCATAGGCACGTCATACCTTTGGTGCACACCGATAACCACTGCCATGCTCCCATGCCCCTACTCGAGTTCCTTTCCTCGATTTAGTGTAGAATCAATGACAACATACCCCTTCGGTTAAACAAAAAAAGTGCAGTAAACTGGTTATACGATCGGCAAGAGTGGGGAGCGGCAATGGTTTGTTCGATGGACGAAATGGTATGAAAAAATGGAGAGAGGATGAGAAGCGTTTCGGAGGTCACGCACTTTCGTGGCAACCGATCAACGAAACGAAAAATAGAGAGGATGAGAAGCGTTTCGGAGGTCACGGACATTCGTCGCAACCGATCAACGAAACGCAAAATAGAGAGGGTGAGAGGCGTTTCAGGGAGATTAGGATAAAATAATGGAACACGAACAGATCATTTCGGGTAGAGGATAAGAGGAGCAAATGCGTTTCGGAGGTCACGAATCGGTGAAATATAGCAAACTTTCTCAACAAAATGGAGATAATCGAAGATAGGTAAAATCAACTTCAAGAGGAAGAGGAAGGGAGAAGAGATAGGTAAAATGGAGATAATCGAAGATAACGCGACGAAAAGGGAACGGAAAACACAGGGAAATCGACGGAAAGCGGCCGGAAAATAGTAGGGTTAACAGAGGCAGTCGGCGGCTGAATAGTAGGATAAAATAGGGGATATGGGGATTAGGGTTTTCCTAATCCCCTTTTGCCATAACACTTGGGCCAAACAAGGTTTGGCCCAAATTTCTTTTCCTTTTCCCCCCATACCCGAGGCCCAAACACACCCTAAATATTAGGTTGAATATATAAATTTGAGAAGCCAAAGGTTTCATCAAAGTGGAAGCTTATATTTTCCATCCCAGAGTTGTTGTGTATTCGACAAAAGAAAAAAGATATATATAATTACAAAAAAAAAAAAACAATATATATATATATATATATAATATCATATATGATTTTTTTAAAAAAATAAAGGTTTTAGATCGAGTGTATCGAAGAAGATTTAAATTTTTAACTTCGAGATTAATACACACGCAATTCAACTCTATCCATTTTAGGTTTAGGTTTAGGTTAGATATTATGACTTAGATAAATTAATAAACATTTATATATATATTTTTAAGCCCATTTAATTAACTAAAATAAATATTAACTAAAATGTGACACAATACAATACTAACCAAAATAATTAATCTTGTAAAGTTGAATGACAAACATTAAAATACATACCTTTATGTCAAAAATAAAAATTCAGAATAACATGTAACATTTTATAATTTTTAAAGAAAAGATGGATGTATAGTTGAAAATTAAATTACTTTTAGAACAATACAACGAACCATGTCCTTTTTCTTGTTTCTAGTAAAATATATACGACATTACTTTTTCTTTTTTGACTGAATAACAATACTTTAACAATCCTTTACATGTTATACCGTTGATTAACATTTTAATTGAATAAAAATACTTATTTTATATTTAAACCTTCTCGTTAAATAAAGAAAATTCTAATTGGTAGAAGACGAGTCATGTTAAATGATAATTATTCTCATGTACTTCATGGGAATAAAGATTCTATCAAACATCTCTATAATTACTATAATAAAATAATTTATACGAAATGGATAAATAAACTCATATGACTTAATTATATGGTTTTGTGGTCACTTTAATTAGCATAAAAACATTATGAAAAAAAATAGGGTTGCTATCAACTTTATCACCTTTTAATAAACAATAGAATAGAATAAAAGTTAGTCTTACAAAAATAAAAAATTTACTTTGATAGACTAGGTAGATATGGATGTAACTCATATATTTTCTTCTGTTAAAAAACATATTCTCATAAAAGAAGTTAAATATTTTTTTACCTATAACAATAAATTCAACTAATAAAATGAATAAAAACAAATAAATAACTTGTGAAAAGGTGACCTACCTTTTTACTTCACTTGAAGTTGGAGAATAACTACTCTTTTGTCTTTTATCTCTTATCCATTTTTTCTACCCAAACATTACACAAAACAATCATGCTTGGATTTACATCTTTTTCCAATATATATATATATATATATATATATATATTTATAAACTTTAGAAATCTAATTAGATTGAATTAATCGTGTATTAACTTTATAATTAATTTAAACTAATATATTGTTTCCGAAATTGAATTTTCAGGAGGGCATGTGGATAGTTTTGGATGCCCAAGAAAGATGGGTTTCCAAAATTCCAAAATTTTCATTTTACATTTTTTACCTTTTTATTTGTTATTTTACACAAATTGGTCTTCATTTGCATGTAATTAAAATAAGTAGACAACCATGTATATAGATTTTTTTTCTTCCTATATCGTAATTATTATTATTTTTGACAATATATTCAAATTTAAATATAAATTAATATTTATTTTATAAAAAAATCTTATATTATGATACATTATTTTATTGAAAAAAAATAACATATAAAAATAATATCAGTTATTTTAATTTTAAAAAAATTAAATTGATAAACAAAATGTTATATAAAATCAAATTAATAAATAAACGTAGACCTCCTTGAAATATATATTATGTAATTTAAGATATTCTCGAGTAAAAATTTTATAAAACGAACATGGTAATAAAAAAAATTCTTAGATATCTACAAAAAAATTTCCTTTAACACTCTAACTTATTATTCTATATGTTTTTCACAACCCTACTTTTTCACTAATGTGTTTATGCTAAAGTGATCGCACAACGTAGAGTTTATTTATCCATTTTATATTTTTCTAAAATATTTAAAAACGGTAGATGAAAAATTGACTAAAATTATTATTGTTATTGTTTTTTATTTTTCTTTTAAACTCAAGTGAGATTCTTTTATTATAGTAAGTGTAGAGATATTGATCGAATTTTTAATCTCATAAGATGAATACATGACATATAGTACTTGACACAGTTCTTTTTGAGCAATTAAAAATTTTCTTATTTAACTAAAAATATAAATACAAAATAGTATTTTTATTCAAGAAAATCGAAAAATTAATCAACGGTATAACACGTAAAGTATCATCAGTCAAAAGAAAATGTTATTAAATAAAGCACAAGGTGGATCACGTGTGGTTGCTAGTTAGCAAACCAAAAAGAGGCATGTTTCATTGTATTGTTCTAAAGAAATTCATTTTCAAATCTACATCCATCCTTTCTTTAAAAATAATTGAAAGATTCTTACATGTTATGTTTATTCTAAATTCTGATATTGAATTGTAAAGTTCATATTTTAGCTTTTTCAACATTTAGGTGTATTTTAGCTTTAAACGTTTGAATATATATGGAAACAAAACTTGTGTTTTTTTTTTTTTTTACTTTGGTCAATAAGCTTTATAAGATTAATTATTTTGGTTAGTTGTGTTATTGTATTATCACATAACATCAATCCATCTAATATTTAATTACTTTAATTGATTAGAGGGGCTTAAAACATATATTTATGACAAAATGTTAATTGATATATATGTTTTAACTCATATTATCCCGTTCAAAATGAATAAAGTTTTTTTTTCGTGGGCTTGTATTATAACTCTCGAAGTTAAAAGTTCAAATCTCTCTCCCTTTTTAATTGACTCAATACCTTTTAGTGTTTCCAAAAAATCATATTATATATTTGATAGGGATAATTGAAACTTCAATAATAGTTAAACCAAACATTAAAAATTTAAATTGGATAATTAATGATTTTCATTGTTGAAAAAGAAATTTTGGCCAATTAACTTGCGCAATGTCATCAGAGCAAAATTGTGATGATTATAATTTGATTGGATTTGAGTAGTCAAAGTTTTCTTATATCCAACCCAATTCAAGGCCCTGGTGAAAAATTGAGCCAAAGAAACGATGGGCTCAAGTCTGTCAAACAAGTGGGCCCGAGCCCAAGCCCACTTAAAACCTACGAACATTCACTATAAATAGAGATATTTCCGTTCATTTTTTGATCTTTGGATTGAATGAAGAACTGAAGTTATGAAGAATTGAATATTTAAACTTCTAAAAACTCTCGAAATGTGTAAGTTCTTATCAATCTCGAGATCATTATCTTCTAAAAGATCGAAGACTTGGAACATTAAAATTTTCTAGAATTCTAGAAGATTATATTGAAGCTCGAATTGACTTGCAACTACAACTTCCTGAAGATTGAGGACCACAAAGTTTTAAGTTTAAATTGTACATGAGAAAAAGAATAAAAGGAGTAAATAGTAGAGATTGTATGCACAATACATAAATTAATACAAAGTTCAATTCCACAAATTACACTTCACCTGAAATCTCGTGTGAACATTCATAATAATATAATTCTAAGTCCATGGTCATTCCATTAAAGTCGTTTTTAGCTTTATAATTTAAACTAATATATTGTTTTTGAAATTAAATTTTTAGAGCCGGAAGGGTATATCTTGGGAATTGATTTATTCCCTTTCCCAAGTTTACAAAATTCTATATTATTATTGGGTTTTTTTTATAGATGAACTCCAAATAGATGTCTAAATGAAATTCAACCCACCATTTAAATTTTAGGGTGCGTTTTGGGGAAGGGTTAGGTTATGGAAGGGTTAGTGTTATGATAAAATTAGTGTTATGATAAACCTAGTTTTATCATAACCCTTGTTTGAGGGAAGGGTTATTTAGAAATGTAGTTTTATGATAAGAGGTGTTTGAGGGAAGGTTTATGAAGGAGTTAAGGATTATGATAGTGTTATGAATAAGATGTGTTTGAGGGAAGAGTTATCTGGATAGGTTTATGGGAATTTTATGATAAGATGGAACAGGAAACGCAAATGGAGCAGATAAAGAGGAGGGATGAGGGAGGCGAAGAACAACAAAAAACGGAAGGAAGAGGAGGGATTGAAGGGGTTCAACACGAATTGAGGATGCATGGTATACATGGATTGAAGGGAAAAAATGGGTGAGATAAATCGGCATATGTGGGTGGGAGAGTTGAGATTTGTGAACAGAAAATGCAAACGGAGGGATTGAAGATGCATGCTTAACACGAGTCGAAGGCAAAGATGGAGGAGACAAATCGGCAGATGAGTGGGAGAGGTTTGAGGGTAATAAAGTGGGTATTATGGAAATCCTAAAACTAAGGTTTCCATAACCCTTAATCCAAACAGGGGTTAGGTTTGGGGTAACCTAACCCCACAATGTTAACACTAACACCAAACACCCCTTAATGATTAATTGTTTTAAGAGTTATGATGACGTCAGACCTACGAATTTATCAAAATAAACATATGCACACGAGACCGATTGCTATGAACTTCTTCTCATTCCTATTTTAAAATTTCAAGAATACTTAATTCTTTTCCTTAGTAACATTTTCCAAATTGTGATTTTGTCTTTGTTATTTATTAACTTTGATTGATATATTTATTTAATGCTATATATTTCAAATTAAGGTTTCCTTCTTGTTAGAACATTATGTTTATATTTTCTTTCATGTGTTGAATTAATCCAATCATTTATCCATTTAGATCTCAATTATATTTCAAATATACTAGAAAATGTTAATATACATCACATGTACTAAAGTTTATTTTATTAAAAAATGTACATCTACGTTGCATATATGGATCAATATATAAGACAACATACATTGTACGAGTTGTTTGATTCATACAGTCATCAACAATTATACCAAGTATATTTCTATAAAATTTTAATATTTATCAAATAGGTTGTGTTGTTTATAATCACATATTATACCTTATTTAATTTTCTTCTTCAAAGATTCTTGTAAATATTTTATTTCGTTTCATGAGGATCAAAGAGAATAATTTTCTTTATTCGTGTAAGTATCGAAAAGAAAAACGTTTTGGAAAGTTCATCTTCGAGAAAAACTTTTCCTACATGCACCTTTATAATTATAATATTAAATCATCGCTTGAAATTTCAAAAAAAAAAAAAATTGAAGATCTAATAATTTGAACATTTTGAAAATACACCCCTATTATTCTTAAATTATGCTCACCATGACACATGCATGTTTAAGATTTGGTGGTCACAAGTGTGATTTTTTTCAAATATAGCAAAATAAATTAAAACATTTATGATATAACGAAAGCTGTTGATCAACGATAGTATAAAGGGTGGAAAGTGCGAATAGAAAGCAATAAAAAAAAGAAAGAAAGAAAGGGGTTGACCGGTGGAATTTAGATTCAAAGTCAATAAAGACAGTAACACATGAAACTTCCTTGTAATTACTATACTCTTTGCCAATAAACGTGGCCTATTATAATAGAAAGAAAAAAGTCAATGAACTTCTGGTAATTTTCCAGCAAACCAATTTTCTTTCAAGCAATATGGACTTTATATATTTATATATACGTGCAAAAGTTCATTATTATTTTGTATTAAAGTTGAATTAATTTATAATTATATATTTCGATCTGAATATTATACTTTCTACATAATGTTCGTCACACCCCCACACAAGTTTTAGTTTTAATTTATTGTTTTTTGCTTGCTTATTCTTCTGGTTTAATTAGTTATTTATCTTAACAATGTTATGTATCTTTGATTTGAAGATCTCAGAAAATTATTTAATACAAATCATATCCTTAAATGGATTCTATAATGATAAAATTGGAAACTTTTTTATTTTTATTTTTATTTTTATCAACATGTTTTGACTATTATAATATCATCCAGCTTGTTTGGCCAATTATTATGAATTTAAGTTCACTAGATATCACAAAATCAAAGTATATATTATAATATACTAAACTTTATATTATGTTTTGAATATTGGATAATGTTATTTCGTAAAATTTAAAACTTGTAAATAATATTAACCAAAATTTACTGATTCAACGTGTATATTAATGCATGTGACCTCCCTGAAGAAGCTAAAGTTTGAATAATTTGCTTTTATTTTCACACATTACATAACTAAAGATTATGTTTTAAAATTTTATTGCTCAAACTCTTTGAAAAACATTACATTAAAAGAAGAATGAGATTCTAGAAACTAGAAATATAGACTATGTCAAATATAAAAATAAATAAAGAAAATTATGTATCTAACAAACCCACAAGATACGGCCAGTTAATGTGAAAGTTTCAAGACAGAAAGAAGAATGGTGAAATTAGATTAATTATATTAATATAATTGTATTATTTGGCCATAATTAACTAATATCATTTATCTCAATGTTAATATAATTAATTTTATGATTTTTTTTTTACCATTAGTCGGACAAATATGAAGCCAAGTTTTATTTTAAGCTAAGTAAACTTTATTAATTAATTAGATTGTTTTCACAAAACGTTATTTAATATAAATATTCATTATATAAATGCAAGATTAACAATAATGATTCGTTTGTCTAGGACTTTATAATAAATAATGTGATTATTTTATGAATGTAGGTTGTGAATATATTTAATTTTAATATGAAATTGGATATATATGATTTTATAATAGTCGAACTTAACAGAAGTGAGTTGTTACATTTTAAAGTTTAATAGTTGATCTCCTAGTCCATAATTAAAATTGTATCAAAATTTAAAGAGAAATAATTAAGAAATAAATAAAATTATAAAGCAGATAAAAGGATATAAACCCAAAAGGAAAAAAGGGTTGAAGATAGATAGTGTTTGTCTAAGTCTTAACCCACTTCTAATAATGGTTTCTTCTTTTTAGATGAAAGTAAAAGTTACCTCTTCTTTTTTAAGAAGTGATAGTATTCCTTTTTATGGACTTGAAATTGATTTAATATATTTTTTTAAAAAAATCTATGAACTATATTTTCAAATATATATATATATATATATATATATATATATATTTTGTTTCGATCTAACGGTTAAATTTTAGTCCAAGTGTCGATATTACTTATTTTTTCACATAAATCATACGACTAAAATTAGATTAGAGCTTTTGAGTTTCGATAAACTTTTCAAAAAGTAATAATAGACAATGGAAAATGCTTTTGCACTCTTTATAAAAGCTAAGGCCTACAACTATCATTGTAGGCTAAGAGTTCATGTACTTTAACTTGGATATAATAAGTCTGCTTTTACATTATCATCCCTAAATGAGCAAATTGACGATGAGGTCTCCTCCCACCGTTCAACGACACTTTTTGGCATAGTTAATTTTTTTTATTGTTCAAATTCACCTCATTAGTATAATACAATGAAACAAGCTATGCATAATTCAACTAACCAATAGTCCATAAACGCAAATTCTCCCACCCCATATCGTTGAACTAACAAAAAATTGTATTGATTGATATATAATAAATGTTAAATTAGGACTACGTGAACATACATACTTTCTCTTAATAACTTCATATCATACTAAAGTGACGCTTAACACAATAGTAATTTAAGCAATATTTCTTTTTAGTAGTTAGAGGTTTGATTTTTCACCCTATCATTATATTAAAAAAACCAAATTACAATTAAAGAGGGCATAACTCATTTCATCTTAGTTTTTGCATTTTTGAGTGTCCAAGTTGATATTTTCAAAATAATTTATTATCAAATTAAATAAAATGTTGTTGTTTTTTTTTTTTTCCTAAACAAACACTCAATGACTCAATTTACACATATTATTAATTATATAGTCTTTAAGAAAAGACTCCAAAACCTTTCAAACACACCTACCACTAATTTGAGAAATTTGTGTGAAATCCTTCCTAAAGAAACGGAAGGATATAAAAGAGAAAAAAACCATCAAATAAAAGTGGAATATCGAAGTCAATAAAAAACATAAGAATAATAATGATGATGATATATGTGTGTGTATAAAATTTTATGATAGCCGAAATTCGTTTATGATATAATATTAATTGCTCGAGTCAATTAGATGATTTCCAAAAAAATCAACACGGTCCATTAAAAAGAAAGGGTCAACCAGCCATGTTTGTTGTGTCCTAACAAACTCCTCGTGGAGTTCTTATTTTTTATTTTCAACTTTCTTCCGATATGAATATACGTCCAATTTTTTTTTTTTTTTTTTTTTTTTTTTTTATTTCAATTCCTAATTCAACCAATCAAAACCTATTCTACCTACTTCATTTTTTCTTTTTTCTTTCTAATAACTTCTCATTTTAATGTCAAATTACATAATAGGATCCTTAGTATTAGAATGAGGTAAGCTACAATTTTTGTCTCTAAACTCTTTAGATTATGTATGATAAGTGTCTAATATATCAACGAGCTATTAATTCGATTATTTCATGCTAAATATATAGTAATTCTTTTTTTAAAAAATAAAAGCCTTTTGGTCACCATGAGACGCAACTTAGAATTAATTTGGTTTGATAACTTGCTAGATTGCAAGAAATTAAACTATACAATTATGAAATTTGTGATTTAGGTATAAGATTTGTGAGAAGGGATTAGGAGAAATGAGTGGGTAGAGTTGAACCAATCAGTGGATTAAAGGTTTGAAAGAGGAGAAAGTGAAAAAGAAGCAAATGTGATAGACTATGCAGAAGTAGTGCTTCTTCTTTTTGCTATTTCCTTTTCCTTTTTTTTTTTTGTTTGTTTTAATTTTAGCTGATGTCATCACAATGATAGAGGAAATTGTTGAGAATTTTGCTTTTCACAAAAAGGAAAGAAAAACAAAATATTAAGTAAAAGTTGATGAGAATGTTCTGTCTATTTTCTTGATAAAGAAGATTGTGCAATTATGCTATGTTTAAGGACAGTAACCTAACTTTGTTTTGATTTTCTTTTCTTTTTTTTTTTTTAATAAAAAAACAGTAATATATTCTCTAAAATTAAAAAAAGAAAAACATTACGTGAGGCTTAAAAGTTGTTAAAAAATAATTGTCATTTTAAGAAAAGGAAAATAGTTGTAAGAAAAAAAATATGTAATTTGGTAACGATGTTTTAAAAAAAATTAAAAACCACTAGAGAGATCCAACAAAATCGCTAACAAGAATTATTGCTTTTATGCTTTTAAAAGAAAGAGGTAATACTAAATTTGTATAATGGAAGTTTTGTCGTGACACTCTTAAATTTTCAATTCGATCAATCTACTCGTTAAACAAGAAATTATTGTAATTAAGCCTTTGTATATCGAAAACAAATGTACAAACAGTAAAGCTAAAAATAAAACATCTTAACCCATTAAAGCAACAATGCATCAATGAATTTAAAGTGACAAAAAATCCTTTTATCTTTATTCCTCTTAATATTTATTTATGATCATCCAACATCTCACATATATTTACACTCTTAACATGTCATTAGGAATTGAACACGTACATGTATTGAAAACCAAAAAGTTCTAAGTTCAAATCCTCCTTCTTAACTAGTACTAAAAAGAAATCGAAACATCGATTCAAATCCCGTAAAGAAAGAGATGAAAGAAAATGAACAGGTCTGCAAGTCTACTCATAGAATCCAACCAGATAACATAAGCATCAATAACACAGCCATATGGATAAAAAATGCGAAGGTATTGTTACAATTTGGGTATTTCTTTGTCTCATTGGAAAGCCCATCTCAGGCTAGATGATTTGTGTGCACACAAACAAGTAGGAATAGCATTACAAATTCATTAAACAACACATTTGACACTGTTCAATTGAAATTTGAGGTGTAGGTATGGGGGATGTATGGTAATTCTATGTACAGTTTTAACAGAAACTGAATTCGTGCAAACAAAACTTTCCTTTTTGCTTCTTAGTTTAGAAACCCAACTCCTTTTTCTTTTTCACTTTGGCTCTTAAATCTGCTGCCAGAGGAAGAGCTTTGCAGCCATCTTTCGAGGCTGTACACCACCATGCCCTCAGCTCATCCTGCAATCAGTCAACTTGAGTTTTAATATCCTGAAGAAATTATCTCATTCATCAAATACTCTTTCCCTAACAGAACAAAGAAACATTATGGCATGAAGAGCAAATGTTTCCTTACGGTTCCTACATAGAAACATTAAGCTTAATAGAGGACTCAGCCAAGAAAACAAAACTCAGATCAAACGGACATGTACTCAAACACTTTGGGCTCTAACAAACAACAATTAACGACTAATCACAACTGCTCAACTTATGTTTTGGGGGGGGGGGGGGGGGGGGGAAGGGTTGAAAGAAAAAGGCAAACATTTATACCTCAAGAAAATCATGGTTGGAAATGTACTGGGTCTGAACTTGGCATTCAACCCCTCGAACTATAACAGAAATAGAATTCTCTGTGAGTTGTGCACCTGGAAATACATGGACATGAAAATTTCAGAAGAAATTAGAAGAGAACTTAGGGTATTAGAAGATAAAGGGTACAAAAAGGTCAATTTATAGTTAACCAACACAACAGTGAAAGTTTGCACGATAGTCAAGCAAAAACTAATAGGCATTTTACCCCTTATGCAAGCCACATGGTACCCAGTTCCCCCAAGTCCTTCTTCCCACTTCCCAAGCCGAATACGCAAGAAAAAACCATCAAGAAGTGACAGTGACATGTGGGAACTCATACACCTGGTGCCGATGCAATAAAGAGAATATCAGTTTGCGTAAAGATACACTCAATAAGGAAAAGGAGTTTCCATGTCTGATCATTTTGGGAATTAAACTATAAGTGATATCTATGTAGGATGGCAAGTGAAGAAACCTATCCACACAGAAGCCAGCAGGTTTCAACTTGCCATTCTTCAAATGCTTTTGTAAACTCAGAGGCGTGTAAAAAGACTTGACACCAATAAGAAGTTAAGAACATTAAGTAGAAAAGGAGGTACGTGTGAATAAACCCTTGCTACAGCATCTTGAAAACACAAAATTGCAAAGATAATGTAACCCATGATAAGTTCAATCACATATAATTTTATATCCCATAATAACTTGATTCAAAACTCACGCCAAACCGTGGGATCCAATCTGGCAAGTTAACTTTGTAAAGATATTAAAAAAGACTTAAAATGCAGAAATATAAACGTCTAGGTTTCTACAACCAGAACACCCATAATTGCAAGTAAAAGGTGTAACAAATATGATTATAGATAAAGGACAAAAATTTGTTCCTTCTTACTTAAGGATATTGCTTCGAGACAGTCGAAGTTTTTTTACTGCATTGAAGACCGCTTGGGAAATATTGGAATTCTGATTGTCAACAAAGCTATGAACTTGTACCATCTCACTTCCTTTCAAATTATTCTCTGGTAATTTTGGAAGAACACATTTTGGAAACGATATTGCTGCAGGCTTCAATTGTTCAGTGATTTTAAGATCAAGACTAAGATCAGTTTTAATATTGGGATCACCAGTATCATCTAGAGTCGATGCAACCCCATCCATTTTTCTATCCCGAAGGTGTTGGGGTTTTACACTTAAACCAATCCCAGAAGTAAGTTGGAGCTTACCAGAATCACAACGATCCGCCAAAGAAACATGGGAATCAGATTTCTGTTGACATCTCGTGGGAGCGAGTGGGCATGCAATAGCCCAGTGATTGGGCTGAAAGCACCGAATGCATGAACAAGGGGGATCAACTGTCTCGTTACAGAACCTGATATTTCTTGAAAGATCCTCAATTTCTCGTTCAGTAATTTCAGAACAATTATGTAGATTATGGCCTCTTGTGCCGCAATAGAAACAGGTCACAGTTTCATTACCCACATTAATGGTCAAATCTGACGGTATGATGTGTTTGAGTGCACCTAATCTCCTAGCAAAGACAGAAGCCATTAACTCTGGACTTCTTACTTTAGGAGAACGTAAAACAGATTTGAACTTACTAATGGATTTCTGCTCATTATGGCTTTTGAATTCCTTATGACCAGGTGAAGTCTCAGTATTAGCTATATTGTGTTGTTCCTTACTAACAGCAGTATCTAAGTCATCCATGGAATGATGATCAATGTGATTTTGAGGGCCAGGAATATGTCTGGGACTGTGCATGGAACATTGCGAATCATCCTTGGTATTTAGGTTGGAAGTTTCTGGGTTTGATGTAAACCCAGATGCTTTTGCAGCAAACCGGGAAATCCACAAGCTTTTGAGAGGATCACTCACATTACCAGTAGTATGGTTAATCTTTCCACATAGTTGATCACAGTCAACATTCTCTGTACCGTTTGACTTGCACGTACCCAAAGCAGAGGGCATAACTTCACCTGTTCCAGCACCACTAACAAGATTGCAAGAATTCTGGTTCTCCTGAGACCGGGTTTTATGACTTTGATGACTGCCACAGGAAATTTCAGGAGAATTCTTTAGTTGTATAAGCAGGGTTGGTCCATTTCCAGATGTAAGCTCTGTGGCATTCTCATTGTTCAGGAGTAGTTGTTTGCCGAAGCGATCAGACTCTCCGAAACAAGCTATTGGAGTTGCATTAAGATCACAACTGTTTTTAATAATTTCAATTCCCTTAGCTTCTTGCTTGGCTTGACAAGTTGCACTAGGTGCTCCTTCCTCACCTCTCATTGTTGGATTGTACAAGGACCGGAAGATAGATTGAAAACCTATGCCACTGAACCCAGGAGCATTGATCTTCTTATACATTGGTTCTTCATTTTGGCCCCCTTGTTCAACATCACATTTTGCAAGGGTAAGATCAAGAGTAGGTGCCTCATCTTGTATAGACTCTGAGAATCCTTTCATCATGTTAGATATCCAGATCATGAAAGAGCTATCTTGACCAAGGTTTGATGTTGGACCAGAAGCATTACCATCTTGCTTTTTGGCTCTCTTGTTCCCAACAATTAAGTGTTGTTCAAAGCTCCATCGTCGCTTAGACGTTGAACGAAAAGCACTGTTACAACTTTCAACACTTCCGTAGCTGTTGTCATCGTTGTTCAACATTCTTCCATGAACATCACCATCAGACAGAGCCTTTTCCTTCCCTTTCCTTTGTATCCAATGCATATGACAACTACTTGGAGAAGCTGAATCAACCCCGTCATTGCAATTGTCTTTTTCTTGCTGGTTACTGCCTCTCACTTCATGTGAAGAATCTGTCACTGTCACTATAATTTTATTTCCCTCAAACCCAGCATTTTTATCATTCATATTTTGTGAGTCATTTTCTGCAGATGATTCCAGTTTCCCTAAAAAAGTTGGACGAGAGACGGTAGGCTCAAACATATTCAAAGGTTGAAGAACAACCTTTCCAGTGGAAATATATTTATCTTCATTTATGTCTCCACGAACTGAATCCATATCTAACGATTCATGTTGTAGTTTATCTAGCTCTGGTTCACCTCGTTTCATTGATACTTCATTTATTCTGTTTATGGAAACTGCAAGGGAGATGAGTCAATAAAATTTTAAACATGAAAATAAAATAGAAAAAACAAATATTTGGTAAGTGCAATCGAAGGTATAATGCAAACATTTTCATATGGAGAAACAAGTTGCTCCAGGGAAAGCAGGAACATAAAATGTTCAAACATGTATTGATGTTACCAACTGGGATTCAAATCATTAAACAATTACACTGTATTTTTTCAAGTATCAAAAAATAATTTATTTCTAAATGATTCATGCTTTCAACCCACAGAATAAACTGCATTGGTATCAGCAGACCTGATGAGCTGTCATTTTTCCCAATTGTCAATACTTCATCCACCAGAATGTTTCCTGCGTTAGTTATATCCACTTCTCCAGTTGCTGGTAGATCTTCCTCTTTAAAACAGACAACAGCCACGTCTGCATTGCTAAGTGTTTCATTTGCAAAGTTTCCAACCCCTAGATGGTAATTGCATCAGAACTGGGAAAAGTCCCAAGGAACAAAAATATAATTGGGCAGAAAGAAACATCAAACATATTGAACAAAATATGGTATGGGATGCAACTAAAATTCCGATCAACTTAGACTCACAAACTTCAGTGTCACTATACCTTTATCCAGTGTCATTTGTACTTCGCTTGTCATGCAGGCAGCATCATCAGAGCTGGTACTATTTGAAGTTTGTTTACCCTCAGATATATTCTTCAAATGACTCTCTGCTTGTGACAAAACAATAGTTCTATTATCAAGTAAATTATCGGAAGTAGACTTCTCAGCTATTACACTTTGTGGCAGTGCAAAACTTGCTTTATTGGCTGCTGCATCCCACAAGATCGATGTTTTTCTATTATTGAAGCTGGAGTCAGCGCATCTAAGGCTCAAACCTTTGTGTGGAGACCAAACTAGTTCAGACAGGGAGTCAGTGGTAACATATTTCACATCCACCATTGAACCTGCATTTGCACCTACACCTGATCTGTTGGTCAATCTTCCCTGAATGTACTGGTCTGTGTAACCCAAGCCAAGTCCTAAATCTGTCCCCGGTTCAATGCTTTTATAGTCCTCATTCATCTTAAGCTATTCCTCAATGAACAATTCTGTAATTTGGACCCATGTTAGTTGTGTTTTGTTGCACCTTGTTTCCTACTTCCAGTTTATAGCACATGGATACACATCATGCAACATTAGGTGTTGATAAAATTGCTAACACGTAAATGGAAGACTAGCAACAGGTGAGAAATAGGATTGGACAGAAAGGAGAAAGTTAAGCAAATATTATTTTAACTCAAGATAAGATCATTCCAGTTTGTTTCAAACTAAAGCAACCCAACAGGGTCGTGAGAACTCAACTTAATATAAGATGTCATTCAAATAGTATGTACTTGTACAGAAAGTCCGGCATTTGTATGCATGTTGTGAAGAAATACACCAATCGAAGTGGCATATATTTTACTTCCAGTTTACAAAAATCAATGCTTTGTATCATTCCAAAGTTCCCTTTAGCAGCAAGGAGACAATTAAGCAAAAGATACTCGTACAATTTCTTTCACCTTTAGCCAGTATATAAAAGAAATATTAAGCTTGATACAAGGGTTTCGATGGCTTTTGCGAAGGTGACAATTAAGCAAAGGATACACATAATTCCCCTTTACCCGGCTTATAAAAGCAATTTCAAGCTCGATTCAAAGGTTATAATGGGTTTCAAGGATAAGATATTGTTGTTATGACTAGTGCGACACCAACAGTGTGAAGAAACAACACAATTTCAAAGGAGCTTTGTTAATCGAATAGTCACATTATTCTCAGATATAGAATGCCCCCATGACTTCAAACACAGCATAATAGTTCAGGGAAAGAAAAATTTGCAAACAATAACATGTACCATACCACCCTACATTTATGGATGGGACTGATATGCGCTATCATAGTTGCAATGTTTCTAGGCTCAAACAGTGATTTTTTGCATGATCTTCTCTTCCAAGATGAGTGGAAAGAGCTAATAGTTTGAAGACCAGCTTCGATTTACAGGCAGAAGAAAATAAACGATATTTCCTATTTGGTCATGATCTATGATTTCCAGTCGCATTCAAGGATATTTTGGAAGCTCGTTCTAGAGAACTACACCCTAGCTAAAAAAAATATGTCTATACGTTACATGACAATTATTCTAGGCTCAAAAAATCCAAACGTATAAACAAGTAATATGGACGTACATTTTTACAGCACATTACATAAAGACAAACAAGAAAACACCAAAAAGACTATAATTCCTCTAAAGCAGTAAAAAAAATACAATTAACTTAAATAAGATGTAGAATGGATAATCTTAACAGCCCAAAAGTTGGGCACCCTGCATGTGGATCCAATTCTTAGAGAGCAACCAACAAGTTTCGCTTCTTGGATTTTCAATGTCAGTTGCAGCTTTTGGAAATAGCTATACAAACGTACTGGAACAAAAAGATGTCTTAAGGTAATGTTAAATCAAATTTCAACTGTTTTACTGTTTCAAGCTCCACATAAATCAAAAGAAGTTTCTAACTTTAACAAACTACGACAATCCAAATGTCGCCCAAAGAGAAGCAATTACAAGTTAACTACACACCCAACCCCAGACAAACACTTCAGAAGCTCAAATTTAACAGAACCACTTTCCCGAGTCTTAGAGAAAAAGGAAGGATGATGAACTACAAAAAAAAAAAAAAAAAAAAAAAAAAAAAAGCAAAAATTGGAAGATACCCATCAGAGTAAACAAGAATCAAAGAAAACTCACATACCTTATATCCCTTAAATCCATTAAGAACTGCTTTCTTCAACCGCTCAGCATAAAAGGATTGAGTTCAAAGTTCAAACCCAGAGAAAATCAAATAAAAAACCCCCTTAGCAAAAGCAAGAAGAACACCCAGATGACAAATGATCAAACAGAGATTGAATACAGAGGGAGAAATGGATTGAGAGGGAAAGGATTAGCAGAGTGAGAGAAACCGACTAACAGGGGGCGTTTGCGGTCACAGTTCACATGAATCTCTCGAGGCCTTTTTGAAAGATTCTTGAATAAGAGGTCAGAAATGAGACACGTAGTTGAATGCATGCCAGTCCATACTATTCAGAATTATGTGCGCAACTGTATTGCCTGCCAATTGCGCTTAGCGCTACTGTTAATGCTCAGTTGTTGGGTGTTCGCTTCACCACCAAGAGAAAAAAAAAGAAAAAAAAAAGCGAAAAAAAAAATCAAATCTTTTTTCCTTTTTACCAAGAAAAGATAAAAACCCAGAAGAGGGAAGATAAAAGAATGATAATCAAGATCAAAGAAAAAGTAAAAGTGATTTGGTGTTTAAGATTATTGTTAATGAACTTTAAAGTCAAAGAAAATTTGTAGTTCCAAAAAGGTAACCTTGTTTTCTAACCAATAATAGAAAGATTACTCCCATGTTAACTATAATATCTTATCTTTTTCTGAAGCAGTTTAGGTGAAAGAATTTTGACATTGAAATGTATTATTAAACAAATTAAAGTCTTATTGAGGTTTAGTTTTACAATTTTTTCTTATCATTAATTTTAATAATTTGTTTGGTATGGAATTGACAGGACACACATATATTTATCAAATCAATGTCTCTATTTGAATAATGTTTAGAGTCACGTGTAGTAGTAAGTGAAACACACAATTATCAACTACAATTGGGTTGTTTGTTAAATGATAAATAAAAAGTTGATGATATCGACAAAATGTTTTCTTTTGAAACTTTTTAAAACTAAAATAAAATATGAAAATTGATTGATAGATAGAAATGCAATTTTGAAAATGAAATTTATACTTTTAAAAAATTGTTATTTTGGGATATATTTGTATACATGGTAATATTTTTTTTGTTAAATTTGTAAATATTTTTAAAATAATTTACCTCTTAATTACTTAGGTAAAGGGAAAAAAGAAAGAGAGAGAGATATTTGGTTGTATTATATTATTTTGAGGTCATATATGAAAAATAGTGGCATGTTGTCTTTGGGTAAAAATTTCTAACCAATAATCATATTTTTAATCAAAATTGGAATAGCATGTTATTTTGGCCAATTAATAAGTTTAATATCATATTAACAAACCGACTTCTTCATCGAATTTCACAAATGATTCGAACATGAACAAAACTTTCATCTTGAAATGCTAAAAATGGTGAAAACAAATATTTCCAACTTTCTTGTTGTTATTGTTGCCATCCATTATATGGATTCCATTCATACTATGCTATTATGGTTTAGGGATTGGATCGAATTGATAGAATAAAATAAAATAAGTTTGTTTAAATATTAAAAAACAGAGATATGTTTCAATTATATTTATTATTCATATTGATATTTGATAACTTTACATATACCTTCTTAGATTTTAAAATCTATTCTAAAATACGATTTGTGATTTTAGTTATTGTTAGAAAATGAGTTCGCAATCTAGTTTCAATGGATGTACCGATAAGATAAAGAAAGAAGTCAATATGAAAAGAATAAATTGAGTACACAAAGTAAGAGAAATAGAAAAACTCGAATAAGAAGATGGAGTAATTTTATTGTCATAAGAGATAGGTCATTTTCGAAGTGAGTACGGAAAGATTCCAGAGAGGAACTCAAAAGGATTGGGAAATGATGAGGTAAATGTAGTATCTAAGCTCTTAGGTTGAGTTGAGAGTGAAACAAAAAGTAGTAGTCATTTATTTTGTTGAATTATAAACAGTACGGTTCAAATAGTATAGATGTAGCTTTAGATAGACATTCAATCATATATATTCTTCATTACATGTCATTTATGGTCTATCAAATAGTTGAACGCAATAATATAGATTCAATTTAAGCTATATATGTTTGGTGTAGAGGTAATTGCACCAGTTTAGATAATATCATGATTCGTGATTTCAACAATGGTTGATAAGTCCAAAAACAAAAAGTTGACTTTAATGGCTATCATGGACTTGATGAGTTAGGATGTCAAAGTGGAAGATCAATGTCAATTATCAAGTCTCTACCTTGATAACCCCTATAGTGCATGGTTACAAAATTTTTGCAGAAGGTTACAAAATTTTTAAACATAATAAAATTTATTTTAACTATTTAGCGACTATAACAAAACCGATCAAATTTTTTTCCCCTACATTTTATAAGTAGTTTTTTTTTTGTTTGTTTGTCTATAAGAATTTCTCATTAATTTGATTAGTTTTTAATAACACTAGTGAAATTAAATAAAGAAATGATGTTATATGATATATACAAAATTTATATTGTTTTGAAGTAGGTCTTATTTATTTTTGTTTTTAATGTCAATTATCTTATCCGTCTTTGTCTAAGTTATTATCATTTGAATTTTGAAATAATGTCTCTGTCTAGTTAAAGAAAAAACTAGATAATATGAAACAAATGTGGGATTGGATGATACATTTGACAACCACTTATTTGCTAAGGCTTTTTTTCTTTGGGTACCACTTCTAAAATTTTATGATATTGTGTTTGGTGATCATTATCCTATATTTCCCATTCATCATCTTCTCCCCATTTTTTCTCACCCAAAATAAAGCTTTTCTTTCTTTCTTTCTTTCCTTTTCTTTTAAATAAATTTTTTTAAGAAGAAATTTAATAAAGTTAGTTTATACCTATGATTTCTCTTAGTTATTTTCTTTTAGTTTTTGTTTCAAAATTAGAATTTTGTAAATGTTTTTTTTTAATTTAGTAAGGAATTTAAATATTTCTTTTAAAATAGATGGAAATCATTGCGGAAAATTATAATTAGTACGATTTTCAAGAAATTCAATATGTTATAATATGACAAATTTGTCTAGCTTTAATTTCTCTACTTTTAATCGATGTTAAATCAATCCTACTCTTAATCGTTTTTCTAATCTAAAAAATAAATTTTGAATGAATAAAAGTATAAAGGCTAAATAAAATAAAAATAAAGAAAATATTGCAAACGTCAAGACAAGTTAAACTATTTCAAAAAAAAAAAAAAAGTAAATTATAAGATTCTATTAACAATAGACATTAACAGACTTCTATCAGTATTCATCAATGTCAGTCATAAATATTTATAAAAGTCTATTATTGTTTATCATTAATAAACTATGGAATTTTGTTATATTTTATAAATATTTTTATTTATTTTGTTATATTTAAAAATATCCCGTAAAATAACACAATATTAAACCTAAGAAATAAAACGGTTGGGCATAGGGTAATGAGAAGGGTGAAGTGGAATGTGACAAATTGAGGAGGGGATGGACCAATGATGAGGAATTAGAGGAAGACTTTTTATGATGGGTTGGTTCGAATTCAACAACTTAGAAACCGAAAGGATTTAATATAGACCACATACATGTTTTGATCACTATTTTTAATCTCAAGTCCTATTCAATAGACCCAAAAGTTTTTTTTTTTAATTTAATTTATTGATAGCAAAATCCATTAATACAACTTCAGAGAAACAAGAAGTTGAATCCAAAATAGTATACCGATTTTTTCAAGTTTCAAACATCCAACTAAATTTAGAATCCTACGTGGTGTTTAAGTGAATTGAAGTAAAACAAAAACATATGATTAAAAGTCAAGTTGACTAATGCGATTGGGTGTCCATATTTATTTTAGAATATAAACTAAGAATTGAATGGTGAAATTAACAAATCTACCTAAAGATACTAAATATATAATAGTTCAATCTAACCAAAATTTAACAATAGGTTTGGCATGAGTGACAACACAAAATGTATTAGAAACATCAATGTTTTAACATATTAACAAATATGTGTTAAGGATGAAGGTGTGTGGTTAACTCTCTTATCCATTTATAATAATATATATAGTGAACTTTGTTTTTTATTTGTCATGGTTGCACTTAAGCAGGGAAGCTTTCTTATAACATTTAAGATAAGGGAATTACTTGAGAATTTATTGAGTTGAGAATAAATGTGAGTATGCAAATGGGTGGGCTGAATTTCAGAAGGTTTCAACATTCCAATTTGCATTAATTGGTTTAGTAGTTGTCTCTCTGGTTATCTCATGAAGTGGATAAGGTTGAAATCCAATAAATGAGTTCTATTGTTCTACTATTTTACCTTTATCATTTGTTGTAATGTTTACTATTTATTTCTCAAACTAAATTAGTTTACATCTCAAACATACATATCATTGTAATACAAATTAAATAATCTACGATCCAAACGCAAACTACTATAATGTTTACTATTTCTTCCTTGTTAGTGTTTAGGCCAACTTGTTGAGACAATAACTTTTCACAAAAGCATTTGATGTAAAGCTCTTGAAAATGACATATTTTTTCCATGGATAAGAACAAATAATTATAAAATCTCTTGAGATGTATTAAAAGGAAAAACTAAATATGCTAATGAAGTTCAACAATTAAATATTTTCCCCAATCACACTCTTGTAACTTAGATACTCATGCGGTTAAGACATTTCATTCTAGTAGACATAGCTTCTCAGTAACTTGGCTTGAAGATCCTCACTTTAGGTAGTTTTCTGCCCTCCTTTTCCAATTGATTAACGCACAAAAAATGGAAGTTTTGCTGAAAAGAAGGAAGTAAAATATTGTTGGTAAAATGGGTATTGAGTTATTGGAAGAGACAATATCTAGCAACAAAAACCACTGGTGAGATATGTGAAAGCAAAATGATTGGATTAGGCTCTCTAAATGTGATAATAAGAGAAGTGGAAAAGAAAAGATAAGGAAAGAGGCAATTTGACAAAAGGAAATGAGATGTTGATCTAAGTGATGAAATTGGGAGTTGGGACCCTTTTATTTCATTTTAGCACAAAATCCAAAGCCCCATTTATTAGGTTTTTGGTTGGTTTAGAGGCATAGCCGCCATGGATTATAACAATGGCAACCACCTATGAGGTCCATTTTTCTTGTACACTTTTGCAGATTGAAAGAAGAAATAATGGGAGCAACTGTCTCTTTCAACCTTGTCTATCAAATGGGACACTGCAGACACCTTGGGACTAATAACTTTTGTCTTTGTTTAATGGCTCCACAAAGACACCATTTTCTTTTCCTCCTATCATATTAAATTCTTGGGTCATTCCCTAGTTGTCAAGATTATGACCACTTTGATTTGATGACACTCTTTCAATTGTGCCTAGTGGCAAAGCTTCGATCTAATCCCAAATTGCGAAGAATCAAGTTATTAAATATGTGGTATCCATGTTTGAGAGATGCACGCAGAAAAAAAAGAAAAAAAGAATTATTGTTATACACCATAACTTGATACTGCACACACACATCTTATTGTAAAGTCGGTTGGAACGCAGATAGATCCATTCGACCTAATCATTCATGTGCCTTGCTAGTATCATTGGTCAGAGTAATTCAATCTTCCTTTCTTTTCCTTCTCTTATCATTAACGTGAAACATATTCAAATCTAGTTGAGACATTATCACTAATAAGCCAATCAAAAAGTAAAGCTAATAGAGATATATTGCCTTGTTATAACTTGTAGCATTCTTCTTTTTGAAAGATTCTTATAATGATTGTCAATCAATAAAAGAAAATTAATTATTGATGCCAACAAACAATGATTTATAATTTAGGATTCATAGACTCTAATTTTAATACAGCTCACTCTTCTGCATGATCCAAATACAAGATAAATCTGAACTTAACCTCATATAGATTTGCTAGAAATAGAATACATAAGCGTCAGTTTTTAGTAATTTATGTTTCATCAATTTAATGATTACAATAATTGAAGCAAAAATCATCCCCAACTGATTGAGCCGTGTCCCGATCCAATCAGACAAACGAGTACTACGTTTGTTCATTGCCTTGTCTATTGCCTGTCAGAATATTTGTTCTTTCCTACTCACTTTCTTGTCAGTACGTTCAAGAAATTACGAGCTGAATTTTGATATCTTGAATCAGAACTGACAATAATATAATAGGCCCAAAAATGAGCCCAGGAATACATTGCCACATGCCTGCTAAATAAAATGAACAAATGAACGGTGTCCAACAATCTTTATTAGGTATATTAATACATAAACCAAATCCTCTCATTAATTTACATATCCACAATCCTAAATCATGCTTCAAGAAAGAGAAGCCTGACTTAGTTTGAAGTTTAACACATGCAAGATCTGATTAGCTGTTGTTGATTGAAGTCTCAACTGAATTCCAATGTAAATCATATACTAAATCATTTAAGCAAAAGAGAGATGTAAAAGCTGGAAGGTCAGAAATATGGAAGTTATCCATGGAAGAGGATCACTCTATCATAGCCATTCCGAAAAATTGGTCTTATGTTGTTAATCTCAATAATGGTTGATGTGTCGGCCTATTATAAGAAACTTCTTGAGCTTCAAAATGCATAGTAATCCAGTGCCAGCGCCTAATTTAGATATCTCTCACCTTCGAGCCATTCTCTGTCCTGCTCCAAGTAACAAGGCTTTCCCAATCGCACCTGTTCGAAGTCCACACACTACAGCCACTGTCCCACCAATGACTATCCATTTCCAATCTATGCCACCATCATTCTGGAGCTTTCTCCTCATCACTTGAGTTCGTACTTCACCTGATTCTGGCTCTGAGGAATCCATGTTTCTGTCGAAAGAAATCTTTGTGGTGATTCTGGCCATTAGTGCGCTTCTGGAAACAGAAATATCTGATTTCCTAGCGTTCTGGTATGCTCTGAAACCAGAGTGGATCTTCTTGACAGTTCCCCACATTCCATGACGGACTCCCAACTTGGCCACATCATTGGGGATTCCCATATCTTCATAATGCACAAGGATGACCTCGCAAGCAGACCTTAAACCATCTCCTTTACGAGACTCCACTGAATTCATTTTCAAATTCAACGGGTTAGGATATTAAGCATAACAAATTTTCAAATGAAATCTTGTTATTCTCATAAAGAGGAAGTAAAACACTATCTTAATTCTTAATCTTTCCTCACCTGCCCTGATGATCCAACTTGAAAAACAAAGATCCACACGCCTGGGTTTGTCACGTCTGGGTAAACTTGGATATTGTACGCCCTGCGGAAGTAAATTTTCATATTACAACTCAGCCACGTAATAATACAAGAAAACGTCTAAATGGACAGGAAGCAAATAATCATATTTCAATAATGCAAGTCATCAAGAAATTCTTAGAAATCAGAGATGAGCCTACCATGAATAATAGAAAAAAAATCAGAGAGGACTTGAGGAAGATTACATTAATATTCTCTACTAAAACCCTTGGTATAAATGAATTTGACCAGACATACAACCAAGTCATAGTCAGATAAAATCTGGTAGATAATGGCTGAACTTGACCATTAAAAACTGGGTGCTAATTACTATTAATTTCCCTGATATGTTCCTTCCCGCTGACAACATATTTCCCGTATTATCTGCATACCCTCCAAAGTTCAGAACATGGCAGTCCAGATATACAACAATGCCACTAAACGATAGTGCATAAATAATAGAGCCTATCAAAATCATATTTGAAATATGCAACAGACGTTGGCTAGAGCAAGTAAAGAAAGTGTAGCTAATATGGAGTAGAGACAAAATTCCTGGAACAAGTTGTAATATCTACCTTTGTAACGCAATAGTAAGTCTTTGCAGCTTCCCATATTCTTCGACCGTAGACATATTCTCTATCACTGCAGAAAAAGGGGAACTGCAGAAAAGGAATATATAATGAGGCATCGACCCTCATAAATGCTAAAATATTAATGGTATTATACAACAAATATATTCAGGCATCTCTGATGTCCTACAAACCTTCTTAATCCAGTGAACAATCATGGTCCCCGAATGAGGACATTCATCCAATATCTTGAAATACGTAAGCATGGGATCCCATTTAGTCCGAAACTCATCATCCCAGAAAAAGTCTCTAACCATCTCTGGGGTTGCATCTTCAAAGACAGTTCTACTGCGATAAACAGTTGGTCTGTTCTGGTGAGAGGAAAAAGAAAGACATTGAAACTTAATATACATCTAAAACAATAGAAATACAAATTTGATGCTGAAGTGAGAAAAAAGAGGATGCATGGTATGGAAAAAAAAATCCAACAAGCACAAAAACGTGCTGGGTTATGATTTCCATTGCTAGCACCAGATAAAGCTAACAACAATTATTTGATACAAATACCTTTTCCCCACAGATAACGGTTGAGTGCTATATGTGATGTGTGCATACAAAAGGTAGAAAAGGACCCATGGTAGAGTTCAAACATGAAAATGTTGTAATATTCAGATTTCAAAACCAAATTTGTGATTTGAAACAGGGATCAAAGATAGTTTTGAACTTTGGACCATAGCTTCAGAGTAAATAACAGAGATGATCAAGTGTAGAAAATTTTCCCATAATGCAGCTGCTCCAAACTGGTGTACCAACCCAAACCACCTCGTTCTTGACATTGGGTTTGCAAGCAAAGCTTTAGGTTAAAATACTCGTCAGATTAAAAACCATGGCAAGATTCTATCACGAGATGCTATCCCATTAAAACTACTATTGTAGCCTCCAATTGGCATACAAGTTTGAAATTATGAGATTGCCCTTCTATTTCGACTTGGACCAGCTGGAGTCCTTTTTGTAAGATCCCTAGGTTCGAGGGGCTCTCCATTTTCTCATCTTATATATTTAATGAAAAATTAAAAGAGTTCCTGAGATGGAAAAACGATTAATGGAAAATGTTCCAGAAGGAAAAAGCAAATATAAGAAAAATCTAGAAAGTCAAAATCTTTGAAAAATGACAAAAGGCTAAACGAAGTGTAGCAAAAATGAAAAACAAAGCACTTCAGATTTTCAACAATGTGAAAGATAGGAAAGGCCAGGTACCATCCTCATAGTCTAAATACCTCAGGCTCAAGGCGCCAGGCTTCATATGCAAAGTTTGGGGTCGACCTTTGCATCATACTTTGCCATTCTGCCTCCCCATGCCTTCCTTCAAGAAGTTGCAATAGGTGATCTAAATCATTCTCCGTAACAATATCCTGCTCTTTTCCCTCATCTTTATTGCTGGAGCAGTGAAAAAAATAATTTCTCATGAGAAACAGTTTTATCCAATGGCATCTATACGATGATTACAACTTACTTATCTTTTTCTTTTAGCTAAGGGATCAATTAAACATTGTCCAACGAAATCCAAAGCATTCATATTAAACCATTTAACCAGGGTGGAGCAAATACAGAAGGGAAGAGAGAAAATGCCCCATTCTTGTTTCTCGTCTAAGATTAAAAAGTTGTTGCAAAAATTCTAATGCTAAAGTACTCTACTCTAATTTGCTCCCTTCAATTTTTTTTCTTTCTAAATCGAATTGAAATGTTTCCATATAAGAAGTTATAATGTAAGATTTTGTTTCTATTAATGAAAATTCATGACTCAGCCTTCATCAGTCAACAAGAAAAGGAGTTCTCCAGAAAAATCAACGAGCACACCATTAATATCAATAATGGAGTCAGGACGAATGTCAAAGTTTCCAAATTCAACATGCTGAAATACCATCAGTTACACATAGAATTCAAAGCCTGCCACCTAAGTTAACCAACCACAAATATTTATACATTATACGCAACCAAGTACATTCATACTCACGCAATTACATCCCCGCTTCCTTCTGCCGAGTGCACCAACGTGGATGACACCGGAGAATCCGGGGTCGGCGGTACCGGCGGTGCCTTCCTCTTCCCATAAAAATTGGACCAAAGAGTACGGCAAACTGAGAAGGCAGATAAAGCCGTGAAGGCCAACCAAAGCCGCCGAGCTCCAAATCCAGGAGGAGCAGTCCACAACAATCTAAACTTACTCCGAAAGCCGAGGAAAACCAATCCAGTCCAACGAGGACGCCAGGACCAACCGATAACGAGGCCGATCATGACAGCAAGCCAGATCGGAACTGCACATAACAAAATGTCGACAAATGTTTCGGCGATTGAGGGCTTCTTGAGAAACTCCACAAGATCAAAGAAAGTTTCTTCCATTTTCAGACAAGAGGAAGAGACGAATTCCAAAACGATTGGAATGGAATGAGAAGTACTACATCCAAAACTGATAATGAAATTCTATAATCCGTCTTCTTCTTCTTTGATTCTCTCTAAGCAATCGAATTCCACCAGGCTCTGCCCTCTCCGAGACAGATTCCCGAAGGAATTCGCATTCAGAGAGAGAGAGAGAGAGAAGAGGGAAAGTTAGAGAGAGAAAGGAAGTGTCAGGTCGGCAATTCGTTTGTATGACGTGGCGACGTTATAATCGTTGATGAGTGCGAATTTTTTTATTAGTTGTTTGTATGGGAAGTGTGGCGCGTGGTCGAAAGGGTTGAATTTAATCAAAACCGTTGATTAGGAAGTTGGGGATATTAATCGGAACCGTTGGTTGGACTTGTGATGTATATGCTCATGAGTGGCGCGTGGTGGGTTTAGTGTAAAGGAACATGGTTGGGTTGAGAGAGTTTTCACACGTGGGGAAGATTTTTTAACTTCTTGGGCCGCCTTGGGCCCAAAGTCCAGGTCTTTTGCACTTTTCTGTAGTGCTAGTGCAGGCCTTTCAACGCAGAATGAAACAAACTTACAAATTTACCCTTCTTATTTTTTCAAATATTTTAAATAATTTACAGTATAGTAACGTCGGCTAAATTCTATTAATCATAAATTTTGTTGTAAATATTGATTTATTACTAATACACCATAAGAATCGATTAACGATAGAAGTTTATCATTTAAATTTTGTTATATTTACGATTTTTTAAAAATATTGTTATATACTTAATTATTATTTTTAAAATTTTCACTCGTTATAATTAATCATAAAACAAATTTTTGAGTTGAAAAAGGTATTTAAATCTGAATTACATTCTTCTTGAATTTGAATTTAAGGTCGGATTGAAATTTTAAAAATATTTCCCTTTTCTGTGTCAGAGTGAGCTATTAACATTATTGTGGTTTTTCTTTTTCTTGACAAATACAAAACCTCACTTCCAACTTAGATAATAAATTATTCCTATACCAATTGAGTTATTTTGATTTTTTGTTTAACTAACTGGTTAGCTGCTATAAACTTTTTATTCTAAAAAAATTACAAGTTGTTTGCCTAATATTTACTATATTTACAAATTTTTAAAGTTGGACTATATTTTTAGATTATTTATCTGATTTTGTTTTTTAATCTCTAATTTTCTAATGTCTCATTAGATCTCCTTCTTGGCTTAAGAATTTTATAATTTAGTTTTGATTTGGGAAAGTATTAAATACATCATTTATTCTCCGTCAATAGAAAAAAAAAGTCTACCACATCCAATTTCTTTGATCTTATTTATCTTACAATAAAGTTTATAATTAGGTTTAGAAAGAAAATTTGTTCCAATATATACACGTGAAAACTTAGACACTTTAAGTTAATGTCATGGCCCTTTCATAGGCTTGTTTATACACGCTTCTCTTAGCTTGGTCTTATTCTTCAAGCTAATGCGTGACAATCATTTATATGAGTGGGGTGTTGTGCTTTGTTCACTAAATTAGTATATAAACTTTAGTTTAACTAAGCAAGAATAATGTGAAGTTTTTTATTTACTTTTCTTTTAGGAGTTTTCGATGTCGAATGAGGTTATTTGCAGTGTCCTTCCTCTAAAATTTGTATGTGGTTACATGACAGTGGTGATATCAAGGTGCTTGCAGCTCTCAAGGTGGAAATCAACTCGATTATTTTTCAAATACTATATATTTATTAGAAGTTTGAGAATAAGAAAACTTAATTAAAAAAATCCTTACAAATCTACATTACTCTTTCTTTAGCATATATTTTTTCATAATTAAAAAGAATAATCTTTTCTTCAAAGCATACAATATATAAGGCCCTAAAGAGAACAAGTTATCTCCACCATGAACCTTTTTAATGGGCAAATTCCCATACACAAAGAAAAGAAAAATATATTCTTTTTTTGTTTTGATGCCAAACATAAAATCCCAATCTTTCTTTCTTCTTTCTTTCCAACCCATTCTTTAAAACAATCTTTTCTAAGCTTTTGTCTTGATATTTTCCATGTTGAATGAGAATGCTTTTTTGTGAGAATTTTCAAGTTGGTCAAATCATGAAAGAAAAAGGAAAATTAAAGCATCTCACAGAAAGGAGTGTTTGGGGGAAAAGAAACCCATTTCCTAATTTTTTGAGAAGGAATTTCCCAAGTAATAGCTTTTATGATCAGAGAGCATATGGAACTATATATTTCTCACCATCATCTCTCTCCCTTCATTCTTTTTGACCTCTAAGAGAATTATGAAAGTACATAGAGGTTTCTATTCCCCCTACCTATATATTATTGAGAATCCCATGTGGCCATCTTATTTATTTACTAACAAAATATGAGTAAATATGCAAAAGGAAAAACCAACTTATAGAAAGAAAAAAATAAATAATAATATGTAGCCAAAGAAGAATCAGTGAAGTATAGTTTTGGCTTCCTTTTCCACTTCTCAAATTTCTTTCGATCTAAACCTTTTTCTCTCTCCCTTTTTTTTAGAAGTTACATTTGGTTTATTTCATCAACATTTTCTTCAAAGCTTTCTTTTAGAGACTTCTTTTTTTTTTTCTTTTTTCAAATAGCATTTAACTGATGTTGAATGAAAGTATGTAGAGGTTGCATTATTGATCACCTACATCCATATTTCTTTCGATTCTCTATGAACAAAGGGTAACCATTGCGTTTGAGATTTGAATCATTCATTCAAGATAATTAAGAAAAGAAAACTTTTCATTTTGCGGTAAGAAAACCATGAGTAATCTTAAGATATAAGTTTTATTGGGTTTCTTAAAATGGTATGGAAAAAGAGTGTTTTTGGACCGCTACATATATTTACATTTCTCTAACTCATAATTAAAATGGTCTTAGTGTCCAACTTCTTTTGAATCTCTATCACAAAACTCATAAAATCACTAGCTAGAAAAAAAAAAAAAAAAAAAAAAAGAATCATATGGAACGTAGTTATATTCAGTACTTGACATAGAAACTTATATTATAAATCCAAGGTTGGAGGTTAGTCAATTTTTCCATACTCCGTGACAAAATGAACTCGTTTGCAAAAAATTAAACCTCTCTCATTTTAACATTATGAATTTTTCCAAATATCATATATATTTTGATAAGAAATATGTGATTGTTTATAATCAAAAGAGAACAATGTAAAGGGTAAGAGGATGAGAAGATCCCCCAAAAAAACAAATGAATAATAGCCTTTCAATTGTTAAAAACCTTTGAAAGACTACAATTACAGAAGAGTTTAGTGTGAATTGTGCACCACCAAGAAGAGGTATATGTTTAACGACAACAATCCAAAAAGAATAAAAACATAAAGCATATACTTATCTTAAAATGTTCTACCATTTCTCTCCTCACGTTTCCGAAGGATGAGGGATTGAAATTAGAAGAAAGCATACTTATATATAAACATATATATGAAATGGTAAGTTGAGATGTCGCTAAAAGAATTAAACTTAGTAGAAATATAGATGAGGATGATGTCCATTTTCAAGATCCAAAGGGTACGTAGTAATTATGAGGCAAGAAAATTAAAAGAGAACCACAATAGAAATGGAGGATTTTGAAGCCCAAATCTGACCCACAAAGGGGTGTTTGAGAAAGTGGTGAGTGAGCAAGAAACCAAGCAAAATGGGCTATCATGATAGTCTTGAGCTTATAAACCAATAAAGGATAAAATTGAATTCAAACCTCTACTTTGATTGCCTATTTCTAAACTTAAAAGGAAAAAAAAAAAAAAAAAAAAAGACTTTCTTTCTGTCTATCTCTCTCTCTCTCTCATGCAACATAAAGTGAAAGGGGTCCTCAAAGCTTCTTCTCTTCTTCCTCATATCAGCTCATATTATTCTTTGTAACTCTCTGCAAGCAAAGCTAATTTATTTGGAAGCAACATTTCAACACACAAAAGATGATCGATTCCCCCATATGTTATTCTTTTCTAAAATTATAACATCTTTTTCAGTTGTGTTTTTCCAAACTTTCTAATCTAATTTGTTTGTTAACTTAAGATAAAAAAAAAAAAAGTTTTTGAAAAAACACAAAACTCTTAATTAGAATATCCTTCTGATCTCTTCTTTAAAAACAAAAACTGGGGTTTTCATTTCTTGTTCCATAGAATCAATAATGGATTAAAAAAAGAGACACAAAACAAGAGGAATTAAAATGGATCCACACACACCTAACACGCATTGTGGGTTTCTCCAACTTGAAGGCAAAGATAAAGCAAAAAGCTGATAAATTTAAGAAAATATATATATAGTATAAATATCACAACTTAGAAAAGCCTTTACACATTCATACCTACCCATAATTATCAAAGAAGAACATTGCCTCTTGTATTGATGAAACTTCGAGTTGGGGGGAATGAAGCCTGGTCCGAGATCGTTCTCACCATGGAAACATGACAGATATCAGATAAACGGTCTCGAACCAGACAGCATTCCCCTCAACAATTTCGACATGAAGAGGAAGAGAAAAGATATTGAAACTATTTGATATTGTGAGGATGGCCATGCATAGAGAGAGAGAGAGAGAGAGAGAGAGAGAGAGAGAGTTAGTGATGGGGCCTTCTTATATATATAGGTGAAAGGGAGAGAAAAGGGTTTAAACAAATCTCAGCTTTTCACACACAAAACAAACACTCACTCTAAAGCAATGAATTAACTAAATCAATTGTCTTTGCTTGTGTTCCTTCTCTTAAGGTTAAATAGACAATCACTTTTATCATAACCCAAAAAGAAAAGAGAAAAAGAAGAAAAATAGCTCTTGTCTCTCTCTTTGTACTTGAAAAAGAATTAAGTAGCTTCTATTTTTACAGCTTTTTGATATATAGTTTACTATTGTTATTTAATTATGAGATCTACTTCATTTTTTTACTTATTATTAATATAATATTTGTATGAACACGAATCACTAAAAAGTGCTCTTTGAGATCTAGAGAGTTAAGTATGAGCTCTTTCTTAAATCAATTCACTAGATCTAAACTAAAATTTTCATTGTGAATCAACTCATCAAAGAATCAACATTGCTTGAGAGATTAGGTTTACTGATTATTTTTACTTCTTTTGATAACTATTCTGTCTCATTTACATTGATTTTCATATCTTTATTCCTAAGGTAACGCATGTATGAATTCTTCAGATGCAAATTATTCCCTTTTTAAAATCATGTATATGTTTTCATTTTCTTATCATGAAACATTTAAATTCATGTTCAAATTTGAACAAAACAAACCAAGCGTTGTATATATTAGTACAACCATAATTGTGATTCATGTTCTATCTCCTCTCATCTTTAGGATTGAAAATGCCATTTAATTACCGACGAGAAGTATACTTATTTGATATGTTATTTTTTTTTTCATTATTAGTGGATATGTTTATAAATATATGGGAAAATAAAGAAAAATAGATAATAACCCAGTCATCAAATTCAGAATAAACACGAAACAGTGAAACAGAGTTTGGTGAGGAAATTAAAAACCATCTCTATCAAAATTAAAGGATAATGAAAAGTGGTACAAATAGAGGAAGGAATGGGTGTAATATTGTGGTAAAGAGCAAGACCTTATTATAGTCACCTTAATTAAGTTAAGGCTAAATAAATAATCCCACATGCCACACTGTTTGCAATTTTGAGAAGCTTTGCATCGAAACAATAATGTTTGGTTTTGCCAATGAAGGTTATTTTTGGTACAAAAGAGTGAAGTGTGCCATTTAATTGGTATCACCATTCATCAATATTTCATCTCTTCTCAACGATATATATTTTTATTTAGGACATATTTTGCCTTGTGATTGTTTTTTATGGTTTTTAATTTATAAAGTTTGTGGGCATTATAAGCCTGAATTTATGTCACTAATTAACTTGAGTTGAGTTTATGACTTTGTTTAGGGTTTAGGTTCTAAAAATTAATCTCTGGATCCTCGTATATACTTTGAAACGAGTTTTATTAGTTTTTTTTTTTCTTGAAGATTATTTTTAGTAGAAGTGCTATGAACAAACAAACAAATTATTGTTAGTTTTTGTTTTTTGGTAATGGTTTTTATAGGAAGTTTATATTTGTTTACATGAACAGTTTTGCAAAACGTTTTTTTTTTAACTTATAATAAAATATAAGTGAATAACATTACCATTTTAATATCTTAAAAAATTATCGTAATTAACAAATTTTTGACATTGATGAAAGTTTATCAACACGTACACAAATGATAGTAGTCTATTCCTGTTTAATAACAACTATCAGTGATATTTTATTATATTTAAAAACAATCATCTTAATTTTCAATATATTTTTTTTTTTGTTAAAACTCCTTTTAACATTCATTTTTAGTCTAAAGAAAGTATGCTTTTTTTTCCTCCCATTGTTCTACTTTCTGTTAAATAAACATTAAAATTTCTAAGTTAAAATTTAAAAACAAAATAACAATTTGAAAACTTGTTTTATTAAATCTCAAAACTTGGTTTTTGTTAACACCGCTAAAATTGAAATAAAACGTATATACTTACGGATAAAAGTCGTTTTTATAAACTAGATTTAAAAAATAAAATCAAAATAAAATAATCAAATGTTTATTAAAAAGGATTTTTTTTCCCATTTAACTATCAAGTTTCCTAAATTATTATAGTAGCAATACTTGTAAAATTATTTTTGAAATGTATAAATTAGAATCGACTAACTATAACTCAACTAGTCGACATCAATCGAAATACATCTTTTGTGATGTTGAGAGATTTTAAATCGTGATTTCTTGAGTCGAGAATGTCGTATACCTAAATAAATTGAGTTACACTTGTGTTGATAAGATCATGACATTATTCTTTTAACCTATAGAAGTGAAAGTAACTAAAAGATGGTAATCCAATATTAATATGGGGATGTGTCTCAACCAATAAATGTATCATCAAATCAAATTGTTTGAAAAGACATGTTGAGCTGATTAATTGGACAAAAAAGAGAGTTGAACAAGCAGGGCACTTTACGCTCTTATGGTAATCCCTTTTTCTTCTTTTGCTTCAAAAGATTTTTCATAATGAGGCGTAACGTAATCATGGAAAAAGAAAAATCCTATCCCAAACAAAAGCATAACAAATAAACATCAATGGGACCATACTCCTACTCTTTGATATTGAGAGGCCATATCATTTCTCACGTTCAAACTATCTTATAATAATATTCTTCCTATACATTCTACATTTTACCTCAAAATTATAATTTCTCTATCATATAGCTTAAAATGCTAGGAAACGTGATTGTTTATTCAAATATATATCCATTGTTTGATTGTGAATTTCATATATGTATTTGAAATCTTCTCGATACACACAAGAATATATCACTTTGTCATGTAACTATTCAACCTAAAATGTGTTATGTGATTGTTTAAATATATTTTCATCCTAAGATCATGATGTTTCATATCTATGCTCTAGACATCCCACTAGTATACAAAAGAGAAAGACCACATCTACCAAAATAATTGTAGACAAGACAACCACTCAAACACATCTTCACTATTTGATGGTGATGTATCATATCTCCATGGTTTAAATCACATTTATACACCAAAGAACACCCAAGATCATGTGTAATAAGGTTAAGGGCGGAGGTTTGAACAACTCAAGTAAACCTTAAATTAATATCAAACCTGTTGATTATTATAGTTATCTATGGAAACCAAAAGTGTAAAACCCACTGAACAATTAAACAAAACCATTGTTAAACCAAAAGTTATTTTATATTTATTTGTAACCATGGTTTAATCCTGAAATTAATTTTCCATCGCTTTCATTTCTTAAGGGGCGCACCCGTCACCGGAAAACGCAGTAACTGCCGGTGAACGGATGCTAAACGATACCGTTGATACCTTAACCGCTCAAACGTCTCCGTCGTAACAAAAATTGCCTCCGCCAGCTTCTGATTTCCTTCACATTCTTTATAAATTACTCCTGCAGTTCGATTCATTTTATCAAGTTCACAATTAGAAGTAGAATCTTTTCATTCCTTCTTCGAGATTAGGCAATGGATTCAGGCACGGTCGTTTCAGAAGCCACCCCTGAGGTCAAGAATGAAATCCAAAATGAGGAAGAAAAGCTCCTCGTCACTGCCCCTGATAGTGAGGTTAAGGAGATTGCTGTTTTGACCGAGTTCAAGAAGAAGAGGAATCAAATTCAGGTTTCCAATGTCAAGAAGCCCTTCTTTTACTACTACAATCTTTCTAAGGTATTCTTATTCCTGAAGGTCTTCTGTTGAATCAACTTCTTAGTTAAGGTTTCAAAATCATGATTGCTTTGATGTTTTAATATGTTGCAGAGGCACATTAAGCAGTACAATGAAGTTGAGCTTTCTGCATTAGGAATGGGTATGAGTTCTTGAATCCTTTTTTTTCTTTTCATAATTGGTTATAGTTGGATGTTCATTACTGGGATGAGTTCCATTCATTCGTTCATTGTACAGCTATACCTACTGTAGTGACGATCGCCGAGATTCTGAAGAGGAACGGGTTGGCATTTCAAAAGAGTAAGAAATTTTTTCCAACCTATTGGCAATTTTAATTAGTTTCTTTTTTTTGGTGAGTAAGGCACTCTCTAAACATGATCTATTATTTGGAAATTTCTGCAGATTTGACGATATCTTCTGTCAGTTTGAAGAATGGGGAAAACGGCAAGCTGGTTATGAAACCTAAGGTTACTGCTTACTAATGGAAATTATGTCTGATCTATTGTGCAATTTTTAGATGTTTCGTTGGCTTAATGATGTATTCTTTTATCTGTTTTCCTAGATTGAGATTGCATTGGTAAATGCAGAAAAGATCAAGAACATTTCGACTGCTCCAACCAGTGAAGATTCTTGAAACAAATTTTGTTAGTAGTGAAGTATCATTCTCGAATCTGGCTTTACTTCTTGTTTGCCTACTTTGCCCAAAGTTTCTATAAGAGATTAGAGATCTGCTAGGAAATAGGAGAGTGAATTGCAGATCTTTTAGTCGAAGCAGATTCAATTCTGATAGAACCTAAAGAGAGGAGTTCCTTTTCTTCTCCCAGTGAGATTCTTAAGGATTGGATGTAGAGAAGCTTTATTTGTAATTGAACTACCAACTTCTAATTGCATATAAAATTGGATAAACATCCTGATCCCTGGTCTCTCTCTCTCTTTCGCAATCACACACACTAATTTTCAATTAATTCAATTAACACACTAATTATATTCAATTTGAAATCACACTAATCATCTATAAGTTTGAAGCCACCCACAAGGTGTCCATACGCAAGTTCAGTAATGGGAGAAAGATTCAAACTTTATTGCAAACTAATTCACAAGGACAGGGCTCGATTATAAATTAAAGACTTGAAATGAAGTATATTTCAGATTGATCAAACTTTACAGGAATCGGGAATAAGGATATCACTGCAGCGACAATTTGGCAAGGGTAAGGGCCAATACCTTGACTCCGTTTGACATATCCATAGGAGAGGCGAATTCTTCTGGCTTGTGGCTGTACCCTGCAAAAGTAGTAGCATGCAATTAGGCTCAAAATTTCTTGATGGCACGAGCACGACTAATAAGGGCGAGATAGTTTCAGAAGTGTTATCTGCCGGTAACTTGAAATGATAAACTAGAATTTGTGCTTCCTAGAGGATAACAAAGTAGACTTTTACCTTTATAGCAAGGAATGAAAATCATACCCATTGGGGATACCCTGCAAAATAGTGCAAATGCAAATTCAGCATTGGGTTCAACTGAGAAAAAGAAACATTACCACATAAAAAAAACACTCTGCCTGTAGTTTTGCTAGCCATTGTTAATCTTCTGAATTGCTTAAGGAGACAGAGAAGTATACCTTAAACAAACTGTGAATCTGTTGAAGCTAAGTACTCAAAATTCATTACTAAGCGTTTAGATGACAAATAAGAGTGTTATTTTAATCTCTCCTATGTAACTTTCTCCGGACTTTGAACACTAATGTATTCAGTTTGAATTAGAAATTATCTTCTTCAATTTTTCAGTTTAAATTGCACCCTTAAAAATAATCAAAAGAGGGTACTTCCACCTTCAGAATCATTTAGAAGAAATGTGCTTTTCAGATTATAGGACCCTGAGAAACTAAAAATTATGTTCTTAAAGAATTGATATCAAAATCTGTTACCTGGCCATAAACAGTGAATCATGATATGCTCTACTAATCATTAGTTTGTGTGAGAGATTGAGATCTTTTGCTGCTGAAACCATAGCCTCTACAATTGATTTATCAGAATGTGCTGGCGGATCCTGGTTTATAATTTTGAATTCTGATAGTTTGACCTGTCGCCTTTTACTTATTTCATTGGCAGATTCATGAATCTTCTTAATGACTATGTTTCTACGCTCTTCATCAATGTCTCTAGTGTCTGTTTATGAGAGAACAGAACTAAAATGAAAATAAAATATACAATCATCATATGGCTTAAAATGACCAATTATTATTAAGCATCACAGCAAAACATCAACCTATTTCCAGATGTGATTTGCTTGGGATGCTGTTAATTGCTCCAGGATGAAGCTCCAAGATACCTTGTACAGAAGTTTTAATCAATATCAAGTTTTGCAACATGAGTAGTATAGCATGAAAGTTGTGAATGTCATGTTTTGCCAGGTGAATAGATACAGTATGCTAGGATATGAAATAATTCACTCCTGGTTCAGAAGAATTACCAACGGTACCGACAGTGTCAATGGATCCAGAGTCCAATACATGCTTCTCAACTGCTAGTGCTAGCTCAGCTGCTGCCAGTCCTGCATCATTTCTGCTTGCATCGAAATTTTCATTGTCAAATTGGCTCAATAATAGCGGGGCTCTTGGGCAATAAAAGAAATAAACCCCTTCTATTGTCGAAGACTTTGGAATGAATGAAAGAATATTAAATTTAAAGAGAAAAAATAATACATGTTGGGAACTCTTCAACATACGGTTTAATATAATGATGTGTAGGCATTATAATTAGTCTGGATAAGAAATATTGATCTCCATACAATTCATCACCTATATGGCATCAGTACAGCACCGGCGTGACCACCAGTGCCTTCAAACTCAACCTTCAGACTAGCAGGGGCTGCAATTGCAGTCACAACTCCTATTGATATACCTGGATTGAAGCTTAATGTCACTCACAAGAGTTCGCAATTTCTAAAGATGTATCTAACTTATAAATCATATTGTGAGTCCTAGTTAGAGATGTACTAAGAATATTAGTATGATTGTAGTAAAGGGTATTCTAGTAGTTAGACATTAAGTTTGTTAGGTTTTTCGGTTATAAATAGTGGGAGGGAGTATGGCTAGGGTGGAATAGAATTTTGTGGGATTTCCTTTGGAGAATTAGGTGAGTCTAGCCCTCTCAAAAGGTTAATGGATGCCTTGTTACTTTTCTTATGGTAATATTATGCCAAAATTTCCATATATTTCCATACTTCAGTGTTCTTAAGTTTCTATGTGTTCTTGAGTGTGTTCTTGTTAGGAGGTATGCTAGCACATATGTGATGTTTAACATAAATCAGATGATTTTAGGAGCTAAAACCAAAAGGACATACCTTCTTCCTCCAGAATGGGACCTTGCTCTATGTGCAATTCAAGGAAAGCAGAGTAACTTCCTTTCTTTAAAAACACAGTAGATATCCGAGCTGGATCAGTTAAGTAGCCAGCAAAACTAGCAGCACTGATAAAAGATATATTCTGACCATCAACAGTTGTTTCCAAGGCTTTAGCAAGTGCATCACTCCCTGCCAACAAGCGGCTAAGAACAAAAGAAAGTGCGAGTGAGTAGAAGATTGCTATTTGAATATAATCTTCATTTTTAGTTAACAGGATTGGATTGGTAATGATTCTCACCTACCCAAGCAGCTGATTCCAAAGCGTGTAGGTTCCTCAGAGGTGAAGAAGATAATTTCCAGAGACCTCTTAGGTTTAAACCCGGACCTGCAAAAATCTAGCTCAGCACTTTGAAAACTACAAAGATTTTATTATAATCGTCAGTATTTGACTATTTGTTTTACTAGTGTCTTTCCACATTCTTCTCTAATACCAGTGAATAATTTTGAACTTGAAGCATAAGTTATGTGTAAGTCAGGACTAAAAAGAAATCAGCGCATTTTTAATAACTTGAAAGAATGAGAACTCAGTGCTTCAAAGCTCTACTCTCTTGTCCTTGGTAAACAACCAAACCTGTAGCTTTAAAAACCCTATAGAACTTTTTTAAGGTAGCTAACCTTTTCAAGACGTTGATGGCTTCTAAAGCACCTAAAACACCAACAACTCCATCATACTTCCCAGAGAATGGAATTGCATCAGCATGAGAACCTGTGGCAACGGCGGGAAGGTCTGGTTCAGAACCATCCCTAAACAAGAAAATAGTCCATCAAACCTACAAAAATAAGACTAAATCCCTTTGACAACATTGATCGTATCCATGATACTACAAAATGACATGGGTGACTACTGCAGATTCACTCACCATCTGCCAAATATGTTACCAACGGCATCCTCTCGAACAGAGAGACCAGAGAGTCCCATTAAGTTTTTGACAAACCTGCAAGGAGACTAAACAGTAAGGGCAAAGCACAAAATGGAACAAACCCATCACCGTTGCATTTTTCTCAAATGAGTGCACACAGCACATTCCCATCAGTCTTGAATATATTTGGAAAGAGAACTTTGAATCCTGTTCATTAGTGCAGTTACATGCTGGATATGAGAAATGCAAAATAGGTTCACCAAAGATCAAGCTAAGAATAACATGAGATTCTGGGATTTGTGATGGAAATTCAATATTAGCCATAACGCAAGAAATGTGATCTTCCAATTAGCTAACAAACACACATACATATATCATTTTCAAAAGTAGACACCATTAATCAACATACACACCTAGCTTCTACATTTGAGAAACGATGGACAAAAGTATACCAGATAGAGTTCACCTAACGGAAATGTCCTCTCTACAATAAATGTAAAAATGGGTTAGATACACAATTTGCTAAATAGACAAAACACAGTCCCTACCTTCTTGCCAATACATCCTTCTCGGTGTAAAGAATCCTTGTAACTGATGGGGCTGGTGAATCCGAGAAAGTAGAAAGCTCCTCAATCTAAATACCCAAATCCGCAAGACAAGTAATCAGAAGCCCTCAAAATGGACTCATTAAGCTAACATATAATTACAACCGATAAAAAAAGAACCCTGTAAGTTCGACATCCATTTTTCCGTACCTGTTTCACTAAGGTGTCAGCATCGACGGACAGAGAAGTAATGGGGTTTGAGAAGCCATGTGGGGAAGGTTCATGAACTGGGTACCCGGAGAAAGCCTCCATGGTTCTGATTGCTGGGTCATCATGATTATGAGCTAAGGCGGCAGAAAAAGAAGAAATGAAGATGAAAGGAAGGAGGAGGGCGATGAGCTGCAGCAATGGAAGCATGGTGAGTGATGATTGTGGGGGGAGAAAGAGCGAATTGAATCGAAGAGATAAACGGCCAAAGGGGCCCGTGAGCCGTGACTCGCTATCTGGATAGTGCAAAATCGACGCTCGCTTTTCCGGTTCGAATATACTTTCTGTGATGTGACACTGCACCTTCATTGGTCCGATGAATGCTTTTGTCTTCCCCTTTAAATTTCTCTTTTAATTTTGCATTTAGTGCATCAAATCTTCTCATTTTCGTTTCTTTTTCACAAGTGCAGTAGGTAGGGAGATTGGATCACAAAGTTATGGATAGCAAATACATTTATATGTAAAGTTAGTTGCACGATGTTAATTTTGATTTTTTGTCGTTAGCTGAAGAAAGTTATACACAAGACGAAAAATTGTTGGATAAAGTCGATAATTTATATTTAGTTTCAATTGATACTCGTTTTGATTGTTAATATTAGTCTTAAACCCAACTTAAATAAATTTGTTAACAAGTAAAATATATATTCTAAATTTTATTAGAAAACATAAAAGTTAAAATAACATCATCAAATTAAGTGTCTACTTTTTTTTTTCTTTTATTTATCTTTTTGTTTCGATGTCTCAATAAAAAGAAAATCAATTTATCTTAATTGAATTGCGTAAATGTAATAACTAAATAGATTGTATTTCGAATAACTAATCTTTATTTTTTTGGTCAAATTGCCATTTGAACGTTGAATCAATTATTTTGATTTTTTTTCATTTATATTAACCGTGCTTAGCTTGTACAACAAAATTCAAATCTTCATTAAAAAAAAAAAGGTGTTGACAAAAGAGCAACCGATGCAACAAAGTCAAAGGAATATAATAGATTACAAAAACAAATTCATACGTAGGCCATGCACATAAACTTTATTTTAGATTACATAACACAAACATAAGGAAACTACATTTTCCTTTCTTATTTTCATAACATTTAACGTTTAATTCGGAGACATATACATACACATGTCTCACTAATATATAACTTAACCAATTATGGGAGTCTTAACAACAATGCGGGTGTACTTATCGACCCAAACCCAAACCCTATCACACCTGAAATCTTGTGTAACAAATTTTCCTTGCTCAACAATGATCGCATTAACATAATGGTTCTCTTTTTCAATAATCTTTTCAGCTATGTTACCCGAAACTAAAACCAACTCCGGCCAAGAGCTCTTGCCTGTATCAATGGCCAAGGAACAAATAATTAATTAACCATTTGAGTAGGAAAAAATTAAAATTATCTCGCCTTTGATCTTCAAAATATACATACACAAATAACTAAAAACAACTATGAAACGACAAGACAACTTTCGTACCTTTGCAATCGTCGGACATCTTTGGTTTGAATAATTTTAATAACGAAAGATATGTTAAAGCTGTGTATGATGAGCTTATTGGTTAGGGAGATGTTGGATTTATATAAATGTCGAGATTTTGAGATTGTTTGGGTTTGTAGTTTATTTGACTTTGGTGTTATTTATCAATTCTAAGCAAAGAAAATATAATAATGGCGGATAGGGTATCTTTGACATTTTCAAAACCCTATCTTTTGATTGTTTATTAATTAATTAATTAAGAATGTTTAGTTTGTAGAAAATATCAAATCAACAACATTAATCAATGAAATCAAAATTTGACTAATAACCTCTTAAGTAGAATACATATTTATAAAATTTAGATAAGCTTTTTTTATACTTCAGTGATATTCCGTACCACTGCCATTCCTATTTACCCTAACACTATCACTATTTATTTTATTATCTTCTTCATTATATATAATATAACTAACTTTGAATTTGATGTTAATAAAATTATTAAAATTATATTGAAGGAGTCTGTGTTATAATTATAACAAAATTATAATTTTATCGTAATGTAATCTATATTAGAGTGTGATAATTGACTAATTAAGATAACGTGTCATGTTTTATGAATAATAATAGTAATCATGATGGACTATCTTCAAATAAAAACCCATGATTTCAAGACTAATTAATATATTGTTGAAGTACAAATTAAATTAAATATCTGATGTGTCAAAGAAACTTTTAGTTTAAGAAACGATTTCCTAAATAAGAAAATGAATTTAATTTATCTGGTAGATGCTGACGGGGTAATGGATGAAGTATATAATAAACTATGAAATTATGATGGGTTGGTTGTTTTAGAAAAACCATATCAACATTTTTCTTTCTTTTGCTATATAAAAATATTTACCTAAAAATTTTGCATACTCCAAAAGAAGAAAATTTTGAATGTTTTCTTAGACGCATCTATCTTAAGACTGCATCGAACTGCAATTTAATTGAATGTATTTTTATTTAAAAAATACTTTGTGTAAAGATAGAAAAGTGGGAAGTATAAGAGTTAGAGCTGCATTGTCCACCTCAAGATGGCTGGATTAATTTAAGATGAATAAAGTTTAGGCAACAAAAGTAGAAAAGTTAAATTCCACACAACACAACAAGGAAAAATATAAAACAAAATAAAAACCAAAGACACGACACTTCAATAACATAAATAAATAACCTCATGATCATCTTCTTCCTCTACTCCACTACGGTTCATTTCATCAAGAAGGCAGCTGTGCACATAACTAAGGATGTCTCTATGTGATGGTAAATAAATGTTCTTCACACTAACCATGTCTTTTATTTATGTAAATGATATATATAATAATTAATATTATTCGTTAATTTGTTTTAATTTTAACTTCTTGTTGTGATGAAAATCATAAGGTAAAACATCGTGGCCGGAACTGATCGGAAAACATGGAAAGGTGGCGGAGGAGATGATAGAGAGAGAGGTTCCATGGGTAAATGCTAAGGTTGTACAAGAAGGAACCACTTTTGTTACTGCTGATTATAATTGTAATAGGGTTTGGGTTTGGGTTAATAAACATGGCTTTGTTACTAGAATTCCCATTATTGGTTAATTAATTTTAATAATACCCCTTCAATAATATTATAAATCTCTCTCTTTTTCTCCTTCTCTCCTTAATTATTAGTTTTTTTTTCTAAATTCGTCAATTACAAAGATTATAGATTGAAAATCCAAATTATTATCATAATTTTAGTATATATTTATCATTACTATGATGTAAATTGAAAAAAAGAAACAATTACTTTACTTTCTACAGATTATTGAAATACATTATAACTTTTTCGGCATCCTTTTTAATCAACCGACTATGAACTCTTACCTAAAAACACACAAATGTGCATAATTGACAAATTAAGATGTTTATAAGTGATTTTAAAATTTTTAAATAAAAGTACGTATTTTTATAATGTTCAACCAACTTGAAAGTCAATATTTGATAGTCGGTTGATTAAAAACCGTAGATGAAATTGGATAAATTAATGTATTCATTTTCTATATGCATCCCAAACTATATATTACTGAAATTTCTTACAAATTGAAAATGGATAATAAAAACGATTAAAGATATAAGTATGAAATTAATAGGTTAAAGTCATGTTCAACTTTGACTTAGATCTCTTTTTTAGTGGACGTGAGATAGCTGCAATAGGTTTCAAAATGAATATTCTCCAAGCTACTGCTACAAACAACATGTTCACACTTGACGAATATGAGAAAAAATATGTAACAAAGGAAGTAGACAATTTGTATTTTAATTTGTATAGACACAATGGGGTATTAGAAAAATTGAACAGAGAAAAGTTTATTTTATGTAGAGTAATAAAATTGTTCAAAGGTTTCTAAAACTTACTGATCCTACAATTCCTCATGTGATTCCTATTTTTCTCAACACATTTTTTATATAAAAAAATAAAAAGAAAATTATATAAAAAGTTAAGATTTGATTCATTCTTCTTAACTTAATTCAATTAGATGCATCCACACAAAATTATTGTTGTCTTTGAATTATAATATTCAAGGAGACAATCTTGCCCTAATCAAGATTTTTCTTTTTTTGGGGATATTTTTCTTAATTGCATGCATGCCAATATATGTATTTGTCTGATAATAATATTTGTAAGAGATCTCCAATAAACCATTGAAAAAAATATTCAAACTACTTTCTTTTAGAATTTCTCCCACATTTATTCAACCCTATGAAAAACAATCCATCATATTATATATACATACAATGACCTCTAATAAGTTTCTTATGCATATCCTTTCATCGTTATGATATATATATCATCAATTGATTCAAAAACTTAATTAATAGATAAAGGTGAATTTAGCTAGTAAAAGAATAATTAAATATAATAAATAGTAAATGAAAGTAACATAACACATCACAAATATTTTTATTACGGCAAACACAAGTATTACATTATATCAGACATCTTTGAAAGGAAAAAGAAAAAAGAAAAAAAGATCATAAATGCCTTATTGAAATAATATTATTCATGTGGTAGGAACAAACATGAATTGGCATTTGAATTATAATATTGAAATAATACATAATTTAAAACATATATATATATATATATATATATATATATATATATATTCAATTTTAACCAATGAAGGGAGTCCTAGTGACAATGGCTGTCTTAGGATCAACCCAAACCCAAACCCTGTCGCACCTAAAGTCTTGAATCACCACTGAACCTTCATCAACAATAATAGCATCCACCAATGGATTCTCTCTCTCAATTGTCTTCTCTGCTTCTTTTCCTGCTTTACCAACCAACTCCGGCCATGAACTCTTCCCTAAACATTTCAAACACACACAAAACCCAAATGTTTATATTTTAGATTCTAAAAATTATAATCCAAAATGTTTTCCTGTCTGTGTTTTAATGATATAGATTCTAAAGGTTTAATATAATATTTTTTTATACGTACGGTTCCTTTTTGTATGATGTTGATATTATTGTTATATTTAGGAGTGTACTAAAATGTTTTTAAAAGTTAATTTTTTCCAAAGTCTAGCACAAAACAAAAAGTTTAGAAGTAAAATAAGTGTTAATAGACATACTTTTCAAAAATAAAAAATCAAATAATTACTAATCAACTTTTTAGAGATTTTGCTTTTAGTTTTCAGCTATTTGAAGTTATGTGTTTGTTTTGATTTTCATTCAAAATTTCATATAAATACTTGAATGCTTTAAAAACAAAAACAATTATTTTGAAAATTCGTCTCTTTCAAATCTACACTTGATAGTAATTAATGGAATTATTTACTCATCACGTACCTTTGCATGTTGTAGACATCTTTCGCGAGATTTTTCTTTGGGAACTTTTTTTTTTCTCTTTATCTATTTGGGAAAGTCTTGTGATAGTTTTTGTATGGGGGAAGTGGGTTTATATAGAGGTTGGGGTTTGATTTAATTTGACTTTTGTGCACAATAAATTATTTCTTCTATCCCACGCAATAAGAATATACATAAGAGAGCTTAATGGCTAACCAATGTGATGTGTCTACACATATAACACTAACATTCAAATTTTACTTCTATATATACTTCAATTTTAAAGTTTTTGTTCCCCACTCTCTATTTATTCTTACCTCCAACATTTCAAACTAATAAATAAAAAAATTATTAAAAAATATTTACAAAATATAGTAAAATTTCAAATTTTATAATGTAAAAAATAATGTTTAAAGAATATTTAAATTTACAAATCTAAACACATATGACTGTTACCATTAAATTATTGTTTTGTTTATTAAGCTAATTATATGAGAAAATTCTGCCCTACTATTATACCCATTTATTAGCAGACTTACGTGGTTGAACAATGTTTCCTTTTTTCTTTTCTTTTGAAAAAAAAAAACAGAGAGACGAAGAATGAACGTTCTTTTCTTTGGCAACTTTTAAATTTTATTTGTATGCAAAGTAATTAACTAAAATTGTTTGGATAAAGTAAAAAGTCAAAACACGAAAGGGTTGTTTTTGTCAAAATAGTTGAATTGAATTTAGATTCCATGACCCCAACTAATTTTACACCTTCTATGTCGCTTAAAGTGGTTTTGTTTTTAGGTTATTAGTTTGAATAACAAATTTAAAATATTATAATCGAATATATAATAATATTTTTAATAAATTATAAATATAGTATAATCTATCAATAATAGATATTTTCTTTTTCCACAAATATATACCATTGTTAGTTGAGTAAGTTCACATTGGCATCAATTATTGTTATATAAACTTCGACAAAAATTTGTTATATACAAATTTTTAAAATGTTTCTATATTTGAATATAATTCATTTCTAATACTTTGGATTTAATTCATATATAAACAATTTTTGTTTTTTCCTTTCCTCCAACTTTTGTATGGTCTCCCTGCATGGAGAAGTGGGGTTTCATAAGACTTGGGATTTTAATTAATTATATTGTTCTCTCTTTGTATCAAGTAGGATATTTGGAAAGTGAACCAATCCACCTACGTGCCCCTAAAAAATCTTGACTTTGACTTTCCTTCAAAATACATATACATGGAAAAAAACATAGGTGCAAATTGGATGTACTCATTTTTTATGTATCCTAAGCTGTATATGCAATGATGTCTTAAAATAAAAAAAATAAAATTTTCAAAATTTATATTTGTGTGATGAAAAAGTGAGAAACATTGCGTGTTCACTCTCTCTCTCTATACATATATATATATATTTATTTGTGGTATACTGTTTGAAATTTCATATTAATGGAAAATGGATAATATAAAGGATTAAAGATATAAATATGAAATTGATAGGTTAAACCATGTTTAACTTTGACTTAGATCTCCTTTTTTGTGGACATGAGATTTTAGCCATCGATGGGTTTCAAAACAACGTGGTTGAACAATAATAAATATTCTCGAAGCAAGTGCTACAAACAACATGTTCACACTTGATGAATATGAGAAAAAACATGTATAACAAAGGAAGTACACAATTTGTATTTTAATTTGTATAGACACAATGGGGAAACTAATATTAGAAAAATGGAAGAGAGATAAAAGTTTCTTTTATATGTAGAGTATTAAAATTGTTCATTGTAAGTGAAATGTTCAAAATAGAAAAAGGGTTTTTACTTGTCAAAATAGTTTTTCTTTGTTCAATCTCTTGCAAAGAATTTCACATCCATTCATGTATAATATTTTAAATTAGTAGTGTAAATTATCAATTAAACACTCCATTTCGAAACAAAAAAGATGGCACAAAAGGATAGGCTTTTTTTCGTAGTTCTGGACTTCTTCTACGAACTTGCACTCCCTCCGAAGACTTCGAGGGAGATTCCTTGCCGCAGGTTAATGCCTACGGTTCAGAAACAATAAGAAACAAATAAGATAATCTCTATCTTTTTCTTTCTGATCTAATCTTGCATATTTCATCCTCGAAGTTGTCGAGTTTGCGAAAGGATTTCAGTTAGACTGCATAACAGTGGATGTTTCGCCTATGTCTATCATATGACAGTTAACACTCCATGCGTCTTTCAACTCAGCTGCGGACTGCAGAGGCCTTGGCTTTAAGTCCGCATCTTGAGTTAGGCTTTTGGCATGGCCGTAGAGCAAAGAGATTCATCCTGATGCGAGCCTTTGCCTCTGCAGTCATGCGTCTTGATTCTATAAGTGGCTGCCTGATGTAAGCAAGGAATGAAGGGACATTGAAGCAGGGGTGTAACAAATTGAATTTGGGATTGGGTTGAACATGTTTCGGGACCGATCTGAATTTTTGGATTAATTGGGTTGGCAACTCGAATGAACCGAAAAGCAGTTTCAACCCAAATAGGTTGGATTATTGGGTTGCATTTTTTTTTATATTTTTAATATTTATTAAATTTCGAAAACATTATGATATTACATCGAGCAGACATCCAAAAACATCACTAACTACAACATTAATATAATAATAATTAACAAAAAGTACTGAAACATGTAATATATCATTAATTCAGGTTGGGTTGCGTTGAAATGAATTTTTCAAACCTTAATACGAGACTTAATTCAACTCAAAAAAAAACTTAACCCAACCCAAATTTTAAAATAACCCAACCAAACTCTTATAAAATGGGTTAAATAGTCTCATTTGAATTGTCGAGTTATTCTTATGCCTCTATAATATAAAAATATTGAGTTAGGATATGTCGAGGTGCTAAGAATATATTAATCTAGTCGAAACGTTCAAATATAAAAACTAAAACTTACCAATTCCTACCCATCCCTCGTGTGATTCCTATTTTTCTCGACACATCTTATATGTAAAAAAATAAAAGAAAATAGAATTTAAGATTTTATTCATTGTTCTTAACAATTGGATTTTTTTTCTTTTTTACCTAATATATTTCTCCCTTAACTCAATCCATTATCCAAAACTTAATTCAATTAGACGTCCATACAAAATTATTGTTGTCTTTGAATTATAATATTCAACGAGACGTCCTTGCCCTAATTAAGATTTTTTTTGGGATATTTTTCTTAATTGCATGCCAATATATGTTTTTGTCTCATAATAAGATTCGTAAGAGATCTCCAATAAACCATTGAATAAATATTCAAACTACTTCTTTTATATTTTCTCTCACATCCAATTCAACCCTATAAAAAACAATCCATTGCATTATATATATATATATATAGCGACTGTCTAATAAATTTTTTATACACGTTATCAATTGATTCAAAAACTTGGTGGGATAAAGTTGAATTTAATTATACATCGCACACCGACAATTATATAAAATAATAATCAAATATCATAAAAAATAAATGAAAGTACCATAACACATAACAAATATTTTTATTTTCCGGCAAACCACGTAACACAAGTAGTACATTATATCAGTACAGACATCTTTGAAAAGAAAAGGAAGAAAAGATCACAAACACCTTATTGAAATAATATAATTCATGTGGTTAGGAACAAACATGAATTGGCATTTGAGTAATAGTATTGAAACGAACACATAATTTAAAACATATATATTTAATTTTAACCAACGACAGGAGTCCTAGTGACAATGGCTGTTTGTGGATCCACCCAAACCCAAACCCTGTCGCACCTAAAGTCTTGACCCACCACTGAACCTTCCTCAACAATATCAGCATTCACCCATGGATTCTCTTTCTCAATTATCCTCTCTGCTTCTTTTCCTGCCTTACCAACCAACTCCGGCCATGAACTCTTCCCTAAACATTTCAAACACACACAATACCCATACGTTTATATTTTATATTCTAAATATTATATATTCCAAAATATTTCCCGTCTATATTTTAACGATAATAGATTCTAAAAGTTTGAATATAAATATTTCGTTGATATGTGCATGGTGTTTGTATTTACAAAGTGTCCTAACAAAAAAATTTATAGGCGGAATAAGTGTTGATAGACATACTTTTCAAAAACAAAAAAATAAAAAACCCAAACTATCACCAAACATAGTTTTAGAGATTTCTTTTTTTGGTTTTCAGTTATGGAAGATATGTGTTTGTTTGATTTTCATTCTAAATTTCATAGGAAGGTTCTCGTACTTTTTTTAAAAAAAATACCTAAATTGTTCTTAGTCAAACTTTAAAAACAAAAACTATTATTTTGAAAACTTGTCGCTTTGAATCTATACTTGATTTTATAAAAGTATTAATGAAAAGTGAACAAAAGATAAAAATAGTGTTCATAGACCTAATTTCAAAAGGACGCAGGCAATAATGATGTTATTTACACATCATGTACCTTTGCATGGATTACGCATCTTTGGCAATGTTGATAGGGTTTTTTCTTAGGAAACTTTTTTTCTTTCTTTATCTGTTAGGGAAACTGATCTTGTGATAGTTTTTGTATTGGGGAAGTGGGTTTATATAGAGGTTTGGTTTGATTTATTTGGCTGATTTAATTTAACTTTTGTGCAATAAATTATTTCTTTTGTCCCACGTAAAAATAAATATAGAGCGACCTTATGGTTAACCAATGTGATGTAATACTAGCATTCAAATTTTACCTTCTATACTTCAATTTTAAGTTTGTTTTTGCTCCCCCTTTCTATTTATTCTTAGTAATTTAGTAAAATTTCAAAATATAATGTTTATATCAATATTTATCATAAATAAAATCTTAAATTTTGAGATGATTTTTAAATATTTTGATTTATTTTTTCAATAACTTGTGTATTATTATTTTTTATAAAAAAAGTAGTTGGTGAAGATTTTTAAAGTACGTAGTTATCCTAATAGTTTGTAAAAAAAGAGTTTTTTTTTTTTTCTTTTAAGAATAATACATCGGCAAAAACGTATGAAAGGACAAAAACCCACTATGTCATGAAGTGTAAACTTTGTCATTTTCTATAATTTCTTTTTAATCATTAAACACACCTATTTGAATGCTCAAAATCCGTCTTCTAACCATTGTTATCCCAACAATTTCTTTAAAAATATCGTTTTAAGAATATTTAAATTTACAAAAATTTAAACACATATAACATTACCATTAATTAACTTATTGTTTTGTTTATTAATTAAGCTAATTATATGAGACAATTTTGCTCTACTCTTGTACCTATTTATTAGCAGACTTACGACGTGGTTGAACATTGTTTCTTTTTTCTTAGAGAAGAATGAACATTATTTCTTTGGCATTTTTAAATTTTATTTGTATGCAAAGTAATTAACTAAAATTGTTTGGATAAAGTAAAAAGTCAAAACATGAAAGGGTTGTTTTTGTCAATATATTTTCCATAATCTATATATTATTTAAGATAATTAATATTTTAATGCATATTAATTTCGATATGTATTTTTAGTATACATGCCATTTCACAAATAATCTTGTTTACTCTACCTCAACAATTAAATCTTAAATTAATAAAAATACTTATGAAATTTTCTTTAAAATAAACAAGGGAAGGATGAAAATTGGACCTAAAATAAAATTGTATTTAATAAGTAGTACCATTTGTTTTTTTTTTTGTTTTTTCTTTTTTGAAAGTTTTGAGGTTTCTTAAATAAAAGAGTTGGAATTTTATTTAAATTTCAAATGTTGCCTTTTTTCGTTTCAAAATTTTGATCGCTTCCTTATAAGTTATATGCCTAGCCTTCATGATTGATTATTGATTATTGATTATTGATTGATTCATAGATTTAAGTTTGATGAATGAATGTAAATTTAATTTTATATATCATCTAACAAATATGAATTTGCAAAAGAAAAAGAAGAACAGAAAGAGTACACATTGTATCAAAGAGAAAATTTGAACAAAGAAAAACTGATATACATATAAGGTTAGAAGTCAGAACATAAAATGGGCTTTTGATCAAAATAGTTGAATTCAAATTTGTTTTTCTCCAATTTCAAATCCATATGCCCTAATATTATTGTCGATATTTCTTAAGATCTTAACCACTATATATCTTTTATCCACACATCTTCATCTTTCGCCATATAATTATACGTTAGGTTAATCTAAATGCTAATTCTAATTACTTTTTAAGTTTAGGTCTAATGCCAGCTATTGTCGGTTTTGTTTACACAAAAAATTATTGCCTAATTAATAACATCTTTATTATAATTCTTTATGTTAAGAAAAATATTATTATTATTAATTAATCAATTTCAATAAAATTTAAAAATACATGGAAAAAGTTTCAAAGTATTAAGAAATAAATAAATGATATTTTAATCTGTAGTTCCATATGTGTACATAATAATAAACTCTTTGTTTTACGTTAATATAGTCATTACATATGTATTTAAAGTAATACAAATTTATAAAGTAAATTTGATTTAATTGAAACAATGAATTAAATTTAATTACAAATATGATTAAGGTTGCGATTGCAAACGGTATGTCTCCCATTCAAACTATGAATTATGATTAATATTTAATCAATGACCAAAAGATTTATTATTATTTATTTAAAAAAAATGGAGAAGACCTTGAAACAATAAATAAAATAACTAATAAAATAAACAATTTGACAACCATAATTGTAAAACCAAAGTTTTATAAATCAATACATAATAATGTCAAAGAAAACAACACAAATACAATGACACAGTGGAAACTTTTTTATTGAACGTAAAATATGAAAAGCAAATTAACGACGCATTGATCCATTTGAACATCGATTTAACTGAATAACTAAAGAAAATAAACATCCCAGAGCGTCTAATTATAATGCATACGATAGCGATTAGCCGATGCGAGGGGTCTTAGTAACGTTATTGGTCTTCTTGTGGACGAAAACAAAAACTCGACCACACTCGAAGTTGGTGACGACAGAAGATCCTTCTTCAACGACAATGGCTTTAACCGAACTATTTTGTTTCTCTATAATTTTGACTGCAATTTCTGCTGGAGCATTAACAAGCTCTGGCCATGAGCTCTTTCCTGTGTGTCACACATCAAATAAATAAAAACTAACCATTAAGATAAAGAGAAAGAGGCTAAATTTTTGTATATATTGAAGATATAATAATATACCTTTGCATGAGTTTGGCATGTTGGGACTTGGGGAATTAGGTTATATTAATTAGTGATTAGGGAGTGTAATGTGGATTGAAAAACTTAAGAGGGGAGTGAGTTTTTATAGTAATTATTGGAAGACGTGTGATTTAATTTATAGGTATATTTGTACTTTGGGTTTTGAATTTAAATCCAACTGCCGGCCGGTCCGGCTGGCCGGACACCACCGTAGTTTCTAACGTTAGGTTTGTTTTGTTCTCTCTCTTACACGTCTGGTAGCTGCTTCCTTCGCGTTCTAAAGAGTCCGTTTTGATCCATGTTTTTTTCTTCTTGTTTTCCGCTTCTAATTTTTGTTTTTTCAAGAAATTAGTTGAGAAAGAGTAGCTTTTCTCATTTCTTATTTAGTTAAGTTGTAAGATTAACAAGGAGGGTGATTATAATTCGTGGGACAGTTTTAACAATAATTAAATATATAGTAACATTTTAAAAAAAATTACAATGATAGCAAAATCTATTAGTGATAGGCTTCTACCGTTGATAGTTTTATGGTCTCTATCAATAATAGATCAATATTTGCAACATGGTCTATCATTAATAGAGTTTGACAAATTTTGTTATACTTGCAAAAATTTTAAATGTGGTTATATATTTAATTATTTTGGATATAATTATAATACTTACAACTCTCCATGATAATAAATTAGTTTTCTAAATGAGTATTTTTAAATATAGCATACAAAAAATTTACAAAATATCATAATCTATCTAAATATAAACACAAATAATAGTTTACTTTGATCTATCACCAATAGATTGTGATATTTTATTATATTTTTGTTTTAAAAACTAATAAAATTCTCATTCTAGGAAAGGAAAAGTATGGTAAATAACCATATTCGACTTCAAATCTAGGAAAGGAAATTCTAAATCATTATAACCTAGACCATCATAATTTTTCAATATATTGTAATACGACATGTGATAAAGAATTTGAATTTAGAACTTGTTGTTCTTCAAGTGTTCTCAAGTATACACAAGTATCAGTATTAAATTTGATACTAATTACATTCCGACGATGATATAAGATGCACAAGTATATGAGTAATAATGTGAAAAGAAAAGTTGAATATTTATTTATTAATTAATTATCATTGTCGGCAAAGCTTGAGTTGTTGAATTGTTGAATACTAACTTCATTTAGGGGCATGGGAAAGCCAAAAAATCAAACCCTAAATTTGAAATTGATAACATTATTTTTTTTGTCATATACCATACAATTCAATGGGATATTTTGTCAAAATATTTGAATTCAAACAACAAAATAATGAATGCCCCAAAATTTGTAGGTCATCCGAAAATAAAGGTTATGTACAACCACACTTCACCGCTTTTAAAGATAAGGATAAAGAACTCAAAATTGTATTTTTTCTTTACAAACAATCAAAATTTAGGTCAAATAAATAATACATAATGCAAATTATACATCAGATAATCTCCTAGAAATAGATAAATAATTTAATTCTTATTTCTACCGCATTTAATTTTAACTAAACATTAATATATTCTATTCATACCATCAAATTTGATGGACTGAATTTAGTAATAACTTGTACAAATATTCAAATTATTTTATCGTAAACACTTGAACAAAAGATGATAGATATTTTATAAACACTTGGAACAAAAAGAAGAAGTTGTTGACTAATAAGTAAGAGTGGGTACATGTGTTTTATTTATACATTGATATATGTTTGAAGGCTATGAAAATTGAAGTATACCCACTACCACCATAAACAAGAACAAATATATATATATATATATATATATATATATATATATATATATATAGCCTCATGATCTCCCAAATCTCATGCAGGGGAAACACCAAAACACATATACTCTTAAGAGTAGAAAAATATGTCTCAATGCCAAGGTAAGTATAACTTCATAACTCTCTCTCTCTCTCTCTCTCTTTTGTGTTTCTGTTTAATTTTGGTTTCAATACTCGTATGTTTTTAACTTGATTTTCCTTTTAGTATTTTTTATATTTAAAAACATATATAGGATTGTTAAACGAAATCTATACTGTTAACCTAAAATATAAGTGGAATTTGATGTGTGTTAATTATAATAATAGAGCATTTAAGATTGTGAATTGAGGGTTGGGTGAACAGGAAAAAGGTCATGGCCGCAGCTGGTGGGGGTTGGAGGCTCAGTTGCGAAGGCAATCATCGAGAGGGAGAATCCGAACGTAAGAGCCGTGGTGTTGGAGGTGGGAACTCCGGTCACTAAGGACTTTCGATGCAATCGGGTTCGGGTTTGGGTCAATAAGAACGGACTTGTTGCAAGCCCACCTACAATTGGCTAAGGCCCAAGCCCAATTCACAGAATTCTATGATTGACAATTGTGTGGATCTACATCACTCCAATTACTAAATAAAATAAACCTTTTATTTATATAATAATAAAATCCACTTCACTTCCTTTCCTTTCCTTTCCTTTCCTTTCCACTTCTATGAATTTTGAACTTGTTATATTTTAATTTCGTATTATATATGTACAATCTCATACATGGTTAAACTAAGGAAGTAGAGGTATATTTGTCTTTGATGTATATATAATTGATCATATCTTATTTTATTGTGCCCGAGTGAAAACTCATTGAGAAATAAATTGAGTTTCGGTTTTATTATTTTTTGAATAATTAACATATCACTTGTACCTCAATAGTTGATATCGTAGAGCAACTTTGAAAAAATTGTTCTCTACAAGAGAAAAAAAGAGTTTATCCTTAGATTTAGCATTTTTATATTTACAATATTACTCTTGGTTTTTTATGAATCAATATTGAATTGTAAAATAAATTACAGAGGTAGAATTTGAACCTAGGTAGAAAAAGGGGCTAATAGTTAACCACTAAGCTAATGATAAATATTAATAATTAAGTAGTTTTCTTTATATATATATATATATATATTATATAAAGACAATAAAGTTGAGAGGGGAGTGGGATTCGAGCCCCCTAGGCCTATGCTAAATCCGTCGGTAGCAATAACAATGAATTTGTATTTTAGGAAAGAGGTCACCTATGAAATAATCGATGTAACACACTGATTAGTACTTATTACAGATACTCCATTAATGCTTATGTTGTTTTTTAGTAGAAGGATGAGAGTATGTAATTTAGAAAAGAACATAAACTTACTTATATGGAATTGTCATGCTCTATAGATATATAATAAAATTAAACCTAGGGTTTTGTTCATCTTTTTAGGAAAATTATTCATATTCCCTTTACCCTTTTAGATACAGAACTTTTGAGAGTTGAATCAAATCATACGAGAGTGCTAGATACTGCTTACCAATAGCAGACTCTAAAAAATTGAGTGAAGATCACGTTTTTCCCTTGGGACCAACAACTTAATTGTTTTACCCTCTTTTCTTTGGCATTCGTCTAAAGGAAATATTCAAGTTGGTATCGACCTATGCCTTTAAGGGCGAGGCAGGTCAATTGGCCCAAGTGACGCAATTGCTTCACATTCTTCGCCTTCGTCAAAAGGTGAGTTGATCTTGAGATCGAAGCAACTCAATTGCTTTGCGCCCAACTCTTTATTGATATCTCACCTAGAGTTTTCCAATCAAATTGGACCATTAAAAATAAGAAAATATTATCCATTAAAAGGAAAATAAATTAGGTGCCACTGTTTTATTTTAATTAGTGACACCTACTTGATATGTTTATTTAACTAAAAATGTATTCATTCTTTTAAAATTTACAAGTCAAAACAAGTAAAATATTAAAAAAGAAGAAAAAAAAAAGATATACACAATCATATAATAAACAAACCTACTTAATCATGTCAAAGGCCAGAATAATAAACTTAAAATTGAAATATTTTTTCAAACCTTAAAGATTAATATATCACAATTAATTAATTTGAATATTTGATGGACCAAAATATATAAATTATTTCCAATTCTCAACATTGTTTAAACGTGACACATTTGTTTATCTAAAAATAAGACTTCTTTTAACGTTTTATTCTTCAAACCAAAAAGTAATCAAATGGTAAAAAACTGATATAGTGAACAAATAAAATAGTGAGAAATATTACAAACTCCAAAGTCCAAACGTATATACATTTAAATAGAATTTGTGACCATAAACAAAACAGGATGAATGCGTACACGCATGAACTTGCAAACCAAATTTCCAAAAAGAAAACTTTTTATATCCAAAAATTAATAAATAATATTGTGTGTGTTGCCAAAAGTAGTAATAATAATAATAATAATAATAATAATAATAATAATAATAATAATAATGCTGCACTTCAGAATTGCATGGAAGGCTACTGCACCAATATATATCTTTTCTTCTGCCTAAAATAACCAAACTTCACAATTCCAATACGTAATTATTCTCTATTTCAAACCCCATATGTGTTGTCCATTTGCTGACTCTTAATCTCCAACCCCCAATGAAATTCAATTCAAACATCTTACTTCCATATTAATTAATTCAAAACATTCCTTGTAATTTCTCTCCAGTTTCCTAACTCCCAAACATGCCTTCAAATTGATTATTATATAAAAGATGGAATTTATATTGTAATATATATGTGTGTGCGCGCGCGTATTCATTCAAAATATCGTATGGAGTTGCAGGATACTGGCCTCATAAATGGCTTTTTATTTTGAGTTATTGAAACAACATGATTCAAGTACGTATGAACATAGAGATTTTGGCATTTTGACAAGTACACATTAGTTACATTGATAAGGAGACAAATGACAGAATAATTTTGATGTAGATGGTATGTTCAAATGCTTGTCATATAAATGACTTATTTTAGTTGAAACGATATAATTCAATTTCCATAGACATTGGAGACTTTGCCATTTTGGGCTTACTACATTATTTACAAATAAGGACACAAATAACAAAACAATCTTGCAATGAATTCAATATGTTACAAAACAGCTAACTGCCTTCTAGCTTCCAAGAATCCAAGGGCCAAAATAAACCAACTTTTTGGATTATGAATGGAAGTAGGAAAAAGATGAATATCAAAACTTCAGACCAGAGCCTGCACGACACGAGCAGGGGCAGCATGGCGTCGGTGAGTGCTAGGACGTCGAGTGGAACGGCCGGCAACATAGTGCCTCTCTTTTAGGGGACATCCAGGGCCGTTGGTGCCAGGAATGAAGGTGCAACCGGAAGGGCCAGAGGGCGGTACGCTGACTCTCTGAAGAGACTGCAGCTTCAGGTTCAGCTCCATTCTTCTCACCATTGGTGGCTTCTCATGCAGAGTCCTACCAGCTAAGTTTGGCTGAAGCTGCAAAAGAAGAAGGATAGCCATTGCTAGAGCTGTATGGAGAAATTTCATATTTCTTGCCACCTTTTGTTTCTGTTTTCTTTTTCTTTCCTTTTCGACAAGTTTAATGAAAGAAAATGTTTGAGTTTGTTGATGAGATTGCAATGATATTTATAGTAAAAAGGAACAGTGTCAACTTTTGGATTATTCTATAAGCTGCAAGGTTTTGACCAAAGCCTCGACACAATTGAATGCGTCCTCTCCTAACAACTCATAGTGGAAACTCTTTTTTTGAACTGGAAATTTCTTTTGATAATTTGTTTACCTATTTGAAAACTAGAGGAGTTCAAGAGATATGTATGTATCAGCCATGATGTGTAGCATTATAAGAAAGCTATCGATTTTCTCAATGGGGTTCATGCGAGGAAGTTTCCAGCAAAGCGGACAAAAAGAGAGAGTCAAAAGGGAAGAACTTTGTTTCGCTTGCTTTAGCAAATGGGATTTAGATTAAATATTAGTTTGTTTTTGAATTAATTGCACAGAATGGTAATATCTTTGAATGGATGGAAAAGAAATAATAAAGAAAAATACTTGAGCTCTATTTAGCAGTGGCGAGAGATGAGGATATTGTTGTATACGCAAATATGCTTTTAACCAATAACTAAATAAGCAGAGGAAACTCTGAAACGTGAAAATAATCAAAAACCTCAAAGATAAAACTAAATTTTGCATTAAAGGCTAAGCAAAGAGAAGGCGAAGAAGACACTCTTTACAAATTGTTTTTCTTATGAGAAGGATTACAACCCCACTCCAAATCCAACCAAGACCCCAACAACTTCCTGGTACGTTATTACAGTGGACAATACCCACCAACTCTAAGACAGGGGAACGCAAATTCCATCCATGATTGTTTTTCTTGTCTTAATCAATGCCCATCTGAAGGTCGAAAGATGTTGTAGCCGTTCATCCCATGTGCCATATTTGAATATTCTGCATTCAGATATTGGTAACCATCGAAGTCTAAAGTTCTTGTCCCAAGTAAAGAGAGATCAGACGTTGCTCGCCAATTTGGAACCAACCCATCGATCTGGCCGTTCAAGTGTTGCTGTTGACTGGATGGTGGAATAAAATCCATGGTTGGTTCATAATGACTGATGGAAGATGTATATCCCCGTTGAAAACCACCATCATGGTAACTCCGTGTGCGCTCAAACCTGCAAGAGCTTGTTGAGGACCCTACATCGCCAGCCATCCCACCCATATCACCAGGTAGTGAGAACTGCCGGTTCAACAGAGTAGGTCCATTTCCCAGAGACTGGAACATTGAGTTGTCTCTGGCAGAAATCCCAACAATATTTTCATCATCAAGGAGGTCGTTAATTATATCAAGGTGAGGGAACTCCTCTGCAAAACCTTGGAGCTGGCGACCAGACGTACAGGCCGGGAACTCTGCGGATAGGACATCAGGGGTTGAACCACGAATCGGCTTCTTGTATAAATCTTGAACATCATTGAGAAGGGAAGAATTGTAGTGCATGCTCCTAACAGTTTCCCTTTGTGAACCCTCCACCCACTGGGGACTGTTTGGTAAGACATCTCGAGTTACCATGCTGAAAGGATAAGTAGATCTAACAGCATTTGGATCTAACCTCTCAGAGCTGTGTGGTACATACATGGGTGAAGAAACCATAGCAGATGCCAAAGAGAAGGCAGTTGATGGACTGACGCCTGAAGTTGAGGTGCTCAGATGAACATATCCAGCAGTGCTCGGAGCTACATGGTTGCCCATTATGGCGTTTCTATAGGACTGGGGAGCATAACTATGTGTGGCTGGAGCAGGGTCTGGACCCAACCGGCCAGCTGCACTCACTGAACGGGCAAGCAATGGGGATGTATGGACTACATTAACAACAGGTGCTGTAGCTCTTGGACCAGGAATTAGAGGTGCACTAGAAGGCCTTGACATCATAGGAGCTTGCTGTGCCGAAGCCTTTTCAGTTGGTTTTGGAATTGTAGACTTCTGAGCCTCTGCTTTTACTGCACTTACAACATAGGATGAGGTAACTACAGGCACAGTCTTCTCCATCTGATGTCCACTAGTTGACGATGATGCTTTAATTGGAGTGGAATCAAGAGCAGCAACACTCAGATTGCTCGACTTATGTTCAACAGTTGGTGGTATATGATCCTGGTGATTCTGAAGGGAGGATGGCACAGCTGTTGATGCATCTCTAAGTATCCTTTCCATATCAACCTGGTTTTTAGAGCTTCGCTCTTTTGGCAATGAAACGACCTTTTCTTCCTATCACAATGAACAAACTAAAAGTTAAAATGGACACCTAATTTTGACATCAATGATATAAATATTCAACTAACATTATCATACATGAAATATGATTTATACATATACAGAGTGTTTCAAAACTCTAAGACTAATATAGTCCATACTTGAAGCCAATGAAACATAATAGTATCAAGATGTTAGTCCGAAGAAAAAAAGGAAGGCTAATGAGATTTCTGAAGAATCAAAATGAAAAGGTAAAATAGCACACCATGCCGATAATAAATAAAAGAGTGCAACCAGAAGTTTGCGATATCTACTGACACTCTTCTTTTCAGATTTTTTTTCCTTTCTTTTCAGTTTGAAGCTCTTTCATTTTATTCAAAACATTTATGCATATGAAACAGATTAGATGAGCACCTTCTTAACTCCCTGCTGTTCAACCCTTTTTATTTTACCCCGGACGGAATGATTAATGACCACAGGATCAGACTCTTTAGGCTTGTTACTGCCGCAAACATCACTTCTGTCCTCTATGTCAGCTGGAAGCTCTGATGACTGATTATCCATCTCGTTGGTACAACTGTTACGATCATATGCTGCATCCTTTTGCTGATTCTTTCCACTACAAAATCAGAGATGCAAATCACTATACATCCTATATGCACTTTCAAAGAAATATAGTTTGATCACTTACCCGCTAGGTGATTTTTGCTTCTTATAGTTGTGAAAAGAATTCTCCTTATAAGGACCGTTCATGACTACAGATGGAACAGAATCAGTAGAACATGTAGAAGAGCTATCATCCATAACAGACAAGCTCTTCTTGTCAGATAAGGGTGTTTGGGCAGAAGATAGACTGCTAATGCCACTGCTACTCGCTTCCATTAAGGGATGAACTTCTGATGTGTCAGTGTCCCAATTGACAGGACTGGCATCTCTGTCCTCTGAATCAGGCTGAAGTAATTCACTAGCGCCTTCAACAGAATCAGAGACATCTGACCCACCCTCGGGCATGTCAGACTTTTCAACCACGGGCTGGACCTCATCCACAATGGTGTCTTCCTCCTTCCCATTGCTAGGGTTTACTTGTTCCCTGATCAGCGCAGTCAAATTTGCCTTCTCTTCTCTCCCTTTATCCTTACTTTTGCGGTTGTTACGTTTTTGTTTAGCCTGTTGAAAGAAACGACCTAACATGGTGAATAAATTATTGATAACAAGATGAGTTGATGTAGGAAGAAAGAGAATGAAGGGAAAAAAAAAAGAGGCAGTTAATAATTCAATCAATGTAACACCTGTTTTTTCTTTGATTTCTTATCCTTTTCTGAAGCTAATCGCCTAGCCTTTTGTTCACTTTCAGCCTGCCATGCTGCCTCTTCTTCACGAATGAGTTCCTCTTGCCTCTTCAAAGCAATAGCCTCCTGATAGGCAACTTCAACTTTACTGCTGCGAGTAAAGAGAGAAAATAAATATACCATTCAACTTCCGGTTAGCAATTGAATCATATCTGATGTGAGAAACTGAGAATCATGTAGAACTTCCTGTTTCAATAAACTTGAGAAAGAGACTTGGTAACATAAACTTTTCTCCAGAAAGCAGCAAGATAATTGAAGAATATCATCACAAATGACAAGTAAAGGTACCAGAAGAGATTGTGGAAACCTATGACGCCATTGAGCCAGGCTAGTATACTAGTTGAAACAAGATATCCATAATACGACTGACAAGAATAAAAATGTGTACTATTTGACATCAGTATCACATTTGTTAAATGAAGCAAAAGAAAAATATTATGCATGCTTGCATAAAAAGTTCAAGAGTAGAAGCTTCCCAACTAGAAAATTTACCAGCTTTTCAGAGATTATAAAAACACAATACCTAAATATATGGGCAAGGACAAATATTTCCACAGTCCTACGTCCCAATTCGGTAAGCCGCCTTTCGTCGCGTTCAATGGAGTCTTTATTGAAGTCTTCTCCGGAGCTACCATCCTGCAGACAAGAGTTCAGGATTTTTACAACCAACTCCAACATTACTGGGTGTACAAATTATGACTTCAGAAAACCCTTGTCATAACTGACAATGAAATCAATGACGTCCCTCACTAAGTGGGGTGCCTATTTACAATTCAGCCCACAAGTGTGTTATCACAATTAATTTAAACGTTGTAGTCATAGAAATAGGTACCAAAGAAATCAGATGACTGGTTAATAGCATACTCTTACCCCAGACCTATCCATAGTTAAAACTTCCAATCAAACAATCTTTCTTCCCACTTAAATTATTAATCAGGCACTCACCTTAGTACGATTTTGAGGACCCTTCTCATCTTTTGGTGGTAATGGTTCCACAGCAGCCCTCTCGAGCAGCAGTAGAACATCATCCACCAAAACGAAGGTGTCTTTCTCTATGTGAACTATTGGAGCTGTTATCTCTTCAGTATCTAATAGTTTTGCTTTCCCTTTTTTACTCTTGGTATGTCCTTCGAGAGCCTTCAATCCACTGTATAATGAGTCCATCACTAAAGTAGACGTCACCTCCTTCTCTATAAAGAAGTGTTTTACAACAACTTTTAGAATTGCATCTGTCTTTTCCCTAGACATTCGCCTCCTAGCATTCTGGTCAATTCCCAACCAGAAAGCCCGAAAACTGTAACAAATAAAAATGAGAGTTGTTTAGAAAGCCAATGTCAATGCCAATGATGATAAGATAACAATAATGATGTGGATATGCTACACTTTTATTTGCAAAACACACACACACACAGAGATATAAAGGGCCATGGAAACACTACTTTTTGTATGACTGAGGAAGTTCCTGTCATAAAAACTTCTCAGAAACTTTGGTGAAAGATTTCTAATAAATATATTTTCTTCTTTTCTTTCCCCTTTGGAGAAAGAAAATAAGCATTTCATTCAAAATGAAGGTACTACACAGGAAAAAGAGTGGCAACCTTCATAACCATATTAGTAACAGAAACTCTCCCAAAAGCTCTGAGAGAGACTATATCGTCTAGAAACTCAAAATGATCTTGTCAGAAATCTAAGTGCAGAGGAAAACATATCTTCAAAAGGTTATTTCATTCTTTTCCAACCAATAGCCCAGAGAAACACGTCCACCAAGCACCTCCAGAAGATCTCTTCCTCATCTTAAGAATCTCCATATGAAAGATAGTTTGCACAAAGAAGTCCCTTACAGAGGGGTGAGACCCTAATTGACGTTAGCAGCTTGAAGACAAGTGTTACACTAGGTCAAAGTAAAGGAACAAGTAACAAAGATTTAATCCAACGCTTCCTCTTTTTTACAAGATCAATGAGCTATCGTCATATTTACATTGATATCTGACCTCCAAGAAAAGAAAGGTTATTTCCTGCCGGCCAATGCTGCTGCAGGAGAGCTAAATTAACAAAAACAAAGAGAGCTCTTTTCTTCCTTTTAGAAGGCCAAAAAGCAGAATTCAAAGTCGAGGTTTAACAAAATTCATTTGGAGTGTTGCTAGATTGGAGTTTTTCCACCAATATACTCTTTTAAGCATGGATTACTAAGTTAAATGATAATGTAAATCTTCCAGTGTAATATCATTCAGTTATCTATTGCTTTCTTATGTAACAGATGCCTGGTTTATATATTAATCAGTTGTTACTGCTTTTGGGATTTTTTTTCTTAAGAAAAAAAAACAAAAGAAGATCCAAGAGTAATGAAAAATCTCAAGAACAGATTCCAGACACTATGCTTACTAGAGGGTACCGCCAATCATTTCTCATAATATGATTTGGAAACTGGAAAGTTGATAATCCATGGAGAACAAATACTACCTTGACCATCTAGCTTTATCCTCTATCAGCTTTCCCAGCTTGCTTCTTCTCTCCTCCACAAAACGTCGACATATCTGCTCAACATTAGTCAAATATACCCTAACAAGTTCTCTCCTATACTGACAATCAAGGCAACGAAAAGGCCGGTCAGCTCTCTCCCTGCAAGACAAAATTCAAAATCATGAAATTCCAAACATAATTGACAACTTAATACTCATAGGTTTCCTTTTGAAAAAGCAAAGCCACCGAAAACTTAGACATCCCCACCGAACTGAGGCCTGTTTAGGGTTTAGACAAAAAACCAGCACACAATGTAGTTTCAGTCTTCCAAAATTTAAAATTTTAACAAATAAATAAGTAAACAAATTCAATTATGTAACTGAACAGATGAAAATAACAAGTGTGCTGGTAATAAGGTAGCCTAAAATTCATTCATAGAAATAAGACTTCTTCATTTTGAATATTTAATGTACACGGACATTGAGCTAGTCAAAACTCCATTGATAAAACAGAAGGGTCAAGGTCAATAATTACAAATGGAAATCATAACATGACAAACCGGCAAACAAGAAAAATAGAACATTACACAGAAATTGCAAGAGTATATCAGCAATCAAGGATTATGAATCTTGATCAGAAAGTACCTAATCACTTGAACTTGTGCCTTTATTATGAGAGTGTCAGCGTCAATAAAACCATCTAACACTTTTGATAGCTCCATGAATTTTTTCCATCCCCAGTCATGTTCTTTCTTCCAGAACCGATGTAATGTATCTGTACAAAAAATTTTATTTCACAAGTTATGCTAAGTTGTACCAAGAACAACTTGAAAAGCAATGATAACGAAACCAACCAGAATATTTTGATTTCTTTGGATCCTTATTCACCACTGCTATTGTAAACTGTGCAAAATGGCTCCAACCTATTTTGCAAGAAAAGATATCAACAGCGATTAATCAACTTGAAAACAAGGGTAGTACTTGATAAAATACAGTTTAAACAGGATAGTACCTGGAAGGAGCTTGTCATGATTTGCGACACAAAGAAACAGGGAGAGATGATTGCAGACATCACACCCCTGAGGATAAATTAAAATGTACCTGCAACAAGATTCTTCAGCTTATCAAAACCTACGTTTCAAAATAATTCATGATCCTAATTCCTACAAGAAACAAGAAAAAAAAATGCATACGCAATTTTGAAAATACTAATGGATCTATCCCCAACCATTATCACGTGGAAGAAAAGAACATCTAGAAGAAAATAATAATAATAAAAAGAAAATGAAAAACCTAGACGTCAAAACTTTCTCATCAATAACCCCCACCAAAAAAGTACTTAGTTTTCAGGAAAAATTTCCACCACCACTACCAAAGTAGTCAGATTGAACACCAGAAAGAGGAACTAAGATGGAACATAAATCAATAATTGAAGATAAATATCAACATATCATCCCCAGAGTAAAAGATAATTCCAGAAAGGATAAAACCGATAATGTAAGCAGAAAGATGTGAAGATATTGGCTAGGAATTCCATGGAAAAAATGCACGAGACTTGGAGACAAGGAGATCAAAAAATGTTAAAAATATTAGAAGGGACAGAATTTATTTCAAAGATATACCCATCCACGTACCATTTATAGCCTCCAACCTCAAAAGCATTACTTCGAAGTTCTCGTTTGGTAAGTTGAGAAAATTTCTCTATTTTCCATGTATGTTTTCCATACAAATCTGAAGGTTTTGGTCCTACAAAGATATAGGATAGAAAGATAAGTACATATTTTCATAGTACAAAGACAAGTGGTAGATCCAATAGACCCAGAACAGCTATCATTAGAGAATAGAGAGCATGATAGAGCATGATACATGAAATAAATATGAAAAACAATAAAGGTGAAATAAAATAATCCACCACCCCAGTTAAAATTTCCAATTTTACTCCAATAATTATAAGCCAACCTCAGGTTTAGGTCATGTACATGACTGATATGAAACACCAGTTGGTGCACTTTCATGCAGATTAGTATTGTCAAAATCCATTAAGCCATCTTTAGGAGTTTAAAAAGCCCATGATATTTTACATATTTTTCCTAAAAAAAATGTCCTCCCTGTTCTATACATTAGTTCAGCTTGCTTAAGCGCTTCTAGGAGAATGTCACTGCCAGCGAAAACACCCTAAGAACACAAATACGGAAGTATGGAAAGGAAAAAAAAAAAAAAAAAGAAACTCAAGCATACCAGCATCGTCGTCATCGTCATCAGTATCCCAGTATGGTGGTGAAGTTGACGGTGTTCCATTTTCCACTTGTTCAGATGACCTCCATTCAGCCAATGCTTCTCCAGACTGACTGTGATGCCCATTTGCAAAACTCTCCACAGACCTCACCCCTACAGCATCTTCACTAACAACACCAGCCATCTTCCTCTCAAAAAAAAATTACCTTTGTTCAGAATCAGCTCCTCTCCTCTCCTCTCACTAAATGATGCAAAACACACCAAAAAGGTCAAAACCAGGCAACAAAAGAGCAAGGAAAATTAACATATAGAGTTAAACCTTTCCCAATAAAGACCAATTAGACACCAACACATAACAGATGTAATGAATGTAAAATTGATATAGCTGGTCATTCATTAAAAATTGAAAAGGAATGGACTGTATTGTATAAAACCGATATCAGTTATTCCGTCCTTCAGCCAATGCAAATTCCAAAAAATCATAATCGTTTGCCATAATTGCTAATTTCAAATGAAACCAAACAGGCCCAACTTGTAACAGCTGTGTAAACCAAAATGAAAAAAAAAAAAAAAAAAAAAGAGAAAAGAAAAAAAAAACCTATCTGATAGAAACGAGAGACCATTAGAGTGTAAAAGTCAAAAGATTCGGAAAGATAATCAAGAATTAAGCGAGACACGAATCTCAAAAGAAAAACAATCCCTCGAGAGGGAAAGAAAATGCATCAATCAAAACCTCAAGAAAAACGATAGCCGCAGAAAAAAAAAACATAAACCCAGAAAGCGAAGGAAGTAACAATCCATATTAAAGGCGATGATCGCAGATAGGGAATCCGGAGCAAAAACCCCGATCAAATTAAAACCCTACAGGAAGAGAGAAAGAAATTGGGGGGAAAAAGGGAAAATCCAAATGGACGATATTCGATACGACATCGTGCAGATCAACTGAGCATACAAACCTTAAAGAACTGGCGGAGGTTGGAGAAAGGGCAATGGAAGCTGAGAGTGTATTGTGGGAGAGAAAAAGGAAGAAGACAGAGACGGAAAAAAGAATTAGAGAAATAGAAAAAGAAGGGAAGAAGGTCGAACGAAGAACAAACAAGAGAGCAGCAAGGGAAGAGAAGAGAATAGAGATAGAGAGAGCCGAACCCAAAAATAATAATAATAAAAATAAAAATAAAAATAAAATAAAATCGGCTTTTAATAAATGAAATATATATTTATATTAAGTAATTATTGGTTTTTTTTTTCTTTAAAGAATTAGGGTAATTAATTAAATGTGAGTTTATATATAATTTTTTATTTTAATAAAATGAAAAGAGATGAAGCGATTGGGGTGTTTTTTTTTTAAAAAAATAAACGATTCGTTGTTTAGGAATAGGTTACTGGTTGGTTTTTTCTTTATTAGAGAGAAAACAAGTAAAAAGAAAAAAAAAGAAAGAGGAATATTATTAATTAATTATAATTATTGATAAAATTAGGGTGGCGGATGCGGTTCCTAAATAAGGGTCGGTGAAGGGCAAAGAGAAGAAAATATGGGTTTGCATTTGTGGAGTGGACTTCCTCAAGTGAAACCCATTTTTCTTCACTTTTTATTTGGGCGGCTTCGTTTCCTATTAGGGTTTTGTCATTATGGGCCTTCAGTTATCTTGGGCTCAATTGGGTTGGATTATGGGCTAAATAGATACATAGCTATCCTTGAATTTTCAAAATAATTCAAAACTGTATTAGGGACTGCATCGTTTCACTTCCTATTCAACTTCGATGAGATTCAAACACCGCGCCCAAAAGCAAAGGAAATAGACTAGAAGTGGAGTTAGTGGAGGGAAACAAAACTTCAAACTGAGGAACGCCGTCTTTCACGATTCCATTCCCACTTTCCCCATCTTACAATCGTCAATCCAATCCTAAGAATTCGAAATTCCGACTTATCTCTTTACTTCCTCTCAATGGAATCCTCTGCAATTACTCTCATCATGGTTAAAGGCCCTCGCGAGGGTGAAACCCTAGATTTTCCACCTGGAGCCACGATTCGGATCGGTCGCACCGTTCGGGGTAATTCCGTCGCCATCAAAGACGCCGGGATCTCCACCAAGCACCTCTCTATCGAATTCGAGTCCGTATCAGGCAACTGGATGCTTCGGGACCTTGATTCTTCAAATGGCACATTCGTTAACGATATCAAGCTTCCTCCACACGATGCCTTCGCTTTAAATGATGGCGACACCATTAAATGCGGTGAATTGACTTCGATTTTTGTTAGGATAAACAGTAATGAAGAGCCTCGGTCAAGGCGAAATCCTAGGCGGAAAGCTGCCGAGAAGTGTACAAGTTCCGATGTTGTGGGATCAGTTGCCGGAACTCGGGGTCGTAGAGGAAAGGTTGTGGAAGAGGTTAGCGTAGTTGGGGGATGTAATGATGCGATGGGTGATAGTGGAAGATGTTTAAGGTCGAGAAAGGGCAGGGGCGTGAAAGATGAAATTGATAACCAAGTACCGGATTGCAAGAAAATTGGGGACAAATTAGATGTGGGAAGGGAGTCCCAGAATATGAACAATGCGGTAAACGAACCCGGCCCAAAAATTGCTAAAAGAAGTACCAGGCGAACGAAGAACACTGTGTCTGTGGCCACAGATTCAGTTCTCGAGAACGTCCCCGAAGATTCACGTGTGGGTGGTGAAGTAAAGGCTGAGGCAAAGAAAACGAGAGCTGGAACTAGGGGAAGGAAGAAATTGCAAAATGAGCCACCACTGGAGATTAGTACAGTTATCAAATTGGAACATAGTGAAAACGTCGAGGAGAAGAGCTTAGGAGAAAATAAACTTGTTGACGTGGGTGAAGGTAAGAAAAATGCTAATGTTGAAGAAAGATGTTGTGGGTCGAGCCCTCATGAGATTTGTGATCGAGATGGAAACCAAGATGTGTGTATTATTTCAGAAGGTTGCGAAGAGGTTGCTGATGGGCGAGCTTCACATGATGAGGACTTCCTTTGTAAGTCTGAGAAGGCGCCGGATCTGAAGAAGATGACACTTGGGGATTGGTTTGATTATTTGGAGACTCATTTGCCTAGACAAATTATTGATGCAACCGAAGAGGTAATTTCTGGTATGAAAATTAAATCTAAACAAGTACAGGAGTATGTTGCTCGGCAGAAGATTGAGAATTGCCAGGGCGATTAGTGGAAGGAAAACACTGGTGTACGAGGTAACCCTTTTGCTTCCTTATTTAATTTAAAATTGTGTATATATCCTTGTTTGTTCAACACACCGTTCTGAGCTTTTAATATATCATATCATTTACGATGTCCAGAGTAAATTACTCTCACATGTCAATCAATCCAAATGGCATGGACTTGCTGTGTATGACTTGAGCATATAGTTTTAGTTGGCTTAGGGAATGTAACCTGGTTGATTATCTTTTAGAGCCGATGAAAGTTTTCCTTCATGGAAACAATGAAATGGCACGTTGATTTCATGGATTTGAAACTCTCCATCTAGCCACAATAAGCAGTGTAAATTATGTGAAGCTACGAAAAAAGCTTGGGCTTGTGTATTAGATGTTTGTTCATTAATCTAAAAATGCTTCGAGTGTTTGATTTACCTCCTTGGAAGATAATTTGGTCCTCTGTTCATATCCATTGTATAATGAATGATTTCCGTATATCCTCTTTCTTTTTGTGATATCTCGTTTATATTAATCTGTATTCTTCTGTTCTAAAGAAGAAATTAAACAAGTATTGATAATATTGTCCAAAATAAACTCATAGAAGATTCAAGGACAATGAAAAGTCTCAATAATAGATTTCAGACAATTTGTTAATTAGGTAATGTTACAGATCCGTTTTCCTACTATAATTCAAAAAATTTATAAACCATCGAAAATAAATCGAACCTTGACCGTTTATCTTTATACTATCTTTTTCCTCACTATCATTGAACACAAAAGGAAACACAAACAAACACACACACAACCAGCATTGCCAATCTCGTATACATGAATATCATTGCATTGCATGTAACTCTTACATGCACGCTCCCTGTGGCATTGACCCTAAGTAACAAGCCTGCCTCACACTAAGCTTGGCTAAGCCTGTTGATGGCTTCACTCCAACAACCAGTTGAAGTCTCTCATCAAGATATCTCTTGACAAACCTCACATTTCCCACTGGAACTTGACTACACAACCAGCCCTCTTCATAGAGGAGACTATCATCTATGGAATCCCTCAACTACATGTTGATTCGGATGAGTCTGATGGAAGTGTGTGTTGGGATCTCTCTTATCCCTCCATGTGCATCTTCCACAACCTTGAAGCCTTCTTTATATAAGCTTCATCCCTAATCACCTACCCTTATATTAGGAGTGGTTGAGAGATATGAGCGATTGTGATAGTTTATCTGTTAAACATGTGGCCAATATTCTCTAACAATTTCTCTTATGTGTTGATGATCCAGGCAACGGAAAGGCCCATCAACTCTTTCCGTGCATGAAAAAGTTCAAAAGTGTGAAACTTAAAATAAATTTGATCCAATTCTTGTAGGTTCCATTTTGAGAGAGCAAAGCCAAAGCAAACTTAGGTGTTTAGAATCATTAGTGCTTACGAATGTCTTACAAATGTATTTGGTGTAAAATTTTAAGCTCAGACAGTCATTCCAAAAAGACCTTTAAGCGGGGTTGATGAGAAGGTAGCTTATTCTGGGTTTGCGTGTAAAGGAACTTTGAGTCCGTGAAAATTATAATGAGGAAACGATGGGCCCTGATTTTCAAATAAAGCATGGCATGTAAATAACAAGAAAAATATTTTAAAAAAGAAAAAAAAGAACGAAATGGTCACCAAAAGAAATTACAAAACTTTACTTGTAGCAAAGTAGAAAATAGATTAATGTAGAGGTGTGAATGTTAGCCTATAAACTTAATTTGGAAAACTTGAAAACCAAATAATTATCATGGAACTTGCATGGATGGTATCTAAGAATTGATCTTTGTTGACAATGATGGTAACAATTAATTCGACAATTTATTACATATCAGCATACTTAATAATAATAATAGTGTTGGAACGATGAGTTGAAATAGTAGAAATACCACTTATTAGTACAATTGTGGGGCATAATTAAGCATTTGACATATGCATAGACACTATACATACGATTGACCTTATACATCATCCGGTCTCTAACCAACTTTGGGCATTTCCACAATTACATCTTCCACATTGACATCACACCAAACTCGTTTGGTATCAAAATTCAGAATTCTAGGTGTACCAGATAGAATCTTGACAGCTTCCACATCAGGATTCTCTCTTTCTATGATCGCGGCAGCAATAGAATATTTTATGAAGACAAGCTCTGGCCATTGAGTTTTTCCTATTTAAAAATTATATATTTATGTTAAATTTTGCCATAGATATTAACTTAAATCCATTCAAAGTGTATACTCTGACAGACTCAAAATATACAAAACTTCAATATGAATAAAGTTAAATCCTATAGAACATAAAATACTTGTGATAGTTGGTTTTCTGTGAATTGATTTGACTTCCAAGACTATCACACTTGCGATAGTTGATCAAATTCATGTTAGTTTACAAACCATTCAATCGAAACTAGTTTCTCAAAAATGAAGATCGTTTTGATAGGATGAACTTACTTGGAGCAGATTGATCTTCAGCCATGTTTCGGTTAGTATGAGTGTATGGATCTGCAGACTTTAATTTTGATTTGGGTTTTGATGGCCAATGAAATGTCTCATTTTATAGCCAATATTTGTGAGCTTTGAAACCCTCGGAAAATTCCAAGTTGCCAAGTTGTCAGGCATCTTTGACCTTTGGCAGCCCACGTTGTGGATTTAGCGGTCGACGGCGATTACCAATTGATAAGCCTTCATAGATTATTACGTATATATCAAATGGCCTATATGTATTATAATATATTATCTGCAGGTACGTATTAAGATAAGCATTCTTTGACTCTTGGATGTTTCAAACCTTAGAATAATTAACTAATTTAGTTCCCACCTGTCGTAGTTTGGTTTGCTTGAAGTGTCAGATTAAATTCACAGCATTGTTTGATTTCGAAAGGGATAGAAGGCAAGACTTTTCATTTTTCGTGGCCTTTCTATACATGTTTGTAAAGAATAATCTATCCATGTCTATATATATATATATATATATATATATATATATTAATGGCTTTTCAATGTTTATGCTTAGATATATTTTACTTTTGAAGTATTAAAGTCAAAGCTTAAGCTTGTTTGAGTTTTTGTTTAGTGCACTAGCATGGTTAGAAGAAATAAAAAATTATGGATAAAATCGAGTGATTATTTAGCTAAAACAGAGTTCTATAGACTAAGATACAGCCATAACAAATAAACATGATTGGGTTGTGTGATTAAGCACCTTTTGCTACAACTTACTAGCTATATGACTGCTTATTTTTATTTACAGATATTTGTGTCTTTTTTTAGTCATGCTTATAAATTGAGCACGATGTTAAAATTTGCTCACCTTCTAAATAACTTTACATCATTTTTAGTATGTGATGTTTTCAATATATAAGAAGAAACAGAGATTGAAGAAACTCAAACATCAAGATAAAAGTTATTCATTTAAGTATGTGGGTAAAGTGCGCATTTCACATCTTTATTAAAAAAAAAAGTTTTTTCTTTTTTATCTTTTTAAATATTGGATATAAAAGTTTTGAGTTATTTTAGAAGATTAAGGTTGCATCCAACCATTATCTTTTTAAATTATATATCTATCATTGATCAATTTTGTCTTAAAAGTAATTACAATTGGTAATATTTTTAGACTAATCAATTAAGGATATAATAATATTTTATGATAATCATAAATATAGCAATTTTTCTAATCATTCGTTCGTTTTGTTTTCATTAGCCCATTAAACCCTTACAATTAGGTGTTTTTGCTACCCTTTGTTTTTCTCTTTTTTTCTATCCGATCCTGCTTTTCCACAATTCTTAGTGTTTGAAAGTCGGTTGTGTGATCCAAGAAATTAATAAATATGGTCTCTCCCAAATTTATACAATTAATTGAAGAATAATATTGATTTATACAAATAATTGAAGAATAATATTGTGAGATATAGTATTAGTTAATAAAGTAGAATTTTTTTAGTTACAAAGATAACTAAGGGTGCGCTTGGTTTGCATTTTGAATTGTTTAAATTTGCAAAAAATTCTTTTGAAAAAAAATTGTAGTGTTTGATAAGTTTACAAAATGTATTTTTAAAAATGAGTTTACAAGATAATTCATTTTAGAGAAATCAATCAAAACGAACGTTTTACAAAATGAATTATCAATTGATTGATTGGAAATCCATTCTCAAGCAATTCTATGACCTTGCTTGGCTGAGATTGGAAGAAAAAAAATGAAATATTGAGGGATCTTGGACAATCCTGGGGTCGAGTTTAGCCAAGATAGAAGATAGGGAAGGAAAGTAAAGGGTTCTCGGGGCTATTTCGGGATGTGTTCGGGTGAGACTGGAGACAAAAGAGTTTTTTTCTTTTCAAAGTTTCACCTAGGTTTCTCAAGGTGATCTCAAGCCAATTTCAGTCAAGAGCGCTGAATAAGTATTCGGTGGAGTGGATTAAAGGTATTAAGCATGCAAGAAATTAAATTTCTAAAATAATCAATGTTTTCAAGATATAGTGCGATAAATTTCAAAAATATATTTATTTCTAAAAATCAAAATATATGTATTTCTTTATGAAATTAGATCATAATAGTAGTCCTTTATGGTATTTTGATAAGTTTAAATATTTTCTTAAACATGATAAACCAAACAAAATTATACATATAAGAAAATGTTTAAAAGAAAATGTATTCTTTTACCAACTTTTTTTCATATAGATAATCCAAGGTGTATCACAAGTTCATTCGATTTTATATTTATCTATGTGTTTCTCTACCTCCATCCTTTATTGCCTTCGCCTTTGAGAGAGGAAAACCCAAAGATGGGCAGTGAGGATCTTCTTGCTTTTGTTAAAGGGAAGTGAAGCCGTTGACCCACTGGCTCGGGCTGTGGCGGTGACGAGGGCGGTAAAGTAGTTGAGATAACATCTTTGAAGTGGAGAACTGGAAGAGATGAGAGAAATTTTCTTATGAATTTAAACCTTGGAATACCTTTAGCTTTGTCTACTTCTAAGATTTCATCAACTAAGATTGCGTAGGACAAGATTTAGAGCCAAATCTATTGTTTTTAACACATTTTAAAGAATCGGGAAATTAAGAGGAGTAATTGAGAGAGGAGTAGAAGACCAGGGAGATTGAGATCAGGAAAAGATAGAAACTCATGGAAACAATGAAATGGCATGTTGATTTCATGGATTTGAAACTCTCCATCTAGCCACAACAAGCAGTGTAAATCATGTGAAGCTACGAAAGAAAAGCTTGGGCTTGTGTATTAGATGTTTGCTCTTAATCTAAAAATGGTTCGAGTGTTTGATTTACCTCCTTGGAAGATAAGATGGTCCTCTGTTCATATTCATTATATTATGAAGAATGATTTCCGTATATCCTCTTTCTTGTTGTGATATCTAGTTTATAATAAACTTTGTTTCCTAGTCATTCCAAAAAGACCCTTAAGTGGAGTTGATACAAAGGTAGCTTATTCTAAGTTTGTATGTAAAGGAACTTTCAGTTCGTGAACATTATAATGAAGAAACAGTAGGCCTTGATTTCCACATAAAGCATCGCATATAAATAACAAAAATAATATTTCATTCCAGATATCTAAATTATAATATAATGGTATACCAAAATTACCTAAGAAAAAATAAATAAGTTGAGAGATGTAAGTCATTGTGACACATATAAAGGAAATGGAGTTAAGTTTTAAAAAAAAATACCACTTAATAATAATAATGTTGGAACAATGATTTGAAATGGTAAAAATACCACTTATTAGTACAATTGAGGGGCATAATTAAGCATTTGAAATAGCATAGATACATCATCCATTCTCTAACCAACCTTGGGCGTTTTCACAACTACGTCTTCCACATTGACATCACACCAAACTCGTTTAGTATCAAAATTCTGAATTCTAAATCTACCGGATAGAATCTTGACGGCTTTCACATCAGGATTCTCTTTTTCTATGATTGCAGCAGCAGTAGAGTATTTTACAAAGACAAGCTCTGGCCATTGAGTTTTCCCTATTTAAAAATTATATATTTATGTTAAATTTTGCGATAGATATCAAGTAAAATCCAATCAAAATATACCCTCTCGCAAACACAAAATATACAAAACTTCAAATCGAATAAAACCAAATTAATACATTTTAGGTTAACATAAACAAGTACAGGGGTATTGGTTTTCTGTGTCTTAAATTGATTTGACTTCCCATACTTGTGATAGCCGATCAAGTTCATGTTAGTTTACAAACCATTGAATCAAAACTAGTTTCTCAAAAGTGAAGATAGTTTTGATAGGATGAACTTACTTGGAGCAGATTGATCTTCAGCCATGTTGAAGGTTAGTATGAACGTATGGATCTGCAGACTCTAATTTTGATTTGGAATTTGATGGCCAATGAAATGTCTCATTTTATAGCCAATATTTGTGAGCTTCGAAAGCCTCTGAAAATTCCAAGTTGCCAAGTTGTCAGGCATCTTTGACCTTTGGCAGGACACGTTGTGGATTTAGCGGTGACCGGACGGCGATTACCAAGTCTCATAAGCCTTCATAGATTATTACTTATATATCAAATGAAATGGCCTATATGTATTATAATATATTATCTGCAAGTACGTATTAAGATAAGCATTCTTTGACCATGGGATAATTCCCACCTGTTGTAGTTCGGTTTGCTAAAATAGAGTTTTATACACTAAGATATGTGGGTTGTGTGATTATGCACCTTTTGCTACGTGAACTATAGGAATTAAGGATGTATGTTTTTGTCGTATCTATGTCTATAGAACTTCCTAGCTAAATGACTTTTTTTCATTGATAATATAAAATTAGTAAAAAAAAAAAAAAATCATCTCAAAGGTGTAAATTTAATTATGCCATATTATCTGACTTTCGTTTGTTAAGTAATGGTTAAATAACCATTTTAAATATTTTTTTCGAAATTTATGGATTAAAAGTATCATTCTAAAAGTTTAACTAAAACATGTAACTTAAGTTTTAAAGATCACAAGTATATTTTTCTCTAATTAATAGAATTTGAGAGACTACTAATTACTGAATAAATCATGATGATTGACCTTATACATCACCCAATTTCTAACCAATTTGGAGGATTAGAACAACCACATCTTCTATATTGCAATCAACCCAAACTCGTGTAACATCAAAACTTTGAAATCTAAGTGTACTAGTTGATGCAGTAGAGATCTTTCATTCAAAAACTATTCGGCTGCAACCATAGCCTTAAATTTAAACGCCATTTGTAATTAATCTCTCGGGCTTTACTCTAGCCCTTGTTATTATATCAATAGATTTGTGGCGGATTATTCGGTCTTGGGATTCCTTGTGAAGTCCTAGGTTTCCGACTCTGATGGTTTTTTCTTTAGAAAAAGAAAAGGTATACCAGCTAGGCTTTTTCTATGATTGCGGTAGCAATAGAAAATTTTACGAATACAAGCTCTCGTCATTCCATTTTTCCTATTTAAAGAATTATATTTATGTTAAATTTTGTCATAGATATCATATATGATCCGATCAAAGTATACTGAATATAACTCTAAATTACATATTACATAAAATACTTAATTATGAAAATTGATCAAATACATGTTAGATCATTTGACATAAATAAGTATGGGATGAACTTACTTTGAGCAGGTTCTTCTACCATGTTGAAGGTTTGTTATATATAATGTATGGATTTTCAGACTCTTTCTGTCCTTTTAATTATGATTTGGGTTTTGATGTGGTCAATGGAAATGTCTCTCATTTTATAGCCAATACAATATTTTGTGAGGTTGGATACCCTGATCTGAAAATTCCAAGTTGTGCTTCCATATCTTTGATCTCTGGCAGCCCTCGTCGTTGATAATCAATTCATAAGCCTTCGTACATTTCGTATAACACATGGCATTCTTGTATTTTTTGGCTCGTGGGTGTTTCAACCTTAGTTACTTAATTTAGCTCATACCTGTTATAGTTCGGTAATTTGCTAGAAGGGTCAAATTAATTCATCGTTATTTGAGTTCTAATGGGATAAAAGACTAAACTTTCCCTAGGTTTCGTGGTCTAAGAAGCAAAGCTTATAAAAAGAGCATAATTTTAACAGAAGTGAATGCAAATTAAATGGCCTTTATGATGTCTGACGATAAATATATTTTACTTTTTTTGGAGTATTATAAAGTCAATGATTGTTTGAGTTTTTACTCAGTTGAGGATCATGGCTCGATAGAACATGAAAATGTGTATAAAAATGAGTGTTCATTTAGCTAAAACCATATTTAAAAAACAGAGACATGACCACAAACAATTAAACAAGTTGATTGAGTTGTGTGGTTGCTCGCACCTTTTTTGCTGCTCAAAGATAATTTTGTTTGTAATATATCCATAATCCATTCAACTTTCTAGAGCTAATATCACCACTCTTCTTCATACATCATTTCGTCTCTCAGTTTTCTTTAATTTTCTTCTTCTTCTTCTTCTCTTTTTCCGTCATCCAAATCTCAATTTCATTACTTTTTCCTTCCTTCATCTCATAATCGTTCTTTGTTCTTTTTCTCCTCAGTTTCTCTCTAATCCTTTTGGGCCTTTCTTTCTTGATTTCTTTCTCGATCTCCATTTTCATATAGCTGTTTCTCTTCATCGTGAATTTTTGCCTTGTGACCTGTCTTCTTCGCTAAGGGCAGATTTATTAAAGGGGCCAAGGGACGTATTCTCCTCACACATTATCGATTTTTGTATTCTAGTATTAATTTCGAGATGTCAGATTAAAATATATATTAAATAAAGCTAAATTCTAGTTTTGTTGTATTGGCTGTGTCTTCACATTTAAACTCTAATGTTGACCATTCAAATCTTACTTTTTGCAACTATTTGCACAAAATAGTTTTTATTCCAATGTCAATAATTTTCTTTTCTCATATATCAAATTTCTTCTTAAATTATCCCAAATATCAAATTTTTAAAAAGCGAAAAAAAACCTAACTAAGATAAAATCCTAACCTCTTTCTTTCTTTTTTTTCTTTATTGCTACAAATATAGTGAATGTTATTGGAATATTAATGAAACGTCGAGATATTTTTTTAAACAATATTTTAGTATATTTATTATATAGTGTCTGATATCCTCTATATAAAATTTTTGGATCAGTCATTGTTCTTCACCGTAAACTTGCAAATCTAAATGACCATGGACTCTTGTCGAAGATCGGTAAAAGATTTCTTTTATCTTCTTGGCTATCCCTTCCCTCTTTCTTCCATTATTAGGCTTTGAAACTCGGTGGTAGAGTCAAGATATAAACCAATAAAAATATGGTTTTTTCTAATTTATACAAATAATTAGAAAATAATATTATGAGATATACTATTAGATAATAGAAAAAAAAATTAAATTTTTGTGAGACAGAAACCAAGTCTTTTTCTTTTTCTTTTTATTTTATATTTAACTCTTTTTTCTCTCCATCTCCCTCATCTTTTACAGCCTTTCCATATATACGAGAGGAAAATCCGAAGGTGGGAAGTGAGGATGTTTGCCATTGTGTATGTGTTAGATAGTGAAAGGAAAGTAAAGTCGTTAACCCGATGCCTCGGGTTCTGCCGGTGACGAGGTCGGTAAAGCCGTTGAGAAACCATCTTTTGAAGTGAACTTTTTATTTCCGATGAATTGAAAGAAAGAAATGGAAGAGATAAGAGAAAATCCTTTTGGATTTAAATTCTGTTTGTGGGTACCAAAAGATCAGATGAGATGCCCACAATTAAGATTATATGTACAAGATTTAGAGCCAAATCTTTTTTTCTTTTTGACACATTTCTTACAGAACCGGTGAAGCAAGCAGGCAGAGTATAAGAGGAATGGAAGACGGAGGAGATGGAGACAAAAGAAAATATACTAAAAGAAAATGACCCATCAACACGTAAATTAATACAAGATTAATCAAAATTGTTCGACTCAAATATCAAGAACTAAAAACTAAATAAATATTTAGCCCAAATTTTATGAACTAAGAATGTATTTTGTCCTAATTTGTAAAACTTAAAAACCAAATAATTACCATAAATAGATCAAGATAACACTTGCCTGAGTAATATCTAAAGATCGGCCTTTGTTGATGTTCATTGTAACATATAATTCAACTATTTATTACAAATATACACTCTTATGAGATGAGAATTGAAACGGTAGAAATACCACTTATTAGTACAATATTGGAATGACATGATTAAGCATATAATTCACTTAGATATATGCATAGACATTATATATATATATATATATATATGATTGACTTTATACATATAACCCAATCTCTAACCGACACTGGGCATTTCAACAACCCTGTCTTCTATATTGCAATCAACCCAAACTCGACTAGTATCAAAATCCATAATTCTGAAACTACCTGCTAGAATCTTGATAGCCTTCACATCAGGATTTTCATTTTCTATTATCATAGCAGCAGTAGAAAATTCTACGCCGACAAGCTCTGGCCATTGAGTTTTTCCTATTTAAGAATTATATATCGATCATATGTTAAATTTTGCAAATAGATATACTCTAAAATCCAACCAAAGTATACCTTTCGATAGAAAATAACTCGAATTACATAAATAAACAAAAACACAAAATATACAAAACTTCAAATGGAATAAAGTCAAATCCTATAGAACATGAAATACTTGTGATAATTGATAAAGTTAATATAAGCAGGTATAGGGGTATTGCTTTTGTGTGTGTATTGAATTGATTTGACTTCCAATACTTGTGATAGTCGATCAAATCATGTTAGTTTACAAACCATATATTTAATCGAAACTAGTTTCTAAGAAAGAAGATTGTTTTGAAATTGAAACTACTTTGGAACAAAGTAATGGACTTACTTTGAGCAGATTCTTCAGCCATGTTGAAGGTTGGGTATATATGTGTATGGTATAGAAGACTCTTTCTGTCCTTTTAATTTTGATTTGGGTATTTTATAAGCAATATGGAATGTGCCATTTTATAGCCAACATTTGTGAGTTTCAAAACCCTGATCCGAAAATTGCAAGTTGGCATCTTTGGCAGCCCACGTTGTGGACTTTAGCGGTGGCTGGCTAGCTGGCCGTCCATTCCCAATTCACAATCCTTTCGTAGATTAAGTAAATTAACGCACTGTCCTATATGTATTATAATATATTATCTGCAGGTACGTATTAAGATAAGCATTCTTTGACGGCTCAGGGATGTTTCAGACCTTAGAATAATTAACTAATTTAGTTCCCACCTGTTGTAGTTTGGTTTGCTCCAAGGGTCTGATTATATTCACCATTATTTGATTTCGAATGGTATAAAAGGCAAGACTTTTCATACGTTTTTTCGTGGTCTTTCTAATCCGTGTTTGTAAAATAATAAATCCATCCATGTTTATAGAAAAAGAATATTTTTTTTTTATATTAATAGCTTTTCAACGTTTATGCTTTAGATACATCTTATTTTGGAGCATTAAAGTCAAAAACTTGTTTGAGTTTTTGTTTAGTGTACTAACATGGTTAGAAGAAACACAAAAAAGACATAGAAAAATGAGTTGTCATTTAGCTAAAACATAGTTTTATAGACTAAGATACGACCATAAAATAAAACATGATTGGGTTGTGTGATTACGCACTTTTTGCTATGTGAATTATAAGTATATGTATGCATGTTTTTCTTATATCTTTGTGTATACAACTTTTTAGCTAAATGATTGTTTATTTTCATTTATATACATTTTTGTGTTTTTTTCAAGCATACTTATAAGTTGTACAAAATGTTAAAATTACTTACTTTTATAAATAACTTCACTTCATTTTTAGTATGATGTTTTTAATATACAAGAAAAAACAAAGATCGAAGAATCTCAAACATGGAGATAGAAGTTATTCGTTGAAGTATGTGAGTAAAATGGACATTTCACATTTTTTTTTTAAAAAAATATTTTTCTAATTTTTTTGAAAAGAAAAGTTCGATAGAAAATATTTTAATTATTTTAGAAAGTTAAGATTGGACCCAACCATTATCTTAGAAAATATTTTAGTTTTTTAGAAAGTTAAGATTGGACCCAACCATTATCCTTTTAAGTCATATATCTCTCCCATTGGTTAATTTTGTTTTAAGAGTAATAACAATCGCTAATATCTTTTAGCCTAATTAATTAAGAACATAATAATATTTTTAAATAATTGTAAATATAGCCATTTTTTTCTCATCTTTCATTCCTTTTGTTTTCATTAGCCCAAACCCTTACAATTAGGTATTTTTGCTATTGCTTTTTTTTTTTCTTTCATTCTTTTCTATCCCATCCTGCTTTTCTCCCATTCTTAGGCTTTGAAAGTCGGTTGAGCGATCAAGTTATAAATCAATAAATATGGTCTCTGGCTAATCTATACAAATAATTGAAGAATAATATAGTATTAGATAATAAAGTAGAATTTTTTAATTTTCTTTGTAAGATGGTAACTAAGTTCATTTGATTTCATATTTCACTTTTTTCTCTGTCTCCCTCGTCTTTTATTGCCTTCGCCTTGAGAGAGGAAATCCCAAAGATGGGCAGTGAGAATTTTTTTGCATGCACTTGTTAAAGGGAAGTGAAGCCGTTGACCCACTGCCTCGGGTTGTGGCGGTGACGAGGGCGGTGAAGGTGTTTAGATACCATTTTTGAAGGGGAGAAATGGAAGAGATGAGAGAAAGTTTCTTTTGAATTTAAACGTTGGATTACCTTTAGCTCGTCTACTTCTAAGAGTACATTAATTAAGATCACGTAGGACAAGATTTAGAGCCAAATCTATTGTTTTTTAACACATTTTAAATAATCGGAAAAGTAAGAGGAGTAATTGAGAGAGGAGTAGAAGACCAGGGAGATTGAGATCAGGAAAAGATTTGGTTAGTTAACTAATCTATATAACTTGAAAGGCTAAACAATTACTGAATAGATCATGAGCAATTATTCTTGGTTGATAGGCTGATTGAAACAAATAATTCAACCGTTTCTTACAAATAAACAAACTTGATAATGATTATAATTTTATTGTTGAAACGATGATCAGTTGAAATACTTTATTAATTAGTACAATTGAAGGGCATCGATAAGTATACAATTCACTTAACATACACGTAAACATCGTACATATATGATTGACCTTATACATTACCTAATCTCTAACCAACTATAGGGATTAGAACAACCACATCTTCTATATTGCAATCAACCCAAACTCGTGTAGCATCAAAACTATGAAGTCTAGGAGTACCAGCTAGGATTTTGATAGCCTTCACATCAGGGTTTTCTTTTTCTATGATCGCAGCAGCAATAGAAAATTTTACAAAAACAAGCTCTCGCCATTCCATTTTCCCTATTTGAAGAATTATATTTATGTTAAATGTTATCATAGATATCAAAGATAATCCGATCAAAGTATACCCTTATTGATTGAATATAACTCTAAATTACATATTACATACATGATCAAACAAAATAAATATACAAAACTTCAAATTAATTAACAAAAGCCAAATCTTATAACATAAAATACTTATTATAATTGATCAAATACATGTTAGATTATTATAAATAAGCATAAGATATGATGAACTTACTTTGAGCAGGTTCTTCTGCCATGTTGAAGGTTTGTTATATATAATGTATGGATTTGCAGACTCTTTCTGTCCTTTTAGTTATGATTTGGGTTTTGATGGTCAATGGAATGTCTCATTTTATAGCCAAAATGGTATTTGTGAGATTGGACACCCTGATCTGAAAATTCCAAGTTGCCAAGTTGTGTTCCATATCTTTGATCTTTGGCAGCCCTCGTTGTTGATAACCCATTCATAAGCCTTCGTAGATTACGTATAACACATGGCATTGGTATTCTTTGACTCGTGGGTGTTTCAACCTTAGAATTAATTAATTTAGTTCATACCTGTTATATAGTTCGGTAATTTAATAGAATGGTCAAATTAATATTAAGATTTCACCGTTATTTGAGTTCTAATGGGTTAACGGACTAAACTTTCCCTACATTTCGTTGTCTTAGAAGCAAAGCTTATAAAAAGAGCATAATTTAACTGAATCGAATAAAAATTAAATAGCTTTTACGATGTTTGAGGATAAATACATTTTACTTTTTTTTTGGAGTATTATTGATATAGCCTAAGTAACCTCAAGAAAAATCCTCCAAGAATCAAGGTTGTGGATCTTTTGTTAGAATCAATAATATGCTTTATACAAGAAGAGAACACTCCTATTTATAGAGTTCTATTACAATAATTGGGTTAAAAAGGAAATTAACTTAGAATATTACCTAATTACCCAATTAACCCTTAATCTTATTACATCAATTATAAAGTCAATGATTGTTTGAGTTATTATTTTGTTTACGATCATGGTTAGATAGAACATGAAAATATTTAGAACTTGGGCTTTTCTCTAGCCCTTCATCAATAAAATTGCGTGTCTAGTTTGGTCTTAGGCACAGTCCTAAGTCCCAACTAGCTGTTTCCTTTTTTAAAAGAAAATATGTATAAAAACGAGTGCTCACTTAGCTAAAACCAAATCTTAAAAACAGAGAGATATGACCAAAACAATTAAATGAATCGTTGTGTGGTTGCATACACATTTTTGTTACTCAAACAGTAATTTTGTTTGTTATATATCCATAATCCATTCAACTTTCTAGCTAATATGACCACTCGTTTTTATAATTTTCTTTTTTTTTGTTGGCATGAGTATAAGTTGAACAAAATGTCAAAGAAAGTTTACTTTTTAAATGACTTCACATCATGATCTTTTGTTCGTTTAAAATTGTGAACAAAATGAGTATTTAAAAATTATGTTTCTTTTTTAAAAAAAGTTTAAGGAATTTATTATGAGTTTTTTTAAAAATAAGAATTAAGGTTACACGTCCTTTTTCAAAAAGAGTAAAACGTGGTGCTGGGGCGTCTTTCTTCTTCCTTTGTCCATCTCCTCTCTTTCAATTTCACCCTTTTTTTCCTTCCTTCATTTCCTATTGTTCTTTTTCTTCTCGGTTTCTCTCTAATCTTTTTACGCCTTTCTTTCTTATTCCTTTCTCAATCTCCATTTTCATATAGCTGTTTTTCTTCATCATGAATTTTGGCCTTTAACCTCTCTTCTTTACCATAAACTTGCAAATCTAAAGGACCGTTGGACTCTTGTCGGAGATCAGTAAGAGATTTTATGGCTTTGGCTGTTATAGTTTTAATACAGACTAGAAAAAAGAAATTTTTATTCCCCATTAAACCGTCACATTTAGGGTATTCTTGCTATTAGTTTTTTTCTTCTTATTTTTCTTTATCTTCTTCTTTATTCCTTCCCCCTTTCTAGCTTCCATTCTTAGGCTTTGAAACTCGGTTGTAAAGTCAAGTTATAAACCAATAAAAATATGGTTTTTCTTGCTAATTTATACAGATAATTAGAGAATATAATATTATGAGATATACTATTAGATAATAAAAAAGAAAAATTAATTTTGTAAGATGGGAACTAAGTCATTTTCCTTTTAGTTTTCATTTTATATTTAACTTTTTCTTCTCTCCATCTCCATCATCTTTTACTGCCTTTGCCTTGAGAGAGGAAAATCCGAAGGTGGGAAGTGAGGATTTTTGTCATTGTGTGTGTTAGATAGTGAAAGGGAAGTAAAAGTCGTTAACCCGACGCCCTCGGGTTCTGCCGGTGACGAGGTCTGTAAAGCCGTCGAGAAAACCATCTTTGAAGTGAAAATTTTATCTCCGATGAATTGAAGAAAGAAATGGAAGACATAAAGAGAAATAGATTCTGTTTGTGGGTACCAAAAGATCAGATGAGACGCCCACAATTTACATTAAGATTATAACACTTGCATGAGCAATATCTAAAGATTGATCTTTGTTTATGTTGACCCAACTTCCTTTATTTGTTTTAATTAATTTAATTTGGTTGAGATTTGGTTGTTGAGATTGTTTGGACAGTTTGTTATCATATATCACTGTTCTGGAGAGGTTTGGAGTTCAATTTTGTTTAGATTATTATATATGGTTGTGTGATGATTAACAGAAAATGGAATGGAATTCTGGTGTGATTATGCATTATTGAAAAATATATTATGATGAGTGGTAAACGTTTAAGGTGTAATTTTGAGAACTACTGGGGTGACGATAAAACAACATAAGAGATTGATAAGCTATTTAAGGATGTTTGAGGCCGGGATTGCAACTGGTCATTAATTAATTAACGGGGAGTAATCCTATTAATGTTATAATTATTGGTTTTGTACAATACAGAGTTCTAATTGTTGAGTCGGTCCATGATCAGCACGTTGGTTCATGTTTATGTTTAGATTGTTGTACCCTAAATGATCATAACATTGTAATAATCAATTACTGCAATATAACCTTTTATCATGGATCTAAGACTTTTTTAGATATAGATGTTGTGTCATCGAACTAGGTTACTAATTTTTGTTATGTTTTCTATGCTTTTATGTGCTTCCATAGTTTTTCTTTTTGTTATTCAACAATTTATTACATATAAATGCACTTATGAGATAGAGAGTTGAAACGGTAGAAATACCACATATTATTATAATGATAGATGAGGATGTTGCATATGATTCACTTTGTACACGTCACCCAATCTTTAACCGACGATGGGCACTTTAACAACCACGTCTTCTTCATCGCAATCGACCCAAACTCGGGTATCATTGAAATTCAGACTTCTGGGACTACCAACTAGAATCTTGATAGCCGTCACATAAGGATTTTCTTTTTCTATTATCCTAGCAGCAGTAGAAAATTTTTCGCCGACAAGCTCTGGCCATTGAGTTTTTCCTATTAAGAATTATATATTAATTATTACATGTTAAATTTTACAAATAGATATAATCTAAAATCCAACCAAATTTGGACCTTCCACATAAAATAAATCGAATTACATAAATAAATGAACACAAAATATACAAAACTTCAAATTGAATAAAGTCAAATCCTACGGAACATAAAATAGTTGTGATAATTGATAAAATTAATATAAACAGGTATAGGGGTATTGTTTTTGTGTGTGTATTGAATTGATTCGACTTCCAATACTTGAGATAGTTGATCAAATTTCATGTTAGTTTACAAACCATATATTTAATCTAATCTAGTTTCTCAAAAAGAAGATTGTTTTGAAATTGAAACTACTTTGGAACAAATATTTTTGAAAAATTAAAAGCAAGTTGGTAGGGTGAATATATATAATGCACTTACTTTGAGAACATTCTTCAGCCATGTTGAAGGTTGAGTGTATGTGTGTATGGTATGGAAGACTCTTTCTGTCCTTTTAATTTTGATTTGGGTAAAAGAAGAGAGATGCTCTCCTCCGTTCTCTCTCCTCTTCCTTTTCACCATCACCAACAGCTACTACCCTTGCCGGAATTTACAGAGTCACCTGCTACTACCACTCAAAATGGCGGCTTGCCAATTTAATTCAATCCCACCTGATCACAACAGTTGCATTAAATCCAAATACTTCCTCCTTTTTGCCGTTAAAAGGTCCCCTTCAACACCAGTTCTTTTCAACTTTATTCACTTACCCTTTTTGTCTTCTACCTACAACTTCACAAAAAATGGCCTACTTCAAATCACTTCCTAGATCCTGCAAAATAGAAAGAAAAGAATTTGTCCTTCTCCTTGACAAGTATGCAAAACACACTCATTATTGGCTTACCGAAACAGGAGCTCACAAAGCCTTTTCCATTGAAGTTTCCCCAAGAGATTTAGATTGGATAAGAAGCACTCTTAAATCACTGATTGAAACTCCAAGCTCGAATCGCTTCTTCCTTGAAAATCGTGATTCCGAGCATTGCATCTGGATTAGGAAAACAAGAAATGGTAAAGGATGTATTGCAGAAATTTTCAGAGTGGATAACAAAAATAGAAAATCTTGCATCCTAGTTCCGGAAGGTCCGGAGAAAAGTGGGTGGGTTTCCTTTTTATCAATGATCACTCCAAAAGTAGAAACAAAAGCAAAGATAAGACCATCATTCTTACCAAGAAGCAGCCCTGAAATCCACTCTTCATCTCCCATCGATTACCACAAACGTTCATATGCCAAAGCAGTCACTGAAGGAAGACCTTCCATTTCAAGCGACTCAAGTGAATCTTATGCATCAAGTGATTCAAGTGATTCAAGCCATTCTTCAGGTAACAGCCCACGCAACTTCCCATCCCCTGTCTCACTAGAAAATACAGTGGTGTTAGTAAGACGTTTTTTTCATGATGACTGGTACAAAATCCTTCAAAATTTGAGGAAGCAAATCGAGGAATCTTTTACCTACAACGCTTTCCATGCTGAAAAGGCCCTGGTGCACTTCAACTCAAATGTACCAGCGAATCTTCTCTGTCAAAACAGAGGGTGGACAACCGTTGGGAAGTACACGGTCAGGTTTGAAAAATGGAATCCTGCTTCCCATGCCTCTCCAAAACTCATTCCTAGCTATGGGGGGTGGACAACCTTCAGGGGAATTCCTCTTAACTTATGGAACATGAAGACCTTTCAACAAATCGGGAAAGCATGTGGAGGTTTGATTAAAGTAGCCGAGGAAACAAAGACAGCAAGCAACCTGATTGAAGCTAAATTAAAAATTAGATACAACTATTCAGGCTTTTTACCAGCTTATGTGAAGATCTTCGATCAAGAAGGTAACAAATTTGTTGTTCAAACTATCACTCACTCAGAAGGAAAATGGCTAATGGAAAGGAATGTTAGATTGCACGGTACCTTCAAGAGGCAAGCTGCGGCTTCTTTCGATGAATTCAATCCCGATTCAGAGCAATTCCTGTTCGATGGCATGGAGGCCATTTCACCGGATCTTCAGAACACCTTCTCCGGCAGCCGTAAAAGCATATCACCGGAGCAGCCATCTACATTAAAATCAGTCATTATTAAACCTGCCAGAGATGCCACGTCGCCACCTTCTTTAAATGAAGAGGTAGTTAATGATAACAGTTTGCATGCAACGGCTATTAAATCGAAGGGAAAGATTTCATATAGGATATCAAATGATTGCTCTTTGGATAAAGGGAAGCAGAAGGTTGACATTCCATCCCAACTAACTCCTGCATTTATTTTGGATAAGCCAAAAAGAAAAGTATCCTTTAATTCCCCCGGTAATAAAACCAATTTTTTTAATCCGAACTCTGCTCCAGCCAATCATTCCCCTTCTGTTAGCTCCCCGGAGAAAAAACAAAGAGTCAGCAAAGAGAGAAGTGTTAAGAAGAAATCAACAATTACTCCGCCTAAATCAAGAGCCAATCAGGGCCAAGATGCTTCTAACACTCAACCTCTTAAAATTATAGCTCATGATATGAATGCTTCTAAAAAAGGTCTCTCTCTCACAGTGGACCTGGGAAATCTACCAGTTTTAGATCCGAGTAAATCCTTCGAAGATCACCACAGCTCTGACAATGCAGAAGTCATAGACATCACGAACACAGAGATGGTTCCAGAGACACCTGAATTGAAGATGACAGATCCAGAGAAACCAAAGTCCCCTCCGGAAGTCAACCATAGAAAGCAAAAACACTCTCATCGAAGAAGACACTACTATAGAAAAAAGGAAGACACTGAGAAGGATTCAAATTCAGAAGTCTTCAAAAATCAACTGGTTGCTTGGCTAAAGGAAAATGGGTTGAAACTCTCAATAGACTCAGACAGCTCGGGTGCAACAACTTCCACAAATGCCTTGTATTCTCAATTGGGTGACAGGTTAGATCCAAAGGGGGATGGGGCTCCGGGGACATCAAATGTAAAATGAAGCTTCTTACTTGGAATGTAAGAGGTTTAGGCTCTCCTTCAAAAAGAGCCTTAATAAAAAATACTTTAATTTCCTATTCCCCCGACTTTGTGATCCTCACTGAAACGAGGCTCAAATTCATAAATAAGAAAATTGTTAAGTCACTTTGGCCTTCAAACAGCATAAAGTGGATTGTGAAAAATGCTATAGACAGTTCAGGAGGGATTCTGATTTTATGGGATGATCTTCATCATTCTCTTTTGAGTCAAGAGGAAGGGATGTTCAGCCTTACTGCAAACTTTCTGTCCTCTAATAATTCATGGTGGTTAACAGGCTTATATGGTCCGGTCCAAAGAAGGGAAAGATTAAATTTCTGGACTGATTTACATAATCTCCTTCACCTTAATTCTTTTCCTTGGATATTAGGGGGAGATCTGAATGCAATCAGAATGAGAGAGGAATCAACAGCAGTCACTTCCTCTACTCATAGTTCCAACATGCTTAACAACTTCATATCAATCAATTCCCTGATTGACCCTCCCCTGTCCAACAACAGATACACTTGGTCCAACTTGAGAATTCCTCCAACCTTTTCCCGTCTTGACAGATTCCTATACAATCCTAATTGGGAAGTCCTCTTCAACCCTCATATCACTAGAACTCTTCCTCGACCTACCTCGGACCACTTTCCTTTAGTCTGTGAAGATTCATCCCCCACTGTGAGTTGGGGCCCTGCTCCATTTAGATTAAACTCCATAGTCTTAAACGACCCTGAATTCAAAAGAAATATGGAAAGATGGTGGGAATTATCAGCCCAAGAGGGCCATCCCGGTTTTGCTTTCATTCAAAGGCTCAAGTCCTTAGCTAATTTCATCAAACCTTGGCAAAAAGAGAAATTTCATTCCATCTCTTCTGCTAAAGAAAACATAATCAAGGAAGTGGATGCCATTGATAAGAAGGAACTGGACACCCTGTTGTGTCAGGAGGACAGTGATCGAAGACTTGCTCTAAAAGCTGAGCTGAATGATCTTACTCTTAAGGAATCTCAATTCTAGTTCCAAAGAGCAAAAAAGATTTGGCTTAAAGAGGGAGACGAAAATTTTGCCTTCTTTCACCGAATTTGTTCTTCCAGACAGAAGAGAAATATAATTCACGAAATTCAGGACGAAGATGGCTCCAATCAGAATACAAACATTAGCATTTCCCTCGCCTTTGTCAATTATTTTACAAAGCTCTACAGGAGTTCAACCAAAACCAATCCCCTCTTCATTGATAACCTCAAATGGAAGCCAATTGATTACTCGGAGTGGTCCCCTCTTTGTGCCCCCTTCTTGGAGGAAGAAATAAAAGGGGTCATCAACTCCTTTGAAGGAAATAAGGCCCCTGGTCCAGACGGATTCCCAATTTCCTTCTTTAAGTCCTATTGGAAACTTCTAAAAGAGGACATTCTAGCCATTTTCAAGGATTTCTACGAGAAGGGAGTGATCAATAAGAATATGAACAACACTTTCATAGCGTTAATTGCAAAGAAGAAGAATTATTCTCATCCAAAGGACTTCAGACCTATCAGCCTAACAACATCTATCTACAAGATTATTGCTAAGACTCTTTCCAACAAGTTAAAGCTCACCCTTCCTGATACTATCTCAGGTAATCAACTGGCTTTTATCAAAAATCGTCAAATCACAGATGCCATCTTAATGGCAAATGAAGCTTTAGACTATTGGAAAGTGAAAAAAATCAAAGGATTTATCTTGAAGCTGGATATTGAAAAGGCTTTTGATAATCTGAGCTGGGATTTCATTGATTTCGTTCTTAAGAAAAAGAATTACCCTCCTTCCTGGAGGCAGTGGATTAGAGGCTGCATAAGCAATGTAACCTATTCCATCATAGTCAATGGAAAGCCCCAAGGGAGAATTAAGGCAAATAGGGGACTAAGACAAGGTGATCCTCTCTCCCCTTTCCTTTTCGTTATAGCTATGGACTATCTTAGTAGACTCTTGAGCCATTTGGAGTCCACTGGTGCCATCAAAGGTGTGTGCCTTGGAAAGGATTGCAACATATCTCATATCCTCTTCGCTGATGACATTCTTCTTTTTGTTGAAGATAATGCCTTTTATCTGAACAATCTTAGAATGGCTATTTCTTTGTTCGAAAAGGCCTCGGGGCTCAAAATCAATTTGTCTAAGTCAGCAATGGTTCCAGTTAATGTCCCTTGGCCTAGAGCTTTGGATTGTGCTTCTTCTTGGGATATTCCTTGCCAGTCGCTTCCGCTATCCTACTTAGGAGTCCCTCTCGGTGGAAACCCAAAATCCAAACCTTTCTGGAGGAATATTGAGGACAGAATTCATAAAAAACTTAGCAACTGGAAATACGCGCACATCTCAAAAGGTGGAAGACTCACGCTAATCAAGTCTACTCTCACTAGTATTCCGATCTATCAGCTTTCTGTTTTTCAAGCTCCTCTCTCCACGTATAAGAACATTGAAAAACTTTGGAGAAGATTCCTTTGGAAAGGTAGCTGCAATCCAAAAGGGTCTCACCTAATCAAATGGTCAATAGTTACAAAGCCTAAAGAAGAGGGTGGGCTGGGCATTTCGAGACTCCAAATTACAAATCAAGCTCTATTACCGAAGTGGCTTTGGCGTTACCATTCGGAGCCTAATTCCCTTTGGAGGAAACTAATCCAGCTAAAATATCAAAGTAAACACCCTGGGGACTTACCTTCAAATATTTCCTCTAGTTCCTCTAAAGCCCCGTGGCGATCTATCATTAACAACAGTGAATGGTTCAAAAGAAATCAAGGTTGGGATTTAAAAAATGGAGATCAAATTTCATTCTGGTTTTCTAACTGGTCTACAGAAGGCTGTCTATCTACTGCCTATCCCAGACTATTTGCTCTCTCTATCGACAAAGAATCCTCAATCAAAGATGTGTGGAACTCAATTAACAATCAATGGGAAATTGCTTTTCGAAGAAATTTGAATGATAGAGAATTAAGTACTTGGCAGAGAATTTTAGGGAATCTTCCAGTTCCTAGAACAAACAGAGGTTCAAGCAAACCTACCTGGATTCCCGACAGCAAGAAATCTTTCTCTATCGCCTCTGCAAAACGCTGTATCTCCCACCAGCCGGAGCTTTCGGTAGCGTCTCCTCTATCTAAGCTGCTGGATCTTATTTGGAAATCTTTCATTCCTATGAAGATAAAATTCTTCATGTGGTGCCTGATTCAAAGAAAGCTAAACACATCGGAAGTTATCCAGCAAAGAATGCCAAATTTGGCTCTTCAACCAAATTGGTGCGTCCTCTGCAAAAAAGATAGTGAATCGGGAGCTCACCTGTTCCTTCAATGCGATATGGTGAAACCCCTGTGGTCTCTGCTCCAGCAAGCTCTCAACTTCGCCCATTTTTCCGATGATTTTGAAGCGTTGATCTCCTTCTTCCTCTCCCTAAATCAGTCCCTCCCGAAGCACAAGATCGTTAATTGCGGTGTGATCGCTGTCCTTTGGTGCATCTGGTCAGAGAGAAATAATAGAACTTTTGATAATTTAAGTTATCAAAAAACTATTATTAATTTATGGGAAGATTGCAAAATTCTCATAGGAAATTGGAGTAGTAGGGATCCTACTTTTAAAAATTATTCAGCATCTACCATAGCTCTTAATCTTAATGCACTATGTAATTAGTGTTTGGGCTTTTCTCTAGCCCTTCTTTAATAATATTCTAGTTTGGTCTTAGGCTTGTCCTAAGGTCAAATTGGCAGTTTCCCTTTTCAAAAATTTTGATTTGGGTATTTTATAGGCAATGGAATGTCCATTTTATAGCCAAACTCACAAAACCCTCATCAGAAAATTCCTTGGCATCTTTGCCAGCCCACGTTGTGGACTTTAGTGGTGGCTGGTCGTCGATTCCCAATTCACATTCCTTCCGTACATTACGTAAATTAACGCACTGTCCTATAAGGTTTAAACATATTATATAATATATTGTGATCTGCAGGTACGTATTAAAATAAGCATTCTTCGACTCAGGGACGTTTCAAGCCTTAGAATACTTAACTATGTTAGTTCCCACCTGCTGTAGTTTGGTTTGCTCGAAGGGTCTGATTATATTTACCATTTATTTGAGTTCGAATGGAATATAAAGTGCTACTGTTTCGGTTGTTTAAGTTTATTAAAGGTAAAATTGAGCATCAATGTCCGACGACATGTTGTCAAAGACATTGGTAACAGTTTTGGGATGATCATTGGGCTGCAATAAAATGTTATTTCCATATATGAAAGATTATTTTATAGATTCCGTTGGATGTTGTTTCTCCACCCGGATATGTTTCCTAAAATATTTTTCCAAACCATGTCATATTTATATGGTGCTTTCTTATTCATTTTATTCATTTTGTTGTGATCTTTGTACGGATGCTTATAATTTTATAAAACTAGCAAAATTTAAAAGAATATTAGAAATAAAAGGCTTTGCGACTTTTAAGCCTATAGATATTTCACTTTTGGAGAGTATCGATTTCAAGAATGATGTTTCTATTTTTCAAACTAAGGAGAAAAACATGATAGTTATAGAAGAATAAACAAAAGAAATGAAAAAAAAAGGGTTAAAGTTGAAACTATAGTCAAAAGTAGGGTGTACACTTGTTGTGAAGGAGAGTCATGTACTTGGTATACCACTTCCTTCCTTTGATCGAGTCATAGTCTAGCTGGTTAAATGGTATGCAGTACACGACCATGATATTTTGTTAATTTTTTTAATTATTAAATTGAAGTAATGCATGTTCGACATGTTTATGTTTTTCCTTTCACCATCCACATTTAAATCAAAATGGAGTAGGAAAAGGAAATTGAATGGCAACCAACATTCAGACAAACATGATCAAAAGGGATATCATTTTTGTTTGATAAGAGCGAATAAGCAACTAGAAAAAGACAAATGAATATATTCTTTCTATTTTGTTCTTTTCATCTTTTAAGCTTCTAAAGGTTTTTTTTCCGACAGAAAATAGATTACTTCTCTAATTTTGTTATTTTTCTCCATTAAGTTTCTATAAGGACTCGTTTGGTAAGTTTGATAACGTTTTTGTTCCCTGTTTTCTGTTTTTGTTTCCATTTTTTAAGAAATAGAGGTGTTTGATAAAATAGTTTCTTCCGCTCCGTTTCTCAATTACTTCTATTGGTTTCATTTTTCTCAATTTATTTCTATTTGTTTTTTTCCCTTTCTCTCAATTATTTTTATTTCTTTTCATTTTTCTCCATTATTTTTATTGGTTTTTTTCTTTTTCTTCATTATTTTTATTGATTTTTTTTCTTTTTCTTCATTATTTTTATTGGTTTCCTTTTCATTTTTCTCAATTATTTTTATTTCTTTTCTTTTCCTTTTTCTCAATTATTTTTATTGGTTCATTTTCCTTTTTCAATTATTTTTATTGGTTTCCTTTTCATTTTTCTCAATTATTTTTATTTGCTTCTTTTTTCTTTTTCTTAATTATTTTTATTAATTGGTTTCTTTTTCCTTTCTCCATCGTCTTCCCCAAATAATCATCCTCTTCCTCTTTCACTCATCGTTTTCCTCTTCACCTCTCATCGTCTTCCTCGACAACCCGAACTCTTCCTCTTCGTTGGACTGTTTCTCTTCGTCAAATCCATAGTTTTTGCCTGATTGTTCCTCTTCGTCAGATCCATAGTTTTCGTCTTCCGCTTTGTGCAAATCTGAGTTTTCGTTGTGGGTTTTTCTCTAAAGCATCATAGATAGTAGAGTTAAAGGTTAAATTTTGTTTTGTTTCTTTCAATTATGAATATTGAAGACATAAGAACTTACTTTAAAATTAATATTAAATTCTAGATGTCACGAAATAACGATGACATTGTTGAAATTGATGGATTAAGAAGTGAATCGACATCATCTAAGAGAAATGGCCCGAGTAAGGGATGATATTGCCAATCAAATTTGGCAACATTTGAAGGATAAATACAATTTTATGCTTATGTTATTATTTTTATTCATGCATTGATATTTTTTTGTATTAAATGAATAAACTTTTGATAATTTTATTTTTTATGTTTGATGAATAGACATATATTTTTGTTTAATATTTAATTGAAGTAGATGTGAAAAATAAAAAATAAATCTAGAAGAAAATCAGTAAACAATAAACAGTTATCAAACACATTTTTTTTTCAGTTTCTTTTTTTTTTTCAAGAAACAAGAAATAGAAACCGTTATCAAACGCATTACTTGTTTATTCTGTTTTCTAAAAACAGAAGAAACGGGAAATAAGAAACAAGAAACTGAGAATAGGAACATTAACAAACAGACCCTAATAGGATGGCTTTGGTTTAAAGGAAAATCCAATTTCCTATAATTTTTTATTAAAAATTGAAGTTTTGTATAAATTAAAATTTTGAATTAAGTCTGACAAAACTTTCCCTACATTAGCGTTGTCTTAGAAGCAAAGCTTATAAAAAGAGCATAATTTAACAGAATTCAATACAAATCAAATGGCTTTTACGATGTCCAAGGATAAACATTTTACATTTTTGGAGTATTAAAGTTAATGATTGTTTGTGTTTTTACTCCGTTTACGATTATGGTTAGATAGAACACAAAAATGCATGTAAAAATGAGTGCTTATTTAGCTAAAACCAAATTTAAAAAACAAAGATATGACCAAAACAATTAAACAAGTTGATTGAGTTGTTGCATGCAGTTTTTTTGTTACTCAAACGGTAATTTAGTTTGTCATATATCCATAATCCATTCGACTTTCTAGCTAATATCACCACTCGTGTTGATACACTTTTTCGTGTTTTTTTCAGCATGAATATAAGTTGGGTAAAATGTCAAAGAAAAATGACTTCATATTATTTTTGGTATGTGATGTTTTGAATATATATATGAAAGAAAAACACAGAAATCCAAAAATCGAAAGAGAAGTGGTATTTTAAGATTGTGAACAAAATGAGTATTTCACTGTCTCTACTAAAAATTATGTTTCTTCTTTGTTTAAAAAAAAAAAGTTTGATGAAGTCTCTTTTGTGTTCTTTTATAAATAAGAATTTAAGTTGCACCTAATTATGGTTCTTTTTCAAAAGAGCAAAACTTGGGTCACACTTGGTGTCACCGAGCCACGTTTCATTTTTTCTTTTTTTGGTATAAAATTGTATTATCTTTCTTCTTCCTTCTTGACTTTTTCCTTCATTCAAATTTCAAATTTCACTTATTTTTCCTTCATATCCTAATCGTTCTTTGTTCTTTTTCTCTTCTGTCTCTCTATTTTTTTTGGGCCTTTCTTTCTTGATTCCTTTCTCAATCTCCATTTCCATATAGCTGTTTTTCTTCCTCATGAATTTTTGCCCTTAACCTCTCTTCCTTACCGTAAACTTACAAATCTGAAGGACCATGGACTCTTGTCGGAGATCAGTAAATTAGAGATTTGATGGCTTTGGCTGTTATAGTTTTAATACAGACTAGAAAAAAGAAATTTTTATTCCCCATTAAACCGTCAAATTTAGGGTATTCTTGCTATTAGTTTTTTTCTTCTTATTTTTCTTTATCTTCTTCTCTATCCCTTCCCCCTTTCTTCCATTCTTAGGCTTTGAAACTCGGTTGTAAAGTCAAGTTATAAACCAATAAAAATATGGTTTCTTTCTAATTTATACAGATAATTAGAGAATAATATTATGAGATATACTATTAGATAATAAAAAAAGAAAACTTAAATTTTTGTAAGATGGGAACTAAGTCATTTTCTTTTATGTTTTTATTTTATATTTAACTTTTTTCTCTCTCCATCTCCATCATCTGTTACTGCCTTTGCCTTGAGAGAGGAAAAAACCCGAAGGTGGGAACTGGGAAGTGAGAATTTTTGTCATTGTGTGTGTGTTAGATAGTGAAAGGGAAGTAAAGTCGTTAACCCGATGCCTCGTGTTCTGCCGGTGACGAGGTCGGTAAAGCCGTTGAGAAAGCATCTTTGAAGTGAACTTTTTATCTCCGATGAGTTGAAAGAAAGAAATGGAAGAGATGAGAGAAAATCCTTTAGGATTTAAATTCTGTTTGTGGGTACCGAAAAGATCAGATGAGATGCCCACAATTTACATTAAGATTATAACACTTGCAGGAGCAATATCTAAAGATAGGTCTTTGTTGATGTTTATTGGAACAATTAACTCAACAATTTATTACAAATAAACACACTTGAATGAGAGTTGAAATGGTAAAAATACCACTTATTAGTACAATATTGGAATGACTTAATTAAGCATATAATTCACCTGGACATAATGCATATAGACTTTATACATATCATTGACCTTATAAACACCATCCAATCTTTAACCGACGCTGGGCACTTTAACAACCCTGTCTTCTACATTGCAATCAACCCAAACTCGACTAGGATCAAAATTCTCAATTCTGGGACTATCAGCTAGAATTTTGATGGCCTTCACATCGGGATTCTCTTTTTCTATTATCCTAGCAGCAGTAGAAAATTCTACAAACACAAGCTCTGGCCATCGAGTTTTTCCTATTTAAGAATTATATATTGATTATATATTAAATTATGCAAAAATATACGATCTAAATTCCAACCAAAGTATACCTTCCATAAAAAATAACTCGAAATTACATAAATAAACAAACACAAGATATACAAACATCAAATTGAATAAAGGCAAATCCTATAGAACATAAAATAGTTGGGATAATTGATAAAATTAATATAAACAGGTATAGGGGTATAGTTTTTGTGTGTGTATTGAATTGATTTTACTTCCAATACTTGTGATAGTTGATCAAATTTCATGTTAGTTTACAACCCATGTATTTAATCGAAACTAGTTTCTAAAAAAGAAGATTGTTTTGAAATTGAAACTACTTTGGAACAAATACTTTCGAAAAATTAAAAGCAAGTTGGTAGGGTGAATATATATAATGGACTTACTTTGAGCAGATTCTTCAGCCATGTTGAAGGTTGGGTAGATATGTGTATGGTATGGAAGACTCTTTCTGTCCTTTTAATTTTGATTTGGGTATTTTATAAGCAATGGAATGTGCCATTTTATAGCCAACATTTGTGAGTTTCAAAACCCTATCCGAAAATTGCAAGTTGGCATCTTTGGCAGCCCACGTTGTGGACTTTAGCGGTGGCTGGCTGGCTTGGCCGTCCATTCCCAATTCACAATCCTTCGTAGATTACGTAAATAAACGCAGTCCTATATGTATTATAATATATTATCTGCAGTTACGTATTAAAATAAGCAGTCTTTGACTCAGGTTGAAATATATTATAATATATTATGATCTGCAGGTACGTATTAAGATAAGCATTCTTTGACTCACACGGATGTTTCAAACCTTAGAATAATCAACTAATTTAGTTCCCACCTGTTGTAGTTTGGTTTGCTCCAAGGGTCTGATTATATTTACCATTATCTGAGTTCGAATGGAATATAAGGTGCTACTGTTTTGGTTGTTCAAGTTTATTAAAGATAAAATTGAGCATTACATCGGACAACATGTCAAAGATATTGGTAACGGCTTTGGGATGATCGTCAAGCAATACGTTCAACAAAATATTCTTTCCATATGTGAAAGATTATTTTGCAAATTTTGTTGGATCTTGTTTCGTGTTCCTTTCTTTATTCTAAGCAAGCCATATTTTATATGTGCTCTCCTTATTCATTTAGGGTTTAGCTATCTTATTAGAAAGGGGTGTGCTTGAACTTTTTGAGCTTAGGGTTTATTTAAGTTTCAACCTCCATGTATTGATAGTGAAAATCTTTGAACTGCTTGTCGCTAAGACTATTGGTTCAATAGCACCTCTCGGGAGGAGTTCGATATTGATATTGTATTTAGGGGGAGCTAGCTTAAATATAGGGAATGTGAGGGGATTTCACTCTTAGGAGGAGCCTATGCATGTTGTATTGAGATCTTATACAAAAACACTTAGAAAAGCATTATTGTGGAAGTAAGGGAAGCTCAAATTTAGGAGGAGCCTAAGTTGAAACTTTGAAGAGAAAGCTATATACAAGAGTCACTAAATAAGAGTTTGTCATATAAGTAGTTTTGTTTTAATTTCGAAACTCTTTATGTAATAAAGTTTCATTCCATCAAACACACTGTCTCAGTTGTAGGCGATTTTGTACCGAACTATATTAACAACTATTATTGTATCATTATTTTTCTACATGTTTTCATAACTATCATCTTGTCAGATATATTATAATTATAACATTAGATTTAACATCGTGTTTTCTTAGTCAAATCATACTTTTGTTTTTTCAAAAGGCAATACGTTTTGTTCATTTTGTTGTGATCTTTCCACCGATGCTTATAATTTTATAAAACTAGCAAAATTTAAAAGAATATTGAATATAAATGGCTATGCGACTTTGAAGGCCTAAAGACATTTGGAGTATTAAAGTGATTTTAAGAATGATATCTTTTTTGTCAAACTTAGAAAAATATGGTAGCCATAAAAGAATAAATAAAAATGAATAGTTAAAGTTGAAACTATTGTAAAAAAGTAGGGTGTAGTTGTTGGGAAGGATAGTTATGTATATGATACACAACTTCCTTTTCTTTAATCTAGTCACAGCCTAACTGCGTGACTGAAGAAAGGTCAAAGAAAGGTCAAATGTTATGATCAAAACATGGACATGACTTTGATATTTCGTTTAATTGTTTTAATTATTAAATTGAAGTACTAATGCATGTTCTTTTCTAAATGACATGCTTATTTTTTTTCCCTTCACCATCCACATTTGAATGAAAAATGGAGTAGGAAAAGGAAATTGAATGGCAACCAACATTGAGAGGGACATGACCAAGAAGGATATCATTCTTGTTTGATAAGAGCGAATAAGCAACCAGAAAAAGACAGAATGAATATATTCTTTCTATTTGGTTCTTTTCTTCTTTTAAGCTTCTAACCGTTTTCTTTCTAGCAGGAAATATACTATTCCTCTAATTTTGTTATTTTTTTTCTTAAGTTTCTGATATGAACTATGGTTTTGGTTTAAAGAATAATGTAAATTTCTATCATTTTTTTATTAAAAATTGAAGTTTGTATAAATTAAAATTTTGAAATACAAATTTAATTTAAGCACGATCCACATCTCTCTCTGCACCATCCTCGTCTGTCATTATCATCTACGTCGAATACATGTTCGACCCATGTCAACAAAAGTCATCTTGCCTGCTAAATAATACGTTCTACATTTATCAAGATTTGATCACACATTGAAGTTAAATCTCTTAAATTGTGTTCATCCGAGTACTTGTATAAACTCTTTTTTTGTTTTAGAGAAAGATACTTTGTTATGGTTAAAGGAACAACCATAACAATATTTCATTAATAACAGAAGTCCAAACCGAAGTTACAAAAGGATGGAGGATAGCCTGGCAACAAGTTTAGTTAGAGAAGACATTGAGGTTGAGAGCTATAGTACTTTGAGTGTAGTTTTTGAAAAAAGGGCTTCTGGATGACCATATGCCAATCAGGTTGGAGATATTCTCCCAGTTATTCCAAAATGTGTGGAGGACTTTGCATTGAAGATTTGGTTGTTTCTTTCCAACCAAATTGTCCATAAGGTTGCCGCAATTGCATTGAATCATTAAATAGTGTTCCTATCATATACTTTAAAACATATCATATTAAAATTCACATCATGCAAAATAATTTCAAGTATCGTCATGTGTGATAAACCGTCTCTCATAATTGAATTATACCAAGAAAAATAGTCATACAATATAATTGGGTCAGGTGTTGCTTCTTTTTGTGCACAATGATCATGATGTGTGTGTCAAATCGTGATATATCCATCATGTAGCATACGTCAATTTTGATCGTGTTTAGTTCAATGATGCATGGTACAATTTGCCATATATCACAAACCTTCGCAACACACAATCTAGTAAATGTTATTCTACGATATGGAAACATATCAGAGGGCCAAAGTAAGTCCAAACTTCTAGACCATACTATAACATCAATCAAGCAATAATGTCATAATATATCATGAGTGTAATCTGTACAATTAATATGTTAAAAACGTATATAAGTAGACAACAACAAAAATATGTAGTAATTATTTGTATAATAACTTGTTACCTACGTGTGCATCAGTCGGTCAAATATGTGTCAATATGTTAAAACACATATTTGTTAACCATTAACTATTAAGATAGAATATGACGCTACTTCATCTCCATATAATTAAAATAAAAAGTAATAAATTATAAATAGTTCAAATATTTTATTATAGAAAATTATAAAACAATTAATTTATAAATACATCAAGCTGGCCCAAACTTAAACAACCAATACATACACGACTTTGGCGGTGGTAGAGCTGAAGACGGCGGTCGCGACAGTAAAGGGGATGGGTTTTTTTTTTCTGTTGTTAGAGAAGGAGGCAAGGGGATAGTAAAATGGCAGAATGGAGTAGGTTTTGAAGCGAATAAAACTGTCTACACGATACACGACTTCGCTTTTGACTCATGGACTGACATACGACTTGGCATTGATGCATACCCAATCCACAACTTCGTGCAATATGTTGAACAACATGACAGTCTTGATTTTCAAGCCAATCGTAGATGTGCCGAGTTATATAAGCTAGTTGTGTATCAAGTACAATACACAACTTCAATGTTAAGTCGTATACTCAGTCCGCAATTTAAGGTATTTGTATATTGGTACACATACGACTTTTCCACCTATTTTTTACAATATTCTTCACCACACTATTTTGATAATAATTATTTAAATAATATTATTTTGAAAAAAGTCAGTCAAAAGATTATTGGAGTTTTTTTTTAGTTTACGAGCAGGGTTTGAAAGAACATGGTCACTTTAAATAAATTTCAAGTTATTTTCTTTAGTAATCTCTTATTTAAAAAGTAATCTACTATTCTTTTCTTTTTAAGAAAAAAGTTCTACTAATTTGTCATTTCCTAACGATGACAAATCAATTATGTAAAGACTCTTCTTTCCATTTAAGAAGTCTTTACCGATTTTCGGTAACCGTCATTTTACTTTGCTTGAAACTCATTCTTATTTTTCAACTATTATTATATTGGCCTAACCAAAGAATTTTCAAAGTATGACATTTTTTATTTATTACCATTACTATTGTTGTGCTTTCTTTTCCTCTGTAAGATATTTTCACATTTAATTCATAGATTTTTATATCAATACGAGGAGTTTACTTATTACATGTAGAAAAATTGACAAAATATAAAAAATAATTGTCAAATATGTCATTAATATAAATTTTATCAAAACAATAGACATGTTTACTTATTTAAAAATAATAAAATACTTACTTCTTAATATAAATTTATTTTTTGAATTTTTTATAATTTCCTCAAAAACATCTATAAAAAACAATAGATAGTTGCATGAAAATATTTGAGTAAAATTAAGATACGTGGATTATTAATATTTTGTTAATTTATATGACGTATAATTTCTTGATGAAATTAATTTACATAGTTAATTTTAGAGGTTGTGTGAGGTGTAGAAGGAATAGTTTGTATGAATATTATCCTCTGTGGGGGTTGTAATAGTATTTTAATGAGTTTGACTAGTTAGACTATCTTACAAGACATTGTATCCAATTTTAAATTCTCTTCCTTGTTCCCAATGTAGCTAACGAGTCTTAATCATATCGAGAATTCTTCTTCACATTCATAACTAGTGAACAAAGGTGATGTTGATGATTTTGACAATAGCAAATTAAAAGTAATTTAATTTTAATTAATTAGCCCCATCAAAAATCAATTCCAAACAACCTTTAATCACTTTAATTGAACTTAATTTACTAGAAAAAGTTAATCAATCTCAAAACTATGAAGTTGAGATTCTACACTCCACTACCTAGTTTTTTGTTTGACTCAAAAGGCCAAAAAAAAAAAAAAGAAGAAAGAAGCATAAATAAACCCTTTCTACCCGACTGGGTTACGTATGAAAAAGAAAACAGAATGGATTCAGAAGCATGGCAAGGTGTGTATGTTAGCCATGTCCGACCACTTCAAACTCTAATAAACAGAGCCCAAATTCTGCTTCACTCCATTGCTCTGCTTCTCTTGATTTTCTACAGACTTTCCTTTTTCTTCCTAAATCAACAATCCAAACAGTACTTCTTTCCATGGCTTTTGGTTTTCACTTCTGAGCTTCTTCTTGCTTTCATTTGGCTACTTGGCCGAGCCTCTCGATGGCGCCCCCAAATTCCCAAACATATCCTACTTCCCCCGGAGAAACTGAGGCCGCAGCTCCCGCCTCCCGCCATAGACGTTTTTATTTGCACTGCCGACCCGGAGAAGGAGCCCACTCTCGAAGTCATGAACACTCTGATTTCGGCCATGACTTTGGACTACCCACCCGATAAACTTCACATTTACTTTTCCGACGACGCTGGCTCTCCGCTCACTCTACATGGGGTCAGAGAAGCGCGACGGTTTTCACGCTGGTGGGTTCCCTTCTGCAGAAAGTATGGAATTACACAGCCATGTCCCCAGGCTTATTTCTCGCCTGCCCGAGAGGATCACCGCCATGATATTTCGAGGGATGATGGATTTATGGAGCAGAAGCTAATTGTGGTGATATATTTAATTATAAAATATTTGTGTCTCTTAAAAATAAAAGGGAACTAATATTATTGATTGTGATTATGATTTTGTGTAATGGCAGAGAGAAAAATATGAAGAATTTAAGGATGGGATTAGGGATGGAACGAAAAAGTGGGCTGGGGAAGCCGCCATTAGGTCTCGCGTTGATCACCCTGCATTAGTCCAGGTTTGAACGAAGCGTTTTTTCATAGAGAGACGAGATGTAAGGCCTCAAAACAATATGAGACAACCCTCATTCCAATATAAAACCTCTTATACTTTCTAAGGTATGATATTCCTTAAAAAGTACCAACATTCTGAAAGATTAAAATATCGAAGATAAAAGAACGATAAATGTAATAATTTAGGTTTTGAACTTTGAGTTGCAAGGATTTAGTCAATGTATTTTTAATTTCATATTAATTTAGTTATATACAATAATTTAGTTTTCGTATTTCAAAATTTGTAATAATCGAGTCATAATATAAACAAAATTTATCAAAATTTGATTCAATTTTTTGAATTTTAGATGTAGGCATCGAATTTTATAAAATTATGGAGTCCATGTGTTTTAAAAAATCTCACTAAATTTTCGCACTCAAATTGTAATGCAGAAACTAAATTGTTGTAAATTTTAAAGCAACATAAGTAGATTGTTACAAAATTAAAAGTTCAAAGATGAAATCGTTACAAACTAAAGTTGAAGTAAAAATGATTTGTAGTGCATTAGAGACTAAGTTGTTCATTCTACAAAAGTTCATTAGGAGTACATGTAAAAATATATATAAAATTTAGCGAATAACTAAAAAAGAAAAAAACTAAAAAAAATCAAATAATAAAAAAGTTAGAAAAGAAAGTTATAAAAATGACAAATTTCACAAACTATTTATAAAATATAACAATTTCATGTTCTATCGATAATAGATATTGATATACTTCTTAATGATATTATTGATAGAAATTATTAAAAGTTTATTGATTTCTATCATAGATAAAATTCAAAATTTGTTATGTATCGTAAATATTTTAGTTTATTTTAGTTTAAAAATGTTATCGTATTCTTTTTTCAGATAATAAGGTGTAATAATGATGATGAAGGTGAAGTGAAATCAAGAAATGAAATAGAATAAGGTGTAATAATGATGATGAAGGTGAAGTGAAATCAAGAAATGAAATAGAACTACCTCTACTTGTGTACGTATCTCGTGAGAAAAAACCTTCACATCCACACCATTTCAAGGCTGGGGCCCTTAATGTTCTTGTATGTCACCTCCTTCTCTTTTATATATCTTCAGTTTCTCTTTTTGTTAAGTTGATTTTTATCTATAAACATTGTGAGATTTTCCTATATTTTTTCAAAGAAATGAAAGATCATAGATTGTTGCTTCATCGCAATGTTAAATTTTAGAATTTTAGAAATATACATTAAATGTTAATTTGCAGCTGCGAGTGTCAGGAGCGATGAGCAATTCACCATACATATTAGTGTTGGATTGCGACATGTACTGCAATGACTCAACTTCAGCCCGTCAAGCGATGCACTTTCATCTTCATCCCCATTTCTCCAACTCTCTCTCTTTCGTTCAGTTCCCTCAAAAGTTCTACAATGTCACCAGAAACGACATCTACGACAGCCAACTCAGATCTTTCTTCACGGTACACACACCTACAAAGGAAAAAAAAAAAGGCCTACTTTTGATTCTAATAATTATAAGATTGTTTTCTCCTCGATCTATTGCTAACGTATACTAATAGTAAATCATATCAATCTCGGCCGGCGTTTAGACTGCCATCTATATATATCTATATGGGTCCATGTTGGTAGTGGTAGGAATTTATTGATGTGTGTTGCAGGTGGAATGGTCCGGCATGAACAATCTTCAGGGTCCTATTCTCTCCGGCACATGCTTTTACATCAAGAGGCTTTCCTTGTTCGGAATTTCCCCACATGGTACCTACATTTTATTTATATTTATATGTAAAAAAACTTTAGTGAATTTCAAGTTGGCACCAGTGTTTATGCAATTGAGCTAAATATCTAAATCACTTTTTCTTTTTTCTTTTTTCTTTTTTTAAAACAATAACTTTGGTTTTTAGATTAGGAAAGAAAACTGAAAATGTAAAGGAAGAATTGTTTTTGTTTTTAATAAACAAAAATTTAAAAACAGAATTTAAAAAACCAGAAACTATTATTATATGGGGCAGTGTTTTTCATTTTTGAATTATGATAGAAAAGTCACCTGATAATTGACAAGTCTTCACCACCACCTAATTCTATCTTTGTGAGTTGAATAGCGAAGAGTGTGATTTGAACCTCTAACTAGCTATGCTTAATTTGAAACCACCTAAAAGACTTTCAATTTTATGTATGTTTATAGTTGTCTTTGAAACATATATTCTGATGGTAATTTCTGAAATGATCAACTTCACAAATGTGTTAATATTTAAAATCATTATTCATCATTTGTTTAACCATTTAAAATCTAGTTAATGTTTAATTTTAATCATGAATGTCTCAGATAAGGATTCTTCAAAGCATATTCAAGATTTCGAGAAGTTCATCGAATCCATGAAAGAGAATAACAGATCAAGAGATTTTGCAGTGGAAGAGGCTCAACATTTAGCTTCATGCACCTACGAAAATGGAAGTAAATGGGGTCAAAAGGTCACAACTTTAATTATTTGGAGGCACTCAGTTTTGTTATTGTGAAATAATATATAAATATATATAGGATTCAATTCACAAGTTGGGTTTCTCTACGATTCATTGGTGGAGGATTTCTTGACAAGTTTGGTTTTACATAGTCAAGGGTGGAAATCGGTGTTTAGCAATCCAGAGAGGCCACAGTTCTTAGGGAGTGGGACTACAAGTCTAAACCAGGTGTTGTTTCAAGGAACAAGATGGAGCTCTGGGTTGTTCGAAGTCGCCCTTTCGAGATTTTGCCCTCTGTTTTACGGGGGTCAAAGATCGATGATGAGTCTGTTGCAGAGAATGTGCTATGCTGAACTTGCCTTTTATCCTCTTTGTTCATTCTCCATATGGATCTTAGCTACCATCCCTCCCCTCTGTTTGCTCCATGGGATACCTATTTTCCCCGAGGTATACGTATATATATATATGATATATATCCCCTTCTAACCTCCCTTTTTTTTGCATCACCTAATTAAATTAAGGCTACCATTCTTCAAGTTTTTTGTGTAAGTGGGAGTATAATTCAAACATATTCTAATGCATATACATATATATCATCGGAGATATTATAAGTATGTGTATTCTCGACAAAGAGGTTAAAGGTGGAACCTCCTTGCATAAATTACATGCTCATATTAATCCTAATAGTGTGATTGTTATTTTAGATCTAGTTGAAGTTTGGATATAGTAAATGTTAGATTACAAGTTTAGTCTTTGGTTTTAATGTCTGTGTTTATCTTTCTAAACTCTGTAAGTTTTTGTTTGAACGTAATCTTGAGTGAGTTTGTTAATTTATCACACACTTGGTGGCACCTGCAGGTTTCAAGTCCCTTCTTCGTAGTATATTGCTTCATCTTCATCTCAGCATCATTCTTTCACTTGCACGAGGTTCTAATTTCCGGAGGCTCAGTTAAAAAATGGCTAAACGAACAGAGGATATGGATGATGAAGGGAATCACAGCTCGTTCCTATGGAAGTTTAGATGTTTTGATGGACAAAATTGGGGTAAGAAATGTTAGCTTTGTTCCAACAAACAAAGGGATAGATGATGACCAAATGAAGAGGTACGATATGGACGTGTATGATTTTCAAGCTTCAATCCTATTTCTTGCTCCAATGGTGGGCCTCGTCGTCTTGAATCTCGTTGCCTTCGCAATTGGATTCGGGAGAATTGTAGGGAGTCTTGAAGATTGGGAGGAAACATTTGGGCAGCTTTTTCTTTGCTTCTATACATTGTTGATGAGTTTCCCTATCATTGAGGCCATGGTTTTAAGAACTGATAAAGCCTGCATTCCATTTAAAGTCACTTTAGGATCCTCATTGGTTGTGTTGCTATTTTTGTATTTTCTGTCTATTTTGTTTGTGTAATGTTCAATGGAGGACAAGTAGGATCTTGCTTAAGTTATTAACCCAATGTGATGGAAAGGGAATAAGTTTCTTTGTTTTCAATGACATTATTATCTATTTAAAATCAAAAAAAATATTCTTCTACAAATGAGTTAATAATATATGTGATTAACTTCCAAAATGTTTTAAAATGTTTCGAAATGAAACACTTAAATTGATATTTCCAACCAACCTTCAAATTCGATGATTAAAAATTGATCAAAAACTTTAGATTAACTAAGCTATTAGTCAAAACTCATGTTGCATATGCTTTCTATTATATATACAAAAGGAATTGAAATTGTAGGTCATAATGTTCAAAAGTCAAACTTCTACTTTACATTTCGAACTTTCCAAATCTTTCAACTTTTTCTTTTTTATATTGGTTTTGCTTTTTTCGTTTTGAAGAATAATTTTGCTCGTTTGTGTCATATTATTGAAATTCCCAACTTTTGTATATGTTGTTCAACTAAAAAAAAAGAAAAGGCACGCGATAACATTTTCAAATATAGAATAATGAATCATAATATTTACAAAAATATAGGAATTTTTCATATCCTTTCTATATCTATAAAGGCTTATATCAATGTCAACGGTCGATATAATCTTTACGTAAAATATTGTTTTTATAATTAAACAAAATTTAATACATAATTGTTTAACTCATACAAACTCTACGTAATTGATGGAAATGATGGAGAATATGAAAGCTTAAGTAGCATGGTATATATTGAAAATCCTAGCCATACATCTTTTTAAATATTGATCAATCTAAGATTGTTCATAATTTCAATTCAATCAACTGCTTGGCTAACTTTAAACATAAGTCAATTGATGGTACAAAATTATATAACTTTGACACAAAAATGTGTTGTATGGTTGAACTTGAAAGAAAAAAGGAACATAATTAGTGGATTTCTTTAGCACACAATACTAAATTTGGTGTTCATGAGCTAATAATCAACACTAAATTTGTTGCCCACATGAATTAATATTTGAAATAAAATCCACCATTAACAATGCCCTCTCAAAAAAGGAAGTAAATTTATTGTTGAAGGTTTCACATGCTTCATCTCCATTTTTAAAAACTCCACCTTCCCCCTCTAACCTTTCACAAGAAAACTGCTCAAAACTCTCACTTTCTTTCCCTTACTTATCCCCTTCTAAACCTTCTAACTCTCTCATCCACATCCCATTTTTCGCCATGAAACTTTCTCGTCTTAATTCCCTTCGGCGAGTCCAGTCCGGTGAGCTTGTCATGAAGCTCACCGACGACCACGATGATTCCAAACGGCCCCAATTCCCTCTTGATTCCACCTCTTACAAAATCATCGACGAAATTGGTGTCGGTGTCAGCGCCGTCGTGTACAAAGCCATCTGCATTCCTATGAACTCTGTAGTTGTGGCCATTAAAGCCATTGACCTCGATCGATCACGAGCGGATTTCGATGACATCCGAAGAGAAGCCAAAATTCTCTCACTTCTCTCTCACCCCAACATTCTAAATGCTCATTGTTCTTTCACCGTCGATCGTCGTCTTTGGGTCGTCATGCCGTTCATGTCCGCTGGATCTTTACAGTCCATTATTACGTCTTCGTTTCCCGATGGCTTGCCGGAGCCCTGCATTGCCATTGTTCTTCGAGAAATTCTACACGCACTTTCTTACCTCCACGACCAAGGTCATCTCCACCGCGATATTAAAGCCGGCAACATTCTGATAGACTCAAATGGGTCGATCAAGCTTGCTGATTTTGGAGTTTCCACGTCTATTTTCGAGTCGAATTCAAAACAGGGGGTGTCGATTTCTCCATTATCGACGTCTATGATGCTGAAGGAAGTCGCCGGAACGCCGTATTGGATGGCACCGGAGGTGATTCACTCGCACAATGGGTATAGTTTAAAAGCAGATATATGGTCTTTTGGAATCACGGCGTTGGAATTAGCCCATGGACGACCTCCCCTGTCTCATCTCCCTCCTTCCAAATCCCTGCTTCTGAAAATCACGCGGAGGTTTCGATTTTCCGATTACGAAAATCACCATAACAGCAAAAACAAGAACAAATTCTCAAAAGGGTTTAAGGAATTGGTAGCGTCTTGCCTAGATCCGGAGCCATCGAGAAGACCCTGCGCCGAGAAATTGCTCAAACATCCATTCTTCAAAAATAGCAAGGGGCCTGATCTTCTCGTAAAAACTATATTACAAGGATTGCCGAGCGTTGAAGAGCGATTCAAATTGGGAAAATTACAGCGATTGCCATCGATGAAAACCGAGGAAGAAGAGGAAGAAGAATTAGAGAAAGAGATTATAAAACAGAGGAGGATAAGTGGGTGGAATTTCAACGAGGATGGGTTAGAGCTAGACCCAGTTTTTCCAGGGGAAGAATGTTCGATCATGGAGGAGAAGGGTTCAGGGGATTCGAGCGAGTGCTGTTCAGGGCTGTCGGATCTGAGTTCACCAGTGGGGAATGAAAGGGGCGGCGGCGGCGGGGGTGGAGGGGAGGAGGAGGTTGTTGACAGAGAATCAATAGTGGGAGGATTGATGGCGCTGAAAAAGAGTTTAGATGAGCAGAGGAGGGCGGTGGGGAGTTTGATAGAATTGATGGAAGGGGAGAAAGGGGGAGAGATGAGCAGAGAGGAGCAAATGGGGAGATTGATGGAGAAGATGACGAGGGAATTGGAGAATGAGAGGAGGAGGAACTTTGAATTAGAGATGGAGTTGGAATTTCTCAGGCTTCAAATTTCTGCTGCTCATAATAATAACGATGGTGGTGCTTCGGCCACCCTTAACAACTGATTTCATAGCTTCAAAAATCTACCTTATGTTACTATTTGTGTGGATTTTTTGTATTGAGTACAAGATTGAGTTCAATCTTTGTATTAATTTTGTTCTAAAATTTTAGGTTTCGAAAGTTTGATCGGACTTTGATTTTGCTTAAAGTCATAAATCAGTGTGAAATCATCCAAATCAACCATAATGCATAAGATCATGATCTCACTTGATTAGATTAGTTTTTTCTTTAATGATCGAAGTTTGCAAATTTTTAAAAGTTTGCTATCAATTTAATTATTTATTCCTAAATTACTATCAATTATTATTACCCTTTAATTAATACTGATTGTTTAGCTGAATATGAAAAACATAAGATAGAATTTAGCCTGTAAATGCTTAAATTTTGAAAATGGTGATGAATTTCATTTCATTTTTAGATCAAACCCTTGAATAGTGAATGGACTCTCTCTGTCCGAGAAAGAAGTCCAATGTCAATCATTCCTGGCCCAAATGATTTTTATTTATCCCAAACATAAAAGTACTTTTAAATATCCAATTTCTTAGGTATTTTTTCATAGAAATATTACATTATAAATATGAGAGTTCGGATTCCATAAAAATCTACTACCTATAAGACGCCATGGATTGACTTAGTACATAATAATTTATTTTTGTCATAAATAATTAGGGGTATAACATATTGAAAAATTAAAAAAAATAAAAATAAAGTCCTATTCTAACACTTCAGGAAACAATTAGCATCTCAGGTGAATTGAAACTTAAATCAAACAACCTCTTTGTATATTGTTTTCTAATTTTAAATGTGATATGAAAACCTATCATTTTGTTAGGTACAAACAAAGTTCCACATATGGGTTATGAAAAAATGATTTGGATATAAAAGTGAAATCAATTTTATCTCATTTGATATGAGAATTTTATGTGGTTCCAAAACACCAAGACACGGATTGTTAATATAGAAGAATGCAGTTAATTTAGGATGAACATTGCAGTAAAATCTAAAATCGCCTAAGAGTTTCTCTAACTTCCGATCTTTTACATTAATTAGGAAAGAAATGGTTATGGATATAAGTCAATACAAAAGACAAGTTAGCTAGAGAGGAACTCAAAAGACAAGTACAAAGGAGAGAAAATTTAACCTTTAAATAAAGAAGTAGAAGAAATTAAACAAAACACCAAATGAGAAGGAAAATTCAATGATAGAAGTGTAGTGTTTGGCTCAGACATCTGATAACATGAAGAGAAGCAAAATGGTGATTGAAAGAATGAACATAATTGAGCAGTCCATGTATACAACAAAATGTGAATGATGACACAAAAACCAACAAAAACACAACACCAAAACAGTGTTATATAAATTTAAGAGAAGGGGAGGTGTAATATAATAAAAGAATATATCATAAACCCAAATTCCCATAAATGGCAAACCCCATTACTCTCTCTTCCCTAAAATAAACATCTCATAAACCTAAACACATGAAGGACATTTTCAGGGCCTTCTCCCCTTTTCTCTTCCTCTCTCTCTTTAAGTCTTAAACATTATTTCACTCTTCTCCATATAGACAATATAACTAATTAAATCTATTTCTTCAACTACTCCTTTTTCCCACTTTCTATCTCTCATTGTCAACACTACTAGCTATCACTTTGAATCTTTTCTTTTCTTTTTTGTTACTTTTTCTAAAGCATCATCCATGGAGAAGAACTGTTTACGCACGGTGTATCGTACAAGTTTAACATCAATGAACACGTCGACGATTGGTGGAGGAGCCAACCCCAGCGTGAAAAGCCAGAGGAACAAGGTGTGTCGGGCGGCGACCGAGGAAGATTTCATCAATGGGATTTCATGGCCTCCAAGGAGTTACACTTGCAACTTTTGCAAAAGGGAATTTAGATCAGCTCAAGCTCTTGGTGGTCATATGAATGTTCATAGGAGAGATAGAGCCTTGCTTTATTCTCCTCCAGCTGATGGTCAGTTCACTAATCTCAACCTTAACCTTCTCCATAACCCTAACCCTAACCCTAATATCTCGTCTTACGACGAAGTCACATTCGTCGGTCGGAAAGCTTCGGATTTGAAGTTGTCGTCCATGACGGCCGAGATTGCCGCGAAACCTAATATGTTTGAGAGAGGTCATTGGAAGAAGGGTGAGAAATTCAATATTGGGTTGGATATTGAAATTAGTACTACTTCTTCTACCAATGTACTTAACGACTCCAAGATGGATATTGATTTGGAGCTTCGATTAGGGTACTCGACTTAGAGATCAAGATGTGGGATTTTTCGGTGATGATATTTGACCCCTGTAACATGTTCTTCAAAAAATTTACTCACCATCATCTGTTGTTATATTTTTGTAATGTTTTAAAACCAAGCTTAAGACATTATTGTTTCTATCTTTCACTATTTGTATGTTTTAATTTCATTGGTAACTTTATCTTCTTTTTTTCTGTCTGATTTGAAAAAGGATTTAATTTCTTTTCTAATCAAACTTGTGTGTTAGTTTCTTGATTTAGTTCCAAGAAAATGAGAAGAAATGTGATTAAATTCTCACATTATATTTAATGCATATATAGTGTGTGTAGTTTACTTCTTTCCCTTTCTCTCTTTATCACTCATTTTAATGTTTTTTAAGGAGTCATTCTTTTTTATGTTATATCTTATCGTTACATACCCATCAATCACAAAACCTTAATGATATCGTCTAGATCTTGAAGATTTTGGATAATATATGGAGATATATGTGGTTTATATTTGACTAACTTCGCTTTTCTTAACAACTACGCTAATTGAAAATGTGACCAAGGTTCTGAATTATTGGGTGGAAATTAAAAGTGGATGGTTAATCATGAAGTCGAAAGAGAAAGAAAATTGTAAACATAGTGATTAATTTATAGTGTATTGGCAATGTTCATGGGCAATTAGTAGGATATTTATATACATATATCACACCTCTCTAAACCCTAAACTCAAAACATGCCCCATGATCAATTATTGGAAGTACCAATTAACAAATGCAAGGCATTCTAATAGTAAGAAAAAAAGACAATATCTCAATTGGTATGAAACCTACTTTAAAATTAAAATTAAAAAAACAAAACAAAAATTTTGGATAATATTGTTAAAGTAATGACAGTGTGGTTTTGAAATGAGGAGGTTGATTGAAGTGTGAAATTGCATGGGAAGTGAAGTGTGGAATTAGGAAGAGGGGTTAAAGAAAATTAGAGGTTTGTTTGTGTGTTTGTTCATAGGATGCTTTAATTATATTTCCAAAAAAGAAAGAAAAGAAGAAAGAAAAAGAAAATGTTTGTGTGTTTGTGTGTGTGTTTTGGTTTTGCATGTTCCCGACAATGTCTGGGCGTCAAATGGTATGATGGGTTTTCCATATTTAGATGGAAATGCTTTGGTCTGTCCAAAGTATTTCAGACTAACTGTGATACCCTCTTCTTTCAATTTTCAATTCCCTTTTCTCATCCTCAACACTCTCCATTATTTCATTTCTCTCTTACAACACCACACCCAATTACCAATCTACTATTACTATAAATTAAATCAACTGATCCCTCTTCAATTTATATCTCTACAACTATAAAATTTAATTTTTATACCTATCGCTACTCTCTACTTTTCTTCCCCTTCATAATAATCCATTATTCATATTTTTAATTTCTTTTTCTCTTTTAATTACAGTTTTTTAACTTTGGGTTTTGTCCATTCACGAGTAGTATTAACTTAGATAACGACGATCCACTTGAAAACCTCTTAGTTTGTTTTGATTGGTTTCTTAAGCTTTGAAGAAAGAGAAGCGAACAACAATGTATGTCTTGTTTAAATTTTAGGTTAAATATTTATAATTTTTGTCTTTGAAGTGTATTTTCGTTTAAGTTTCCTTAGGTTGAAAGTTGATGGTCCTATATATTATTAGACACATGAATTCCATTTTATATGTATATCTAATGTATAACTTAAGTCTTGCCAATACATATAATTTGACCTAGCTTCTAAACAAACTACAGCTATGTGAATGCATGTTCAAATCAGTTTTATAACTATAACAAGTATGAGGAAGATTGAAAAACTACTATTTTCAGAGTATGTAACATAGTCTCACTTGATTATTATTTTTAATAACTAGTGATTTATGTAGTGCATTTATGTTAGATAGATTAAAAGACTTCCTAATGTTTAAAAGATATATATATTAGGTACTTTTATTGTGAATTAATTTAAAGACAAATCCCATATAATTTCTATCTTTGAAAGTGAGCAATTTTTCATTTTTAATGGAAAAGATTGTGGATGAATTATTTGATTTAGATACATATCAGAAGAGCGCTCATTGGTAATATAAGTTCCTCATTAATTGCAATTGCAGCATCACTTGACTTAACATTAGGGTTAGGGTTACCAAACCCAAATACAACACTTTGACATTTTTAATCAATCTTTCCATTAATATACCCTATTTTATTTACATTTTCTAACCTGTCGTTTAAATTCAAAACTTTCAATTTATTTTTATTTCCAAAAGTAACTTCCATAAATTTAAAACCCAATAGATAAAATCAAATATATATATATATAAGTTTAGGGTTTAAATAGATAGAAGGAAGTGTAGATTATAAATAGATTTGTTTGTTTTGATCGGTGTTATGGGAAGGAAGTATGTGAGATGATGATGAGAAAAAGTATTGAGTTGAAAAGGCAAAAAGGGCAATAAATGAAGTTGTTAGTTTGTGTATTGGATTTGAAGTTGCTCACACATTTATAAAGTGAATGAAGTAAATGCATCAGAACTGGGAATAGAAACCACCTTCTGCCATCTCTTTCACTCTCTGCTTCCACAAATTATTCTTCTTCATTTACGTCATCATCAATTCAAATCTCATCATAAATTTAAATATAACTCTTCTTACTTTTCTTTTCTTTTCTTTTCTTTCTTTTTTCAATTTTATTATTCAAATCACTTAGCTTGTTTTAAGAATCATACGTATATATTATCAATACTCAGGGTTTGTTCTTCTTTAATCTAATTATTTTATGTCGCATGTCAAAGTGGTGTAATGTAATGTCTCTATCATTTTATAAGTAATCATTCGAAAAACGATGCTTCAGAATCCAAATTATTAATATATGGGAGAGATAAAAGCTTATTAAACCCAGACAAAATATTACAAATATTTGTTATAAAGTCTGAGATATTCAAAATCGTAAGTAACGTAAATTAACATATGAATACAAATTAGGTTTTTGGTATTGTTTAGGAAAACCTCACGTTTGGTTATTTAAAGGGTTAAATATAAAAAATTTAAGACATTACAACAATAAAAAACGTGAATTCTTTTTTTTTAGTTTAACAATATGTACGGTTGATGAGGACCAAACTACAAATCGTTGAAATGTTAAATGAATGTCTTATCATCTTACGGTGAATATGTAATTAACGACATACGATAAATTTCAAATTTTCTAAGCTTTTTTTTTTTTAATGTAATTTAGTTTGTTAATTGTATCCTTAGTGTGCTAATTATGATGTACCAACTTAGGGCATATCTTACTTTTAAAGTAAAGCTTTATTTTTATGGATAAATGTCAAACAAAACGATAAAGATAGCCTTAGGACTCAAAATTGTGGATGAATTTCTTGGATGTCCAACAAAAGGAGGCGAATCTATGTTAATATATTGACCAAAAAAACTAACTAATTAATATGATTTCTATAGCTCTCTTGATTAAATAAGCAACATACCTTAATGGAATTCAGAAAATGAAAGGTGAATCTTTGTTGGATTAGAGAGTTATTAAGGAGGTGACAAAAGATATATAATAACAGCCAATTAACTAATATCAATAATCCCACTATTATATATGATTTATGATTTAACTACAAAACAATAATGTACAATAATAGATTATTGTATTGAAGAGTTGACTTTTAATGCTCTTGATCTGTGGCCTTGAATGAATGCATAACTATCAAAGAAAAAAGAATTAAAACTTTTTATTTTTAATTACGGATTGTTACTAATATTATATATATATATGATAGCATTAAATTAGGTAAAGTAATAAGTGTATCTGTATACTAAGTGGTGTAAGGACATTATATCAATGTATAAGAAACAATTTTTCGTTTTTCTTTCAAAGAAGTGTAAAAGAGAATTAAAAGTGTTTCTAAAAAAAAGTAAGTAATTATATTTAAACTGTGGAAGGTATAGAGAGTAGAACTAGAGATAGGTATATTACAAAAGCAACGTTAAGTTAATTAGTGAAACATGATAGGATAGTGTAGTGGGTAGGGTTTCAAATAATGTGATGTAGATGTATAGTTATATATATATATATATATACATACATATATATATATATATATATATATATATATATATATATATATATATATATATAGAGAGAGAGAGAGAGAGAGAGAGAGAGAGAGAGGCATGACCAAATATTAAAATATTTATTAAAAATGAAAATAATAATAATAATAATAATAATAATAATAATAATAATAATAATATTGATAGAAAAGAGAGAATGGGTGAAAAGAGAAGAGACAAGTGGAGGAATGGACAAAAGGGAAGGAAAGGAGAGGGAGTGATCAATAAAATGTGTATTTTGGTGAAAGTGAAATAGTAATGGAGAATGGCATAAAGGAAACACATCACCATCCATTGCCTTTTACCCTCTCTCTCCTACTCTTAATCCCTACTTTCATTCTCTCTCTCTCAAAATCTAAATTTACTATAGTTTATCGTAAAAAGTTTTGAACTTTTTTTTTATTATTATTATTATCTTTGAGCTATTATACAATTAAGAACTTGAACTATATGGGCAAGGATATCTAAATCAATGTGGTGTGGTTGAGTTTGAGTTCAAGTTTTCATTCCACACCACTACCATAATTTTTGTGTGTATTTTGTAATTTAACATATGTTTAAGCCTTTTAATCGTGAATATGTTTTTGAGGAAATGTAGAAAATACATTGATATACGTTTGACTTTTTTAAAACGTTAATCATAACCCCACCATAAAGTGCTATAGTCCTCGTACAACACCAGGTTAATGGAAGCCCAATGAATTGTATCTTTTTTGGGCCATACATTTTTTAGTTTACTGGGCCGTATCTTTTTCTTTCAAACAGGCCCATTATCCCACTCTCTTTTTTCTTTTTCTTTTTCTTTTCTTTTCCTTTTTTCCTTTTTCCGCAAAATAAAATTGGAAGCTTTCTTAACTCTTCCAAATAAATGAATGACAAAATATTGAAACTATAAATAAAATATAGCAAAAAGAACTTAGATAGACTATAGATTGATTTTGCTATATTTTGTAAATAGTTCAATAATTCAATTTCTTTAAAAAAAAATTGTCATTTAAAATATAAAAATTGTTTTAAATAGTACACAAAATTAAATTATTTACAAAATAGAACAAAAATTTCGAAGGAACCATAGAGAATTTGATGAATTTTGTTATGTTTTGTAAATAGTTTTAATATTTTGCTATTTTAAAAAATGTTTGTTTAAAAAACTTTATTAGTAGATTTAGTCACACATATTAAAAAGGACTAACATACAAGAATCGTGAAACAAAAATAGAATCCAAGTTGAGGTGATTTTCAAACTAAATTTTGCGATTGAGTGATGAGAATATGAACAACGTTATTAAAAGACTCTCTAAGATATGGACACAACTTTGACAAGACCCTAGTGATATTTATCAACTATAACATCACAAAGAACTACAAATAATTTTCATATAGTATGTGTCTATCCTAATACATATCGGATAAAGTCACTCAATATAGTAATTAAATTGAGTATTATATTTAACTGAATAAAAAAAAAAGTTGGAGTCATTGTACGGATAAAATACAATTTAAAAAATAAAAATTAATAATATGGTATTTTAAGACAAAATTAGGTTTGTATCGTAGTATGAAAATACGGAAACAAAAGAAGACAAATTTAGCCATTTAAAGGGGGAATTGCATGTGGAAGTCCAAACGCGTTTTAGCCGTCTAACATAGGAGAATTAATTAAATAGAAAAATAATAATAACAAAATTAGAAAAGAGCAATGAAAGAAGACATATGGTAAGGTAAGGTAAGGTATTTTATTTTTATTTGATATTTGATATTATATTTTTGGCATAATTAAATAATAGGTAAGTTACAATCATGTTATTCTCTTTTAAACTGCTCCCCTTTCTTTGTAGACCCCACGCTCCCATTCTAAAAACACATTGATGGAAGCTTACCTCTACCTTTTTATTTATTACATTAATGGATGTTTCCCTTTGGAATCCTTTTTCTTCCCTTGACCTATTCCTCCTTCAATTTTCTCAAACTATTAATTACTTCCTCTAACATCAACATCAACTCCACAATTACCTTCTTCTTTTTTTTTTCTTTTTTCTTTTTTTATTTAATGTTAGTTCAACGATATGGAGGGAAACATTCAAACTTTTAAATTATCATTGATCGAAAATATATGCACTTTATGTCAATATTGAGTTATGCTCATATTCATGAATGGAAACAAAGTTCTACTTTGATCATAAAATAAGATAGGTGCCTATCAATATATATAAGAAAATTTTGTTTTTGATAGTTTTGAAAGTAAAATATAAAGAATATTATATCGTTGTTAAAAATACTCTTATAAATATATATTGGCCAAGTCCATTTTCTTAATTTAAATAATCTATTTTTCAATCTAATAGTTAACTTAAACAGTTGGAATATAACACTGTTGATTGAGATATCATTATTGACCAAAAGGTCAAAACTTGGTTGACCCAAAAAAAAATTTTACCTTGTATATTTAATCCTACGAACTTTCTAATGAGTATTTATTTGGATTTTAACATTTCAACAAGTTTATCCCATCTAAAAGTAAGATTTGTATGTATTTTATTCCTAAACTTTAAAAATTATCGAATAAACGGGTTTGTAAAGTTTCGATTTTATATAAATATATTTTTTAATTTTTAATTTTGTATCTAATAATTCATCACCATATATATTCACCATTTTTAAAATTCATGACTTAATGAACCCAATAAAAAAATTTATAGTCTTGTAAGACAAAACATTCAATTTTATATCTGATGGATGATTGACAATTCTTTTTTTAAATATTGATGTAAAAAACTCTCCTAGGCGCAAAATTTAAACACCATTGTACTCCCTATTTTTCGAGTCTTTTTCCTTTAGGTAGGTTCACGCTTCGTCCCTCTATTCCGATCCAAACTGACGGTCCAGGAACTTCGACTCGATTCGTATTTGCTCCTTTCAAGATCCAACCCGAGAGGAAGAAGTCCAATCGGGGAAGGTATGAATATCTATCCTTTTTTAACGACAAATATCAATTAATTAGTTGTTTGATCGGATTTTCGTTATATCTACTCATGGGGAGTTAATTGCCAAGATTGATTAGACCTCGATCTGAATCTATTTTCGAAGTGGATTAGTGAGCAATATTCTAAGTTTAATCTGGTTGAACTTGAACTTATAAATGAGAAAGAAAGTCAACACCACATTTGAAGGGAGGAGTTACAAGTGATTAAATGTATACAACAACCTCAAATCCAATGTGCATATGTATAACAAGGATGCATATTGAGATTAAGAATTTGTTACTTTGGACAACATATCACCTAGATGAATGAAAAAAGTTAATTAAAAAAAAAAAGTAAAAAACCCCCTCCCACAATAAACAATCCCAACTAACAAGATTCTAACTACCCTACATCCTACATCCTACATTCTACATTCTACATATCCTACATCCTTTCTCATTAACTTGCAAACCCATAAATGCAATGCAACAAAGTCAATTAATTAGTAAAATTTCTGCACCATTTAAGGACATATGTAGGAGGTGAATGGATGGATGGATGGATGGATGGATGGAGATTCATATATATTATTAGGAAGGAGTTTAGTGAGGTGTGCGGTAGAAGGGGGGGCGGAAAGTGTAGTTGAATAGTGTTGTTGTTGTTATATATTTTGGATTTTGGAATGGAGGGAGATAGGGAGATTGGTATGGGCCTTAATTGCGAGTATTATAATCACATGTAAAAGATGAAAGAGAGTAAGGGATTGCTGTTTAGAAGGGGTATCTCTCGTGACCTTCACTGTGACCAGCTCAAAACCCCAAAATAATAATCTATCATATTGGCCCACGTTCCTTCCCACTCTTCACATTTTTTCCAATCCCTCATTCAATTCTTTTTCCTCTTAATCTGACTCCCTTTTTTAATGATCTCTTCTTACACATTTATTGTTTACTATCTCTCTCTCTCTCTCTCTCTCTCTCTCTCTCTTCAAACACACCAGCCGGCTCATCATCATCATCATCAAACAAAGAAAAACAATAATAAATTGGTTTCTTTTCTTCCATAGACAAACTGAAATCCCATATAAGCCTCTTTCACTAACATCCATAAATGCCACAATGGAAATTTACAGATGTTTTGTGTTTGTCATTTTACGTCCTTCCACTTTTTGCTTTCTGTATAAAATCTCCACTTTCTAAGTATTCCTTTTACCACCTTATTCCTTTCTTTCGATTTCTTCTCTACACAAACCAAACACACCTTTTTAAATATTTCGCATCAAAACAAAACCACAAAACACACACACATTATTATACTTTTTTTTTTTTCTTTTTTCCTTTTTTTTTAATTTTTTTTTTTTTTTTTTTTTTTTTGGTTTCTGCATGGATTTTGGAAAACAGGGGAGTTGGGACAGTTCAAGTGATGAATATGAACCACAAGATCATCATATTCATCTCAAAGACGACGACAATGAAAATGACCCAACAAAACGTCCTTACGAGTGCACATTTTGTAAGCGTGGGTTCACTAATGCTCAAGCTCTTGGTGGTCATATGAACATCCATCGCAAAGACCGAGCCAAAGCCAAACATCGTAATTTTATTCATTCCTCTTCTTCAACTCATTCTAATCATGACCAATTTTTCCCTCCTATTATTCCAACTCAACCAACAACGCCTTCTTATTACCACCACCCCCCTCCCCCCTCTTACCGGATGTACTTCGACACAGCCGCCACTAACTTCCCTATTCATCCACAGATCACATCCCCCGCCGTCGTTAATCAAGAACTCCTCGGAGCTAATCTCAGCCTTCAAATTGATCAAAACAGAGGTGTCTGGAACAATGAAGAACTCGACTTGGAGCTTCGACTTGGCCATGAATATCGTTGATATATATATATATATATATATAATATATATATATATTTATATATATCCATTATGAATTTATGATCATGAAGAACAGACAGCATCCATATATGATGAATGGGTTTGTTTTTTCTTCTGTTTTTTTTTCTTTTTCCAAGTTTTTGTGTACAGCGATGGAATAAAGAATGGGGGTTTGACAAAATCAAGTTTATATTAGCTCAGTTCTGTTTAATTTTGTTTATGTTTCTCAGAGCTAGAGCTATTAAAAATATATTATTATTATTGTCATGACTTCAATTTTCATTTCTAGAAATATATATTAATTCTCCCTTCTCTTGAAGTGCTTCTCTCAATTTTGTTAGCACACAAATGGGGTTTTTTTCTTAATATGATTATATTGTATCCCAGTTTCTTTGGAGCTAAGATGAAGGTCCCCCTCTATTCAATAATTGTGAATGAAAATATATATATATATATATATATATATATATATATATACACACATATACACTTTTTAAAAGGATATAAAATTAAATTAGCTATTATAATACTCAGTAGGTTAAATAGCTCTTTTGTTTTTATCAATAGTATTTAGAAAGTCAGTATAAACATGCATAAGGATAAAGTTTTGTTTTATTTTTATATTTCACTACTTCCGTACATGTGTTTATGTGTGAACAATAATTAACACAGTTTTTAGAGTTATATATCATACTTTGCTATCATTATAAAATTAAAATAATTAATTCAAATAAAAACTAATTAATAGTATTTAAAAATACGTCTTTATTAAGATAAACAAAAAGTTTAACTAATTATTACTAGCATTATTTGAATATCAAAAAGTTTAATTCCCTTCTCTCGAATCTTATTTATACTAAAAAGATAAATTATATTTTAAATGGAGATTCTCCCGCTCGAAATTCATAAACCTTATATCAACTTTTATCATATCTCATAAATGCTTTTTCTTCTTCTTTCTTTTTCTTTTTCTTTTTTTTGAAGAGTTTAGGAGATTTTAATTTATTGTTTCTTTCCCACAGTGTGGCCTGCAGCTGCATGGTTAAAGCCACATTTAGTAGTTTTATTTATATATATATATAATTATGTATTTCTTTTTATATCCAAAATCACTTTAGAAAGTGACAGTCACGTGATCTTCTTGCAATTAAAGAAATACCCTTCATTCTCTTTTTGCCCTCCTCTCCTCTTTAATCATATATTCTTCTTAATTATACTTCACCCATTTCCTTCGCTTCCCATTTCAAACCTTCTTACTTAGGAAAAGGTCTTCAAAAACAAGAATGCTTTTCTCTCTGTATAAATTTATCATTTGATAACAATTTGATTTGGATCTTTTCTTTTCTTTTTTCTTTATTATTTTTTTAAACATTAAGTCCACGAACATCTCTTTCGCCTCTAAAATATTTGCTTTCTTATCTATTTGTTTATCCATGTTTTCAAAGATCAAGCTAACTTTTTGACGTCTTGACAAAGATAGTTTTAATTTCTTTTTTGAATATGATTAAAAGATTCAACTCTTATACTTCAAAAACATACAAATTATTGCGAGAAATATGCAAGAAAATAAGTTTTAGTTTTGTATAATATTTAGTTGTTGAATTTGTATTGAATAATCATATCTCACGGTTGGATACATCAAAAGACCTAATAAATAGATCCGAGAAATCTAACAATGGAAAGAAATATAGAAGGAAAAATGCTAATCATATAGAAAATATCAAATAAGAATAAACTAAAAAGTCCTAATTAATTCTAATAAAATATGAAGCAAGTTTATTTGCAATGGTAATAGACAATTTTTACTTTCTTTCTCCATAGTTGAAAACCTCGAAACTAAGGATGACACCCGATCTTTTTGAGCTCTTCAACCTACAAACCATTCCATCATTTTCGAGAAAATGGAAGATTGGACTTCTAACATTTAAAAAGAAAGATCATATCAATTACGATTGAGTTAAATTTTCTTCGACAATCAAACAAACAAAAATGTCTCAAACGTGGTGTTAAAAATGGTAAGGGAAGGGGTGACATTAAAAAGGAATGTGGGCCAGGATAGGGACCATCGGGAGGGTGGTTTTACTCTCTCGTGATGGCCCAAAATCGGCCCAGCATTTACTGGTTCCGAATTTGGGATGTGAGAAATTCCCATAAATGCCCCCCCCCCCCCCCCCCCCTCCCCCCCACATCATCATGCTTCTTTTTCTTTTTTCAAAAAAAATATGTGGAAATTGAGGCTAAAGTTGAATAAATGTTATAATGTAATAAGTCAGATTAATGTGGGGAATGGAAATTGAATTTAGGGATAAGATAAAGATGAAAAAAAAAGGGGGGGAAGGGTAAAGAAAATGAGAGACAAAGGGGTTGAGAGTAAAGACCAAAACATCCTCTGGCGTTTCACTATCGGTCGGCCCATTTTGAACCTCGGATTCACATATCTTTTGACACACCACCAAATTAGGGGCCCAAACAAACAGTGAATCAAATTTTCTTTTCTTCATTTTTACCTCAATCTTTTTAAATATATTTTAGAAAAAAAAAGTTTCCAAATTCTTTTACATTTCTGTCATATCTACAAATTTTTTATTTATTCTTTTTATTTTAGAATTTTGTGAAACCGAGTTGATATCTAATTTCTAGATTTACTGTAAACACATAGCTTAAAAACGATTAACAACAAAACTTTTATTTTTATTAATTTCTTGTTTTAGTAAAAAGGAAAATGATATTTTAAATATTTCTTTCCTCTAAAACATATATATTTAACTTTGTTTTCACTACCAAAGTCGTTTTCTTTGTCTGGAATCCTAATTATGAATTCTATAAATAATTTTCGAACATAAAACAAATCTGACATATATTTTACTCTTCTTTTTATTTCATATCATACTTTAAATATTTGTTTGTTTTTAACATTTCAATTCTGTGATAGATTTGGCTTTAAGAAGAAAAAAAATTAATTAATTAAATGGTGAAAGATATCTATTAAAACTATTGTTCCACATCAACAGAACTATAACTTAACCGACACATGAATCTATATTATCAATTTTGTGGTTTAGAGTTTGATCTTCATATCTCACACTGTTGTTGGAAAACAAAAAGAAACATAAAGACTCTTTTATCTTAAGCATTTAACCATCTGATTTTAATTCAACTGTGAAATAAAAAGCTAGTAGTGGAGAAAGTATTGAATATAAATTTGACAAATATATAGAGTGTATTATTGATCAAATGGTTTAATAATAATCCCAACCATGTCAGAACTCAAAATAATAATAATAATAATAATAATAATTTCATTGTGTATAACTAAAACACCATTACAGCTTCCTAAAATAAGAGAATCTTTCCAAAAATAATATGAACAGTTTATTCTAAGTCCCAATAATTTTTCGTAAAGGACATTGATATTATTTTATTGTAGAATATTGTTTCAGCAAACTTCTTATGTCCCTCTTTTTTTAACCATTGTGAAAGAGAGAGCTAATATAAATGTCAAAACTAAAATTCACCTCGATTTGATTTTGGGGGCAATTGGGAGAAAAAGTGATTTACTGTTGTATATTTTGTAGGGAGAGTTAGATTAGCTGAGATTTTAAATAAAAAAGTTAATCAAAACAACTCATAGAGAACAATAGTTTTGAATGTCATATCACCCATTTGATATTGATTCCATATATGGAATAAGAGGATGAGATATAGAAGATAAAGTTAATTGAAAGTTCGAAAACTTGAAAAGAGATGAAATTAAAAAAGAAAAACTAAAAAGAGAGAGAGAGAGAGGGATCTGAGTCTCATCTCATGGATATGAAACAGACAGAATTGTAGTATACAATGGACATATTTTGGGATGCTCTTTTTATTTACCCTTTATTTTGTGTTTGTTGATAAAGAAAGAGCATATGGGGTGAAGTCAGAGAAACTGTTTTTGAGAAAGGAACAACTCTAAACAGACTTATAAGATGAGATCAATTGAGAGATAACAATAATAATACCCAAAAAGCAAAAGAAAAAATAGACAGAGAATTGGAATTATGGGTGTATTGTGCAGAGATATATGATGATGAAGATGGTCACTATAAGAGGTTTCAAAGCCCTTTGTTACAAAACCTTCACAAATGGACCCTCTTATTTCCAACACATGGGATGTTGCATTTGCATGTGCATTTTTGCAGAGACCCCCCACCACTTTTTTCTTTATTCCCCCCCCTCCAAAAAAGAATTGAAAAACCAGAGAGTTTCCCATGTTGACTTTGCTTTCAAATTCCAAAAATGTTATGTTGGATGGAGAGGAAAGAAACACATATATATTATATCTCTCTAACATCTTTTTTCTTTCTTTCAATTTTGTCATGCTAAACCAATCCCAACTCATTAAAGTATCATATTAGAAATGTATTTTGTCTCACATCTAAAAGCTTCAAAGCACGAGATGACCTCCGAGCAATACACCGTAAAACAAATATATGTAACTATTTAATTGTCCTTGAATCAATATATCAAGTTAGGTGTATCAATAATATATTGATATGTTTTTGTAACGAGATTAGAAGAGATTTAAGTGTGACTATAATAACTTTTCACATACCATTTAAAATGTTTGTATATTAAGGGATGTATTTAGGTTTATTGAAATTTTTATTTATCCGTACGTGGAAGGTTGTTCATAACAATATCCATCTCGTCATAAATGTGCCAGAATATCTCTACAATTAAGGGAAAAGAAAAAAGAGGTCATGAATTTCTATAATATTCTTATTCCCACCTTCAATGCTTCGTAATAGAGACCAATGATGGAGGTGGAGATGTGTGTCAACCACACTTTCCCTCCCCCACTTTGCCCTTTGGTCAGCCATATATATATATATATATTTTCTTTGTGTTTTGTAAAGTAATTCAATGAAACTAACTGTAGGGTTTGTTAGATTAAATTATATAGTGATAGATTGAATATTAAAATATATGTGAATGAATTTCAATTGTTTGTGCTTTCAAAACTTAAAAGAGAAATAATGGGTCAGTCAACAAGAATGATAAATATTACTCCTCCACCGATTTGTAATAATGGCCGACTACAACAGTACTATGTGCACTTATGAGCTTTTTGTTAATTAAAAAGATTTTAACAATGTGAGCTGCCAAGCTTACAACAATAAACAGACTGCCAAATTGATTCAAGCGTCTCCTACTAATAATATTCACCTAATACGACTCAAACATATATCATTTTAATAAAATGTATCGTAAAAATTATTACTGTGTCATGAAATGTTCGATCAAAATAAGAAACATTTTAATCGATGAGTACTCTATATTAATATTGTTTTATGATAGTTGTTCTTTAAAATTAACACAAAATTAAACGACTTTAATGAACAAGCGGTTGTCATAAAAGAAATATAGGAACAAAGAACAGAGATAAAAGCTAGGAAAATCGACCATCCCAACCTTTTAGAGAAGCCAAAAAAACCATTTGAAATGATCACAAAATATTATAGATTAATTAATAAAAAGAATCCAAATTTTATTTTAGACTTCTGTTCCTATGGAATTGTTGACATAATATTAGAGTTGTTTACGGTGTTCGAAACTATTCGATATAAAACCAAACTCGACTTAAATATTTCTAGATTGGTATATACTTCTTTTAGCCTAGCCTAGCCGGTCAAGGTAGATATAAAACTTAGACCTGTATAATGCTTCTAAATTTTTCTTGGACTAGTTGACTATTTTCATGAAGCTAGCATCCAAGATCTAAAAACCACAACTATAAACAAAAAGAATTGATTCTGTTGTTACAACTGATCATATCTAAAGTGTATAGCGTGTGGGATGAGAATGAATAATCCGAAAGTAAGTGTATTGTTTGGGTACAAATCGATAAATAAAGAAGAAGAAAAGAAATAGGTAAGTCCCATCACATGTTTTGGGAAAATTTTCTGCCCACAAGAAAAAGATAGGAAGAAAAAAATGGTGGTACTGAGATAAAGTTGAAAGATTAAAAGAAAAACAAGCATCGATTAGACCTTTTTTTTTTTTAAATTGTGAAATAAATGATAATAATAATAATAAAAAAGAAAAGATTGCGTGGTTACAACAATTCCTACGATATATATATATATATATATATATATATATATAATGCTATATTCAATTTTCTTTATAATATGTTCATGAACCTTCTAATATTTTCCCAATTCTCTACTCAACAATCTCTCACCACCATTAGCCTTTTTAACACTTTTCTTATCTTTTCTCGATTTTTGCTTTCGTCTTTGCTCTTTTCATTACTATTTATTTTTATTTAATATTGATTTTAAATTAGTGAATAGTTACATGATTAATTAATTTGGAAATTAGGAAGAATGAGGTGAGTTTGATATGATTTGATTTGAACATAATATCTAGATGGAAAATAATATATATATATATATATATATAAAAAAAGATAAATAAAGAAATAATAAAATAAGGACACGTGTGAATAAAAACATCACTATCAATGTGGGAATAAATTCTAGAGGGGCAATCCATTTTGGTAAATTGGCATTAAATGGAAGAAAAAAGGGGGGAAGTTTTCGATGATTGAATTTTTAAAAATAAGTTTAAAATGTTTTTTTAAATAATTTTATACTTTTATTTTAAATAATTATGTGATATTTAAAATTAAAATAATGCACTAAAAATATAAATATTTATCAAAATTGGAGAAGCAGAAAAATAGTTTTCCGGAAAAGGAAAAAGAAGAATATTGAAGTTAAAATTAAGGACGGGGGTGATGGGGAGAGTTCATTGCACATTAAAAAGGTGAATAGAACTTGGAAAGGTGCATTGTTAAGAATTTTGTCAACTTTGTCTAACCCATTATTATTTTATTTTAAAATTTTAATTATCTACTTTACAAAGAAAAGGATAAAGTTTAAAACCAAACGGAAATAAAAAAGAATTACTAACATTCTATTCAGTACACCGTTTTCTATAATTCTGCCTTTCTTTTCATCTCCCTCACATTTAATAAAAATCACAACTAACGTTTCTAAATTCAAAATTATTCCAATTCTTTTTCTTTTTCTTTTTCTTTTTCTGTTTATTAACTCAGCTTCAAAGTATCAAATCTTTTTTAGTATCACATCCATGTTAATTAATTGGTTAAAATCTTAAATTTCACTACTCCTATTTTCTAAATATAATTTTATAAACTTTATTCTAAAAAAAAAAAATTACATGTTTCCATTGAAATTCTTTTTCGTGTCCTTTAATTTTGATTTATGTCTTTAACCAATTATGTTACGTTTTGGTTGGTCCGTATTAATTTTGTTAAATAAATGATATAATGACATATTTATTAATAGATTGAGGAGGCATGAACATGTATAATTGGCTACTTTATCAAAACAGAGGTTTGGTTTCACGTCTTTCTTTTATATCCAAGTGTCATCATCGCCTTTTTAAATATATAGTAAAGCTAAGGCTATGTTATATCAAGCACGATTACTTGTGTTATTAAGTAACTGTGTATTTCATATTAATTAGAAATTAAATTGTGTTATATTATATATTTAGTTTAAAAAATTGATTATATACCCAATAATTCAATCAATCCATCGTAATGTTTAAATTTAAAATTTATTAAAATTACGTAATAAACTAAAATTTAAAAGTTTATCTTCTTCGATTTGAGATCATTTAGGATGATATCTTAAATGGACGATATTGTACTATTATAGAGATACACGTACATGGAAAGTTATTACCATTACATTTTAACCTTCTTATTCTTATTATTATTATTAATCTCAAAATCAATCTTTTATTAAATGGTATCATCGTTCTTGAATATTTATAGATGGATAATTTTGAGATATCCAAACTCGTTGGCATGAAAAAAACACTAAAGTTCAAAATATAAATGTGAAAGAAATTTAGTCAAACAAGTAATTGGATAGCAAAGACTAATCCGATCAACAATCATCATGTTATGTCTTTATTTATTAAGTTGTCAAAATTGGTGGAGCATGAATTTGATGTTTCTTGTTCATCCATGAAAACAACCATTTTAATTCCCACAATTCATTGTTCTCCATCATTCCATACATGTCTCCATTTTCTACTTAAAAGAAGGAAAAACAAAAAGTATAACTTATAATTGATTCTAATTCAATATATATATATATATATATATATATATATATATATATATGAAAAGAAAGAAAAACTCATACCACGATTATTTCTATCGAAACTTCAAACTAATAATTATGTAATTTTAGGTCGAGACATTCAAGTTTTTGGCATGTTAATTTATTGATAGTATACAACTAACTTAATTGAAATCTATTTAAGTTAGATATTTTTTTTTCCTACTCAATTATAAAAGATAATTCATCATAGATTGTCTTGCTTAATAATTTTATCGAGCCAATCTCAAGCGAAATTCAATAAATTAGCCATAAATCATCTAACACAATTGGTCCAAATTGATTCCTATAGAAAAGTGAAGATTTAAATTGTTATATTTATTAGACTTGTGTAGTTAATATGATCTAATTTTAGTAGATCTAATATAATAAAAATTTCCAATCGTATAGGTAGTATAGTTTAAAGGTATTTTTCTTTTCTTTTTTTGTTGCATAGAAAAATTAAGTCTCTTAACTTCCACTATATAATTTAATTATTTTAACTATTTACTAAAATAGTCAAAAAGAGTATTTGAGAATTGATTAGGTTTAATATACATAGCAATTTAATTAAAGAATGCAATAAATAAGAATGGTGAAAAAATTGAGGATTTGGTGAAGATAAGAGTAAAATTTGTAAGAAAATGTGAAATTAGTTGGAGCCAAAGTCTGAGCCATATCCCCCACCAACTCTATCCACCCAAGGGGGATGCAATGCATCATCATATTTCAATTTATTTTTGTATTTAAGATCATCATATCTCACTGTTCTATTTTAGTATTCATTCAAACACCTTCCTCAATTACTTCACCTTTATTTATGCGTAACTTCTTTACTCTTCTTTACTTTTATTACTTTATGTAATGTATAAATCTAATCATAAACTCTCTATAAGAACTGTCTATCACATTTGATTTTGTTGGAATAAAACTTAATTATTGATAGATAATATATTTTTACCTGGCTTATGCTATTTTAATGGTTGTGTTAACTATTTATGCTATGAAATGATTCGATCTTAGTTGAAAATAAAAATAGTGTTCTTCCTTATTTACTCCGATGAACGACCACTAGACTTTAATTCCCTTTGATTTTAGTCTCATGTTGGAGTATAAAGACATATTGCTTCCTTCCTTTTTTACTGTTTGTCTATATGTTAGTTTGTTATGTCAAATCAAATCTTTAAATAGGAATAGAAATTTTATTATTTCTAATCAAGTAACCCAACAATTGTCTAAGACCATGTTTGGTACAATCAACAACGTGAACGTTTCCAATTTTACTAAAACTTTAACGTTGGAAAATATTTATAAAGAATTGTTAAAAAAAATATAAGTAAACTTAAATAAGTTGAAATGTTTATTAATTGTATTAAAATTACATCAGATACACTTCATTGTTCTTTGATATTTAATATCTAATAACCACAAATATATTACACCAAAAACTAGTTAGGGCTCAGGTTGATAGAATTATTTTATAGATATATATATATATATTGTATATTTAGTCTTTTCTTTTTAAAATTGTAAAATATTTTATAGGTATATATATTGCACATTACAACACTGTTCAAAGACAGACGAACAGAGAAAAAGGTAAAATATTATATATAGTCTTTCTGTTTTATGATTTTAAAAATAGTTTGTAATAATTAATCATGGTAACAATTTAAAAATAGTGTTTTGTTAATTAAAAATAATTTTGTGTGCACTACAAAACTGTTCCACACAGAGGAACTTGTCTGCGTAAAAACATGTGGAGTGAAGAGAGATGATTTATTACTTTTTTATGCTTCTAACCAAAGTTCATATGAATCCAAACCACAAACAAAAAATGGACATCATATTTCATTCTTCAGGTGAAGATATTAATCAGTTGCTCAAATTTCTAAAGTACTGGGATTACAGTATTTACAAATAAATATAATTATTAATTCACGAGGCAAATTTAGAAAATTATTGAGGATGCAGACGAGTGTTTAATACTGTAGTAATGTATGTAAAATGAAACCAAAATAATTGACTTTATAAGAAAAGTACTATTATCTCTTTTTAAATATATTATAATTCAACTTGGTATGTACATTATCTACATCCTCGAGAGCAATGAAAATTTTGATATTTTCAAAGTTAAAAAGTTTGATTAATTATGATTTGGGTTGAAAAGTATCAATGTTTACCTCTAATTAGGGATAAAACTAAAGCGTCAAGATAGAGGCAAATAAATATATTTATTTTAATTACCATTGGCAAACCCTCTTCACACACACACACAATAATAGTGAATTTTGAGATCATAAGAATGTGGAAAATTACAAGAAAAAAAAAAAGTAGAAAGGTAGGTGAGTGGGAAATAAAGAAATAATAATAATATTATTGTTAGGACTAAAACAAAATTAGATGAAAAACTTAAAAGAGCTTCAAATCAATGTTGTGATGGTTACAAGTTCTATCTAAGTTCAATTTATATTAATTAATCAACTAATTTTAATTTAAAAGCGGTTTAAACATTTTCCTCAATTCATTGAATTAATTAAGGAATTAAAGGTTTGTATAATATTAATTAATTAATGTCAATGAATAACCTTACCAAAATCCATTAATTTTAGGTTTTAAAAAATAGCTTGGTTGTTATTTTTATTTAAAATTTATTAATTTAATGTCATAATTTTGAAGTTTAATTTTTTTAAATCCTAACGCTTTGAGTTTAGATGGTGCGAGATACAATTTTCTAGTTATAAAGTATAGATTTGATAAGTGAAAAACCATATAAATAATTTTATTTCCATATCTAAATATTATATTGTATTCGGTCTTAGTTCATAAACCTTTTTAAACCGTTTGTTTTAGTCCATAAATTAAAAAAAAAAAATTGTTATTTTGTTTATTGTATTAGGATTTCGTTAACTCTTTAATACAAATATGATGTGATTTATATATTTAAAAAATTAGACTGTGTATTTAATTTAGTAGAGTTTGTTTTTAGGTGGGTTGTTCTTAATTTAATCTTTAGTTTTATTTCATCTCATCATGAAAGTTAAAGTCAATATGTAAGTTCTATTTTATTTTTATTCTACTTAACGTTCTTTACTATTTTTTTTAATATTCAATTTTTTTTTTAAAAAAAAACAAAGGATATAAATAGTTGAGTTTTGAGGGAAAAAAGGGAAAAAAATAATTTTTTAGTTTTTTTATTCAAGTATGTTGATTATGTTTTATGTTAGTATAAAAGATTTATAAAATAGATTAACAAAATTTATTAATTAAATTAATATGATAAATGTAGAAGCTATAGTTATTCAAATATTAAAATCGTTTTAGAGTTAACCAAATTTTAACGAAAATAATAAAAACAATTTTTAAGAAGTTTAAAAATATTAAAAAGGACATGAAAGATTAAAATAAAATAAGATATATATTTTAATGAAGGGAATATGTATATATAAAATGAGTTGTTGATTTTAGATAAAAAAAAAAGAAAAGAAAAGAAAAGAAAAAAGTATGTTTAATTTGTTGGAGGGATTAATGAGTGTGGATTGTATTTGCATTAAATGCCAAAGCAACCAAAATAGAAAGTAGAAAATAGAAAATAGAAAAAGGAGTAATTTGAATTAAGTTTCCAAACGCGCGCTTTCCCTGTAGCTATGTCCCGCGTGAAACGCGTGGCTTCCTCCCTTGTGGGACCTTCCCCCAAAAAATCAAACACATGCTCTTTTTTAATATTTTATTCCTATTAAATAATTCACTTCCTCCCATTTTTTATTTTTAAACCTTTTACACTTATTTATTCAATTTTGGTACCAAAATTCTAACCACAGATTTCATGCTATGCCCTATTCATACATTTGAGCTCAACTCTTGTTTATTTTCCTTGACTATATAGGATTGAATTATATGAGGTCGTAGGAATTTTTTTTACATGCTCTAAAAATTATGATTTGTTAAACTGAAAACTAACTCAACCCTTAAAATCAAGTTAGGTTTAGTTGAATTGTCGAATTATTATTGTTATTATTATTCTCACCTATTTAATATACTTAAATTTAGCTACCACGCATGTTTAATAACTAAAAATTCATACGGCTCAAAGATTAAATATCAAATATTTAATTATATCTACAATAAATTTTGAATGAAGACAAACAATTTTAAAAGAAAAATATTATAAGACTTAATCTGACTCGATAAAATGGAAAATTTTTAACCCAACTAAATCCAATTTTTACTATTGGAGTTTGATAGTTTAGGTTGTTCGAAATGTCAAATTATTTAAATACCACTAGGTAATATTGAGCCAAAGTAATATAAAAAAAAAATGAAAGGAAGAAGAAGTGTTAGGATGGTGAAGCAAAGATCCACCATATATTCTTTGGATTTGGATTCATTACCTATTCATGACTTGGACAATTGTAGACTCCAATATTAAAAGCATTAAACACTACCAACCACTTAAAATCCTACTTTATTTCCACCTTCTTCTTCTTCTTATTTCTTTGCTTTCAATATTCACACACACACATATATATAATTTTTCATTACTTATTTATTTATTCAATTTAATTGGTTGTCACGTCTGAAAATAATTAATTTATATTGTACTAAAAAAATCCATAATTTATCACATCATTTGAAATTATAAATTGGTAAATTTGCTCGAATGTCATGTATCTTCATCTGATATGATAAAATGGCTTTGTCCAACTCGATCATGATACTAAGGTGAAGGTTCAATGAACCAAAAAGTATGTTCTTTAATCCAAATACCAAATTGATTGGTCTAAAGAGCCATTCAAAACAAAGATGACATTATTTAATGGAAGCTTCGCAATTAGAAGAGTTTTTATTCATTTTGGTAATCCATAAATTTAAATATTTAGAGAGAACTCACCAACTATCAAAAGACGAAACTAAAGTCATATTTTTAAGACTCATATTTTTTTGAAGTTATAAAACTTTCCTCGCAACAACTTCAACTTCGATCGCAACAACATTTATAAATCTTTTAAGTCATAAAACTTCCTTCGTAATAACTTCAACTTCAAGAACATTTACATGTTACATTCTTCAAATGAGTGTATGCATTCAAGTAAAACAATCAAACTTATATATCAAGTGTTTGAGATCAAACCGCACATCTATAAATCAAGTTCAACTCCACCAACTAATTTTTTCTAGAAACTTTATACAAACATTAGCTAATTAAACGGATTCTTTTGTGTATTTTTAGTACAACAGGACATAATGGAGATTGGTTCTTCTAACTAATAATAAATAAATAATACCCCACTTTTACTCCTTTTACATTATTAAAGATCAATGACATGTTGTTTGATAAGTTAAAATCATAATAAAAGGTTTAATTAACGATAACTACTTTTTCTATTGTTTGTGTAAAAAAAAAAAAAACCCAATGTCATATTTGTTGTCAAGTGAATGTAATAAAAGATCGCTCAAAAAGCACTATATCTACTATATCGAAGTGAGTTTGACTTAGTGAAATTGACACAACTTTCACGTTTAGATCCGGTTAGAGGTTCAATCTCTCACTATGGTTTGTAATCCACTAAAAATAACAAAAAATCTATCTTTAAAACGTTTATGATTAGACTAAAGGTTGAACTACATAAGACTTAAAAGCTAAACTACTATTTTGAAACATGACCATAACTGTGAGCATGTTGTATTCAAATTGAGAACAGTAAATTTTCCAAGCCCTACAGAATTCAAAACCACTTTTTTATTAAATTTAAAAAATATTTGGATTGCTTATTTGTGGCTTTCATTTAATTTTGCATCATCAAATCCACTATATACATCAATGTTGTAGTGTTCTCGGTACAAAATTTCTGGCAATTTAGAACAATACTCAAATAAAATAATCGATCGTTGATTTTGAATTTATAGATCTTATTTTAATGAGAAAATTCAATCTATAGACTTAAATCTTATAGAGTTTATAATTTTTTTGTTTGTAACGATGAAAGGGTATGGTAGTACTCTCGTAAGGATATTTTTTAAAAAGCTACATTGTTTTCGTAAACAATCAAAATTTGTCTAAAACTAGAAAAATATAAAACTAAATACAATGTATTTATTGATGTTGATATTTCACCAAATGTAACATAAAAGAGAGAATAAATAAAAACCTTATCAAACAATGTTTTTGTCTAATTAAATTTACTTTTGTCTTATTTTAGTTTTTAACGCTAAAAAATATAAATATTCTAAGTTACTAAGAAAATTAAAGTTGAGCCTAAGTTTAAGTCTTTTCTTTTTTTAATATATATAATTTTATCACCATGATTTCATTTTTTTTTTCTAATTACAAATTTCCCATGATTTCCAACATCTCATACAATACAATGTTAATAATTTCACTAGTCAATTATTTGATAAAAATTCATACAAATGACACAATCAATTTAAATAAGACACTATTTAAAAAAAAAAGTAAAAAAAATATTATTGAATACTACCATCAAGAGTTTATAAAATATTAATGGTTGCAATGTTGACTTCATAAATTAGTAACTATGGATGAATTATAAGGTGTAGTTATTAACATAACTCAATAAAAAATAAAAAATAAAAAAGAAAGTGGATAATTTACGTAAAATGAATGGTTAAGCGAAAAAAGAAGAAGAAAAAGAAGCGGAAGAGGAAGGGGTGAATGATACGGGGGAGGTATGAGAGTGGTGGCGTTAGAGTAGAGACCACGTGGCAAATAGAAAGAAAGAAAGAAAGAAAGAAGGAAAGAAAGAAAGAAAGAAAATAAAGAATTAAAAAGGAAAGGGGGGGAAGGGGGAGGTTGGGTTTAGGAGAGAGAAAGAGAGGAAAAATAAAACAAAAGTATTTTTGAGAGATTTATAAGCAAAAGAGCGTCTAAGTTCTCTTCATGTAACAGCCTGAGGGTCCCACTCAGTCTCTCTCATTGTCCTTCTTCAATTCCCCCCCCCCCCCCCCCCTTTATTTATTTATTTATTTATTTATTGTATTTTTATTTTTTAGATTATTATTATTATTATTATTATTATTATTATTTTGGTTTTCTGCTTATTTCCGAAACAACGGCGCAAACAGTCTGCGTTTCCTCTCCCTCTCCCCCATCTTCTTCACCATTCTCTCTCTACAAAAACCTTTTTTACTCTCTGTTTGAAATTTCAAGGGCAGGGAGAGAGAAACCCCATCCACCCCAACTTCACCAATCACAGATACAACACTCTCTACCCCCTTCCCCCATCTTCTTCTATTCTTCTTCTTCTTCTTCTTCTTCTTCTCTCTCTCTCTCTCTCTCTCTCTCTCTCTCTCTCTCTCTTTTATCATCTTTTTCCTCTACCCCTCTTTTTTTTGGAGGGGAGATTATAGCTACCTATTAAGACTAGAGCTCAACTCTATCAACCAAAGAAGATCTGGTGTTGATTCTCTCTGTTTTTCTTGCTTCCTCTTTTCATTTCTTTTTTTTTTTTCAATCGCTTCTTACTCGTGGGCTGGGTTGCTTTTTTTTTTTTTTTTTTTTTTTAAAAATATTTATATATCTTTTTTCTTGTAATCGTATTTCTTTTTTGGTTCTCCCTCCCCTTTTCTTTCTTGGTTAATCTTTTTCTACGCAGTTTTTTTTCTTTTTAATTTGTTCTGAGGAAGAGGAGGTGTTCTGGGATTGATTGATTTGGGTTTCTGTTGGTGGGTTGGGTTTAAATGAATGGAAATTGGGATGGATTGGATTAATGGATGAGAGAGATGGGATTGCGGATCGTTTGAGGTTTGTGCATGTGTTGGAATGCTAAGATCTGAAGCTGGATGTGAATGGAATCTGATGTATTGGCGATTGCTTGGTTTTCCTTTGTCAGGTTTGCTATATTCTTTCTCTATTTTGTGTTCTGACCTTTTTTTTTACTTCTCTGATGGTTGGGGATTGGTTGGTGTGGTTTTCAATTTCTTGATAATGCTGTTGATTTTTTCTTTTCCCCTTATTTTTCGTTGGTGGAACTTTGATGGGAAAGTTTAAATCGGGGTGGGGATCGGGATTTTGTTTTTAGTTAGAAGCGGATTGTTACTTTTTTTTTCTTTTTTCTTTTTTTATAATGGGGATTTTAAAATGTTCCACTTGGCTGATGAGGTTTCTCCGTGCTTTCTATTTTGTTTCCAGGAAATGGGAATTGGAGATGCGTGTATTGTTGTTATAGTTGATGCCAATTGCTACTCCGTTATCGGCAAGTTGTTGGGGCTTGAATCTCTCGAATTTTGGGCGTTAATGGATTGAAGAATCTTGGGTTTTGGATGCAATGTTAAAGGCATTGCCATCTGGGTTTCTGATTTTGTTATTACTGGCATCTGTTTCTGCTGCCGACAACGGATTTCCGAGATGTAATTGTGATGACGAGGGTAGTTTATGGAGCATCGACAGCATTTTGGAGTGTCAGCGTGTGAGTGATTTTTTGATTGCTGTGGCCTACTTTTCTATTCCTATTGAACTCCTCTATTTCGTTAGTTGCTCCAATGTGCCCTTCAAATGGGTTCTATTTCAGTTTATTGCCTTCATTGTTCTATGTGGGTTGACCCATTTGCTCAATGGTTGGACTTATGGCCCCCACTCTTTCCAGTTGATGCTAGCTCTCACCGTCTTCAAAATTCTTACCGCCCTGGTTTCCTGTGCTACTGCTATAACCCTCATCACACTTATTCCTTTACTTCTCAAGGTGAAAGTGAGAGAGTTTATGTTGAAGAAGAAGACATGGGATCTCGGAAGAGAAGTTGGTATGATACTGAAGCAGAAAGAAGCTGGCTTACACGTTCGGATGCTTACTCAAGAGATCCGCAAGTCTCTTGATCGACATACGATACTTTACACGACCATGTTTGAGCTGTCTGAAACTTTGGGTTTGCACTACTGTGCAGTTTGGATGCCTAATGAGAGCAAGACGGTGATGAATTTGACTCATGAGTTGAAAGATAGGAGCTTCTCAAATGGATACAATGTTTCTATACCAATAAGTGATTCCGATGTCATTAAAATCAAGGGCAGCGATGGTGTTAATGTTCTTGGGCCTAATTCGGCCCTTGTTGTTGCTAACTGTGGCGAGTCTGATGAACGTGGTCCTGCAGCAGCGATTAGGATGCCAATGCTACGTGTCTCCAACTTTAAGGGAGGAACTCCTGAGATAGTTCCAACTTACTATGCGATTTTGGTTTTAGTTCTCCCTGGTGGACAACCTAGATCTTGGAATAACCAGGAACTAGAGATAATAAAGGTGGTTGCTGACCAGGTGGCTGTTGCTCTCTCCCATGCTGCTCTTCTGGAGGAGTCCCAGCTCATGAGAGATAAACTGGCTGAGCAGAATCGAGATCTGCAACAGGCCAAGGAGAATGCTATGATGGCAAGCCAAGCTAGAAACTCCTTCCAGAAGGTAATGAGTGATGGGATGAGGAGACCTATGCACTCCATCATGGGTTTGCTTTCAATGTTGCAGAATGAGAATATGAATGATGACCAACGAATTATACTTGATGCTATGGTGAGGACTGGCAATGTTGTATCTACATTGATAGATGATGTTATGGAAGATCCAATTAAGGATAGTGCAAGATTTCCTTTGGAGTTGGAGATGAGATCTTTTAGGTTACATTCTATGATAAAGGAGGCAGCTTGTCTTGCCAAGTGCTTGTGTGCATATAAGGGCTTTGGTTTTGCCTTTGAAGTTCAGAGGTCTCTCCCTGATCATGTCATGGGCGATGAAAGAAGGGTTTTTCAGGTGCTTTTGCATATGGTGGGGAGCCTATTAAATGACATCAACCAGGGAGGAGGATATGCTTTGTTTCGGGTTGTGGCCGAGAGTGGAAGTCAGGGACGGAATGACCAAAGGTGGGGTAATTGGAGGCAAAGCTCTTCTGATGGGGATGCCTTTATCAGATTTGAGATTGGGATAAATAAGAGCAATTCTCAATCAGAGGGCTCTATTCCAAATGTGGTATCTGGTGATCGGAGATACGCCAGTGATGGAGCTGAGGAACGCTTGAGTTTTACCATCTGCAAGAAGCTTGTTAAGGTCAGTTTTTTTTTTTATTGCGTTTTAGTTTAATCCTTCTACTCAGTCATTTTGATCTTCATGAAACTAGAGATTTTGCATTTTCTTTACAAGCCTTGGTTTCTTCTACTACTGTAGTCTGAGGGGAACAAAAATTTTCCGAGTCTTTGCCTTTATTTGAGTAGCTTTAACTGTGATCGTTTCTTCCTATGGAGTTTTGGCTAATCGAACCTAACATTTTTGTTTATTCAAGTTATATATTTTTTATTGTTGGTTATTTCTTACTACTACTGAACGGATTATAGTTTGGACTTCGGATTTTAATCTATAATCTTAATATTTTTGTTTTACTTAAAACTTTTAGCAAAAAATGTTTTTATACTTTATTGAGTTTCTGTTTGGAGGAAGATTGTTTAGTTTCAAGGTCTTTTATATGGATAACTAATCTTTACCAAACGCTTGCTGTTCCTATTAGACGCTGGTCCAAGCAACTATTTTTAGACTTAAAAATTTTGTGCTTCCTTTTACCATCCAACTCTATCTTTTTCTCCTTTTTCTCCTTTTTCTTGTTTCTCTTTTTGTTAATGATCTTATCACTGGCAGTTGATGCAAGGGAACATATGGGTAATCCCTAATCCTCAAGGATTTACACGAAGCATGGCACTTGTTCTTCGTTTTCAACTTCGACCCTCCATAGCAGTGGCCATGCCTGAACCTGGAGAATCATCAGAACATCCACACTCCAATTCCATCTTCAGAGGATTGCAAGTTATTTTAGCCGATGCAGATGACATGAACAGAGCTGTGACACGAAAAATGCTCGAGAAGTTGGGCTGCAACGTGACTGCTGTTTCTTCTGGATATGAATGTCTCACAGTCATGGCACCAGCTGGTTCTTCGATCCAAGTGGTGCTCTTGGATCTTCACATGCCAGAATTAGATGGTTTTGAAGTTACAACAAGGATTCGAAAGTTTAGAAGCCAGAATTATAGGCCAGTGATCATTGCATTAACTGCAAGTGCCGGTGAAGATTGGGAGAGATGCGTGCAGATTGGGATGAACGGTGTCATACGAAAACCGGTTCAGTTACAGGGAATCGCCCATGAGCTTCGCCGTGCTCTGCTGCAAGCAAGTAAGGTTGTGTGAGGAGGAATAGAGAACCTGGCAGTTAATGTTTATGTGCAAAAATCTGGTTATCTTGATAGAGAGGTAGCAAGCAAATATAATTAGTCTCTGACCTCAAAAGTCTGAGTTTCCCCATCAAATCTCTTCCGCCAGAGAGGAATGTTACGAACTCGAAAAAATGTTCAACAATTTCACAGTGAAAAATGGTATACAATAGTTGTCCCTACTCTCTTTTCCTTTCACATCTTCTTCTCCTTCAATCCTATCTAACACGGAGGGAGGGGAAGGAAAGAACATGGCCGCTCCCCATTATTCTTTCTTATATCTTGTCATAGTTTGACTTAGGTTGAAAAGAAAAATCAAATCAATTCGATGAATGGAACCGAATAAATCTATTTTGAGTAGGTTTGATACGGTTAATTCTACAGGTTTGATTCTTAGAATCAAATCTATTATTTATGATTTGATGTTCGATCATATTTTGAATATATGTGATCATATATATATGTTATGTAAATTTCGTGTTATTATTTTTGAAACTTACTCAAGTCTGACCATATGCTTGGCTGCCATTTAGCAGTGCCCTTAGTTTTTAAACTGTGATTGAAGCCTCAATTATTTAACACCCATACTTCTAGGCTGCTTTCCAAGTTTTTCTCCCATTTTTCTTCAATTTTGTCCTTGCTCAAATGATTCTGAGCAAACTGTGTGGGTCTATCCGCACTTGAAACTGATCTATAGAGTTGGGAATAAAGTTTTTTCTTTCACTAATCTTTTCCTCAATCTCATCCATTTCCCCCTTTTCCAGTCGTTTATCTCGTGGGTTTCATTTCGTTGCTACAAATTTTTTTGATCCGTTGGTTGATATAGTCACTTGTGCTTTACAGAACAACTCAATTCGATTCTTCTACCATTGGTCTGTCTCACTCCTAGAAATATCTACAGAATCTAAACTCGTTAGGACTCTTCATTCAACCAGCTTCAACTAACATAAACACATATTGATTATCGTATAGGATAACTTGACGCTAATGCCCATATACATTACAAAACAATAATCTCCCTTCCAATCATATTTTCGTCAAGTTCAATTACCAACTTATATTCTCGTACAGAAACTGAGACCCAAAAAAAAAGAAAAAAGAAAAAACAAGTGAAGTGCTTTTATTGAGCAAACGAACAATGGGGCAGTAACAATTACGAGAGCTAAAAAGCTATTTTTCATAGGAGAAAACAAAGCTATTTTAGAGTTGACTTCTCTAGATCTTGCAATAGTTTCTGTTAGATGAGAAGGTTTAGAGTGAGAAAGTGGGTAAGTATCATATTTTTTCTTAGAGACATTTCGAAATAAGTTTACAATGTTTGGAAGCCATGATAGAAACAATTAGCAAACAAAGAATCAAATACGAACAACGATAATACATAGATTGACATAGTTTGTTACGAGGATGCTAACTATTTCAAGAAGATACAATACCAGAAAGATTTGAAGATATTTTTATTATCATTTATAAATCAAAAAAAAAAAAAAAAAACGAAGTAAGTATATCAAAGAGGATAAAATTTATGGTCGATAGTTAGAATGATTAGATAATAGATTCAAGGCATTTGAAAGGATAGGATGGGATAATCGTGTATTTAAAATAGAAATTTGAATAGAAAACATGCATGAATGTGGTACGTACATGGACTCTTTGTTTCAACGTCCAAAAGGCATTGGGTGGGGCTCTCTGTTTTTTGTTTTTTTGCTTATCCATGCCACCTCACCCTCTTTTTCTAATAATAATATCTTCGGTTTTTATTTTTAATATTGTTTTGTATATTATTTTGACAAAAATGAAAAATGTTCATGATGACCTTTTGGGCTGGCCTTGTGGGCCTTGTTTTAGAGAGAGAGAGTGTGTGTGTGTGTGTGTTTCTTTTCTTCTTTCTTTTATGAAAGTGATGCCTTTGCTTGTCAACATTATGTCATGGGTTTATTAATTATGGTAGAGTACTACCAATCCATCACTCTCACTCAATCCTACCCACTTTCTCTCTCTCTCTCTCTCTCTCTCTCACTATTCCATCCTTCTCTAGTATCTCTCTCTCTCTCTCTATATATATATATATATTATTTTATACATCTCTTTTCCCCCATTCTTTCGTGTTTGTTTTTGATTTGATTTCTTTTCTTCAATGCCACCATTTCTTATTTCTTTCTTTTCAGTTTAACCGTAAGATGAGAGATTGACTTCTTCTCAAATTCTTAACTGATACCGATGCATCGCTAGCATGCGATTGCATGCCTACGATTAAAAAGGAAATAAATATTATAATTAAACCTCTAGAATTGCAGATATAGTATGCATCTTTGACTTTACAAAGGGAAAAAGGAAAAGGGAAAGGGAAAGGATGACATAGGAGATAAAGCTAAGTGTGGGTACAAATTAATTAATAATGAGGAGTAAAAGGATTAGTGATAGCTTTCCCTTCTTGGTCACTATTTGATTGAAAAATTAGAAAGAGGGGATCTTTTTATGGTCAAATTAAATGGTGAAGCAGTGCAAGTTGAGGGCATGTTCCAATATGGATGATGGCATTTGTATAGGTAGCCATCATCCAACATATACTATTATTTTATCAATTTAAATACAATATTAGCTAACCCTACTTTTTATTCTCTCTCTCTCTCTCTCTCTTTATTATTATTATTTTACTCATTTGTTGAATCATAAAGTTGTGCCAGGGGTTATGTATCTCTTTCCCAACCTAATTTTATATATATGTGTGTGTGTGTGTATTTACTTTGTCTTGAGATCCTTTCTTCAAATCCCATTGGATTTACTTAAAAACTTTCCACTTGTGACTTACTCTTTTTAAAATATGATTCTGACCCTACATACTAAAAGTAATAAATATACCATGTTTTCATATTTGATTACTAATTTGTTTTGAACAAGTGTAATTTAACAAATTTATATTATGGAGTTTGAAATTAGAGATATGATTGAGGATGTGGATTTATTGAAATAATATATATATAGTTAAAGATTTAGAAGGGATATGTTAAAATGGAATGGGAAGAGTAGAATATTAGCAAGTGGAGGAGATATATATATATATATATATAATTGAACATATAGGGTATGGAAAGGGAGATGAACCTGTAGAGTCAATCCCAACTTGGGGGGGGAGGGAATTATTTTTTTGACTCTTTTGGAGATTAAATCTCGAGCTCCTAAACTTCGTAACCCTAATAATTCACAAACAAACCGAGAGGATGGTTGATTTTGATTGGTTTAAGTAAAGGAAATTTGGACTTTATTGTCGTTTTCTTTTCTTTTGTTGAAGATCAAAGAAAATATGGGAATTAGTATGATTTATTGAGGATGCTTCAATTAAGGAGAATAATTTGGGTGAATATGGTGGTTTGTGGGATATGGTTGGGTCATTTGCATTAATGATTCTCATTTGTCTCAACTTTTGGGGGTAATTTCTTCTATTATATCATTTGTTTCCCAATCTTAATCATAATAACCATTTACCAATGTACAAACCAACCATTTACCCATTTTATTAATATCCTTATTTTAATTACTAATATTTTCTCTTTTCTGTTTTCCATTTAGTAAAAGTAAAAAGAGTATTTTGGACTTTCATTCTTATTTTATTTTAATTTCTAAATTTTTAAAAACTTTTGTTGTATTCCTCAAACTTAAAAAAAAAAAAAAAAAAATTGGTCTATTTCATTTAACATCAACACATTCGTCAAATAAATCCAAAAACTAAATATTATTCTTCTTTTTTTTTTTAGTTTCTTCACATCTACTTCCATTATTTATCTATCATAGTTAGTTTTCGATATTATGTTTACTTTTTTATTATTATTAAGCCAAATGATGATGGTTAATAAAGAAGAGTTGGAAAAATGTTTGTATGAATAAAAAATCATTAGCCAGGGGAAATAAAGTTGTGTTGGTAGTGGGAGTGAGGATAGAAACTTTAATTTAAAATAAATAAATGATAGCGTGGACAATGAAAAAAATAAAAAAGAAAGAAGACATTAATTAAAGTATGAGATTCAATTGAGGGTCTTTTAAATAAATTGAAGTTATGAACTAAAATCATATGAAAGTTGTGGTGAATCCAAGTTGGTGGTGATGTTTTGAAAAGAATATAATTAAAGGGAATATTGGCATCTCATATTTGACAACACACCACTCTCTCATTTCTTTCCACCTTTAATTTCTTCTTTTCCCCTCTCAAATTGAGCGCTAAGATCCCTATTCATAACAGTTTTCTTATGCATTTTGGCTGGGTTGCTGCTTGGAGCTCTCAACTTGAATTGAATTGAATTGAATCTCACAAATTTTAATTAATCAAACCGATCAAAGTTATAATTTTCACAATGATTTTGGTTTTCGTTGCGATGATATTTCGAATTTGATTGATCGAAATTTTTCATGCCTATTTTGTTTTTTGTTTTTTTTTTTCTAAAAAACTTTATTTCTCCGACATAAACTTTCAATTCTTTTTTTATTTTACGGACAATGATTAGGTGCATCATTTCTTCACCATACAAAGATACATTTTTTTAAAAAAATTATTTGTGAATTTTATTTTTGTGAGGTAAAAAAAGATGGGAGAGCATATGAGATAGAAGTTTGATTTTCTTATTTTAATGATGTAAATAGAAAATTTTGAATAGATGGCTAAAACGTCTTCACTCATTGATAATCGTTGAAATCATTATTCTTTACCTTCTCCGTCACCAACTCAAATTATCCGAAGCTAAGCATATACTTCAGTTTGGAGTTTCTTACTTTCTATAATCGAGTCAGTGAAAAGAAGAACGTACTTTGTTGGTATAGACTTAGTAGCTACCATTTTTTTTTTTTTTTTGTATTTTTAAACCATACTTTCATATTATGAAAGTCTGTCTCTCAATAGATGTAATCTTAAATAGCTCATATACTTCTTGTAAACTCGGGTGTTACTTCCAGCTCTAGCCATAATTCAATGAAGATGAATATTAAAACTACAACTGTACATCTCTAGAATTAAACGTCCACACCTTTAATCATAAGAGATAACTTCATTCTAACAATATCAATTCTATGCATAGCTTTTAAATAGACTTATTAATTTTAAATAAACGTCGTAATCCAAACATATTTACATTCTTTGAATTACATTTTTTTTTCCAGTTGTCAAGATTTTGATTATTCGGCTATCTGAAAATAATCAATCTATTTTGTTGGGAAATTTTTGCGAACAAAATTTGATTTAGCTGCAATTTGAAATGAGTGAATACCTTGTGAAAGGAAATATGAGTTTTGAAGATTAAAGAACTTAGTAGGCCGGCCCATTGGGCTTCAAAGCCTTTCAGAAATAAACATACGTGTGGGTCTAAACTGAAAAGTGGAGAGGCCAGAAAGTGCACATGCCATTGCCAGCCCACGCAACTATTTTCCACAAAGTAATAACAAAATGAAGGTCTTAGTTTCTTTTTAACTCCCTTCTTTCTTTTTTTTATAAATGTATTGTAACTACGATTTTTTGGGTAAAAGATTTGAACTCGGGACCTCATATAATCAGGTAAAATTTGGTTTTTTCTCTCTCTCCCTTTTTATGGGTAAATTGGAAAAAATAAAAGAAAAATATTTTAATTACAACTATTAATAATTAAACCTTCAAACTTATACAAGTATTAAAATTGGATTCCTTACTTTAACCTTACATAATGGTAGAAAATGTATATATATAAATTTGAGGTTTTCAATTTTTATCATTTAAGGTTTAATTCTACATCGACTAATAAGTTTGAAATTTCGTAACACATGTAAAAGTTTGAGAATTCAAATTTTACTATTAAAAATTTGAGTGTGTAATTGCAACTATCAAACGGCAAATTGTCTTTTCTTTTTTCTTAGATACCAAAGAGTTTTTGAAATGTGAGGGACAATAAACAGGAAAATAATCGGTACAAAACTAAAAGGAATTCATCTACGTTAGGAATTAACATAAAAAACAACATAATCAACCTACCAAAAAACACATTATATATATATATATATATATATATATATATATTATAAAAAGAAGTTTATTTCTTTAATTTTTTATGTGGTTTTTTTTATTACGTTGATTTGATTTAAAATGATTAACTTTAAAGTTGGTATAAAGTGAATACCTTTTATATATATATATATATATCAAAATTGTATTTCAGGTGTAGTTACTAAATTCTCAAGTCTGTCACTGATTAAAGCAACACATTCTTATCCTATTGTCCCGTAGGAATTATAAGTTTGCTACATAGCTAGCTTATTATAATTCTCTCTCAAATAAGAATGAAGGAATAATAGAAGGAACGGAAAAAGAAATTATCTATGTTTATAAAGAGAGAGACTGAATTTATATTTTTCTTAGAAATATTTTAATTTTATACTTGAGAGTTTATATCAGTTTAAATGAAATTTGAGAGTTTGAATTGATACGATAAGAATTCATATTTATCATTTTATTTTTTAAAATAAAAATATTATGAAAACAAATTCTATAGGTTGAGTGTTGAAAGGCAATAAATGAAACAAAATCAAGCAAAAGAATGGGAAAGAAAAAATGTTGGTGGGCCTTGTTTTTGTTTGTTTGTTTTTGCAAATAAAATAATAAGTAGGTAAAAATGAAATGAATAATATTGATGACGTCTACCAATAAAGTTATCATAATGATATTTATAAAATTAAATAACGTGAAACTTAATTTGATATTTTCTATTCCCTCACGACCAACTTCCATATAATTATTAATTACGATGCCGGCCGTTGACTTACTCTTACTTTCATTTGTTGCAAACGACTTGTTTGTCACGTAAGCACCAGTGGTCTAGTGGTAGAATAGTACCCTGCCACGGTACAGACCCGGGTTCGATTCCCGGCTGGTGCATCCACGCTTTTAATTAGTCATTTATTTTTTTATGGATGTGGGGAAAAGGTAGTTTAAGTGTCGCACGTGTGAGGGGTGGTGGGGGTGGGGGCAGGGGGGCCACACGTGGGTGATGAGAGATGTTTGAGACTACTTGTGATTGAATATGTTTTGTCGTTTGTGGAAGGAGAAAACACAAAGTTGGGGCCACACTTGGATTGAGCATTGGATTTTTGCAAAATTGGAAATATTACTGCTTTTGGATACTCATCTCCATTTACTTTAATGGAAATTTCAATTCATATAAAAAAAAAAAAAAAACTTTTCTTCTCTTTTCTTTTTCTTTTTTTGCAAAGCATCATTTTGTCAAATCAAAATTTCCATTCCATTCCATTCCATTCCCTCCCACTTCTATACTCTTCAATTCACCATTCCCTAGCAGCTACCACAATCATTTCTTCATAGATTAAATAAGTACTGAAATGATTTGTCAAGTGTTTAGGAAAGCACTTAATTAAAAATGAAGTGATTATTCCAAGAAGATTAAGAAAAGCATCGTCATAGAGACTCATAACCATGTCCTACACTAAATAACCTCTTCAAGGTATTGTAGTTGTGAAGAAGTAATGAAATGATTGGTGGTTGGATTGAAAATTATATAAAGAAAAAAAAAAAGGAAGTCTCAGTTGAAAATGGTGTCATAATTAATATAGAAACAGGTATGATGTGTACTCCATCATTAATTTAGAGAATGAAGCTTCTTTTTAACTTTTTAACTCCAATATTGAAAGATATGCTTCATATTAATGGAAAGTCTATATATTACCTAAGGTGTCTTCTAAGTTGTTCTTACGTATCAAGTTGATTTATGTTGACAATGGTTCTAATTAAACGTATGTTTTTTAATGAAAAATGATTTAGAATACAATCCAAAATATGAACGAATCTTTCAAGATTCACTATATTTTATATTTATACTTTCAATTGTATTTGTCGTTATAGCATATCTACGTGTATAATATATATATATATATAGCTTGTGGTAATATTCCTCCATTAATTAAGAATTATAATTTTTTACGTCTCTAACCAATATGGAACACTACATGTATATATTCGACAAAATAAACATTTTATGAATTCTATCGTAAACAATGTCTTAAATAATGATTGGTGCGGGGGATTTCATATTAAATTAAAGCATGAAGGTTTGTGAAAATTGTGTGAATCAATGAGAGGATGTGATAGCTTGGTAGGGTTAGATTGAAATGGGGGGGAAAGGGAAAGGGAAAGGGAAAGGGAAAGGGAAAGGGAAAGGGAAAAAGAATAAGAAGAAAAAGGTTTGGTTAAATTAGAATAATGATAAATAAAGAAAAAAGGAAAAGGGTGATGTGTAGCCCAATATGATTAAGAGATCAGGGAGGGGGGAGGAGAAGATTGTAAGCACTAATTAAATTAGGCATGATGGATTTGAAATGAAAGGGAAGGCAAGGGGGGGAAAAGGCCAAACAATGGTGTCCCACTATCCACACCTATTGGGCGGTCTGTGTTTCATTAATTTTGTTTTGATTTAAGTGTGGGGGTTACAGATTCCCCTTTCCAAACCTTTTATTTCTAATTAAATAACCCAATTCCTTGCTGTTTTTCTTTTTTTATTAGTTTAATTAAATCATTCATGCTCTAATCACATTTAATTTGGATCTCTCTAAACCAATAATTTTGAAAGAGAAAACAGCACTTTATTTGCTCTCACATCTTACCTCCAACTCCATCATTAATTCTATATTTCTGTATATAAAAACCCTCTCACACGTTTTGGAGTTGGTTTTCAATTAAAGTGTGATCAGTTATGGAATGTTTTGAATACAGTCCACTTAAAGCGATAAATAGATAACACCGCCTCTCTATCACAGTACAGGAGGCATGAAATACCCATTTATTGTGGTGGCTCCCCGATTTTAGAAGGCAATTATTGGATGGAGAGCAGGTGTACTTCAACTCCATTTCTGATGCTTCGCCAATTCTTTATTGAATAATGGAATTCATCCTCAAATGATGTTTTTTATGTTAGCTCTTTGAAACTATCTTATGCCAAGAACAAGTTATGTCAACATTTTTTAATGTCAAATCGCCTTGGAGTAATAATCTATCCGAAAAATGTAAAGTTTTCTTTAGTTGAGATATGTTGATGCATAATCAAATCTCTCTTGCCTTACGAATTGTTTTCAAAAGAAAAAATAAATTATCCTAAAATTTAGAGGAGTGCGCTATATAAACTCTCTAATCTTAATAGCACTCTTGACTTTGTAATTTAAACTATTCTCTCGGATAATAAATTGTTTTTTTTTATTATTTTTTGGACATAGTTAACATATTATTAGCGTGTTTTAACATATTGATATTATGTAAATGAACCATATAGTAATTAATTAGATAACAATTAGGAAGAGATATAATGTAAAAGAGAAGTTCAAAAGTGGAGTATTATAGTTAACATTTAGCATCAAATTGAAGCAACTATTATTTTCCTTAACATGAACTTAACTCATTAAACATATAAAAGATATCAAACTCTTGATCGTGGGGATACGTATGTTCAAATTTTGACTCTACAAATTGTTAAACTAAAGAAGAAATGGTAAGGTGTGTGTATAGAATGAAATTGATGATGTTGTGTTTTGTAGATATCTATCCCCATATTGGTTTGACCATAAGTGGGAATGCTTTTTTGGAAGTTTGAAATCCATTAATTGTTCACCACAATGTGCATATCTTGAAGACAGTGAAAGCTGAACAAGTGGTTAGGGAAAACCCATCTCTGTCTCTCTCTCTCTATTGGAATATATATTTATATTTTATATAAGCATATACTCTATATATAGTATGTGTGTATATATATTATATGTATTAAACTCAACAATATATTAAATACTGTGGCTCAAAAAAAGGGTTTTCAGTTCTTGGCCAATTATTTGGAACTATTATTTAAACTTTAAAGCGCTCTATCATGTCTTTATTTTTTATTTTTTTAAAATTGTATATATTAAATAAATTGAATATTAAAAAACCTAAAGTCCCTTTTAATTATTATTTTTTATCTTCCTAAATTTTTTATGTTTTTAGTTCGTGTGACTGGGAGAAAATTAAAATTAATTCCAAAAACTTGGAGATAGTTTATATAAACTTACCTTTACAAAAAAAAAAAAAAAAGTAATTAAAAAGCTAACATAACCATTTTTGTATTTTTAAAAATTTAGTCGTCTTTTTTTTAAAAAAAAAATTATAATGGATTGTATACTTTTTTTAGTTTAAAAATTGAATTAATGTTAGACCAAAATTTAAACCCTAATGTTTTACTTTTTAGTTTTTAAAATTTGACTTAATTTTTAAAAATATTTTATAAAAAGTAGATAAAAAGATAAAGAAATTTAGGGAAAAAATATTTTAAGGTAGAGAATTAATTCTCAAAACTAAAAATCAAAATTTTACTGAACAAAGTATCAAAACTTTCCTAAATAATTATTGCATACTACTTAGGACGTTGGTTTTTTGTAAAGGTATTTATATCATATTATTATTGTTCTTTTAGAGCTCATCAGTCACAAAAATATTTCTTTGCTTAGTAATTACAAACTATTTTAAGGCAATTAATTTTAAATGTCAACGGTAGAAATGAAGATGTTAAAGCAATAAAAACATATATAATTGAAACAAACTCATAACCTCATCAAACTTTACTTGGTCGTAATAATGGCAGAAACCAAAATGAGTATATGATTACTTTAATTATTTTTTAACATTAACATTTCATATATATATAATATTTGAAGAGTGTTATTTCAACTCGAACACAAATATTTCGGTATTTAAATTAAAGTCGAGCGTAATTTAGCTTAATTGATATATAACTATCTTTTTTTAAAAAAGTTTGTTTAATCTTTGTTTATGTTAATATGGTACTAAAAAATGTTTGAATCTTAACGTCAAGAAATGAAATATGTTGGAAATATTGAAAAATTGTTACAACACACTAATAAAAATATATTTCTCTAATCTCAGTCTAAAATTAAAAACACTGAAAAATAATTCTTAAAAAATTAAATTATTTACTACAATAGACTCTGGATAATGATTACTTATACTTTTGAGGAAAATGGATAGTAGAACAATCAACCTTAATTAAATGGTTTGGTGAGATAATGAGCTCATCAATGATGATAATGTATATGTTAAACCCTAATTGGTAGTATAATATTGTAATCACATGTGAACAAGATAACCTAATCAGACTTGTCAGCTTTGCAAGGCACTTTTCTTTCTTCTTGATTTAATGTTTTTCCCTCCCAATCATCCAATGTGTATAATGGAATATGTATAATTCAACTCAACTCTTATAATTCAATTAATTATAGTTTCCTTTTGATAATTAATCATTTTATTAAATTAAAGAAACTTTACAATCTTTATATAATATATGAGTTACTAATTTTATTATTGTAAATTTATTTTGAGATGGAACCGGCTTAAGTGAATTATATAATCTTCTAATGGTTTAACTTGATGAAAAAAAATTCGCGTACAACAAATTTTTACTCTTATTGATAGATAATATATTAAACAATCTCAATTTTATGGTTAAGTATAAAATTAAGGTGCTCGAAGTCATCAACCTTTCACAATTACGATGTGGTTTGTATATTATCCCTCAATTGGGAAGCTTTTATATAATTTCTTTTTGTGTTAGATTCGCTCTTCCCAACTAGTGGACTTCTCTCTCTAACTCGCTTTTGTACTCTAGTTTGGAGGCGCCATTCTAGTTAAAATGTCCCAATGTACCGCTGATCCCTCTGCCTTATGAATATTTTTTAAAATAAATAAATAAAGTAACTGATTATGTTCAAGTTAGATGGTTTGATTCTATATGGCTCAATGTCTCTTCAAATTTAATTTGTTTAATATCGTCTACTTCGTTTATCTAATGCTTTTCAAATAAGTATGTTTTTTTTAGTACAACAATGTTGTGGGGATGAGGAACCTCTACGATGTAAGGTCATGTAATTTACCGTTGAGCTAAACTTAGTTTGACATTGAGTTAATATATTAATATCGTTTAGTTGGAAAACATCTTTTTTATTTTAACTTTATACTTGTGAAGTGTAAATTCAATCTTATGATAAAAGTATTAAAGTAATCAATTGAGTTATATTCATATTAATATTTTCTTTTTAGAGGTCAAAAATTTCTGATAGAGAGATTAGAAAATCTTTGATTTCTTAGTTGTATACATACGTTTCAATTTGTTGAGTTATGTTCACTTTGAAATGTTTAGTTGACAATGACAATGTTTGGTAAATTGCGGAGTTCCACCAATAATATTAATATTTATTCAAAGCTTCATAGCTATAAACAATTGTTTCATTCTTAAGTAGTATAAACCAAATACACATAACCCAATAAAGTTGCACTGAAACTATAATAATAATAAATTAACCTAAATTGATTGTCTGTTGAAATATTCATTAATCCTAAGTTTTAAGTTTAGAAGGAAGAACATATATTCTAAATGTTCCCAAAATCATATTCAGAATCAGTAGAAATCAATCACACGAAAAACAACAAAAACAAAAGAGATCAAAACATCTTTTCTAAGCAAATTTTGTAATTTTAATGCTAAGAATGGAAATGAAAACAAAACAACACATCATTATAATATAAAATATGTGTATATTTTTTAAGATTCCAAAGAAGGAAAATTGGACTAAATTAACATCAATCCAATAATAATAATATACATCCCCTTTAAGAAATTTCAGGAGAAAAAACATACACAAAAAAATTCTCAATAAAACATGCATGAAGAATTGAGAATTTTCCGTTATAAGAAAAAATATATGAAATTTATTAGCCATATAACTTATACCCCATAAATTATTATAATGATAAAAGGAAACAAAAAACAATCTAATCAAAGGAGATTAAACACCACAATTGAAAAGACAAGCCAATTATCTTCTTTATTTATTAATCCCAACCAGAAATTAAAAAAAAAAAAAAAAAAGACTAGAAAGAAAGATTGGCCAAGCTAATTACTATATGAACAAACAACAAACTGATTTCTTTTTTTTTTTTTAAAAAAAAACCCATCTTTAATTCTCTCTCTCTCTTTTTTTCTTCTTCCTCAGCAACCCTAATAATCAGTATATCCCTTGTTAAATGATTTTTGAAATTTCAATACGGCGGTCGGACATAAGCATACCCGTCGTGGCCAAGCTGAACGCCGTTGGGAATCATATCTGGCAGTAAATTATACAAGGGCAAAGTGGGTTCCGGCATCCCAGCTGGCATCTGCCCTCCTCCAGTGGCTCTAATTTCCGGCGGAGGACTTCTAGGACCACCGTGTGAGGCGGAGCCACTTCCAACTTCATGTTCGTCGGGATCTTCAAGAGGCAACCTTTCATAAGTTGCATTAGCAAAAGTAGCTGCAATTACCATAATAGGTCCGGCAGCCACAAGCGATCCAACCACGCTCCCACCGACGACCTGGCCCTGACCGCCGGACAAGTAAACTGTGAGACCCGTTGAGCCAGGTGGAGCTGGACCGGGTAAAAAAGCACCGGTTAACGAAAGAATCTCGAACCTTCCTTGGAGTGGCATTACGGAACCGGGAGCGGCGGGCTGACGTAAGGTGACGTTAGCGACTAAGCCGGTTGCACTGAGGACACAAACGCCACGCTGGCGTTTACGAGCGAATTGAGCGATGGAATCGGCCACGTCGGATCCGGCAGCGACCTCTAAAACGTAGCTCCGGAGAGCGTTGGGACTATCACGTGTGACAAAGATTGGGGGTTTTGGTTTGTTTTTAGATCCAGGTGGACGCCCTCTTGGCCTCCGTGTTCCGGCTTCCACGGCTCCTTCTTTTGGCTCGTCGCGATTGTTGTCGTCGTCGTCATCTTCTCGGCTTCCGCCGCTGTTTTCATCGCTTTGTTTGAAGATGGGTGAATTAATCGCGGCCGGGTGGTGATGATGATGATGATGATCAACCCCGGACAACCCCACCTGAGTGGTCCACCAAGGATTCGCCAGATTTATAGAATCAATTAAACCCTCAAAAAATATTTATATATATATATATATTGAGAATTTAAATGATGGAAGAAGTAGAGGGATGGATGATGAATTTTAATTAAGATCAGAAAGAGGGATTTTTTTTTTGTGATAATTTAGAGAGAGAGAGAAAAAAAAGAAAGGCATAAGTTAGTCTGTAGAGAGAAGAGATGGGGAGAGAGAGGAAATTAAAATGAAAGGGTTTGGCATCGATCGATCACTTATGTTCCACTAGTAGCTAGAGAAGGGAATCAAGCAGCAAAGAAAGAAGAATAAACCCAGAGATGGGAAGCACTAATTAATGGGGAGGGTCAAACTCCTTCCAGTTTTATTTATTTATTTTTATTTATATAAAAAAGAAACTGTATATTGGGATTGAATTGGAGGACATATGAGGATTATAATATTACTGTAAACATTAAAAACCCAGCATTTAGCTAGAGGGGAAATAAATAATTAATGTGGAAAATTTGGTCCTATAACATAACAACCAAACAAAATAAATAAATAATTCGATTCATAGTTGTGTTCTGTGAAGGAAGCTAAGGTTATTGTTGTTATTATTTTTTTAATGTGGAATAAATAGGTAGTGTTGTTTTTTTTTTTCTTTTCTCTCCATACATACATAATTTTAAAATGGTGTGCGTGGGTGTGATGAGGAGCACTGCTTTTAGGGGTTCTTGGAAATTAGGGTTTGGTGGGTTAGCGTGCGCGTGGGAAGGAGTGGTCTTAGCTAAGCACTTTTGTTTTGTTTTGTTTTGTTTTCTGTTTTTTTTTTTTCATTGAAAGAAGAGAAGTGATAGATGGAATGTTGAGGTGATCAGATGAAATGAAATGGGCCTTTTACTTACCCAAAACAACCAACAACCAAACCATCCTTCCTTTCTTTCATTGGGCTATTTATTTCACTCTCTCCCTCACTTCCTATCTCTTTTTCTCTACCATTAATATCGACTTTATAAAATGAGATCAAATTCGTTCATTTTTTACGTAGCTTTTATAGCATAAGTTCTTATGATATCTTAATCTTCTTTTCTCCCTTTAACTTTTCTTCTATTTCTCTATCTAAACTACTCCTTTATTCTATTTTCGTTCTCAATCTCTTCTCTATCTTTCCTCTTTAACATCAACACTTATTTTCCTATTTAACCTCCAATAACCACACTAACGTTAACTAATGAAGTTTCCTTCTTTGTGCTGTGCAACACATGATGGTTGGTGGCCCTAAAAAAGAGTTTTTCCCGATCCAAGTGTAGAGGATAATAGCAAGAAAGTGAATTAGAATTATTAGAACAATAGTGGAAGAGAAAAAAAAAATTAGGTGATACGACAATGACATGTTTAGTAAGTTTGGTTTGCAAATTTGGATCAAACTTCAATTTAATTTCCAAAAATTTTTAGGTGGTTTATAATAAATGTTTTTTTTTCTTTAAAACTAAACTTAAACAAAATTTATGTGAACACCAATTAAGACTAAACATGAGAAGAATTTAAAAAATGCAATAAACTCAAATCGAAATAACGTAAATATTACATAATATAGTTGAGCAGAGATTATTGTAATATCAATACCCCATATACTAATGGAATAGAATGGTTTTTGGAACTTGAAAAAAAATATTTAATTATATTTAAATATTTAAATATAAGTGAAACTCATACTTTGTCCCAATAAGTAAAATATTATGAGTCACATTTAAACCCTAACTATATTTTATACATGTGCAAACACGGTAATACTATAAATTTTCATGTAAGATAAAAGAAAAAAAAAATTTCGAGATTAAAGTCAACTAATAAAACTATAGATTAAAGAAGAAGTTAAAAGTTATTTATTACTATATATGGAATTATACAACTCTTCCAGGATTAGGATATAAGTTTTTCTTAATCTCAGTATAGATCTTATCTAAGAAAGAAAGAAGATCCTCTAGATTTTCTAACTCTCTTTCCAAATTAGAAGAAATATATTAAGATATGTGTGTATATAATCCAAAAATAGAGAAATAATGAGAATCATTTTTCTTTTTCTTTTTCTTTTGAAAAAGGAGAAATGACAAGAAGTTGACATGCATGAATATATTATATATATAATAAAAATAAAAAATTAATCTTTAGTAGAACTCAATAAGTCTATCCGTTTAACTAGTTTTAAATCAAAATCTAGTAATTTTGAAGTCTTTAAATTGATCTTTTATATAGATCTTATTTTAAAAGTACAAGATTTGAGAATATTTAAAAAATTGTTATAATTTAGTTAGCAAAGTTCAAAATATTTCCAATTCATAGATTTTTTTCTTTTAACATTCTCGATACATAATTACATAGAAATTTTGGTAATTTTTCAAATATCCTTATTTATATATTTTCTGTTTATTTTTCAAATTCACTTATCCTTACCAAATACCAAAGCCTTAATAATTTTTTAAATCTTTAAATGAATTTAGATGAAATATATGAATTTCGGTTAATTTCTACCGAGATGCTCCAAGGCCAAAACAATCGTTACATTGGAGGAATATTTGAAGTCTCCACAACTATTATTTGAACAATTTTTCAAAAAGGGATTAGTTTTGTAAAACGAAAATTTTACGCAATTACTTTTAACAATTTCTCTTTATTATTTCCGTGAGTTTCATAAATATTTTCAATCCACCCATATTTAAGTTTGGGGTCGAAATACCCCTTAATTGTTTTAGGATAATCGTAATGTGTAGCAATACTTTATCGATAATTATATGGCTAAAAAAAAAGTTCATCCCTTGAGTTCTATGATGAAATACTGTTCAAAGTTTCTAATTACACCCTCTCAATTGGCTATTTATAGCCTCACAAGAAAATGTAACTAATTAATTATAGTTAATTATAAAAATACTAATTAAACTAAATTAATAACTAATTATCTTAATGAACAACTAAACAAATATTAGACTAAAGTACACTAACTACTTCTAATTCTCCTCCATGGGAAATGGTAAGAAGGCAATCACAACTTTTGAATACTATCAAGTTTCTCGATTATCAATCAATTCTCTTTGTTTGAAATTTATGTTTGTGGTTTTCAATTTTTGTGAACAAACAATTTAATTCTTAGAACATTTTTTTAATTATTAAAAATGTCATTTTACATGGTTAAATTAAATTCTAATATAGTATCAAATAACTGCTAATATTATAGTGAATAATTTATAGTTTTAAATATTTTGTAGTGTACAAGTGGTTAAAATGTGGACTTGATTAATATTTTTAAAATAGTGGAAGTCAATATTTTTTCTTGTTATTTAAATTAAAATTGTGTAGTAAGACAAAATAATAATAATAATAATAATAATAATAATAATAATAATAATAATAATAATAATAATAATAATAATAATAATAATAATAAAATAACAAAGTTCTCCAAATAATAATAAAAAAATAATTAAGTCGTTTTACATAGTTAAATTATAATGCAATATCAAAATAACTACTAATATTATTATTAAAATGTGGTAGCATGAGTTAAACTCTCTATTGGATTAAAATGAAAGATTATTATTATATTATTTACATTTTATAAAATTAAGCTAATGTCATAGGATTGGAAATTTAGACTTTTCATACCAAATGACAAATGGACAAAATAGAAGGCCTTTTTCTTCTTTCAAATATAAATTACACTTGCCAAGTTGCAAGCACCCCCAGCAAAATTCAAACAACACCAACACATTAATGTTCTTAATCCGTCCGAAAGAGAAACAATAATAAGTGATGAAAAATATAATTTTTTCCTATACTTTTATTTTATCATCTTATTCTTTTCTAATGGTAACAAAACCTTAGGGCTAATTAGAAAGAAAATTTTCATTTTAAGAAAAAAAAAAAGAAGAAGAAAAAGAAAACAGATATATATTTGATCAAACTAAAAGGCTTTTAATTAATTGTGTTGTAAAAGTTATTGTAGATTTTTGTTTTGTTATTCTATGGAGTTATTTTCACTTGATTAATTGTGGATCTAACTCTTGATAAAAGAATTTCAATATCTTATAAAAGAGAGAAAAATAGGATAACTCTTATATACGATTTTGAAAATTTAAAAAATGGTTTAAAAAACTTTTTTCGTTTTTGAAACTTGGCTAAGAAATTGAACTCTTATATTTAAATAGCATGAGTTTCATTGCAAAACAAATTGACAATAAAACTAATTTGTATAAAAAGTATAGTCATCCATTTTTTTTTTTAATGTTAAATATTCAACAAATGACGTAAACATGCTTAATTTTTAAAAACCAAATAAAAAAACTAAATAATTATCAAATTCAAAGAACAACGTTAAAACAGAAGAGACCCTATTTGATAATTTATAAACACTGGTTTTTATTATTTCAAAGAAATACCATATATAGTAAAGTTAATTCTTAATTGGTTAAGTTAACCCCGACAAAATCAAATTAGGTTAGTTGTTGAAACTTGAAAGAGATAAAAGAAAGAAAGAGGGGACCCTCAAATGAAAAAATAATCCTATAAACTCCAAAAAAAACTGCGATTTCAACCCTTTCTATGCTGTCTTATGTCATTAGGTCCCACCAGAGGTTTCGATTCCCTAACCACTCCTTTATCACAATTCACTTTTTTATTTTTCTTCTTCTTCTTCTTCTCTTTTTCCTCCAAAAAACACCACAAAAAAATCATAATGAAATTGCCAATGAGCTAATTACATTCCTTTGATCTAAACTCACAGAAAAATTGAAACAAATTTACTCTAATTTTCATGAGATGTGTTAAAGGCATATAATAATTAATAAAATTAGCTTAAATAAACGTAAGCAGTAAAGAAGTTTGTATACAATTATGAGATGAAAAGATATAACTTTATACAGACAAATTGTTCCATGGATTAAGCAGAACAATAATTGTTAAAAGAGAAGAAACGAAATATTCACACAGGCACAAAGGCGTTAGCCCTTGGGACAGGCTCATAATAAAATGGAGCCGCAGGGTGCTGCCATTTGGTAAAGGTTAGCCCTTTGTTTTCCTCCCTCGCATTATTATCAGCCATTGACAACACTTTCTCTGGCCCTGAATTCCCACAAGACGAAGGTGATACAAGAGGGGATAATAATGGTATAACCACGTTCCAATCCAGCACCCTCTTTATCTCGATCGATGCCGGAGCCTGGCTCTGCAGCCTCGTGGGCGCAGGGTTGGCAGTTTTTCTCTCTGCATCGGACATTTTTTCTTTTCCTGTTTTGTGTAGATCCAAGTGGGTAAACGCAAGAGTTGAAGAAGTTTAGAGAGGAGTGAGATACCTGAGGTTTGGGAATGGAGATTTAAGGGTTCGTTTAAAGGGTCAGTGGTCAAAATTCAAATGTTGAGATGGCAATGTGGTTGACTGCTTCCTCTTCTAAAAATAGCCTTCTATTGGTTTGGATATCCGCCACCTGAAATCTTCATGTTACACGTGGAAACATGGGATTTGTTCACTCGGTGCGTGGTCAATTATGAAGATTTCAAACGCAACAGATCTTGTACACGTGTATGGTCCACGTTTAGCGTCTTTCATTGCATTATTCAAAATTTTCAATGGTTGGCCAATCGCTGTCTCATCTCCAAACTTAATATTATTTTGTTTGTGCTAAATATTCTCACTTTCTTCAAAAATAGGAATATTCGATTTGTATGTCTTTATCAAAATAAGACTTTCAACAAAATGAGGCCTTTTGCTTTCTAAATTAACATCAGCTAAGCTAAGACATTCACCTGATGCGGACTTTACAAAAAATTGGGGCTTTTTACAGAGAGACCCATCGCAATAATATAATATTTACGAGTAATTTCATTAAATAAAAAACCAAAAATAAATGAACAAAGTGATGTTCATCTAAATAGCATCTTGAGTTCTTCAATTCTGGCCGTTCGAACTTCCTCGTTAGTGAGTGCACCGGAGATCATCCGCTGCTTTCTGGCTTGAACTTGTTGCATGCGTTCCTCCACTGTGTCCTGTCCACGTGGTCAAATTCACATTTTAAACAAAAGTACCAAGTTTTGACTTTTGACCTTTGATTTGGTTTCTTTTATGACGTCCAATTTTTTATATACAATAAATACAACAGAAGAAAGAAAGAGGGATTTGTGTAACCTTGACAATGAATCTCCTGACACGGACTGTCCTCTTCTGACCAATACGATGTATCCTCATGATTGCTTGTTCCTCAACCGCAGGATTCCACCATGGATCCTAAGATCATGATACAAACTTAATATGCAATTGACTGAGGAAAAGAAAATAACTAGAGTCCAAGATGATTTACCATTATGAAGACATTTGAAGCCGCGGTTAGATTCAATCCAACCCCACCAGCTTTCAGAGAGATCAGCATCACCTAAAATTGGAAGAGGGAATGGAGTTGGAAATTTGAAATCAAAAAAGCTTAAAACAGAGTAGTAAATTTCATAATATACCTTTATCTCCTTGCTTTCACTGAACTCCTTTAGAACTCTTTCCCTATGTTTCTGCGACAGCTTCCCATCAAATCTGAAGAATCCAATTCTTTTCCTCTTCAAGGGAATCTCCAAGAGATCAAAAAATGTAGTCCACTGACTAAAAACAATGCTCTTTTCACCAGAACCCGACTGATTAATCTGCTCCAAGCATTCAAGCAGTTTTGATACTTTTGAAGACTCCTTCCAGTTCTTCTCAACATCCACACGGAAAGGGTTTTCTGATGGACATGTTATGAGGTCAGTTTTCCTCAGCATTTGCCTACAAATTGGGCAGAGCCCACATGTGGGGGTCCTCCAGCTTGAGAGGAGACATTCCCTACACATCCTGTGAGCACATGGGGTGAGCACTGCATCGTCAGCAAATTCCATACATATTGGACACTCTGTGTTTTCCCCTCGTCGAATGCAATCAACAACCTCTTCGACATATGCTCGAGTCGGTGCAGTCGGCTCCATTGTTGTAGAATTAGTGTTGGATTCAAGGAACTTTCTTGCAAGCTTGTTTAAGTTAGCATATTGTTGTGAATCTCCTCGGCTGCATTTATCAAACCAAAAATATCAAATTGTTTGCAATAGAATTTCACGAGAAACGAAACCATGTGTTCTATTTTCTTTCTTTTCTTTTTGCTTATTCCAACCTCATTACAAGGAATGGGTGGTTGCAACACTGCCTAAGTCGAAGCAAGAGCTCGAGGATGTTTGCATAGTTGTGGAGAACCTTTCCTTGTGCTACAAACTGGTCAAACTGGACCTGTTGATTCAAATAAAGGGATAGTGAGTAACATATTTAAGGATAAAAGACAGCCACTAATCTACTTGTGAAATTGACAGGGAAAAAGAATAAGGTGTTAGATTTTTCTTCGCTTCTTCAGTTTAGTATATCGAAAGAGCAATCTACTCTAAGAAAACTTACTTTTGATCTCTTAAACAGTGCATCATAAAAATCATGTTCAGCCTCAGACTGTTCACACGTGACGGTTTGAACATCGGTAGGAGGGAGAACAAGAATAGGCCTGCATCAGATGAGTTAAATGTCACATGCTTTAGATCCGGGGGGGGGGGGGGGGGGGGGGGGGGGGGAACTTTATATTGTGAGAATGTTGCAAGAACGTAAGAACTACCTTCCGTTTGCATCCTTTGTATCTTTAGTTCTCCTCAACATAAGTGGCCTTAGGATAGCCTTGATCAATCTCAAGCCTCTAGGATCACCATTTTCATAAGGCCTTTGAATCAACTTGTTCCACCTAATTAAAGCCAAAATGCAAATGAGGGGATAGAAGATTCGGCATGACCAATCCAACTTAAAACTAAAATATGTGTGCTGAAAAAGAGAGAATTAAAACTGCCATACCATGCCCAATTGCACCACGGTTCCACTCGCAAGAAGCACAACAGGCTGAAAAGGTCTTCCAAGTTATTCTGTAGCAAGAAATACGGTTTTCAATAAGATGCTAGACCACAAATTATAAAATAATCCTTATCTTCTGACTATTCGTTTTACTCTCTTAAAAAGGATGGATAAGAGATGCCAAGTTTATGGAGCAAAACAAATATGAAAGAAAGACTATCTATAATTTGTTTCGGAAGCCACATATGCCCAAGGAGAACGATATTGATAAAATAGTAGGAAAAAAGTTGGGAATTGGACCTGGAGGGGGGTTCCAGTAAGACACCAGCGACAATATGAGTTAAGTGTAAAGGCAGCCTGTGCAGTTTGTGTCTTTGATGATTTAATTGTATGGGCTTCATCTAACACAACTCTGTACCAATCAACTCTGTGGTAAATACTAAACTCTCCATCCTGAATTAGAAGTGAATGGACAATAAAACAGATAGAAAAGTTAATAATATTGGATAATGAATAAGAGGTTTGACTAGTGTCAACATGTATACTATAAAGTTGAAACTAGCTTATAAACAAATACTCACACTCTTATAGGCCGATGTTAGGACACCATACGTTGTCAATACAACATCATATCCTGATAGCACCTCTGGGTTGTTGGTTCTATCACCACCATAATGAACAAATATGGAAATACTTTCAGGTTCTGAATGTATTTCAAGTTCCTCCTGCAGTAGCAAAATTCGGTCAAATCATAAGTTTAAGAAATGCAATTGCGTTTTATTGTTCAGTTTGGTAGTCATTACTATACTACTAGCTAGATCAACCCAGTTCATTTCAGCATCACTAAATGTAAAGTTAATCAAGCTTTTGGACTTAAAACAAAAGGACCTCATGAATTTGCAGAGCATATGTACCTTCCATTGACCCAGCAAAGCCATTGGACAAACAATAAGGGTGCCACCCCTTGCTTTAGTCCTGGATTTCTGACTCTTTTTCTCTGTGATTACATTCTTATTCACTGTGGACTTTTGGTTATCAGGGCATCCTTTGCCCATCCTCGCAAGTATAAGAGCAATTGTCATAACAGTCTTTCCAAGCCCCATTGCATCCGCGAGAATCTACACTTACATATGACTGAGTTAAGCACAATATCAACTATATCCTACCTGCCTACCAATGAAATAAGTTCCATAAGGTTATTCAATCATGGGGTTATTCTTACTCCTCCTCTTGCCATCTGTGTTGCAGTTGGGAATTTTGTAGTTGATTCCCCAGAGAAAATGTTTACATAGATTGAGGTTGCTCTCCTACAAAGTGGAAACAATTCATCTCATTCCGTGCCAAACATGAGACACCAAAATCAAGGCGTTCCTTTTTTCTTTTAGTAAAAGATACTTACTCATCACAGACACGGTAGGCTGACCAGCATGGATGAAGGGTTTGCGTGGCCTTCTCAACATCGATCCCCTTCTCCAACTCAGACATCCAAAATAGAGCTTGCTTTTGATAAGACCTAAGATCACAGGTTAGTGTACGTGGAGGCTCCATTTCCTGAAAAATTCATATAAACACCCTCCAATAAGTAACGTACAAAGAGGGAAACCTTACTCATCATGTGTGGTGGATAAATATAGAATTAGATAATCATGTGACTTACATCCAGATTATACATATCTGCTGCACCAACAAGCTTAGTCAGTGATGATTCATTAAGAGTTTGGTCATCTTTGTTTTGATCTGCAAATTGCTGGGAACCCTTTCTTCGCTTCACAATAGGTAGCATAGATGTTGGTTCATCTGGATCATCCTATTTAATCAGACGATCAATTATTATTCCAAACCTAGGCTTCTGTCAGCAGAAAAGAGTTGTGCTTCTCGGAAACAAGTGTCTAATATATGTTTCATTACATAGCCTAAAAGATGAGGTCAGTATTTACCAAAAGGTTTGCTGACGATGGTATGATGCATGAGTTTTACTGAATTGTTTAACCATCCATTAAATTTGGAGGTCTTTTTTCTCATTAAAGCAGAAAAATGTGATTATGCAAACGTTAAGAATCAATTCAATATTAGCAATCATGCTCACTATTGCTCCTATTTAAAGACATGAACTTAAACACGCCGAAATGAAAACTATACCATTCATACGAACAGAGAAAAAGTTCAATTACAAAATAACGAAACAATAAGTTAAAAAACTTGGAAACGTACTTCAAGCTTCAGCAGACGCTTCCTTGAATCAAGTTCTTCTGGTGTAAATTCAGCCTGGGAAGATCAGAACATGGGGTAAGAAAGTGGACGTAAAAACTGAAGAACTCATACTATATTACGTGCAAATGAACGAGAACTTTTAGTGAACGATAACCTTCTGGTACGGTGTGATCTTCAGTAATTTGAAAAGGGTAAGAAGAGGATACATTGTAGAGTCAATGTGCGTAGCCTCCAACTTCCATGTAACTGTATCAATGTCTGAGAATACTGAACTATGGATATAAAAGCTGCGTAACAGATAACCAATGAATTCTATTTTGAGTCCAGTTGTACATTAAGAATCCAAGCCCCACAATAAACAAAAATAAAAGATAAAAACTAACATTACTTTACCTAACATATAGAAAGATCTCTTGCATTATGTGAAGGCTTCCTGGTGCAGCTATACATCGTCCAAGAATTTTAACTTTCCGGGAGTTGACAAGTGGAACTACACATTTTGCCCACTCCATTGGTAGGCGACCAATCTAAAAGTGATCACAGCACAAATTTAACATCAGAACACGTTGAAGATATATCATATTACACATAAATTGCACAAGAAATGAAATCCCATGAGAATGAAATGGTTAAAATTCAAACTACTCTCATCACATGCCTCTCCACTTCTTTTAGTTGAGAAGCGAACAATCCATTGCGCATTGAATCTTGAACTTGAAGAAGGAAATGCAAAATTAACAATTTCATTATCTGCTAATTTATTCCCTTTCGTGGTGGACATGGCTGTGACCACCGTCCTTCCCACCAAAAACCAATCGGACTCAATAGGGAAATCCCCATCTTCAATCTTGCACCTCCCATCATTAGACAAGGTTCCATTCCTTTGCATGCCACTTGAATTGCTTGAAACCGACTTTGCAAAATTTTCAGTCTCAGACCTCGCTTTTTTAGCAGATGCTCTGTTCTTAACTTCCAAATCTGGTTCTTCTTTTACCCTCGCATTTGTACCAGCACCAGATTGCGCAATCGCCTCAACTGGTTCCTCCTTTACATGAATCTTGGCACTGGGTTCCGCCCCCACTGCTGCCGGAATTTCCTCAAGGATCTTGCTATACTCCTCATCGCTCATCACATGCAGTTTAAGAAACTCATCAAGTGTCATTTTTGACGTTCCAGTGACCTTTGAACGATCCAAGCTCACTCCCCTATTCTCAATGCCTCTATCTTTGAGCCATAAACCCGGTTCCTCCTTCACTTGTACCGTCGGTTTCGCTTCCTCCTCCGACTCCATGGAATCCTCCTGCATGAACTGTGTCGAAACTCGAGCACCGGTGCTAGTGACAGTCCGTACAACAGACAGTGGCCTAGCCAAAAACCCAGGATTTTCGAGAATGTACTTAATAGCCTCATCAGGGTCACCACCGTTTCTCGACAACGTCCGCACAATAAAGGAATCCGGCAAGTCGGGGCCGACCACCGATCGAATCTTTTTGAGTTTCTCTTCTAGAATGGCGTTTACCTCCATGTTGAAAATCAGGCAAAAAGGGCTTTTGGGTATTCCGGAGAAGAGGGTGATTAAGATTAACAAAGTTGCAGAGTGTGGTAAATGGTCAAACCATTAGAAGTTGTGTGGAGTGAAAGGGGAAGGGGAAGGGGAAGGGTTTTGTGCAGAAGAGGTTGAGTTGAATTTGGCGCCAACCGGTATTTGTATGCACAACTTCGCGGTCTTTTTCTCTCCATACGCAGATAACTGTGCTTATCGCCAAAAAAAGTTTTGCGGGAAAAAGAACCCGCAAAATGGTAAAAACGGAAATAATGATTTTAAAAAACAAAGGTTTTGCAAATGTTCAAATTATTTCAACATTCAACCCGTAATTACTGTTTTTTACTTCTTTATTAGCCTTAGGACTTTTTATTATTATAAAGTTTCCATCTAAGGTGAGGTTGCTTTGTGTTTTTCCTTTTTTAGCCACGCCAATATTAATGAATTCTTTGACCAACCAATTTTATAGACCATATCCATAACATAATCATAATAATTAATGATTCTATAAAGTTTGATTTTTACTTTGTTCTCAACTGATCTTCTAGGAGTTAGTTGAAGCTCTTCGATTTTCAACCTTTTTGCACGAAATTGACTAAAAGCAAAAGACGCCAAAGCCAATTTCGAAATGCGTGCCGTTTTCTCGTCCCTTCCTCTTATTTATTTAGTCTTTAGTCTTTACACAAGTTTGTTTCTAAGATAGCGTCACCCCCATTTGGTTCAACCGACGACATGTGCACTCTAGAGAAGCGTGGCAGTCTGTTCATTCTCACCCTCACCGGCGACAACGAGCATTGGATTGGCCCAACTTTCATTTCCACCTTCATTTCCCTTCTTGCTCAAATCAAATCCCAAGCCACCCGCGGTTCAGTCCTTCTCACCACTTCCCATGGCCGTTTCTTCTCCAACGGCTTCGACCTTCCCTGGGCCCAAACTGCCCCCTCCAAATCCGCCGCTAGAGACCGCATAGTCCACATGGTCCACATTTTCAAGCCAATCGTCGCCGCCCTTCTCTCTCTTCCCATGCCCACAATCGCCGCTATCTCCGGCCACGCCGCCGCCGCCGGTTTCGCTCTCGCCCTCTGCCACGATTACGTTCTCATGAGGCGCGATAAAGGTGTCATTTACATGAGTGAGGTCAGTTGTTAATTATTTGCCTTCTTTTCTTTGTGAAAATTCTCTTTTACAGAAGATCATTTACAAAATTGTTTTTTGATCACTTAATTATATCATTTCAAATACAATGATTCACAATGGATATAATAGTTTTCCTCTGAAACGGTATGCAAAATGGAAATCCAACATGCTTTATAATTAATCATTTATGTTACTTGAGTTAGAGCCATTTACATCATGTAATGTAATTTGTGAAGAGTAACACGTCTATTTCTATTTACAAGGTGTGTGAGTTTTATTGATTTTTTTTAAACGTGAGATTTTCTAACACAACCATGAAATCCAATTTTTAGAGTTGTGTGACTGCTAATCATGAACTTTCAAGGTGTGCAAGAGGTTTATCAAATTTTAATGAGTTGACGAAAAAGAAAGAAAACACAAGTAGCCAAATACCTTAAGTAAACTATAATTAACATCTTTCTCACTCATACAACTCTTCATATCCTGACAAGATTGACTTGGGCTTAACCATGCCGGATTACTTTGCGGCATTGGTGAGATCAAAGATCAGTTCAGTTTCAGTCCGTCGAGATGTGCTGCTGGCAGGGAGAAAGGTCAACGGTGAAACAGCGGCGAAGTTGGGAATCGTCGACTCAGTGCACGATAATGAGGAAGCCTTAATGGAGGCAGCGGTGGCGATGGGGGAGATGTTAGCCAGGAGGAAATGGGAATGTGAAGCATATGCAGAGATAAGAAAGAGTCTATATCCTGAAATGTCTCCGTTACTTAATGAATTGAATGGAAAAATGTAAACATGGTGTTAAGCGAAAGGAATTGTATTTGTTTTCAATGTGTTTTTTTGGTGGATTTGTTTGTCGTATGATGTCTTGGCTGATGCTGCTGAAAACTATAATCAATAATTTTCTTCTCTGTTTTCATCAATTGGCTTAGCTGGAGATATTTTATTTTGTTGTTTGTGATAAAGGACAGTTTATCTTTAAAGAATACGACATTAATTGTTCTAATTTTATCTTGTTATTTAAACAATAAATTACAACTCGCCTTACATTTCATCAAGAAGAAGACAGTGTGTGGATGTGGATATGGATGCCCATGACTTAATAGACAATCAAAGGATTCATTATAGACATTTAAAATTTTTGCCTCTGTTTCCTTATATTAAAACCGGCAACAATGAACTTTGGTGTCGGATGTTCTTCTTTTAACTCTTCTCAATTTTAAATTTGATATAGTAAGTTTTCTCAAGATATTGGATAAACACGAATTTTTATCAACTCCTTCATTTTATGTCTCATATTCAATAGGATATCATAGAAGAGACGTCATTATGTTAGTAAGATTGTCACGTCTCCTGTCGTAATGGGTAATCGGCTGCAGTGTTTAAATTTTCATTAATTTCGAATTTGGTTATTGATTGTCAAGCTGCCGGAAAGCTTCCTTCCGAAAATGTGCAGTGTGGAGAAGCGGGGGAAGCTGTTCATTCTAACACTAACCGGCGACAACGAGCACTGGCTGAACCCATCTTTAATGAACTCCATACTCAATGCTCTGTCCCAACTCAAAGCCGAAGCCAGAGCTTCCCCTGGCTCCGTTCTAATCACAACTTCACAAGGCAAATTCTTCTCCAACGGCCTCGATCTCCCATGGATCCTCTCCGCCTCCTCCCTATCCGCCGCCCGCAACCGTCTCAACCATATGATCCAGCTTTTCAAGCCCCTCCTGGCTCAACTCCTCTGTTTACCTATACCCACCATCGCCGTCCTCCCAGGCCACGCCGCCGCTGCTGGCCTCGTCTTGGCACTAACCCACGATTATTTGGTCATGAGGAGCGACCGAGGCGTGCTGTACATGAGCGAGCTGGACTTGGGTGCCACTCTGCCGGACTACTTCATGGCGCTGGCTAAGTCCAAGATTGGGTCAAGCTCGGTGAGGCGGGATGTGTTTTTGAGGGGGATGAAAGTGAGAGGTGAGACGGCGGTGAAGATGGGGGTGGCGGAATCTGCACACCACGGGGAGGATGGAGTTATGGAGGCGGCGGTGCGGCTTGGGAAGGAGCTGGCGGCGAGGAATTGGAATGGGAATGCTTATGCGGAGATTAGGAAGAGCTTGTACCCTGAAATCTGTGGGTTGCTTGGATTGACCTCGAAGGTCATTACAATTTCCAAGCTTTGATAGAATTATAAGTATTAGTAAACTCTAATCAAATATAGGTAAGTTCATGATTTGGTTGCAACAAGCTTCAGGATCCGATGTATGTTTCTTCTTTAAAGCACATGAATCACAATGAGTTGTGTGAATGAAAGTCAATCAAATTGAATATTTTCATTTTTTAGGTTGTTTAGGTATTATCTGGGGATCACATACCAAGTAAAAGACTTATATTTCAATGGAAGACATACCCAGAGGGACTAAGCCGTTTGGAACAAGAATATTCTCGACTATAATAATACCTCTTGATATAATAAATAGCTACTCTATTTACTATTCCGTTACCATTTTTATTATTTGATACAAATTTTTTATCAAACTAAAATAGTTTAGAAAGATTTCTACCCAAAGTGAATTAGAATTAATAAATCGCAAAAAAATATAAATTACAAAGATACATATAGAATTTAAGAAAAATGATCCACCATCATGAGTCTTGGATTTATGTAAATTAACAAATGTGAAATGATATTTTTTTTTTAAGAAAATGTCAAAGCCACTTTGCTGAGTGAAATTTAAAGATAAAATTAGGAAACTTTGATAAAAGAGAAGATAAAAGATTGCGTTAAATCTGGATCAATCGCTACTTACTATAGATAAAGGAATCTGATAATCGATCCAAACGCAGAGCTCCCAAAATGTGCACACTCGAGAAGCGACGGAATCTCTTCATCCTAACTCTGACCGGCGACCACGACCATCGCCTCAACCCCTCCGTCATCGCCGCTCTCCTCGAAGCTCTTTCCAAAGTCAAGTCCCAAGCCTCCCCAGGCTCCGTTCTCGTCACTACTTCCCATGGCAAATTCTTCTCCAACGGCTTCGATCTCTCTTGGGCTCATGCCGCCGGCTCTGTTTCTGCCGCCGCTGAACGCCTCCACCATATGGTCCAGAATTTCAAGCCCGTTATCGCTGAACTTCTCTCCCTCCCCATGCCCACCATCGCCGCCATCTCCGGCCACGCCGCCGCGGCTGGCTTTATGTTAGCACTAAGTCACGACTATTTGTTGATGAGGAGCGATCGAGGAGTTCTGTACATGAGCGAAGTGGATCTAGGGCTAAGTTTGCCCGATTACTTCGCGGCGCTGTTCAAATCGAAAATTGGGTCGAGTTCCGTACGTCGCGATGTGCTCATGAGGGGAATGAAAGTGAAAGGGGAAGCGGCGGTGAAGATGGGGATCGCGGATTCGGTGTACGACGGCGAGAGCGGCGTCATGGAGGCCGCCGTCAGACTCGGGGAGCAGTTGGGGGCGAGAAAATGGAACGGTGAACCCTATGCGGAAATTAGGAAAAGTCTTTATCCAGAGATCTCTCGGCTACTTGGGTTGCCGGAAAAGGCCATATCGATTTCCAAGCTGTGATTAATGAAAATTGGCTGTTCTTCAGACATTCTGTGGTAATTTATGATGCAAATTGGAGCTTAGAATAAATTTCATGCTGCCGTTTGTACTATAAATCTTGATTGTTTATCGTCATGAAAGTCTTACAAACAGTTTCACAAATATCTCCACCTTCTTACACTATATCTAATACGTGGTTATGTTTGCACTCTTTTGGGCATATTTAAACTTTCCTAAACTTTAGGTAAATCGAGTAACATATTTGATTTATCTTCAATCAAAATTCAAAGTGCATTCCAATGTTCCTTTTGCGGTAACATTTTCAATTGTTGGATTCCTCAAAACTCTATATTAAACCACTCTATCTCTATCTCTTGTAGCCATCTCTTGTTGGACTATTGTTTAGTTATTTTTATAAATTAATTTTAATTCAAAATTTAATGTATAAATTAATACTAAAAAAATGCTACATAAGGTTACTAAATTTGTAAATTATAAGAATAATTGTTGGAATATTCATATTCTTAAAAATTACTTAAATTTAAAACAAAACAAGCACGTGTATCAAAATATTATTCAACCTAGTTGAAATAGTAGATTGTGTTTACTCATCTCCTTTCTCTTTGTTGTTTTTCTCTTTAATGTTTCTTGTATTTGAAATGGTAGGATTTTTTTCATTACATCAATTAAAAGTTATATTTTTATTGAGAAGTATGTAATTATTAAATATCCATAAAAATATTTTTATGAAACAAACCCGACGTGTATATTTAACCACGAACGTATAAAAAAGAAAAATAAATTATTTTCATTCTCTCTCTATATATATATTGTGAAGTGAGTTTTACGGGATTCTAGATTCTAAAACTCGGTTTTATATAGTTCATTTTAGAATCTTGTAAATCTTTTTTCCCACAAATGTAAATTTTTATTGTGACAAAAAGAACATGAAGTATATTGAATTATATAAGCTACTTTCATGAGAAGATAAGATAAAGTTAGAAGAAAGATATTTTGCGAAGGACATTTTTGGCACGTCCAAATTTGTTTGGAAGATACATGAGGAAGTGGATTTTTAGTTGGGTAGAGAGTGGACGGCCAATTAATTTAGCATTGAAAAAATGTGCACAGTTGAGAAGCGAGGCAATTTCTTTATCCTGACACTGACCGGCGACGACGACCACCGTCTCAGCCCATCCTTAATCAACTCCATCCTTAAAGCCCTTTCACAAGTCAAGGCACAAGCCTCCCCCGCTTCAGTTCTCATCACAACTTCCCATGGCAAATTCTTCTCAAACGGCTTTGATCTCCCCTGGGCTCTTGCCGCCGGTTCTGTTTCTGCTGCCCGTCATCGCTTAAACCACATAATCGAGATCTTTAAGTCTGTCGTTGCCGAACTCATTTCCCTTCCTATGCCTACAATTGCTGCCATTACAGGACACGCCGCAGCCGCTGGCTTTACATTGGCACTGAGCCATGACTATTTGATCATGAGGAGCGATCGGGGTGTCCTGTACATGCGGGAGTTGGATCTGGGTTTAACTCTACCTGATTACTTTATGGCTCTGTTTAAGTCCAAGATAGGCTCCAGTTTGGCTATGCGCGATCTGATCCTGAGGGGGATGAAAGTGAGAGGTGAAGCAGCAGTGAGAATGGGCATTGTGGACTCTGCACACCACAGCGAGGTCAGCGTTGTGAACGCTGCAGTGCGGCTTGGGGAGCAGCTGGTGGGAAGAAATTGGGATGGGGAAGTGTATGCTGAAATCAGGAAGAGTTTGTATCCTGAGATCTCTGAGGTGCTTGGGTTACCGGGGAAAGCCATATCCATTTCTAAACTATGAATAATGAGAGTAAATATGGTATGAATTTAAGTTCCTGATACCAAGGCATATGTATTGATACAATTGGCTGAGAGATATTGGAATCTCAGTCCAGTTCAGTTGTATGTTCATAAATTTCATAAAGATGTACACAATAAGATTCTATCAGACAATGAATGAAAAGTTGACGCTCAATACAATACTTAACAAATGAATCTATGATTAACTTGAGCATTTTTTTTAAACTATACTCAGAGGAGCACCAGCAATTTTTTTATTATAAAATCCACTTCCTGAAACTATTGATTCAATTAAAGGATAAGTGCTTCATTCCCCAATCTGACCGCAATCTTCAAAATGAAGACAATTAGTCATAAAGATCACTAGAAGAAAGGAAAAATTCAAAAGAATAAAGGACCAACATCATATGAGTTTGATCAGAAAAAGGAAAAAAAAAAGTCACTTGAGAGCATATTTGCAATGAGAAAATTTACAAATCAAAACCTGAGCAAACACCTTTCTAGTCGGAGCAAGAACTGGTTAAATTGTGAATGCTAGAAAAGCTTATCATCTGCAAAAAGAAACATGACTAGTTTCAGAAATTTGATTGTGTATAATAATGATAGAGCATACTAAAGTTAATTGCATTAAGTTCTATAGGCTTGTAAGCCAAACTTCATCTATACAAGTGGCCTAAAAGTTGAGAAGTTTGTGTTCAAAGTAGCAAATAGCAGAAACATGTCACCTTTTAGGAATTCATGTAGCACATTGCTTGTGCTTGAAGATAGTAAGAATCCTTGTATTTTCTGCCACTTCCAGTAAAAATTCCACTGTTAATCCAGTCTTCACGATGTATCCAAGCATCCCGCCCAAAGTCAAGCACTCCAATAATCTGTCACATTGTTATCATGTATAATATAATCCTAATGGATTAAGAAGGTATTTGGCTCATGCATCCTTTTCAACTTGCCACTTTTCCGATCCAAAAAACAATAACTTTTAGGGGTACTTATTCATTTCAAATACATTAGGAAGAACTCAACGTGAACCTTCCTGCAGCTAGGATGTCTGGCAATTTAAGACACTCCACTCTATGAATTATTTCCTTATTCTCCGAGTTTTTTAGGGAACAAATAATTTAGGCCCCATTTAATAATTATTTGGTTTCTAGTTTCTCAAAATTAAGTCTAAACATCACATTCCACCTCCAGGTTACTTTGGTTTGTTATCAACTTTCTACCTACCAAAAACTAAGCAAGTTTTAAAAACCAAAAAAGTAGTTTCTAAAAAGCTTGTTTATGCTATCGGAATTCAGGTAAGAAATTAACTCTTTTACTTAGGAAACATTAAAACCACGTCAAATAAATTGAGAGAAAACTAATCCAATTTTTAAAATACAAATAGAGTTACAAACGGTGCCTTAAATTTCAACAAGTTCATTCAGATAAATCTTTCACAACATTTTGAGTAATGTGTATTCTAAATGGATTATATTATGATGTAGGGAAAAGGCAAAATGAAATAGTGATATTAGATGCCAAATTAAAACTCTTTTAATGCAATTCAACTTACCGCTCCACCTTTCCACGATACAAAAGAAGGATTTATTCTTGATTGCAACACCTATATGGAACACGTCGTTCAGTCGAATAATAGGATTAAAGAGGACAATAACTTATAGGAGGTCAGGGATAAACTACTATTAGTACATTAATAAATTCATCAATATAAACAAGCAGGAACCATAAAGTCTCAAAATTTCAAGATCCCCAAATCTTTGCTAATAGTCTTTTAGCTATGAAGAACTGAAAGTAACGGGAACCTAATCTTTTCTTATAGTTAAAGCAGAACTTGGCTAAGTATTGCCTATAGTTAGAAATTGGCAATAGTTATTATAATTATAATAAATAGTTGCCACTTGTATTCAAGATTTTTTAAAGAATGGCCCAAAAATTACAATTGTGATTATAAGAGGAAAGAAAACACAAAATCGAAGAAGCCTAATGGAAAATACTCTCTAGTAGTATATTAATAAAATGATCCAAGTTCACAGACAAACAAGAATACAAAATAACAAGTAATAAAGGCAACCAAATGACAACAATAGTAAAAGAAAACTCAGCTCCTTCGAGAATAGCCAGCAAGTTCTCCAAAAAGCCTATAGCTTTCACCAAAATCAAGACCTCGTTTTCAATCCCAAAACATTACTTATTTATACCCATGTCTCCAGTGGACCGTCACGTGTTTCTTTCCCTCACTCCTCAGCTCTCCCTTGACATATTCTGTGAATTTTCCTTTCTACCCTTTCTTTTAGATGTATGAAGGATTGGAGGCCTAACAGAAACACCCCTATGTTTACCCCTCCAGACAGGTGCTCTAAAACAAGAAATTAACCGACTTGTAAGCAGTCAACAATCCTGCCTTGGGGGCCAATGACACTCCAATTTTTTGCTAGAATTCGACCAAAAGTTACCTGAGAACATAGACTATCAAGAAAGTTCGTTTAGATTCTGTGCTACTTCCTTGTATTGAACACACTATAAGACCAAACTAAAACAAATATCCTCCATTAGTCTCTCCATTTTCTCTAAGATTTGTGATTTGAATTGACCATT